>NC_087343.1:167644166-168388333 GCF_030014295.1 Loxodonta africana | reverse complement strand
AACCTGGAATATGGTTCCTGGCAATGCCCGTCTCCTTGTTCCGGCGCACTCAGGGCATCACAGATCGTATCTGCTCCCTTTCCCACATAACAGCCCTTTAGGTAGTGAAAGGAATTCTCACTCATGGTCCATCACTCCTCTCCAAGCTAAATATCCACTGGTCTTCCAACCATGGATTTCACAAATTTTGTTGCAATTCTCTCAGATATAAACCCATTTTATTTCCATTCTAAATTATCATGTGTGTATAAAATAGAGATTTGTAGTGATAAGTCACAATTGTTTGCAAAAGCCTTGTGTGATGGAAATTAATTTATTTTGCCCCTAAATATGATAGGAATAACAAGTGGTGACTCTTTATTAGCGTTATTTTTACTCTTCAAAAACTCATCTGATTATTCATATTAACCTGGGAACTGGTACCAGCTATTAGCTTGCAAAACTGCATTGTAAGATATAAGAAATTTTGTTTTCCAGAAATTTCCAGTTAATAAAATATCAGGTAATATAATTTTTTACTACTTTTTAGGTTTAGCTTGAAGGTGGACTATGACTGTGTTTTGTGTTCTTTATAAATGACTCATTGTGCCAGCAAACAAATTTATTCTAGGCAGTGTTATTCCACAAGAAGAAAGGCCTGGACTCTTATTTATTTATTTATTTTTATTTTACTTTAGATGAAGGTTTACAGCACAAAATAGTTTCTCATCAAACAGTCAGTGCACACATTGTTCTATGACATTGGTTAACAACCCCATGGCATCTCAACACTTTCCCTTCTCAACCCTGGGTTCCCTATTACCAGCTTTCCTGTTCCCTCCCGCCTTCTAGTCCCTGTCCCAGGGCTGGTGTGCCCCTTTAATCTTGCTTTGTTCCATGGGACTGTTCAATCATTGGCTGAAGAGTGAACCTCAAGAGTGACTTCATTACTGAGCTGAAAGCGTGTCCACGGGCCATACTCTCAGGGTTTCTCCAGTCTCTGTCAGGCCAGCAAGTCTGGTCTTTCTTTTTTTTTTTTTTAATTAATTTTTATTAAGCTTCAAGTGAACATTTACCATTCCAATCAGTCTGTCACATGTAAGTTTACATACATCTTACTCCCTTCTCCCACTTGCTCTCCCCCTATTGAGTCAGCCCTTTCAGTCTCTCGTTTCGTGACAATTTTGCCGTCTTCCCTCTTTCTCTATCTTCCCATCCCCCCTCCAGTCAAGAGTTGCCAACACACTCTCCAGTGTCCACCTGATTTAATTAGCTCACTCTTCATCAGCATCTCTCTCCCCTCCGCTGACCAGTCCTTTTCATGCCTGATGAGTTGTCTTCGGGGATGGTTCCTGTCCTGTGCCATCAGAAGGTCTGGGGAGCATTGTCTCCGGGATTCCTCTAGTCGCAGTCATACCCTTAAGTATGGTCTTTTTATGAGAATTTGGCGTCTGTATCCCATTGGTCTCCTGCTCCCTCAGGAGTTGTCTGTTGTGCTCCCTGACAGGGCAGACATCGATTGTGGCCAGGCACCAACTAGTTCTTCTGGTCTCAGGATAATGTAGGTTTCTGGTTCATGTGGCCCTTTCTGTCTCTTGGGTTCTTGGTTGTCGTGTGACCTTGGTGTTCTTCCTTTGCCTTTGCTCCAGGTGGGTTGAGACCAATTGATGCATCTTAGATGGCCGCTTGTTGGCATTTAGGACCCCAGACGCCACATTTCAAAGTGGGATGAAGAATGTTTTCATAATAGAATTGTTTTGCCCATTGACTTAGAAGTCCCCTCAAACCATGTTCCCCAGACCCCCGCCCCTGCTCCGCTGACCTTTGAAGCTTTCATTTTATCCCGGAAACGTCTTTGCTTTTAGTCCATTCCAATTAGACTGACCTTCCTTGTATTGAGTGTTGTCTTTCCCTTCACCCAAAGCAGTTCTTATCTACTGATTGATCAATAAAAAACCCTCTCCCTCCCTCCCTCCCTCCCCCCTTTGTAACCACAAAAGTGTGTGTTCTTCTCTGTTTTTTCTATTTCTCAAGATCTTATAATAGTGGTCTTATACAATATTTGTCCTTTTGCCTCTGACTCATTTCGCTCAGCATAATGCCTTCCAGATTCCTCCATGTTATGAAATGTTTCAGAGATTCGTCACTGTTCTTTATCGATGCATCGTATTCCATTGTGTGAATATACCACAATTTATTTACCCATTCATCCGTTGACGGACACCTTGGTTGCTTCCAACTTTTTGCTATTGTAAACAGAGCTGCAATAAACATGGGTGTGCATATATCTGTTTGTGTGAAGGCTCTTGTATCTCTAGGGTATATTCCGAGGAGTGGGATTTCTGGGTTGTATGGTAGTTCCATTTCTAACTGTTTAAGATAATGCCAGATGGATTTCCAAAGTGGTTGTACCATTTTACAATACCACCAGCAGTGTATGAGAGTTCCAATCTCTCCGCAGCCTCTCCAACAGTTATTATTTTGTGTTTTTTTGGATTAATGCCAGTCTAGTTGGAGTGAGATGGAATCTCATCGTAGTTTTAATTTGCATTTCTCTAATGGCTAATGATCGAGAGCATTTTCTCATGTGTCTGTTGGCTGCCTGAATATCTTCTTTAGTGAAATGTGTGTTCATATCCTTTGCCCACTTCTTGATTGAGTTGTTTGTCTTTTTGTGGTTGAGTTTTGACAGAATCATGTAGATTTTAGAGATCAGTCGCTGGTCTGAGATGTCATAATCTTTCCCAATCTGTAGGTGGTCTTTTTACTCTTTTGGTGAAGTCTTTAGATGAGCATAGGTGTTTGATTTTTAGGAGCTCCCAGTTATCTGGTTTCTCTTCATCATTTTTGGTAATGTTTTGTATTCTGTTTATGCCCTGTATTAGGGCTCCTAGGGTTGTCCCTATTTTTTCTTCCATGATCTTTATCGTTTTAGTCTTTATGTTTAGGTCTTTGATCCACTTGGAGTTAGTTTTTGTGCATGGTGTGAGGTATGGGTCCTGTTTCATTTTTTTGCAAATGGATATCCAGGTATGCCAGCACCATTTATTAAAAAGACTATCATTTCCCCAATTGACTGACACTGGTCCTTTGTCAAATATCAGCTGCTCATACATGGATGGATTTATATCTGGGTTCTCAATTCTGTTCCATTGGTCTATGTGCCTGTTGTTGTACCAGTATCAGGCTGTTTTGACTACTGTAGCTGTATAATAGGTTCTGAAATCAGGTAGCGTGAGGCCTCCCACTTTCTTCTTCTTTTTCAGTAATGCTTTACTTATCCGAGGGTTCTTTCCCTTCCATATGAAATTAGTGATTTGTTTCTCTATCCCCTTAAAATATGACATTGGTATTTGGATTGGAAGTGTGTTATATGTATAGATGGCTTTTGGTAGAATAGACATTTTTACTATGTTAAGTCTTCCTATCCATGAGCAGGGTATGTTTTTGCACTTAAGTATGTCCTTTTGAATTTCTTGTAGCAGAGTTTTATAGTTTTCTTTGTATAGGTCTTTTACATCCTTGGTAAGATTTATTCCTAAGTATTTTATCTTCTTGGGGGCTACTGTGAATGGTATTGATTTGGTTATTTCCTCTTCGGTGTTCTTTTTGTTGATGTAGAGGAATCCAAGTGATTTTTGTATGTTTATTTTATATCCTGAGACTCTTCCAAACTCTTCTATTAGTTTCAGTAGTTTTCTGGAGGATTCCTTAGGGTTTTCCATGTATACAATCATGTCATCTGCAAATAGTGATAGCTTTACTTCCTCCTTGCCAATCTGGATACCCTTTATTTCTTTGTCTAGCCTAATTGCCCTGGCTAGGACTTCAAGTACGATGTTGAATAAGAGCGGTGATAAAGGGCATCCTTGTCTGGTTCCCGTTCTCAGGGGAAATGCTTTCAGGTTCTCTCCATTTAGAGTGATATTGGCTGTTGGCTTTGCATAGATGCCCTTTACTATGTTGAGGAATTTTCCTTCAATTCCTATTTTGGTAAGAGTTTTTATCATAAATGGGTGTTAAACTTCGTCAAATGCCTTTTCTGCATCAATTGATAAGATCATGTGGTTTTTATCTTTTGTTTTATTTATGTGATGGATTACATTAATGGTTTTTCTGATATTAAACCAGCCTTGCATAAAAACCTGGTATAAATCCCACTTGATCAGGGTGAATTATTTTTTTGATGTGTTGTTGGATTCTATTGGCGAGAATTTTGTTGAGGATTTTTGCATCTATGTTCATGAGGGATATAGGTCTATAATTTTCTTTTTTTGTAATGTCTTTACCTGGTTTTGGTATCAGGGAGATGGCAGCTTCATAGAATGAGTTCGGTAGTATTCCGTCTTTTTCTATGCTTTGAAATAGCTTCAGTAGTAGTGGTGTTAAGTCTTCTCTGAAGGTTTGGTAGAACTCTGCAGTGAAGCCGTCTGGGCCAGGACTTTTTTTTGTTGGAAGTTTTTTGATTACCGTTTCAATCTCTCTTTTTGTTATGGGTCTATTTAGTTGTTCTACTTCTGAATGTGTTAGTTTAGGTAGGTAGTATTTTTCCAAGAATTTATCCATTTCTTCTAGGTTTTCAAATTTGTTAGAGTACAATTTTTCATAATAATCTGAAATGATTCTTTTTAATTTCATTTGGCTCTGTTGTGATGTGGTCCTTCTCGTTTCTTATTTGGGTTATTTGTTTCCTTTCCTGTTTTTCTTTAGTCAGTCTAGGCAATGGTTTATCAATTTTGTTAATTTTTTCAAAGAACCAGCTTTTGGCTTTGTTAATTCTTTCAATTGTTTTTCTGTTCTCTAATTCATTTAGTTCAGCTCTAATTTTTATTATTTGTTTTCTTCTGGTGCCTGATGGGTTCTTTTGTTGCTCACTTTCTATTTGTTCAAGTTGTCGGGACAGTTCTCTGATTTTGGCTCTTTCTTCTTTTTGTATGTGTGCATTTATCGATATAAATTGGCCTCTGAGCACTGCTTTTGCTGTGTCCCAGAGGTTTTGATAGGAAGTATTTTCATTCTTGTTGCTTTCTAAGAATTTCCTTATTCCCTCCTTGATGTCTTCTATAACCCAGTCTTTTTTCAGGAGGGTATTATTCATTTTCCAAGTATTTGATTTCTTTTCCCTAGTTTTTCTGTTATTGATTTCTAGCTTCATTGCCTTGTGGTCTGAGAAGATGCTTTGTAATATTTCGATGTTTTGGACTCTGCAAAGGTTTGTTTTATGACCTAATATGTGGTCTATTCTAGAGAATGTTCCATGTGCACTAGAAAAAAAAGTATATTTTGCAGCAGTTGGGTGGAGAGTTCTGTATAAGTCAATGAGGTCAAGTTGGTTGATTGTTGCAAGTAGGTCTTCCGTGTCTCTATTGAGCTTCTTACTGGATGTCCTGTCCTTCTCTGAAAGTGGTGTGTTGAAGTCTCCTACTATAAATGTGGAGGTGTCTATCTCACTTTTCGATTCTGTTAAAATTTGATTTATGTATCTTGCAGCCCTGTCATTGGGTGCATAAATATTTAATATGTTTATGTCTTCCTGATCAATTGTCGCTTTTATCATTATGTAGTGTCCTTCTTTATCCTTTGTGGTGGATTTAAGTCTAAAGTCTATTTTGTCAGAAATTAATATTGCTACTCCTCTTCTTTTTTGCTTATTATTTGCTTGATATATTTTTTTCCATCCTTTGAGTTTTAGTTTGTTTGTGTCTCTAAGTCGAAGGTGTGTCTCTTGTAGGCAGCGTATAGATGGATCGTGTTTCTTTATCCAGTCCGTGACTCTCTGTCTCTTTATTGGTGCATTTAGTCCATTTACATTCAGCGTAATTATAGATAAATAAGTTTTTAGTGCTGTCATTTTGATGCCTTTTCATGTGTGTTGTTGGCCATTTCATTTTTCCACATACTTTTTTGTGCTGAGATGTTTTTCTTAGTAGATTGTGAGATCCTCATTTTCATAATGATTAACTTTATGTTAGTTGAGTCGTTACGTTTTACTTGGCTTTTTTCTTGAGTTATGGAATTGATATTCCTTTTTGTGGTTCCCTTATTATTTACCCCTATTTTTCTAAGTAAAAACCTAACTTGTATCATTCTGTATCGCCTTGTATCACTCTCCATCTGGCAGTTCAATGCCTCCTGTATTTAGTCCCTCTTTTTGATTGTTGTGATCATTTATCTATTGGTTTCCATGATTCCCTGTTATGTGTGTTATTTTGTTTATTTATTTATTTTTTAGAATTAATCTTAATTTGTTTGTTTTTGTGATTTCCCTATTTGAGTTGCGTTGATATCAGGACGTTCTGTTTTGTGACCTTGTATTGTGCTGGTACCTGATATTATTGGTCATCAGGCCGAACAATCTCTTTTAGCATTTCTTGCAATCTTCGTTTAGTTTTTGCAAATTCTCTAAACTTGTGTTTATCTGTAAATATCTTAATTTCGCCTTCATATTTCAGAGAGAGTTTTGCTGGATATATGATCCTTGGTTGGCAGTTTTTCTCCTTCAGTGCTCTGTATACCTCGTCCCATTCCCTTCTTGCCTGCATGGTTTCTGCTGAGTAGTCTGAACTTATTTTTATTGATTCTCCCTTGAAGGAAACCTTTCTTTTCTCCCTGGCTGCTTTTAAAATTTTCTGTTTGTCTTTGTTTTTGGCAAGTTTGATGATAATATGTCTTGGTGTTTTTCTTTTTGTATCAATCTTAAATGGGGTTCGATGAGCATCCTGGGTAGATATCCTTTCGTCTTTCATGATGTCAGGGAAATTTTGTGTCAGCAGATCTTCAACTATTTTCTCTGTGTTTTCTGTCCCCCCTCCCTGTTCTGGGACTCCAATCACTCGCAAGTTATCCTTCTTGATAGAGTCCCACATGATTCTTAGGGTTTCTTCATTTTTCTTAAATCTTTTATCTGATTTTTTTTAGCTATGTTGGTGTTGATTCCCTGGTCCTCCAGATGTCCCAGTCTGCATCCTAATTGCTCGAGTCTGCTCCTCTGACTTTGTATTGCGTTGTCTAATTCTGTAATTTTATTGTTAATCTTTTGGATTTCTACATGCTGTCTCTCTATGGATTCTTGCAACTTATTAATTTTTCCACTATGTTCTTGAATAATCTTTTTGAGTTCTTCAACAGTTTTATCAGTGTGTTCCTTGGCTTTTTCTGCAGTTAGCCTAATTTCATTTGTGATGTCTTTAAGCATTCTGTAAATTAGTTTTTTATATTCTATATCTGATAATTCCAGGATTGTATCTTCATTTGGGAAAGATTTTGATTCTTTTGTTTGGGGGGTTGGAGAAGCTGTCATGGTCTGTTTCTTTATGTGGTTTGATATGGACTGCTGTCTCTGAGCCATCACTGGGAAACTGGTTTTTCCAGGTAAGCAGCTAAAAAAAAATGCAGTCAGATCCCTATCTGAATTCTCCCTCTGGCTCAGGGTATTCGGATGTTAATGGAGCCGCCTGGGGAGGGTGCGGGAGGGATCAGAGAGCTAGGAGTGTAGCACCTCAGAATATAGAGCTGATCCCCGCGCTCACGCTCTTCCCGCATCTGCCAAAATCCCTGCGGGACGGCTCCCCAGCTGGGACGCTGCTCTCCCCGCTCCGAGACCAGTCACTTCCTCCCGGGGACTTCTCCCTCCTGTGCGCCGCATCGCTCGCGTGAACTGGGTGGGCATCCCCCACATGAACGTCTGGGCCCCCCCCGGTTCGCTTTAGGGAAATATAGCTGACCCCCATGCTCGCGCCATGCCCGCTTCCCGCCAAACTCCCGGCGGGACGGCTCCCCAGCTGGGACGCTGCTCTCTCCGCTCCAAGATCTGTCACTGCCTCCCAGGGACTTCTCCCACCGGCTGCGCTGCTACGCCGCCCGTGCCAACCGGCTAGGCTCTCTCCCTGGATGAGTTTGGGGGGTAGGGCTGGGCTCCATGTCTGTGCCGTCTGCCCCCCTGGGCTCTGCCCCAGATTGGGCTCCAAAGGTCACCTGCCTGGTACGCTGGCTCCTGGTTCTGAAAACGATCGCTGTCTGCCCGTATTTGTTCGTTCTCCGTCTCTAAGTCTGTGTTTGTTGTTCAGAGTTCGTCGATTGTTACGTATGTGATCGATTCACTTGTTTTTCCGAGTCTTTGTTGCAAGAGGGATCCACGGTAGCGTCCACCTAGTCCGCCATCTTGGCCCCACCGCCTGGTCTTTCTTTTTGAGTTAGAATTTTGTTCCACATTTTTCTCCAGCTCTGTCTGGGATCGTGTATTTTCATCCCTGTCAGAGCAGTCAGTGGTGGTAGCTGGGCACTGTCTACTTGTACTGGCCTCAGTCTGGTGGAGGCCATGGTAGATGTGGTCCATTAGCCCTTTGGACTAATCTTTCCCTTGTATCTTAAGTTTGAGAAGAAATGCCTGGGCTCTTAATAATATACTGAAGTCCTAATCCTCTCAGTTCTTGCCTTATTTAAGATGATTTATTGATTTTTAAAATAGCACAAGTCTTTAGAAACTGTACTACCACATCCAGTAGCAGATCAAATGACTCCTTTATTCCCACACTGTCTGCCAGGGTTGTTTCAACCTCTGTTTAATTTTTGCCTGATAGGACCAGAGTAGAATCATGGGTTTGAACCATCTTCCAAAAGCACTTAGGATGAAATGCTCTGACCTATTTCACCTGCTTAATTCCCTAGTCTCAGCAGTGAGTAGGGGGTGTTAGGATGGCCACCCCATCATCTTGATCGTCACTCTCACCTACCAAGGATCCCTGATCTTGTCTACAGCAGCCTCACCAAACTAGAAATGGGTGTGGTAGTATTTCAATTATCCAACAAATTGACACAAACCTTAGTGGCTTAAAACAACCTTAATTTTGCTCAGGAATCAACAATCAGTGCAGGGCTGGGTGGGAACTGTTCATCTCTGCACCACTTGGAGTCAGATGGGGAAGCTCAAAATCTAGACTCTGGAAGCAACTGAAGGTTTTCTCACTCTCACATCAATGCCTAGGCTGGGAAGAGGCAAGCAGCTGGGCTGGAATACCTGGGGTTCCTCTGTCACTATGTAGCCTTACCATGTGGTCTCTCTACGATGGCAGCTTCAGGGAAACTGGACTTCTCATTCATTGTCTTAGCTCTCCCAAAGTACGTGTCCCCAGGCAATGGGCCAGGTGGCAGCTGGATCAACTTGCCATGGGCTGGCCTTAGAAGTAATATAGTATCACTTTCACTGTAGTCACAAGCCCACCCAGATTCAAGGGAACATGGACCCCACCTTTTGATGGAGGAGTATCAACATCACATCATAGGAAGAGCATGTGGGATGAGAGAAATTGGTGTGGCCATCTTTAGAAAATGCAGTCTGTTACAGAGAAGGACAGTAATTCCACACCACCTCTTGCCTACTGGAAACATTTTGCATTACAGAAACTTATTTAACCTAGAATGTAGAGATGAGCAGAGTTTTAAGAGTCACTTCTCAGTCACTTCCTCTCCTTGGGCTTCAGCCTATAGGCTGATAAAGTGAGGAGAGAACACCCTCTTCAGCCCCCTCCTATCTCTCAGCATTCTGTGACTCTTTAAGCTCACTTCTCTTAATCTCTCATTGCTCTCTCTGAACTATAACCTCTATTTATACCCCCTTCAGCCTGTCCCTCCCTTCTTCTCTTAAATGCTGCCTTTTCTTAATCTCAGTCTCAGCCTTAATCTTCCTCAAGTTTGGTAATCCCTCAGCCAATCCAATACTGCTCTTGCTTAGGCTATACCCTTTTCTTGACCTCTAGTAGAATGTTCCTGGTAGTAGCCTCACTTTCAACTGCCAACCCTAGCACTCAAATACTGACTCAGGTCCTCTATTCCCCTAGCTCCTATCCCTTTTTTGCCCCTGTAGTTGGACCAGGTTTTTCTTTTCAGACTACAAATCCCAACTTTCCTGACTTTACCAAAAAAAAATACTCTAAATCCAACATTCCCTCAACTGTCCACATTATCTTCTTGCCATCTATTGTTTTCATACTCTTAGGACCTCAGCAAACTAGAACTACTTACTTCTGCCTGGCTTTGGCATTTCTAGTGTCAGCCTTCTAACTTTGGGGGATATGTCTTCCCCATATTTTTGCACTTTTCTGTCTTCCTTTTCTACTACTTTTCTTTTTTAATTTTAAGCGGTCCACAATTGTGATCCCCTAGTTGTTTCATAATTGTTTCATTTAATTTAACAAACTATTAATGGACATTTAGATTTTTTAAAACTTAGAGTAATTATAAATAACGCTGCAATGAACATCTTTGTACATAACTCTTTGCGTACATCTTTGTTTTAGACCCTTTTTCCAGGAAACAGACTTACAGAGATTTGAAAACAGATGGTATATTGAGCGTGTTGTCAGGAATACCACCTGTAAGCGAGTGAGAAAAATGATGCAGTTACAACAAAGGCCTCAACCAGTCTCACCAGAGGCTATGAAACTGGGATGGCCTGGACTCTATACCTCTACATTCTCAGCATTTACTGGTTATTGGACATGATATACCCCTTGCAGAAGGTGAGGCGTACACTGGGTTATGTAACTCCCTTTAGCTGAGGGAAATTTCTTGAGAGCCATACAGCATAATCCACCATGAAGCAACACTACTGGCAAGTGGGACACTGAGTGCCTTAGTCTTAAAAGGGGATCTGGGCAAAGCACCACAGCATCTTCTACAATGTCCCATTATCCTTAGGATAAATTTCTAGAGGCATACGTGCTGGGTCAATGGATAAACAAATTTAAAACACCATTTTGTCAAACAACATACTTTGTATAACCTGAATTCCTTTAAATTTATTGAGATTTGTTTTGTGGCCCAAAATATCTTGGTAAATGTTTGTGTGCAGTTGAAAAGAATGTACACTCTTTTGATATTGGATAGAATAGTCTATAAATGTCAATTAGGTCAAGTTGTTGGACAGTATTGTTCAAGCCTTTCATCTCTTGTTGATTTTCTGACTTCTTGATCTATTATTGGGAGATGTGTATTAAAATCGCCAGCTATAGTTGTGGATTTCTCTTTTTCCTTGGAATTTTATCAATTTTTGCTTCATGAATTTTGAAGTTCTGATACCGGTGTATGAACTTTCAGAATTGCTATGTCTTCTTGATGAATTGACCTATTATAACCATGAAATGACTTTCTTTATGGCTGGAAATATTCTTTGCTCTGAAACCTAGTTTGTTTGGATATTAATACAGCTTTCTTTTTATTAGTGTAAGCCATGGTGTATCTTTTCCTTTCCTTTTACTTCTACCCTATCTGTGTGTTTATATAAAGTGTTTCTTGTAGTCAGAATGTATGTGGATTCTGGAGTTGTATCTAATTTGACAATCTCAGATGTTTAGATGTTTAGACCATTTGCGTTTAATGTAATTATTGATATGGTTACCGTTATATAGTTTATTATTATTCTATTTGTCCCATCTGTTCTGTTTCTTTTTTTATGCCTTATATTGGATTGATGTGTATAACTTCATCTACTTTGTTGAATTATTAGATATAACTCTTTGTTTTGTTATTTAGAATTTATAGTATGCATCTTTAATTTATCACTGTCTACGTTGAAGTGATATTATACCACTTCACATATAGTGTAAAAATCTCATAAGAGTATATTTCTATTTCACTCCTCACAGATTTTATGATTGTACATTCTACTTATATAAATGTTGTGAACCCCTAGATAATTGTGATTATTTTTAAGTAGCCATTTTTATTTTAAAGAGATTTAAATAATAAGAAAAATAGTCTTGTATATTTACCCATGTAATCACATCTCTGGCCTTCTACTTTGTGTAGATCTCTATTTACATCTCCTCTCGGAATCGACTCGGTGACAATGGGTATCATTTTCCTTCTGTCTGAAAGACTCTTCAGTATTTCTTGTACATGCATCAGTAGTTGCTGAATTAATCTTTGTTTATGCCTGAAAAAGGTTTTGTTTCACTTTGGTTTTGAAAGATATTTTTATAAAGAATAGAATTCTAAACTGACAGATTTTTCGTTGAGTACTTTAATAATGTTGCTTCACTGTTTTTTGGCTTGCATTTTCCAATGTGAAATCTGCTGTTATATTTGTTTCTCTCTATGTGCTATGCTTCTTTTATGTGGCTGTTTTTAAATTTTTCTCTTTATTTTTGGTTTTGAACAATTTGATTTATGATGTGCCTTTGTGTAGTATTCTTCACTAAAACCTGCGAGTTTATAATTTTCATCAAATTTAGAAAAAATTTAACTCTTTTATCTCAAATATTTTCCTGTTTCCCCTCACCCTTTTTTGGATACTCCTATTACACATATATTGGGCCACTTGAAGTTGTTCTATAGCTCATTGATCCTCTTTTATTTTATTTTTTAATTTTTTTTCTCTCTGTTGCATTTGGGATAGTTTCTATTGCTATGTCTTAAAGTTCGCTCATCTTTTCCTTTTCAATGTCTAATCTGCCATTAATCCCATCCAGTATATTTTTTATTAAATATATTGTATGTTTTCTGTATAAGTTCTATTTCAGTCTATTTAACATCTTGAATGTCTCCACTTAACTTGTTGATCATAAAAAATACACTTATATTAAAATTATCTTAATATCACTGTTTGCTGATTTTAATACCTATGTCGATTCTGAATTGGTTTTGATTGATTGATTATTCTCCTTATTAAAGGTTATGTTTTCCTGCTTCTTTGCATGTCTGTTAACCTTTGATTGAATTCTGGACATTGTGGTTTTACCTTATTGGGTGGTAAATGTTTCTGTATTACTATAAATATTCTTGAGCTTTGTTATGGCATGCAGTTTAGTTACCTGAAAACAGTTTGATTCTCAGGAGTCTTCCTTTTATGGTTTGTTAGATGTGTCTGGAGCAATGCTCAGCTTAGACTAACTATTCTCCACTACTGAGATAAGACCTTCCTGGATATTCTACCCAATTTTTCATGAATAATGAAATTTTTCTCTTTGGCTTGTGTGAACAAGCTCTATATCTGACCCATTGTGAGAGCCAGGTACTGTTCCCTCTATTCCTTTCATGGATTTTTTTTTTTTTACTCTCTGACGTTGAGTAGCTACACACACACACGTGTACATACACATACACACTCATTCATTAATACTATGTTGAATACTTGAGGTAAGCCCTGTGAAGATTTCTCTGTGATGTGCTTTCCTCTCTGTTACTCTATCTTATGAATTCTAGTTTCTTTTGTCTCCCAGGAGTCTCAGCTCTTTCTCCTCAACTCAGGGAGTCCACCGGGCTCTGCTCAGTTCTCTCTCCCTGTTCAGCAGCCTGAAAACTCTCTCAGGATTGTAATGGGTCAATCATAAGATTTACCTTGTTTTTTTCTTATCTCACTGCTGGACAGCCAATGTATTAAAAATGATTGTTTTGTATGTTTTGTTTGTTACAGGCAGGAAGGTAAATCTGATCCTTATCACAACAACTTGGTCAGAAGCAGGGGTCTGGAATTTATTTTTTTAAAGTCGTAATTGGAATGCTTTTTGAATGGCCCTGCCCTAATGCAGATAAGTGGATAAAATGACCTGCCCAAATCTGTCTCCCTCTACCACTCCTGAGTCCTGTTTTCTGCAGCTAGAAAGCTATTGGTTTTGAGAGAGAACTACTTGCATTTTCTTTTAGGGTTGATCATTTGCCTTGCTTGAATCTTATCAGGCCATAACCATGGTTAGCTCTTGTGGAAGAATTTCTAAATGCTGTCACTCTCCTGTCAGATTTTAGGACTTCCCAAGCAGGCGTTGTCATTATTACCTTTATCTGATTCAGTGCCATAGGAACACAAGTCTCAGACAAACCATCAATAGAGTGTTTAAAAAGGCTAATATCTGGTAAATAATTCCCCACCTCTCTCACCCACGCACATTTTTATAGAGACAAAATTGTTTCTGCAGTTTCCTGACAAATGAAAGCACTGTCAAGATTATTATAGCTAAGAAGGTGGCAAATGTAGAGCCAGAGTTTTACCTCCCCTTGTGTTCCATTTTTCATTCTTTCTTTCCAGTCTAAAGTGCTAGGGACCAACTTATGGTACAGGCCTCCACTTAGACGATTACAGTTTGAAGGAAATATTGAATGAGCTTTCATGGTGGGACAGGATTTGATTCTCAAAGCCAAAATAGTATCCATGGGAGTCCATGGTGTTTCTTAACAGTGGTGGCTGCATGCTGTTCTCCCTCTTTTGGGTCTCCTGAGCTACACAGTCCATGCCTCAGCTCTGTGGGAATCCATTACAGCATAATGACTCCCTGACTCCACAATAGGGATGCTTATGGTTCAGTCAGCTTTCATTTGTGGAACATGGGATTCAAGCTGTGAAGATCTAATCTGGCTTCTTTTTAGAGATGGGGAATTGGAGGTCTAGGAAGAGGAAGGGACATGCCAGACCACACAACCAGGTTATGACTAAAACAGAGATAGAATGTATAACATCCCCACTCCTACAAAAGTTAAATATTATGGTCACCAAGACAAGCTTTCTTGAAAATATCAAAGAGGATGAGTTTTATCTGTACTCTCCATAGTCCTTTCACAGGATCATAGCATGTAGAAGAATTTCTTTGGATGACCTCATTACAGGGATGGTTAGTCAGGTCCCTTGTTCGATACATTTTTCAGTCTCCCTACTCAGACTTCTCTGCCAAGACTCTCAGATCCAATAATTATGTACAATAGCAGGAGAACAAAAATAATCTTCTATATTTGCATAAGACTATATCCTTGTAGGAGCCCTGGTGGTGCAATGATTAAGCTCTTGGCTGCTAACTGGAAGGTTGGCAGTTCAAACCCACCAGATGCTCTGTAAGAGAAAGACATGGCCAGTTTGCTTCTATAAAGATTACACAACTGGAAATCCAACAGGGCAGTTCAATTCTGTCTGTACAGTTGCTATGAGTCAGAATTGACTCGATAGGAATTGGGGTGTACTTGTGAAAACATTAGTACTTTCGTGTTCTCACTTGATTCTGAAATGGACACTGGTCATTTTCATTCAACACCCAACATCCATTCTTCCCTCTAATAGTATATTAGGGTGTGTGTGTGTATGTGTGTGTGTGCAGGAGCCCTGGTGGCACAGTAGTTAAGCATTTGGCTGCTAACCAGAAGGTTGTTGGTTTGAGCCCATAAGCTGCTCCCTGGGATACAGAATGGCAATCTGCTTTCATGAAGATTACAGCCTTGAAAACCTCATGGGCAGTTCTGTTCTGTCCTATAGGGTTGCTATAAGTGGGAATCAACTCAATGGCAATACATTTGGGGTATGTGTGTATGTAGTGGCTGTGAAAATTTACTTCTTCCCTATCACATGAAGTTTCAGTGAAACTGAAAATCAAGTGACCTTGAATTCCCACTGCAGAAGCCAAAATGTTGCCTGGAGATCTCTTTCTTCAGCTCTTTCCTTATTCTGCCCTGGTACAGCCAAAGGGAAGTCATGTGACTCGAGATTTTCCAATAGGACTCTCTCTCCCAGGACTGTGAATCTTGAACATGGTGTCTTTACGATGGGGACAAATTTAGAAGTCATTCATTACAGCTGTTACAATATAAAACTGATGCTTTCACAGATTGTGCTGCAATAATCAGATGCTACACATACACCATTAAAAACTAACATCTTACTTGCCTTCAAGAATTTGGATCCAGAGATGTACCAAGATAATAGTGAACAATAGTCAACAAGTAACATCTGCATCACACACTCCCCTGGATTTCTTCCATTTCCTCCCTTAAGTGGACCCAAATGTCAGCAGCTTGCTTGAAATGGAACTCCATCAAATCTGAGGTTCACACTTCACAAGTGAGAGTCCTCCAAGCCTGATTGGATGGTACTTATCAAATTAGACAGTATCTAACGCAACAGTATATGTAGTCAAGTGAACACATCTGGAACATATTCAATTTATTTACACCTTTGGATGATTTCGCTTGTAGCATTCGTGGTCCTGGCATTGCTCTCACATGACCCCCTGCTACACCAGCATCATTCCCTGGCGGAGGGTCAAATAGTTTCTGCTCTCTCAATACATGGAAAACCCTGGTTCCTTTCAGTTTCCAATTCTGCAGGTTGCTCGGTATCCTTCTAATAAAGACTGTCTTAAAAAAAAAAAAAAAGTTTTTTTTTTTTTTTACTGCTTACTCTAGCTAGAATAGCTTTCTGTTACTTACAACTGAGTAATCAAAGAATCGTAAGTGACAAAGAGCCTCATGCTACCTGTAGAAGTTAAGGCCGAAGCTGTTATATGCATTTAACATATAATCACATTGAAGTTTAGAGAGAGTCAATTCTATACTCAGCATTCTAAGATTATATAGTGATTTAGCAACCAAGCTGGAATTACAATTTGTCTCTTTACTTCTAGTTCTGTCCGTTAACTATATATCTTAATCATTGTGAACTTTTTAAAGTAAGCAGTTCCTAGAAGAACACTGATTGTCCTAGTTTGGGCTCTCACCGAGGCAGACCCTGAGAGAAGGACTTAAGTGGAAGTAGTTTATTTGGAAAATAACTCTAGTAAACATCAGTAGTGGAGAGAGGAAAGGAAAGACAAAGGGTGCACTGTGGGCACCTGGAGCTTAATTGCCTAAAGAATTTTGAAAATCAGTATAGAACACATACTCTGAGTTATCCCATCTGAGAACTGAGGATGATAGGACACATGCACCCCAGTGGTTCTCAAAGTGTGCTACCTAGACCGGCAGTATTAGCATTCCTTAGGAACTTGGTAGAAATGCAAATTCTCAGGCTTCAGTCCTGACCCACTGAATAATAAACTCAGGGGTGGGTCCCAAGAATTTGTGATTTAACAAGGTTAGGCCAGGTAAATTTGATGCCTGCTAAAACTTGAGATCCGATGCATGGTATATACCAATTACCTATCGTCAGTCGTTGACTGAGGGCTGCTTCTGGAGTCGTTAATCTCCCTGCATGTCTGGCCTGCCAAGAATGCGAGCAGAATGAGCTTCAAAGGCTAGAGAAATTATTCAAAGAGATGAAGACTCTGGGACTTGGAAGACAAGTTGTTATGCACTGCAAAGATAAGACCCAAGGGGATATAGGTGAGGTAGGTGCTACTGTATAAGAATTCCAGCATGCACTACTTCTACCTCTAGTCAGCTTCACTCTTTTGCAATTCCTTTATTGTCTCCCCTTTTTATTGAAATTCCAAGGGGCTAAGGTTTGTCTTTCCAGGTAGATGGAAAAGTCTTTGAGAGTAGTAGAGGGAAAGAGAGAAAAACCTATGACTATTATGTTCTAAGGACTGTAACCAGAACTTTAAATTTATTATCTACTTTAACCCTTAAATATGCTTCATCTTTGCAATAGCCCTGAAAAATAAATACCATTGTCATAATTTTACAGTTGAGAAGGTTGAGATATAAAGGAATTTGCCCAAGATAGTTTATAAAGTAAGTGGTAAAGCTAGGAACTGAGCTATATAGATCTGACCACAAATATTCATGCTCTATCCACTCTCTGAACCCAACTGATCATAGTGATTTCTCAGGTGTAATATATTTAGGCATCTTGTTTTGAGAATGCCTGGAAGAACCGAAATTTTAGCCTTCAGTTGTAAACTTCCACTGATTAACATGAGTATTGGGGAAGGAAGCCATGGCTTAGACAATAACTGTCATGGCCACCAGTGTTTGCTCAAAAGACAAAAATAACAGGTCTCTTTTTTGATTACAAATGGCTGTTCCTAGGAGACACCTAGTCTTCCCTAATAAACTCTCCTCAATACGATTTTCTTAAGAAGCCTGGGCACCAAGCCAACACTCTTAGCTGTGGTCTTGTATTTCTCATCTGTTGAGTTTAATTGTGTATAGAATGTTCCTTTAATAAGAAAGCTGGGACAACTCTGTTGCCACTGCCCTATCAATTTGGTGAGGCCATATAAAGATCTTGTGTAGGAAGAATACTTAGAAAAAAACACTCACTGATATACAATTTTTGAGTAGGAAGCAAATTATAGGATTTTGAGTGAAGGGAGATCTCTCAATGTCATCCAATCTAAACTCCCACCCAGGGATGGAATCCTGTATGGGACATATGGTATACAAAGGCCTGCTTGGACATCCAAACACTTGACCTATGGCACAGCCCATCCCAATAGGGAGCAGCTGCTAAAGCCAATGGAAAATCATAGTTTTTTTTTTTTTTTTTTTTTTTTGGAGAATTATAACCTGAATATGGCCTTTAAATGTGGAACAAAGAATGACTTTTCTTTGTTGTTGTTAGGAGCCATCGAGTCAGTTCCAACTCATAGCGACCCGGTATACAACAGAACAAAAGACTGTCCAGTTGTGTGCCATCCTCACAATTTTTGCTGTGTTTAAGTCCATTGTTGCAGCCACTGTGTCAATCCATCTCATTAAGGGTCTTCCTATTTTTCACTGACTCTCTACCAAGCATGATGTCCTTCTCCAGGGACTGGGCATTTCTTTGCACCAGAGTGTATTACCACTAAGCTGCAACTGCTCCAACTTAGCACTCAAGGAAATCTGAAGCAGGCAAAACTTATCTCTGGGTTCCCATCACTTCATTTTTTTACTTGGCCTCCACTGTAGGGCATCAACAGATCAGACAGTCAGGACTTTCACATTTTCAAGTACTGTATAGTTAGTAGTTACTCTCCTCATTACTATTTGCGAGATCCTTAACAAACAAACAAAACAGTTCTTGTCGAGTAGATTCCAACTCATGGTGATCCCATATGTTACAGAGTAAGACTGCTCTATACGTTTTCAAGGCTCTGAACTTTTGGAAGCAGATTGCCAGGTCTTTCTTCTGAGGTGCCTCTGGGTAGGTTGAAACCACCAATCTTTCAGTTAGTAGCTGAGCTCTTAAACATTTACACTACCCAGAGACTCTTGGGAGATCCCTACTCATCATTAAATCAACTAATTCCAGGTATTGTTCCTGGTGGCGGGGGAATGGGGGTGCCCTTGTGAAAGCAATTCAGTGGCAAATAAAACCCTGTAATTCAGTCATCTGTTCTCATGAATAGATTTGGGATTCATATTTAAAACTATAGTTTTGGTTTATTCATTTGTTTATTTTGTCCATGGTGTCTTGATGTGTATGGAGTGCCTCTTGAAAGCAAGAGTCATTGAATTTTCATTGAATCTCCTTTTTAGATTCTTTAGAAGAGGTCTGTTTTTTTTCTCCTGGGGTGCTACCCATTACCCCACAGAGCCCATACTCTCCCAAATACATCCTTCAAAATTAATGAATATCTATCCACCTTTTTTTCACATGATGTGGTGTCATACAAAGAGCTAAACTAAAAGGTAGTCATGTAAGCTATAAACATACATTATACATAGCTACATACATGATTATACCCCTTAGGCATATGATTCTAAAATTAATAATTATGTCAGCTGGGGCTTCTTGCATCGTCCTTTGATAGATTTGGGTAAAGTTGCCTTCAGAGGTCTAATTTCTTGTTCTGCTCCTGAAAAATTTCAGTAGCATCTCCATGACTTCTGTGAATTACCAAGGCTGATTCCTGTCTGTCCCGGGGTGGTGCAAACATTTAGTATGCTCAACTGCTAACCGGAAGGTCGGAGATTCAAGTCCACCCAGAGGCACCTGGAAAGAAAGGCCTGGCTATCTACTTTCAAATACTCAGCCACTGAAAACCCTCTGGAGCACAGTTCTCTGACATACATGGGGTCGCCATGAGTCAGAATCAGAATCCAGAGATAAGTTTCACCTGCTTCAGGTTTCCCTGAGTGCTAACTTGAAGAAGTTGTAGCTTAGTGGCAATATACTCTGGTGCAAAGAAATGCCCAGTCCCTGGAGAAGGACATCATGCTTGGTAGAGAGTTAGAGAAAAAGAGGAAGACCCTTTAATGAGTCAAAAATAGCCACCGGTTTTGTGACTTCCTATCTATATCTATCTATCTATCTGGAACACAAAATTTTGTAGCCTACGTCAATTGTTTCCCATTATATGCTCAGCATCTACCCATGTTAATGAATATTTTTCCATAACATGATGCTAATGGTTGCACAATATTCTACTATGTGGATGCCCCATAATTTATGTAACTCATCTCTAATTTTGAGCATTTAGTTTATTTCCAAGTTAATGAATTTTCTTGTACAATTATCCTCATTCATATTTCTCATGATTTTCCCAGAATAAATTTCTAGTGGCAGAATTGCTGGGTCAAAGATCGTGCTGATTTTAAGGCTTCTAATATATACCGCTGATGTTAAGGGGTACTAAATTAGATTCTCGATAGCATAGCCTGTATGTTTTCTATTCCCTACATCTTAGGTGTAATCATTCTTCCTCCTTTTTAATTCCTGAGACAAAATTATACCCTTGTCCTGACTGAGTTTTTGGAACAAATTGGGTATTCTAGAGAAGGAAAATAAACTCTAAAATAGGAAGAAGAGATAAAGAAACACACACACACCGCGTGGTTGTGTTTTTCTTCATTAACCTCATAAATTAAATTCTTCAATGCTGATGAAAATGTATTTTCTCATCTGACTCAGTTTAGACTATGAACCATTATCTAATCCTTTAGACTAACGCTTCCATTAGCCTCTTCTGTAATTTACATGACACATATAATATGCATGTTCAGTAAGATTTAAAAATCACTCTTCATATCTGTGCTAAGTTTAAAGTTATGCCTGACATTGTGCAATGCAAGGGAAGGAGATGAATATGACATAATCCCTGTCCATCATGGGCCCACAACTTAGTGAAAGATTGTGGCTGTAACTCACGGCCCACTGGATATGCAAAGGTATAATAGAGATATAAAGTTCAGTGTGAGAACACAATATATCAGCAATACTAACAAAATAACAATACTAATAACAACAATAGTATGGCTTCTACTCTTAAAACTCTTTTAAATGCCCATTATGTACCCTTCAGTGTATTGGGTGCTTTACATATTATATCATGCTCAATCTTCACCATGTCACTATGAAGTAGACATTTTCATTATCCAACTATATATATGAAGAAACTGGGAAACAAAGAAGTTAGAAGCATTCCCCAAGGTCAAGTCACTAGAAAACAGTAGAAGCATAGGGAAAGTCTTTTGGAAGAGATAGGGTAGGGAGGGAATCTGGGAGAATGGTTAAAGGTTTCAACATATACAGACTGAAATAAAGGAGTATTCTAGACAGGGGGCACAATTTGAGCAAAAGTATGGAAAAGTCTTGAATGCCATATTCAGGCAATTAGACTTCATTCTTTTGGGAGCCAAAAGGCCTTTGCAGAGGATGAGTGATAAAATCTGAGCGTTAGAAGATAAGTCTGGTAACATTTTATTGGATATGGCTATTACATGGTCTTGGAGGAGCATTTGCATAGGAAAATAAATGAACTCAAAATATATTTATGCATCTAAGCTTCATATTTGACATCTTTTGAGTAGAGATAGGATCATCAAAACAATAATAACTCAGATTCCCCTAGGGTTGCTCCTGCTATTGGATTGTCCCTAGGGACCCTAACTACACTCCCTCTGTCTTGCAAAGCAATTTCGTCTTTCATCAGTTTTTCATCCTGAATGTACGTATCCATACTCAACTCAGCAGAACAAAGATAGTTAAAATCATAATATCTTTTCAACACTCCCCCCTTATTATCTCTATATAACTCGTCGTAACTCTAAAAAGACTTGGTGATTATTGAGAGTAGGGTTCATGATTGATTATTTCTTTAATGGCACAATATTTAGCCCAGTATTTTGTATGTGTTCAATGTTCCATATACATTGAATGAACAAACCACAGGTGGAACTTGGGCTAGGGTTACACATTTGTTACCTATGCCTGGATACATATTTAGAGCTACATCAGGATGTCTACCAAACTCAAACCAATGCCCATTAACAGGGATAACATTTAGCACTTTTAGAGCTGAGAAACCTATTTACATTTATATTGGTGTCTATAATCATCTGTTGGGAGTGAGCTCATCCTAATTTATTAGGGCCTTTACTGCCTGCCAGGAAGCAATGATGTGCTCAAATTTTACTTGCATTTCTTAGCAGGAACCCAGTCTCAATCAATATTTGGGGGGAATGGCAGTTCTTGGGAAGGCTCAGAGTCTGATTTTTCACTAATACATTATGATTATTCATAGTAGAACTATCATCAGGACTCTGAAAAAAGAATTTGCTAACAGCTATTCTCTGTAGTTAGACTTGTTTTTGTGTATCATGGATAACAGCAGGCAGGCTTCTCAGAGGATGGATCTTGGTTTCTAGAAGTCACTTACAAAAAGAGACTGGTTTGGGAGTCTAGAGATCTGCTTTCCCTCCCGGGCTTAACTGCTAGTGAACTGTGCAAGACAGATAATGGTTCCTCGTTAAGAGGGAGACGAAAATCCAGGGCACTAGGATCTTAAAAGGAGTCCTTTGGTGACACAAATGGTTAAGTGCACTACTACTAGCTGAAATGTTGGCAGTTCAAACCCACCCACAGGCCTGGTGATCTGCTTTCGAAAAAGTCACAGCCTTGAAAATTCTACGGGATGCAATTCTAGTCTGACACATACGGGGTGGCAGTGAGTTGGAATCAATTCAACGGCAACTAACAACAACAGGACCTTAAAATCACCTTAAGGCTAACTTGCCTTGGGAAGGCCAATAAAGCCATCTTAGCCAACTGAGAAGCAACTTAAGAGAACCTAGACTGAAGTAACCAGGTAAGTTCAGTCAAACCAAACACTTGAGGGTGAGATGAATGTTTAAAACAGCACATTGGAATTTATCTAAATACTTTAATCTGTCAGCCTTTATAACATTTTTATGAGCTTCTTTTTCTCTGAAGTCATACTTTGCTTTAAATCTCTCCCCTATAGTATTCCTTCTGTTCCCTTTTGCATCCTTACAAATCTTTATCACCTGTAGGAAAACACTCAGAAGATAAGGAAGCAGGGCTTCATCTCAGCAAAATGGAACCCAAGAGGAGATTATTTTAAGGAGCCCTAGCTTTGTGCAATGGTTAAGCACTTGGCTGCTAACCACAAGGTTGGCAGTTTGAACCCACCCAGTGGCTCCGTGGGAGAATGACCTGGTGATCTGCTCCTATAAACATTATAGCCAAGAAAACTCCATGGGGTAGTTCTACTCTGTCAGAATTCTGTAAGTTAGAATTGACTGATGCACACAACATCTTGAGTACATTTTCAGCACCTTTCTTTGCTGTCTTGTGTCTTAGCACCATCTCTGGAACTTAGTACAAGGGTGCGCAGTCAGCAAGGCAGGCAGGGTGGGAGAAGTTGGGCCTACCCTTTGTATTAAAAATGCATTATAATCGTTATCTCTCTTTCATTTATTCAACAAACACTAATTGTAAAAGAAAAAAAAAAATGTGCTGTGGCTTAAGGCAGCCCTGGGTTTGTGTACTAGCTCTACTGTAAGACTGCCTGGATAACCTTGAGCCACTTTCTTAACTTCTCCCAGTCTGTGTTCCCTCATGTGTAAAGTGGAAATAATAATAGTATCTATTTCATAGAATTACTGGGAGATTAAATGAATAAAGTGTTTAAAGTGCTCTGTATGGGCCTATTTGAATAAACAGAAACCATTAAAGTGTGCTATACTTAGCATGGGGAGCCCTGGTGGCACATTGGTTAAGATCTTCGCTGCTAACCAGAAGGTTGGCAATTTGAATCCACCAATCCACCAGCTACTCCTTGGAAATCCTATGGGACAGTTCTTTACTCTATCCTATAGGGTCTCTATGAGTTGGAATTGACTTGACAGCAACATTTTTTTTGTTTTTGTATATTTTTTTTAAATAATATTTAGCACTGTGGAAGACACAACCTTGGATTAGATAAAGCCGTTGTCTACAGGAGGAAGTCCATAGTCTAAGGGAGGATACATACCATGCGAATGGAGGATTATACATATCAGAGGAAACCTACACTTCAGCTGGGAGGAGCTGAAAATCTAGAAATAGTACAGCAGGTGATATTGGATCTGAGTTTTGAAGGACGGGAAGAATTTGGATAAGGGGAGAAGGTGAAGTGGCAGTATATAAAATACTAGTAAACCAGTGGAGTCGGTTCCAGTTCATGGTGAGCCCATGTGTGTCAGAGTAGAACTATGCTCCACAGGGTTTTCAGTGGCTGATTTTTTGGAAGTATATTGCCAGGCTTTTCTCTGAGGTGCCTCTGGGTGGACTCCAAGCTGCAACCTAGGGACTCGCCTCTTAGCTAGGGATCAGATAATCCCTACTAGAGGAGTCATTGATGATGCCTTCAATTATTTCCTCTCTCAAAGGTAGTTAAACTTAAAGCCAGATATTTGATTTCTAATGGTGAAATTTCAGAACCTGGATGAGGTAGAGATGAAAGATTTAAGCCAAAGGCATTTTTTTTGTGGTTCTTCAGATTATACTATATAGAGCTTTGTTTATGGGAGATGACAGATACTAGGTTTTAAAATCACAAAGAATTACTCAGTGGCCTTTGGGTTCTCATTTTTTTTTTTAATTAATTTTTATTAAGCTTCAAGTGAACATTTACAAATCCAATCGGTCTGTCACACGTAAGTTTACATACATCTTACTCCCTTCTCCCACTTGCTCTCCCCCTATTGAGTGAGCCCTTTCAGTCTCTCGTTCCGTGACAATTTTGCCAGCTTCCCTCTCTCTCTATCTTCCCATCCCCCCTCCAGACAAGAGTTGCCAACACACTCTCAAGTGTCCACCTGATTTAATTAGCTCACTCTTCATCAGCATCTCCCCCCCCCCCCCCCCCCCCCCCCCCGCTGACCAGTTCCTTTCATGTCTGATGAGTTGTCTTCGGGAATGGTTCCTGTCCTGTGCCAACAGAAGGTCTGGGGCGCATAGCCGCCGGGATTCCTCCAGTCGCAGTCAGACCCTTAAGTATGGTCTTTTTATGAGAATTTGGGGTCTGCATCCCACTGATCTCCTGCTCCCTCAGGAGTTCTCTGTTGTGCTCCCTGACAGGGCAGTCATCGATTGTGGCCGGGCACCAACTAGTTCTTCTGGTCTCAGGGTGATGTAGGTCTCTGGTTCATGTGGCCCTTTCTGTCTCTTGGGCTCTTAGTTGTCGTGTGACCTTGGTGTTCTTCATTTTCCTTTGCTCCAGGTGGGTTGAGACCAACTGATGCATCTTAGATGGCCGCTTGTTAGCATTTAAGACCCCAGACGCCACATTTCAAAGTGGGATGCAGAATGTTTTCATAATAGAATTATTTTGCCAATTGACTTAGAAGTCCCCTCAAACCATGTTCCCCAGACCCCCGCCCCTGCTCCGCTGACCTTTGAAGTATTTATTTTATCCCGGAAACTTCTTTGCTTTTAGTCCAGTCCAATTGAGCTGACCTTCCATGTATTGAGTGTTGTCTTTCCCTTCACCCAAAGCAGTTCTTATCTACTGATTAATCAATAAAAAACCCTCTCCCTCCCTCTCTCCCTCCCCACTTCGTAACTACAAAAGTATGTGTTCTTCTCTGTTTTTTCTATTTCTCAAGATCTTATAATAGTGGTCTTATACAATATTTGTCCTTTTGCCTCTGACTCATTTCGCTCAGCATAATGCCTTCCAGATTCCTCCATGTTATGAAATGTTTCACAGATTTGTCACTGTTCTTTATCGATGCGTAGTATTCCATTGTGTGAATATACCACAATTTATTTACCCATTCATCCGTTGACGGACACCTTGGTTGCTTCCAACTTTTTGCTATTGTAAACAGAGCTGCAATAAACATGGGTGTGCATATATCTGTTTGTGTGAAGGCTCTTGTTTGTCTAGGGTATATTCCGAGGAGTGGGATTTCTGGGTTGTATGGTAGTTCTATTTCTAACTGTTTAAGATAACGCCAGATAGATTTCGAAAGTGGTTGTACCATTTTACATTCCCACCAGCAGTGTATAAGAGTTCCAATCTCCCCGCAGCCTCTCCAACATTTATTATTTTGTGTTTTTTTGGATTAATGCCAGCCTAGTTGGTGTGAGATGGAATCTCATCGTAGTTTTAATTTGCATTTCCCTAATGGCTAATGATCGGGAGCATTTTCTCATGTGTCTGTTGGCTGCCTGAATATCTTCTTTAGTGAAATGTGTGTTCATATCCTTTGCCCACTTCTTGATTGGGTTGTTTGTCTTTTTGTGGTTGAGTTTTGACAGAATCATGTAGATTTTAGAGATCAGGCGCTGGTCTGAGAAGTCGTAGCTGAAAATTCTTTCCCAGTCTGTAGGTGGTCTTTTTACTCTTTTGGTGAAGTCTTTAGATGAGCATAGGTGTTTGATTTTTAGGAGCTCCCAGTTATCTGGTTTCTCTTCATCATTTTTGGTAATGTTTTGTATTCTGTTTATGCCCTGTATTAGGGCTCCTAGGGTTGTCCCTATTTTTTCTTCCATGATCTTTATCGTTTTAGTCTTTATGTTTAGGTCTTTGATCCACTTGGAGTTAGTTTTTGTGCATGGTGTGAGGTATGGGTCCTGTTTCAGTTTTTTGCAAATGGATATCCAGTTATGCCAGCACCATTTGTTAAAAAGACTCTCTTTTCCCCAATTAACTGACACTGGTCCTTTGTCAAATATCAGCTGCTCATACATGGATGGATTTATATTTGGGTTCTCAATTCTGTTCCATTGGTCTATGTGCCTGTTATTGTACCAGTACCAGGCTGTTTTGACTACTGTGGCTGTATAATAGGTTCTGAAATCAGGTAGAGTGAGGCCTCCCACTTTCTTCTTCTTTTTCAGTGATGCTTTGCTTATCCGGGGCTTCTTTCCCTTCCATATGAAACTGGTGATTTGTTTCTCTATCCCCTTAAAATATGACATTGGAATTTGGATTGGAAGTGCATTGTATGTATAGATGGCTTTTGGTAGAATAGACATTTTTACTATGTTAAGTCTTCCTATCCATGAGCAAGGTATGTTTTTCCACTTAAGTATGTCCTTTTGAATTTCTTGTGGTAGAGCTTTGTAGTTTTCTTTGTATAGGTCTTTTACATCCTTGGTAAGATTTATTCCTAAGTATTTTATCTTCTTGGGGGCTACTGTGAATGGTATTGATTTGATTATTTCCTCTTCGGTGTTCTTTTTGTTGATGTAGAGGAATCCAAGTGATTTTTGTATGTTTATTTTATAACCTGAGACTCTGCCAAACTCTTCTATTAGTTTCAGTAGTTTTCTGGAGGATTCCTTAGGGTTTTCTGTGTATAAGATCATGTCATCTGCAAATAGTGATAACTTTACTTCCTCCTTGCCAATCTGGATACCCTTTATTTCTTTGTCTAGCCTAATTGCCCTGGCTAGGACTTCAAGTACGATGTTGAATAAGAGCGGTGATAAAGGGCATCCTTGTCTGGTACCCGTTCTCAAGGGAAATGCTTTCAGGTTCTCTCCATTTAGAGTGATATTGGCTGTTGGCTGATGCCCTTTATTATGTTGAGGAATTTTCCTTCAATTCCTATTTTGGTAAGAGTTTTTATCATAAATGGGTGTTGAACTTTGTCAAATGCCTTTTCTGCATCAATTGATAAGATCATGTGGTTTTTATCTTTTGTTTTATTTATGTGATGGATTACATTAATGGTTTTTCTGATATTAAACCAGCCTTGCATACCTGGTATAAATCCCACTTGATCAGGGTGAATTATTTTTTTGATGTGTTGTTGGATTCTATTGGCGAGAATTTTGTTGAGGATTTTTGCATCTATGTTCATGAGGGATATAGGTCTATAATTTTCTTTTTTTGTAATGTCTTTACCTGGTTTTGGTATCAGGGAGATGGTAGCTTCATAGAATGAGTTGGGTAGTATTCCATCTTTTTCTGTGCTTTGAAATAGCTTCAGTAGTAGTGGTGTTAAGTCTTCTCTGAAGGTTTGGTAGAACTCTGCAGTGAAGCCTTCCGGGCCAGGGCTTTTTTTTGTTGGAAGTTTTTTGATTACCATTTCAATCTCTTTTTTTGTTATGGGTCTATTTAGTTGTTCTACTTCTGAATGTGTTAGTTTAGGTAGGTAGTGTTTTTCCAAGAATTCATCCATTTCTTCTAGGTTTTCAAATTTGTTAGAGTACAATTTTTCGTAGTAATCTGAAATGATTCTTTTAAATTCATTTGGTTCTGTTGTGATGTGGTCCTTCTCGTTTCTTATTCGGGTTATTTGTTTCCTTTCCTGTATTTCTTTAGTCAGTCTAGCCAATGGTTTATCAATTTTGTTAATTTTTTCAAAGAACCAGCTTTTGGCTTTGTTAATTCTTTCAATTGTTTTTCTGTTCTCTAATTCATTTAGTTCAGCTCTAATTTTTATTATTTGTTTTCTTCTGGTGCCTGATGGGTTCTTTTGTTGCTCACTTTCTATTTGTTCATGTTGTCGGGACAGTTCTCTGATTTTGGCTCTTTCTTCTTTTTGTATGTGTGCATTTATCGATATAAATTGGCCTCTGAGCACTGCTTTTGCTGTGTCCCAGAGGTTTTGATAGGAAGTATTTTCATTCTCGTTGCATTCTATGAATTTCCTTATTCCCTCCTTGATGTCTTCTATAACCCAGTCTTTTTTCAGGAAGGTATTGTTCATTTTCCAAGTATTTGATTTCTTTTCCCCAGTTTTTCTGTTATTGATTTCTAGTTTCATTGCCTTGTGGTCTGAGAAGATGCTTTGTAATATTTCGATGTTTTGGACTCTGCAAAGGTTTGTTTTATGACCTAATATGTGGTCTATTCTAGAGAATGTTCCATGTGCACTAGAAAAAAAAAGTATATTTTGCAGCAGTTGGGTGGAGAGTTCTGTATAAGTCAATGAGGTCAAGTTGGTTGATTGTTGTAAGTAGGTCTTCTGTGTCTCTATTGAGCTTCTTACTGGATGTCCTGTCCTTCTCCGAAAGTGGTGTGTTGAAGTCTCCTACTATAGTTGTGGAGGTATCTATCTCACTTTTCAATTCTGTTAAAATTGCATTTATGTATCTTGCAGCCCTGTCATTGGGTGCATAAATATTTAATATGGTTATGTCTTCCTGATCAATTGTCCCTTTTATCATTATATAGTGTCCTTCTTTATCCTTTGTGGTGGATTTAAGTCTAAAGTCTATTTTGTCAGAAATTAATATTGCTACTCCTCTTCTTTTTTGCTTATTGTTTGCTTGATATATTTTTTTCCATCCTTTGAGTTTTAGTTTGTTTGTGTCTCGAAGTCTAAGGTGTGTCTCTTGTAGGCAGCATATAGATGGATTGTGTTTCCTTATCCAGTCCGTGACTCTCTGTCTCTTTATTGGTGCATTTAGTCCATTTACATTCAGCGTAATTATAGATAAGTAAGTTTTTAGTGCTGTCATTTTGATGCCTTTTCATGTGTGTTGTTGGCCATTTCATTTTTCCACATACTTTTTTGTGCTGAGACGTTTTTCTTATTAAATTGTGAGATCCTCATTTTCATAGTGTTTGACTTTATGTTAGTTGAGTCGTTACGTTTTTCTTGGCTTTTTTCCTGAGTTATGGAGTTGGTATTCCTTTTTGTGGTTACCTTATTATTTACCCCTATTTTTCTAAGTAAAAACCTAACTTGTATCATTCTGTATCGCCTTGTATCACTCTCCATCTGGCAGTTCAATGCCTCCTGTATTTAGTCCCTCTTTTTGATTATTGTGATCTTTTACCTATTGACTTCCATGATTCCCTGTTATGTGTATTATTTCATTTATTTATTTATTTATTTAAATTAATCTTAATTTGTTTGTTTTTGTGATTTCCCTATTTGAGTTGATATCAGGACGTTCTGTTTTGTGACCTTGTATTGTGCTGGTACCTGATATTATTGGTTTTCTGACCAAACAATCTCCTTTAGCATTTCTTGTGGCTTTGGTTTGGTTTTTGCAAATTCTCTAAACTTGTGTTTATCTGTAAATATCTTAATTTCGCCTTCATATTTCAGAGAGAGATTTGCTGGATATATGATCCTTGGCTGGCAGTTTTTCTCCTTCAGTGCTCTGTATATGTCGTCCCATTCCCTTCTTGCCTGCATAGTTTCTGCTGAGTAGTCTGAACTTATTCTTATTGATTCTCCCTTGAAGGAAACCTTTCTTTTCTCCCTGGCTGCTTTTAAAATTTTCTGTTTATCTTTGGTTTGGGCAAGTTTGATGATAATATGTCTTGGTGTTTTTCTTTTTGGATCAATCTTAAATGGGGCTCGATGAGCATCCTGGATAGATATCCTTTCGTCTTTCATGATGTCAGGGAAGTTTTGTGTCAGGAGTTCTTCAAGTATTTTCTCTGTGTCTTCTGTCCCCCCTCCCTGTTCTGGGACTCCAATCACCTGCAGGTTATCCTTCTTGATAGAGTCCCACGTGATTCTTAGGGTTTCTTCATTTTTTTTAAATCTTTTATCTGATTTTTTTTCAGCTATGTTGGTGTTGATTCCCTGGTCCTCCAGATGTCCCAGTCTGCATTCTAATTGCTCGAGTCTGCTCCTCTGACTTCCTATTGCATTGTCTAATTCTGTAATTTTATTGTTAATCTTTTGGATTTCTACATGCTGTCTCTCTATGGATTCTTGCAACTTATTAATTTTTCCAGTATGTTCTTGAATAATCTTTTTGAATTCTTCAACAGTTTTGTCAGTGTGTTCCTTGGCTTTTTCTGCAGTCTGCCTTATTTCATTTGTGATGTCTTTAAGCATTCTGTAAATTAGTTTTTTATATTCTGTATCTGATAATTCCAGTATTGTATCTTCATTTGGGAAAGATTTTGATTCTTTTGTTTGGGGGGTTGGAGAAGCCGTCATGGTCTGCTTCTTTATGTGGTTTGATATGGACTGCTGTCTCTGAGCCATCACTGGGAAACTAGTTTTTCCAGAAAATCCGCTAAGAAAAAAATGCAGTCAGATCCCTATCAGAGTTCTCCCTCTGGCTCAGGCTATTCGGATGTTAATGGAGCCGCCTGGGGAGGGTGCGGGAGGGATCAGAGAGCTAGGAGAGTAGCACCTCAGAATATAGCCAGAGTTGCTTGTCTTGCTTGGAATGACTATTATATCTGAGATTTCCGTGGGGCGCATCGCCTTTGTGTACTGGCTGTGTGGAGATTGCCCCCGGGGGGTCTGGCCCGCTTGAGTCACGGTCAGATCCTCCGCTGTCAGCTCCACCCCCTAGGTTAAGGCTCCCCTACTGGGACGGTGCACTCCCGATTCCAAAATCCATTGCTGCCTCCCGGGGACTCCCCGTCCCACCAGCCGCGTCGCGCGCCGCCCCCGTGAACCAGCTGGGACCCCCCCCGGGGTCAATTCAGGGGGATGGAGCTGCTTCCCGCACTCACGCCACACCCGCGCCCGCCAAAATCCCGGCGGGACGGCTCCCCGGCTGGGACGCTGCTCTCCCCACTCCAAGACCAGTCACTGCCTCCCGGGGACTTCTCCCACCGGCTGCGCTGCCACGCGGCTGGGCCCCCTCCCGGGATGAGTTCGGGGGCTAGGTCTGGGCCCCTTGTCTGTGCCGTCTGCCCCCCTGGGCTCTGCCCTGAATTGGGCGCCGAAGGTCACCTGACTGGTACGCTGGTTCCAGGCTCTGAAAACAATCGCTGCCTCCCTGTATTTGTTCGTTCTCCATCTCTAAATCTGTGTTTGTTGTTCAGAGTTCATAGATTGTTATGTATGTGATCGATTCACTTTTTTTTCAGAGTCTTTGTTGCAAGAGGGATCCACGGTAGCGTCCACCTAGTCCGCCATCTTGGCCCTGCCTCCCTGGGTTGTCATTTTTAAGGTCATACTAATTTCCGATAAGAAAGAGTCAGACTCTGGGGATTGCGAAACAGGGAGAAAGGCTGGGAAATGACAAGAGCTTTAGACACAGATGTAAGAACTGGGTCCTGCCCAGTTCTGCCAACAACAGGCTGTATGAACTTGGATACTCCATTCCTCTTTCTAGGCCTCAGTTTTCTCCTCTGCAAGATGGTGCTGCTATACATGCAGTGCTTCTCAAACTTTAGCGTGCATATGAATGTCTTGGCGATCCTGTTAAAATGCAGGTCCTGAACGAGTAGGTCCAAAGTAGGGTCTGAGAGTCTGAATTTCTAACAAACTTCTGAGTAACACTTACACTGCTGGTTCCCAGACCACACTTTGAGTACCAAGACTAGAGAAATCCCAACATCAGTTCTTGAGGCAGAGATGGTTCAGTGGTAGAATTCTCACATTCCATGTGAGAGTTCCAGGTTTGATTCCTGGCCAATGTACCTCATAAGCAGCCACCACCCATCTGTCAGTAGAGGCTTGCATGTTGTAATGATGTTGAATTGGTTTCAGCGGAGCTTCCAGACTAAGACCGACTAGAAAGAAAAGCCTGTTGATCTACTTCTGAAAACCAGCCAATGAGAATCCTAAGGATCACAACTGTCCAGTCTGTGACTGATCATGGAGATGGAGCAGGACTCCACAGCATTTTGTTCCGTTGCGCATGGGGTCACCATGAATCTGGGGACTGACTTGATGGCAGCTAACAACAACAAAGTTAGTTCATAGAAGTCACACATTTGTTTGGTACCCTGGTGGCGTAGTGGTTAAGAGCCTGGCTGCTGGCCAAGAGGTCAGCAGTTCGAATCCACAAGCTGCTTCTTGGAAACTCTATAGGGCAGATCTAGTCTGTCCTATAGTGTAGTTATGAATCAGAATCGACTTGGTGGCAATTTCTTTTTTTTTTTTTTAACGTGTGTCAGGCACTCTATTAGTAACTGCTGATAATAAGATAAAGAAGACACAGTTGTTACTACAGTAGAAATGCATTCCAATAGGGGAGCAGGACAGATCTTTCATTTGGAAAATAGTGTGATAAATAACATACGTGAAGTTTGTACAAGACGAAGAGATGCTGCAAAACAGGGCCAAAAAAACAAAAAAACCAAACCCAGTGCCGTAGAGTGAAGTCCGACTCATAGCAACCCTATAGGACAGGGTAGAACTACCCCACAGAGTTTCCAAGGAGCGCCTGGCGGATTTGAACTGCCGACCCTTTGGTTAGCAGCCATAGCACTTAACCACTATGCCACCAGGGTTTCCAGAATACGGCAGGAGTGATTTATTCAGGGTGTATGGGAGGTGAGGATGTCAGAGAGGCACAGATCATGTAGAAAAGCAATGAAAGCTACCCAGTATGATATGAATAAAGGGGGTTCTCTTTATCTCAGAGGACACTCAAAATTCCTTTGTCCAAGAGAGACTCATCTGTGGGTCTTGGAAAGAAATTATTTTGATCAGTATTCTTGAGTGCTTCATCTCACTCCATGATTGCTTTCTCAGTTCCTTCTCATCCCTTGGTTGCCTGTTAACTGCACACTGATGAAGGGTTTACTCCCCTATCTGAAGCCATGGTCTGTTTGGACGCTCCAGTAAACAGGAAGCAGTGAAGATGAGTGAAGGCAATCCCTTCGCCCCCCCCACAGCCCCCAACACTCCAGAAGTAGTGAGTCAGGAAAGGAAAGGAAAAACAGGTGGGTGGAGTAAGAACGCAAACTGCATCTGCAATGGGCAGTGATTATGTTTCCTAAAAGGCACCTGAACACAGCAGCAGCCAGCCTAGAGGAAGCAGGGGCCCCCCACCTTCCCAGGAATACTGGAGGGCCTGATCAGAAAGCAGCTTGATTCAGAGGTTAGGGGGATGGGAAGAGGAAAGGTAATGAGGGAACATCCAGGACAGTGCTATTTTCTCTGCCTCATCATACATTTTATATTGAACCAGGTTTACCAAGTGCTTAAAGGTGATTGATCACACTCTTACTTTTCAGCAGGAAGAGCTGGCTTCTGGCAGTGCCTCATTATGTGACTTTGGACAAGTCAATCCTGCTCTGAGGCTCAGTTTTCTCAACTATGCAGTGGGAAGTTTGGACACATTTCCTAGGATGGCTTCTAATTTTAAGAGTCTATGATTACATTTTCATGTCCCAGTTCACTTATTCTATGCTATCAGTATCTGTCATGGATCATCCATTCCATTCCTGCCACCTCTCACCTACAACTGGGTTTATGACCAAATTTAGTGAAGTTTCACTCACATGCATCTCAGAATCTGTGTGTCCACTTTCCACAGGTCCAGAAACTTTCTTGTCTTTCTTCAGGTGTTGAGCCTTCGTTTCCATTTAGAAAGGGTTCTCGGCATCCAAGCTACTGTTATTATCTTCCTGGACCATTGTACTAGTCTCCCAGGTACCCTGAGCAACTCCTATACATTTCCTTATGCAGGAACAGCCAGAGTGATCTTTTATAATGTAAATAAAATGGTGTCCCCCTGCTTGCAATGGCCTCCTTACCTGTAAAATAATGTCCAAATTCCCACATAGTCGACAAGATCCTTCACCATCTGACTATTGTTAATCTCTTCAATTTCAGTTTCTACCCTCTTCCCATATTCACTTCATCCCAACCATACAGATATTTCTTCTGTTCCTTGAAAACCCTACTCTTGTTCCAACCTCCAGGTCATTGAACTTGTTGTTACACCTGCCCGGAATTTTCTTTCTTTAGTCTTAGCCTGTAAGGCTCATTCTCTTTCAGTTCTTGGCTTAAATGATATCTTATCAGTGACAGCGTCCTTGACCATGCTAGCCAAAACACTCCCCTCACAACATGCCACCCTCTAGCCCTTGGCTTTAGTTTATTGTCTTTACACTGTTATCCGATATTTTAGTTGTCTGTTGCATCCTGTGTACTGTCAGTCTCTGCTTCCCTCTGCCCTCACTATAATGTAAGGAATATGAGACCAGGGACACTGTCTGTCTTGTTTATTACCGCATAGCAGTGAAGGTTAGATGCTCAGGGAATATGTGTTGAATAAATGGAAGAAAAGAATAAAGTGAGAGATAGAAGTGAAAAAAAGGGATGGAGAGGAAGAGAGTGGGAGAAATTAACATTATTGGCAAGGCATAGTCCTGGATATTTTTCATTTTTACTCTTATAATGTTTCTTAATCTTTACAACTACACTGCAGAGAAAAAGAGAAACAGAGGGGAAATTCTCTGCCTATGACTTGAATCCAGTCCTTTCTGACTTCAAATTCAAGGTTGTCAAACAAATAGCTGGGCAGGTCTGAGCACTAGCAAGTATAATGTATGCTACTTAAGAGCAAACTTCAGTAACAGGAAAAAGAATTTAGTTTCAAAAAATTGTAGGCATTCCATGAACTACTGCCTTGCCATGGGACCAGAAGAAATGGATAGTTCCTGGCTATCATTACAGAATATTTTGATCAAATACACAATAGATGGACCTTGACTAAAAGGAGGAAAAAATGTGGAGCAGAACTTCAGATTTTTATTGGCAACCAGACTTACTGGACACATTGAAATTGGAAGAACCCCTCGAATCAATTGCCTGGAAACAACTTTTAAGTCCTGAAATGAAATTATCCCATGAAGTCAACTTTAAACTAAACATTACAATCTTTTAAAGATTAAATGGACAGAAAACCAAAAAACCAAATCCATTACTGTCGAGACAATTCTGACTCAAAGCAACCCTATGAGTAGAACTGCCCCATAGGGTTTCCAAGGAGTGGTTGCTGGATTTGAACTGCTGATCTTTTGGCTAGCAGCCAAGTTCTTAACCACCATGCCACCAGGGCTCCAAATGGACAGCAGTAACTCTAAAACACCAAAGAGAACTTTAAGGGCAGAGAGTCAAAGTTAATGGTGGTGAAACAATGTGGGCAGAAATACGGGGAATGGCGAGACAATGTGAAGTATGTAACCATTGTCGATGAAATGTACATGTAAAAATTGTTGACTAGGTGTATGTTTTGTTGTGTACATTTTCACAAATAAATAAATAAGACTAGGCTTGGCTCTTAGATCCAAAATGCCTCCCTAACTCACTGGCTGATGCCTTAACTCCACTCCATCAGAGCCTAAGGCTGTAGCTTAAGACTTTGATCCATGTTTTTAAAGAAAATCCATCTGAGATGAGTAAGACTTGTGGCTGTCCTCTTATTTTATCTCTCTTTGTGAATAACATTAGCATCTTTTACAGATGGTAGGTTTAAATGTGTGTTGAGAGATGGGAGGTGATGACAGGGGCAGGTCCTGAAAGACAGTCAAAAGTAGGGGTTCTCACCCTGGCTGCATTTTTAGAACCACTGGGAAAAATTTAAAATATTCATGTCCAGACCCCTTCCAAGTTTCTGATTCAATGGGTCTGGGTAAAGCCCAGGTATAGATTTTTTTTGTAAGTCTCCCCAGATGGTTATACCGAGTAGCCAGAGATGAGATGACTAGCGTTAATATGACGGCATCAGGGATCCTCTCTCTTCAAGAGGAGGGATGAGTGTGCTGAGTCCTATGAGGTGGAGGTTAGATGTACCTCCACTCTTCAACCGTTTTACCAATTCTGACACAAGCTCTCCTCCCCACGGCACTCCCTACTTCTCTTCTGGGTTCGATAATTCATTGCAATGGACACACAGAACTCACAGAACATACTCACAGTTATGAGGTTTATTAAAGAAGTAACATGCTACAATTCAGGATCAGGATCAACTTGGAAGTAAGAGGAACAACTCAGGAGAGAGAATGTAGTTTGTCAATTAGGACAGCTTCCAAACAAGACAGTTCTTAGCTCCTTCTTGGCCGTGCTGCAGGCAGGCCATACTTCTTAGCTATGCTTACAGGCTGGGCCTTGGTTGGGCCTCTGCTGCTGGCCCAGGCCCCACTTGGACCTAGCCTCAGCCACCAGCCCTCACTTGGGCCTAACCCCTGCCACTGGGCTCCACTTGAGCAAGCGTTACAACTCTTGTGTCTCCAACATCAAGTGCATGGAGGCACCCCACTCCACTAGCTAGCCTCCTGCCTGAAGGTGCTCAGATCTGTGGGTTACCTAGTCCACTGCAGGCACCTCACCCCATGGGCTGGGAAGCCCACCACAGCTGTCTCATGCCTTCTTTTGATTCTCGCTGCTCGTTTCATCTTGCGTTATCCCGTGCCACCTTGTGCATATGGATATGCCACCATGTTGCACAGTCTCATGCTGTCTCCATCCAGTATTACAGCTTTCTCTATCACCTGGATCTAGGAGGTTCAGTGCAGGGATGCCAGGTCCAAAGAATATGCTCAGCTACCAGTTCTTTTTGATGAGAGGGAGCCCCCCCCCCATCTCTGTGGAATTGGTCCTTCTATAAGCCTATTCCTCCCAACAAGACCACAAACTGACCAATTCCCTTGGTAGGCCACAGTCACCTTAATTTCATAGTAAGCAGTCCAATCTCTGCAAGGATTTTATGTACCTTATATGCATAGTACACTGCCCAATCCCTTTGCAAGATTGTGGCCTAGTGAATCATCTTGGCAGAACTACAAACCTAGGGCCAGAAAGGCCATATATAAAGAGAATCCCACTGCACTGCACTAGCTTAAGGAGTAGGCCCTAGGAAGATCTAGGAAGATGTAGCTTGTTCTGAGACATCCCCTCTCCTTGTTTGGCATTTTTGCAGTAAACTTTGTCAGACATTTGGCAATCACTGAAAGTCAACTACATAGAAGACGTGGTGATGGGAGCTGTGGGGAAGAGAGCCAACAGGCCCCTTGCCCTGAGGACCTAGCATAGAAGAGGCAAAATATATCCAAATAAAAACAAACAAAATGTGACCTATATGCATTAATAATGTGTCAAATAAATGATATCAGTTAAAAGCAGGATTTCACAACCTTGGCATTATTGATATTTAGAACTGAATTATTCTTTGTTGTAGGGTGCTGTCCTACTTAGTAGCATCCTAAGCTTCTACCCACTAGTTGCCAGTAGGAACCACAACCCAGTTGTGGCAATGAAAAGTGTTTCCAGACTTGCAGATGTTCCCTGGGGATAAAGTTGTCCCTGGTTGAAAACCACTGGTTTAGAGAAAGGACATAAACATTATAGTGATCATGAGAAGCTTCTGTGGAGGTGTGTCAATTACTAGATGTTTACTAATGGGTAATACATAGAAGAGGAGGCTGAAGAATTTAGGGATGACAGTAAAGGTCAATACTTATGCATTAAATTTTAAAAATGTATGTAGGATGGAATTTTTGAGACATTAGTTGGTGTTTATTTTTCTTCTTTTTTCTTTTACTCCAAGTGTAGACTTAACTGTATTTTGTAAATCATTTCAAACCAGGGTTAAGGATGGCAGCAGGGATGTTGTCAAAGAAAAAGGTTTCAAATTCCCATAAGACAACCCCAGATATGCAATTGATTTTTAAGCTTTTGAAAGCTGAAGGACACCTCTGAGGCTTTATCCTGAGAATAGAAGGGAGTGAACGAAGGCTTTGTGTTTCAAGGGAAGGGAAAAAAAAAAATTGCCTTCGAGTTGATTTCAACTCATAGCATCCCCATGTATGTCAGAGCAGAACTCTGCTCCATAGGGTTTTTAGTGGCTAATCTTTCAGAAGTAGATCATCTTTCTTCCAAGGTGCATCTGGGTGGCCTCAAGCCTCTAGCTTTTTGGTTAGCATCCAAGCTCATTAACCAATTGCACCACCACGGGACCCCTAAGGATAGAAATAGGTTGGTCTTATTCCTAGGCAGTATGGGAGTTGATTGTACCCTTCAAGATTAGGAGAGGAGTTTTAGATTTTGTGTGTTCTTGGGGGCAGAAACCCAAACTCTTAATGTAATCCTCTCAAGGTGGTCCCACCTCCAGTGAGGAATGTCCTAACAGATACTTATGGGGGGTAGATACTTACCACTTTGGTCTTAGCACCTAGAATGCTTTGTAAGATTGGAGAGACTGAACACTGAAACTCAGTTCAAGATTGTCTTCATTTCAGACTGAACCTCCAGCAAACATGAAGTGTAAAGAAAATTTACCAGATAAGGATGCAAGTAAGCAGAAGCAGCTTCATAGTTCCATACAGCCCACATGGAATTACGGGCCCACCAGGTTAGAAGAGTAAAGGAACCATGCATTCCTGCCTTTTACCACAGGCTGGGAAAAGGACCACAGCTGCACTTTCAAAGACCACTGATTGCATTATAAGGCAATTCCTTTCTGTTCCTGTTATATAATTCTTGGTCAACTAGCTAGGACAGCATCTGAGAGGGCCAAAGAATGGCTATCCCAAAAGAAGGAAGGGACCTAGCCCTTGATTGCAACAGTGTGTCCCAGGTGGAGTGACTGTGACAATACTAAAGTTCTTGTAGACCATAAACCCTCCCCCTATTCTTCTAGAATGCATGATACCCAGGGAATTTATAACTCGAGGGAGTGGAAGAACAACAGGAAGAGTGATGAATATTGAAGCAGTTCTGGGAGCTCAGAGCTGGATTCCATTTGATTTAATAAAATGAAGATACATGTTATCTCTTGTACTTCAGCAATATACAGTAACACACTCTTGCTATAATAATAATTCTTTTAGAATTTTAACCTAATGAAATAAATAAAACTGTATGAGAAAGTGAGCCACAAAGATGTTCATTATAAGATTTTTTATTACACTGAAAAATTGAAAAAGATGTACATGTTTATCAACGGGGTACTGTTAAATACATTTTAGTTCTTCTACACAAAGAAGTGGTATACACACTATAAATGCGGTATTGTGAAAAATCTTTAGTCCTAGAAGGAAGTTACTAATACATATTTTAAGTAGAAAAATAGGATAAAAGGAGTACACATTTTTGAAAAATAAAATGAAACCAGCTATGTACATATGTACGGAAAAAAAGGGTCTGGAACTTACAAAGCAAGGCATAATAGTATGAATTTCTAGGCAGTAGGATAATATGTTATTTGATTTTCTTCCTTTTTGCTTATGTTTTTATTCTGATTTCTCTACAGTGAAGATATGTTGCTTTTAAAACAAGAAAAGACATGCATTTTAAAAAATATAAAAAGTAAGATAATAGGTCTTAGAGGAAAAGGAATAAATCTCCCCTGACTATACTTGACAACATTGAAAGAACAGAGTGAAAACGGATTTCGTTTATCCCTGGCAAGTGCCTTGTCTCTTAGCCTTGTTTCTTGAAACATCCATGTTGATGAGCTGACAGTCGGTTCTTTCACCTCCTCTAAAACTGTATCTTCTTTCAACTACAGAAACTCCACATAGAGGCCACTCTGAGCTGACTGAGGGGGGACATTTTTATTAGGAAGCTTGCCTCTGTTTCTCAAGGAAGAATAAAACCAGGAAGCACACACTCCCAAAATTCTATCCACATTGTTACCTCCCTCTTTGAAATTCCTAGAGCATTTATTTATTTTTATACTGTACAGTTTAGCAGTTGCTTATAGACTGTCTTGTGGTGTTGCCTAATGGTGTGCATGTCTTTTCCTCAAGCTGAACTGAATCGGAAATCCAGGAGCTCTCATCTACATTATTTTTATGCTGTTATTTTTCTTCTTATTATCATTACTATTTTTTTTTTTCTTTATGGTTAATGGGTTTATGGTTAATCTTATTGCCTGGTTTAGGGAGACTCCACCTGGGAGGTGGAGCTTGAGCATTGATGGGATTTAGCCTTGATAATTAGATGATCAAACTAAATTGAACACATCTAAATTTTAACGGCAAACAGACAAAAAAAAAAAAGACTACTAATATTACTATAATAATAAAAGTTACAATATATACATGAATTCTAATTATTTTATTCTTCCAAATCATTTTCACAAATATTACCTCATCAATTCTTACAGCAAACAATGAGACACATAGAGTGAATGAGTAGGAATTGTCTCCATTTTTACAAATAGGAGAAATAAAGTGCAGAGAAATTAAGTGGCCATCCCATGGACTTACTAGGGTAAGTCAAAAAGTATTGCTACAAAATCATAGAAACCTTTATTAAACAAAAATATCAAAATGTGAAGCTATTATTTCTTTACATATCCTACATCTAGGTCTACGCACTTCTGAAAGGGATGTTTCCATCTCTCCAACCCTTTTCCGAAGAACCCTGCACTCTTTGATTTATACCATGTCAAAATGACAGCTTTGGCATGCTCAAGGGACCCAAATCATGTTCTTTTTACAAATTGTGTTCCCTCTAAATGTTTTTGAGTTTGGGGAACAAAAAGAAGTCTCCAGGGGCAAGATCAGGGCTGTAGGGTAAGGTTTCCTAACGAAATTCTTGCAGGACATCCCTTGCTACCCTTGAAGAATGAGTACGTGCATTGTCCTGATGGGAAATTCTTTGGCGCAACTTTCCTGGCCTTTCCTCATGAATGCAGTTTTTGATTTTCTTAAAACTTCTTCATAATAAGCTCTGTGATCTTCCTGTGTCCTTCGAAAAAATCTATCAAGATTACCCCTTAGGAATCACAAAAAAACTGTTGCCATAGCTTTCTGAGCAGTCTTCCCTCTCTTAGCTCACCTTTGAGGTCTTCCTGACCTTCCTTAAAACACTTTATCTGCCTAAAAACTGTTGTTTTATGTGGAGCAGCATTCCCATAAACTCATTGCAAAGCTTCAATGATTTGGGAAGATGTCCACTTAAGTTTTGTTAAAAATATAATGTTAGCTCTGACCTCAAAATTGTTTTTTTTCCCATGGTACAAAAAGTATCCTTTTTTTTTTTTTTTTTTGAAGACACCCTAATGGGACTAAGACAAGTGTATTACTGAGAGAACTTGTCTGTAGCCATCAGCTAATCGAAGAGACATGTTTCAACACATTCGGTATGGGATAAACCAGTGCATGTATGAACTGGAACCCTAGTTGCAATACTTTTGACTTACCCTCCTACAATGAATTAGTTTCAGGACTGAGGCTAGAATGCAGGTTTCTTTATTTCATAAATGAAACTATTTTCATATCAGCACAAAACCACCCTCATACCTGATCTTTCTTATGGGCTTGTTTGTTTCAAGTTTTTCAAGTCTTACAACTTTCTCTTCTCTTAACATTCATAAAGTGTAGATCTTCTGTGATATAGACCAGAGAATTTAAAGGTAGAACAGACACTGGAATTTATCCTTTGCCATGACTCTGACCATAAAGAATACACACAAGGGTCACTAGTTCAGTAGAACAAAATAACAGCAAGCTTAACATCAACAGATGTTGCTGTTGTTAGTGCCTGTTGTTTGACTTCAACTCATGGCATCTTTATGTATAACAGAATAAAATGTTTCCAGGTCCTGTACCATCTTCATGATCACTGGTATGTTTGAGTTCATTGTTATGGCTATTAACATCTACAGAAGGAACTCAATAATCCACCAATGGCGATCTAGTAAAAGGGGCTGGGAGAATGAACCCCAGCCCTGATGCTGATTGGCGACTACTTCTCCCTTCCTGGCCCATCCCCTCACCATGCTTTTGGAAGAACTGGGTCTGCAGAGCAGGCTCTGATGACAGCTATGAAGGCAGAACACAAGAGAATGGCCAGCCTTTGAGGCATAGGAAAAATTCCTACTTGTAAAAAAATTATTCAGGATTGTCAAGGATTGGAAAAATTAGTCTACCTTGAGTAGGAAATGGTATGTGTTCATTCCAATCCACTTTGGTTTCAGAAAAATCCAACAGTAATATGGAAGTCAATAAATAAGTGGAATTTTTTTTTATTAGCTACTCATTAAATGTAAAGCCCAAATTCTTACAATGGCCTATGAGGCTCTACTGTACTGTTCTTTTTCTTTTATTAATCCTGCTCTGCTCCTGTCATACTGCCTCCAGGCTTCCCCCCCCAGCCCCAGGGCCTTTGCACTGGTTGTTGCCTTTGCTTAGAGCTGTCTTGACCCAGATATCCACATGGTTTATCTATCTCACCTCCTTTAGGTCTTTATACCAATATCACCTCAGTGAGACCGTTCCTATTTACCATCTACAATTTTATCACAATCTAACATTCTATGCATTTATTTTGTTCACTGTTTGCTGCACTCACTAACATATAAACTTCATGAGAGCAGACAGAATTTTGTCTTCTTTGGTCACTGCTATATTCACATGGCCTGGACCATTGGCTGGCACAAAGTATTCATTTAATATATATTGTTGAATGTGTGAATGAATAAATCAACTATTGATATGATATACGGACAAATAGAAAAAAACAAAAACTCAAATGCCCTCGAGTCAATTCTGACACTTGGCTCCCCTATGTGTCAGGGCAGAACTGTGCTCCACGGGGTTTTCAATAACTGGTTTTTAGGAAGTACAAACCCATTGTCAGTAAATCAATTCTGACTCATAGCAACCCTATAGGGCAGAGAAACACAGCTACATAAAGTTTCCAAGGAGCAGCTGGTGGATTTGAACTGCTGATCTTTTGGATAGTCATAACATGCTGCAGCTCTTACTGCTGCACCACCAGGACCCTTTGGGAAGTACAGACCCAGAGAAATGAAACAACCTTTCTAAGGTTACCAGGTAAGTTTCTACACAGACAGGATTCCTCCCCCATTAGAGCCTAGGTGTCCTGATTCCCACCACCATCTCATGATGCATTTCCAAATAGAGAGTCCCTGATTCTATTAAATGGCTATTCATTTAAAGATTATAGAGGGGCATTTCACTTTAGGAAATTGCCATAGTTAGAGACAAAGGAAGAGCAGAAAATTGATTCAGTTCTCAAGCTGAAGTAGGTTAGTCCTGCTGGTTGGAATTCGAGAATTTGGTTTTTCTATTTTACTCCTACATAATAACTTCTTTTGAACCAGGAACTCTAAGTTTGCATGACAATAAAAGCACAGTAACCTTCTTATCTGTGGGAGAACCTCAACAGCTGTTTCATAAATGAAGCACAAACTTACAAACTAGGGCATGGATTCCCTATCCTTATGGATTTATGTTTGACCTCATTACTCCCTTTTTCCTAAAGCCACCTATGGCATTAAGTGATCACCAAATTACAGGAGCCTTTAGAACTGAAAGGACCTAGGGAGTTTGCAGACTGTGTATGATGATAGCAAGTTGTCCCTCGAGAAGCTGGAAGTAAAAGATTTAAAATTCCTCCTAAAGCTAAGTGCTAATATCTTTATATAATGGTTTAGGACAGAATTTAGGGGTGAAAAAAATCCTTAAGTGAATAGAATACCTTCCAAGCCAGAAGATGATTTGACAATTTTAAGACAATTTTGGGTCTGTGACTTCCGGGGTTTTTCCATTTGAGAGTCAGTTCTCCCCTGATATTGTAGCACCAAGCAAAGTCAGCCATACTGTCCCTCTGCCAAAAACAGTCCAGAGGCTTACCATTGTTCAATCTCATCTCCTTTCACCCTCCTCCTCATTTTCTCTGCAATAGCCACAGCAGCCTTTCATCAGCTCCTTTCATAGCTCGTATGCTGTCCTATCTTGAGGCCTCCCACAGACCATTTCCTCTGTGTGGCCACTCTTCATCTGAGTAAGTCATCATTTTAGATCTCACCTGAGGTATATCCTCCTCTAGGGGGCACTTTCTCCTCTGCCTTTCAAATATATGTCTAAGACCCATGTTAGGAGCTTCCATAGAGCCCTTCTTTATTGTTCTGGATCACTTCTGTTTGCTCCTTCAGATCCACATTCACCATTCTCTATCCTGTTGTGAGCCCCAAGGCTCATCTTTAGAATCTACCTTAACAGGTTCTGTGCACTGCTATTTATGATTTGATGCTGTCCTGTCAGGAGATGGGTAGAGTGGCAGAAGAATGAGTATAGGCTATTTACTTCCTTGGCTCTCTCCCTGCCATTCTGTGGTGAGTCAGCTTTGACTCTCTATCCATGCCGACAGCTCCTGTCAGGCAGCTCTCTTTCCACAAGGCTATTTTTCCAGTAATTACACTTTCCTTGCCTTCCTCAAACCTTTTTACTTTACCAGTTGCCATCAAATAGACCCTGACTCATGGTAACCCTATGTATGTCAGAGTAGAACTGTGCTTCATAGGGTTCTTAACTGTAATTTTTTTGGAATTGGATCGCCAAGCCTTTCTTCTGAGGCAACTCTGAGTCAATTTGAACCTCTAATCATTGGGTATATTAACTATTAGCCACCCAGTGAATACTCTTTAGACCTAGGGATTGTAAAAGCTCTCAGTTAATACTAGCTCCAGGATACTGTAGTATCCCTTATTGTGTTTCCTCTACTCTACTTGTACCTTTGGTGAAAAGGCTCTTTACTATCCAGTAATAAGCATGCCATTTGTTTCTTTTGTAACTCTGACTGATTGATTTATTAACTTTGTTGTAATCTCCTAGTATATTATCTCTGCTCTTTCTCCCCAAGTAGGTAGTAAACGTCTTGGGAGAAAGGACCTTTTCTCTCTTATTTATTTTCATACTTAATATACTACTGTAACATCAGAACAATACACACTTTTCTCCAGTGTACATGGATCGTTTTCCAGAATAGACCATATGCTAGGACACAAAACAAGTCTCAACAAATTTAAAAAGATTGAAATCATACAAAGCATCTTCTCTGACCATAATAGTAGCTAGAAATCAGCAACAGGAAAAATAAATAAATACATAGAAACTAAATAATACACTACTAAAAAACTACCAGATTATAGAAGAAATTAAAATATCCCTAGAATCAAACAAAAATGAAAACACAACATACCAAAACCTTTGGGACAGAGCAAAAGCAGTACTCAGAGGAAAATTTATAGCAATAAATGCCTACACTAAAAAAGAAGAAAAATCCAAAATCATTAACTTAAGCTGACAACTTAAATAAATTCGGAAAGGAAAAACAAAAGAAGCCAAAAGCTACCAGAAAAAAAGGAAATAATGAAGTTCAGGGCAGAAATAAACAAAATAGAAAGCAATAGAAAGAATCAACAAAACCAGAAGTTGGTTCTCTGAAAGAATCAATAAAATAGACACACCTCTGGCTAGATTGACGAAAGGAAAAAAAAAAAAGCAGAAGGGGCAAATAACCAAATTAAGAAATGCAATTGGTGACATTACAACCAATCCAACAGAGACAAAAAAAAAAAAAGATCGTAACTGACTACTATGAAAACTTGCACTCTAACAAATTTGAAAACCTCGATGAAATTCCACCCAAACTAACACAGAGGTAGAACATTTAAACAGACTCATTATAAAAGAAGAGATTGAAGACATCATAAAAGAAATACTGCCAACAACAACAACAACAAAAAAAAAACCAGGACCGCAGATGGCAACACTGGAGAGTTCTACCAACTATTCAGAGAAGAGTTGACACCAATCCTACTCAATCTCTTTGAAAACATAGAAGAGGAAGGAACACTACTGAACTTTTTCTATGAAACCAGCATAACCTTGATACCTAAACCAGGCAAAGACATTACAAAAAAAGAAAATTATAGACTATATGCCTTATGAACATAAATGCAAAATGATTTCAAAAAACCTCTAGCCAACAGACTTCAGCAACATGTCAAAAAAAACATACAAGTGATCAAGTGGGATTCAGTCCAAGATTATAAGGGTGGTTCAACATTAGAAAATCAATCAATGTAACCTCCTGCATAAATAAAACAAAGGAAAAGAACTACATGATCAATTGATACAGAAAAGGCATTTGATAAAATTCAACACTTTCCTGATAAAAATTCTCATCAAAATAGGAATAGAATGGAAATTTCTCAACATAATTAAAGGCATTCATGCAAAACCAACAGCCAACATTATACTCAATAGAGAGAGGCTGAGAACTTTCCCTTTGAGAACACAAACAAGACAAGAATGCCGTTCATCACCACTCTTATTCAACATTGGAAGTCCTAGCCAGAGCAGTAAGACAAGATAGAGAGAGAAAAAAAAAAAAAAGTATCCAAATCAGAAAGAATGAAGTAAAACTATCTATATCTGCAAATGGCATGATCCTCTGCACAAAAGACCCTAAAGATTCCACAAGAAAACTGCTGGAACTAATAGGAGAATTTAGCAACACTGCAGGGTACAAGATTAACACACAAAAATCAGTTGCGTTCCTCTGTGCTACCAAAGACTACTCTGAAAAAAAATCAAGGAAACATTACCACTTATAATAACCCCCTGTGATGGTTAAGACTGTGTGTCAACTTGGCTGGGCCGTGATTCACAGTGTTTATATGTGATCACTCCCGTGATGGGATCTTCTGTGAGTAGCCAATCAGTTCAAAGGGATCTTCCTTGGAAGTGTGGCCTGAATCCAAATATAAGTAGGCTTTCTGACTTTTTGCTCACTCTGAATCATGTGGTTGCATCCTGTTTGTCTGACCTCTGGTTCTTGAGACTTGAGCTATCAGCGTATCTGCCGATTGTGGGATTCTTCGATTTTCATAGCCTGTGAGCAGAGCCCTGCTCTCCAACCTGTTGATCTTGGGTTCACCAGCCCCTGGGATACATGAATCAGGAGAGGCCTTGCAGTCTTGCCTGCCCTAGTCCTGGGATTCGTCGATATTTACAGCCTGTGAGCTAGACCTGCTGATATTGGTTTTGCCAGCCCCTGCAGCTATGTGAACCGCGAGAGGCCTCTATCCTAATCCACAGATGGGACGTTCCAGCCTTTACAATGGCATGAGCCATTTCTTTGATTTAAATCTCTCTCTATATATATTTATATGCTTACTGGTTTTGCTTCTCTAGAGAACTTAGCCTAAAAAAAAAAGACACCCTCGAATTGATAAAATACCTAGGAATTAACCTAACAAGGGACATAAAGACTTATACAATGAAAATTATAGAACATTACTATAAGAGACTAAAAGAGACCTACAAAAATGGGAAGACAGCAGTGTTCATAGATTGGAAAACTTAATATAGTGGAAATGTCAGTTTACCTAAAGTGATCTACAGATACAATGCAATGCTGATACAAACCCCAACAACATAGTTTACTGAAATGGAAAAACTAATGACCAACTTCATAGAGTAAGGAAAGGAATCTTCAATAGCCAAAGCAATATTGAAGAAACAGAACAAAGCAGGATGCCTCACATTCCTTGATATCAAAACATACTATAGGAAAATAAATAAATCTGATGTCATCAAGTCAATTCTGACTCATAGCGACCCTATGGAACAGGGTAGAACTGCCCCATAGAGATTCCAAGGAGTGCCTGGTGGATTCAAACTACTGACCTTTTGGTTAGCAGCCATAGCTCTTAACCACTATGCCACCCTGGTTTAGAACCACTGTAATCAAAACAGCCTAGTATTGGTTCAACAGTAGTGTAATAGAATTCTGATAGCTAGTTCAATATAATTGAGAATTCAGAATAAAACTCAGCCATCTATGAACAAGTGATTTTCACAAAGGGCCACAGTACATTCAATGAGGCAGAGTGTCTTTAACAAATGGTACTAGCTAAATTGGATATCCATGTGCAGAAAAATGAAAGAGGATCCATACCTCACACCATACACAAACAAAACCAAAAACCAAACCCACTGCTGTCAAGTGGATTCCAACTCATAGCAACCCTATAGGACAGAGTAGAACTGTTTCATAAGGTTTCCAAGAAGTGGCTGGTGGATTTGAACTGCCGGCCTTTTGATTAGTAGCCAAACTCTTAACCAATACACCACCAGGACTCCCCGTACACAAAAACTAACTCAAAATGGATCAAAGACCAAAATTCTAAACATAAAATTTCAGGAAGACAACATAGAGAGAAAACTATGGGACCTAATTTTCTGTAAAAATAGGATAACAAGCATTGAAACAAATGCACGAACAGAAGAAGGTAAAGTAGATAAATGGAACCTCATAAAAGCAAAATACTTATGCTCACCAAGATTTTATTAAAACAGTAAATAGATAACCTACAGACTAGAAAAAAATCTTCAGAAATGACGTAGCTGATAAGAGCCTAATCTCTAAAATCTATAGAAAACTAGAACAATGCAACAACAAAAAGACAAACAACCTAAACGCAAAGTGGGCAAAGGACATAAACAGAGCCTTCACCGAAAAGGACATCCAAACAACTAACAAACATATGAAAAGATATTCATGATCATTAGCCTTTAACCTGTTCCGTTGCCATCAAATTGATTCTGACTCATAGCGACCATACAGGACAGAGTAGACTGCACCATATGGGTTCCAAGGAGCGCCTGGTGGATTGGAACTGCTGACCTTTTGGTTAGCAGCTGTAGCTGTTAACCACTACGCCACCAGGGTTTCCATTAAAAACGAGAGATGCAAATCAAAACTACAATGAGATACCATCTTATCCCTGCTAAAAAGGCACTGAAAAAAAAAAAAGAGTAACAACACATGTTGGTAAGGATGTGCAGAAATTAGAACACTTACCCACTTTTGGTGTGGCTGTAAAATGGTACAGCCACTATGGAAGACAGTATGGCGCTTTCTCAAAAAACTGGTTAATGTAGATCTTTCATAAAAGTGAAGTGGCATAAAGCGAATTTCCGAAAAACGGGATACCTGTATTTAGAATACTTAATTTTAGTATATTTAGTGGGTGTGGCTTTAGCAAAATCCTATGTTGGTTATTTAAGTTGTTACCAATGTTTGCTATTAGAACAAATATCATGATGGACATCTTTGGTATAAATCTTTCTTGACATTTAGAAGATGTTCTCTAAAATGAAATTACTGTGCCAAAAAATAAGGCCACTGTCAAATTTCTTCACACATGTTGTTGCAGATTGGTTTCCAAAAGGGTGTGCAAATTTTCCTTCTCAGCTTCTCTTTGACAGGAGCGGGCAGCATTTATTAAAACATCTTTCTGCACACACTGTGAGTAGCCAAGGAGCTTTTGAAACAATCAGCCTTCCTTCACCACTGAGGGTCCAGCCCAGGAATTACCCATAAATAATAGGCAGGTTCAGGGGCATGAACCTGAGATGGGACAAGGAGAAGAGAAAGAAACCGAATGAGTCACAGTCTGTCACACAACCTTGGCAATAGGAACCCCGTAACTCAGACAGCCAAGACATAAAAGGGATGTTAGAGTTATAAATTATTTCCAATTAGTGCTATTATCTATGTTCTGGGCTCCTTTGCTCCCAGCATCCTGTTGGTAACAGAAGAATCAGGATGCTTCCTCACAGTGCTGAAGGAATGTTCTCAGGCCCTCTCCTGTAGAAGATTGAGAATACCCATTGCCCAGCCCAAGGGCCATCCTTGGATTTTAAAATACATAGGTCCTGTTCATGAATAAAATGCTGTCATCTTTTTGGGAGAATTCTGGGGCTTAAAGATATTTCCAAAGATGGATTTTCAATTTTGTACATAAGGACTAGTAATTGAGGTTCAAGTGTCCCCCCCATAAGTAAACATTTGACCTTGGATGAAGATGACAAGGACGATAATCATGACAATGATGACTCATTCAGTAGATACTTATTGTATACCTACAATAAAAAAAAAATACATCAGACATTTTTTCAGACTCTAGGGACACATTAGTGAACAAAACAAGCACTGTCCCCAAGGAACTAGCTTACATTCTAGCAGGGTGAGACAGATAAGAAACCTAAGAAATATGAATATTATATAGCAGGTTAGAGAATGAGAAGCATTAAGAGAAAAATAGAGCTGGGAAAAATAGAATTTGCCCCTGCCATTGACCTCCAAACTTTTCACCCCTTTTCTCTTCCATTGTGATTCCGAAAATTTGAGTTTAGACTTGGGACTCTGTGTTTGTTTATAAGCGATCTAGGTGATTTAATATGTGCCAGGCTCAGGCTTATTCTTTCAAAATAGCCTGGAATTTAATCCCCAAAGTTTACTTACACATAGAGATGATCATCATTGTTTCTTCAGAAAAAAGAATGACATTTTTTTTCTCTTATCATCAGAGTTTATGGCACCCTTGAGCTAACAGAAGCACAAGAAATCATGTAATCTAGTGCTTCTCAAACTTTAATGATTATAGAAATCAGCCGGGAAGATGCTTAACATATAAACTGCTAGGCACCAGCCCCAGGATTATGATATCTGGGGTTCGGCCCGGGGATCTGCATTTCATCAGCATCCTGGTTGATTCCATCACAAACGACCAAAGAAATATTCTTGAGAAGCACTGATGTCATTCAGTTGCCTCATCTGGGGCCCAGAAAGGGTAAGCGATTCACTGAAGGTCACAAAGTGTACCAGTGGTGCTATTCAAAACCTGCTTCCTCCTTTTTTCACTCTGGCCTCTTGCCCTACAACCAAAACCAAACCTACTCCCATTGAGTCAATTCTGATTCACAGCGACTCTATAGGACAGAGTAGAACTGCCCCATAGGGCTTCCAAGGTTGAAAATCTTTACAGGAGCAGACTGCCACATCTTTCTTCTGTGAAGCAGGTGATGGGTTCGAACTGCCGACCTTTCGGTAGGCAGCCAAGCACTTTAACCACTGCATGCACCGCCAGGGTTCAGTTCTCAAAGTGTGCTCCCTGGACTAGCAAAAATCAACATTAGTATCATCTGAGATCTTGTAAGAAAAGCAAATTCTTCACCCCAGCCCCAGACCTACCAAATCGGAAACTCTAAGCTGTGTTTTCACAAATTCTCTAGGTGATAACCTTTATCCTAGTTTGAGAAGAACTGTCCTATTTGTATTTGTTGGAGATCTGTTGATTTCGACTTTGCAGCACTTGACCATTCAAGTGTGCCTACAATGCTCCCTTATTGGAGGTGTAAGGAATTTCCTTGATTATATCATATGACCTGCCCCAGGTTAACCAGGTGCTGCTCATTTAGGTTCTGCTTGATTAAAAACCAGCTGATGACCTCTGCACTGGCCTCCCCTGTTCCAGCATGCCCTCTGTGCTTCCTGATGCCTGCCCTCTCCCTCCATGTCCGCAACATGCTGCCACCCTTTATGACAACACCAGGGTAAGTGATTTCTGATTGTTAGATGTGTAGGATACAATATTTGTTAAGAGGGACGGGGACTTGAATAAGAACCTGGCCTAACTGGGAATGTCACAGCATACACAAAGGGATAACAAGGCACTTTGCCTAGTAAGTGACTCTGGGTTCAAAAAAATCAAGCGGGAGGGACAGGCCAGGCCACATGGGAGGCAGGGGTGGGGTGGGCTGAGGGCACCAACCCAAGGATGTGGAGTGGAGCACAGTCTTCAAGCTGAAGCACATTGTTGAGGGCATCCTCAAGCAGCCGCCCAACTAGCAGGTCATATAAGAATGACCAGCTCCTGGAGGACACGAAGACACTGAGTGAGTGAGGCTATACTAGTTAGTCATCGAGGCCACAGGCCCTGGCTATGGTGGGCTGGCCTTCCAGGCAGATGACAAGTCTGAGGCCCTTTGCATTGGAGCCCTTCTCCAGACCATCAGAGCTGCCTGATGTGATAAAGCCACAGGGCTTGGGAAGCAGTGCTAATGAACAAGCCATGCAGTGAGGGTCAGCTGCCTCCCTGCCCCACCCCTCTCCAATAAAAGAGATGTAGGTGCCAGCCTGGGTCCTGCCTCTTTATCACACCCTCTCCTGGCCCCACCTCACCTGGATGATGCCCTCTACCCTTAGGCTCCTTCATGGGCTCAGCCTGTGACCATGGCTTGAGGCCCAGCCCAACCGCCCACCCTAGAGCCTGCTCCTCAAATCACCATGAGGCATCACGTCAGCCCAGACCACGTGTTCTGGGTGAGGGTGTTGGAAAGGCCCAGGACCCTGCCCCACCTGTGAAGCCAGCAGCTGCTCTAGCAGATGAAAAAAGAGCTCCTGGCTATTGGGCAGTGAGCTTAAGTCGAAGCCAGTGTCTAGGTGTGAGAGTGTTCCCAGAACACGACCCGGGCCCCCACCAGTGGCAGTCTCCTGTTGGCTCTTGCCACCCCTCACCACACATTATTAAAATAAAAAAAGCTACACTTTCTACTATGGATAGAACAGGGACAAATCAACCCAGTCTGTCCCTTTCACTAAAGGAAGCTAGTTTTGGGGGGGTCAGGGGTGCAACTCTGGGAGACAGAACTCTCAACCCCAACCATTGCTTAATGATAATGATAATGCGCTCCATTTACACAGTGCCTTTCATCCGAATAACTCTACAGTCAGAATTTATGCTCACCAATGCTTAAAACATACTTCATAAATTCCCAAGGGACTTTCTCTTGGAGCCAAGTAACTCCTGCATTTGTTAAATGTTCTGTGGGCACACTGCTTACATAGCCTACAAAGAAAGCTGGATAATGAGCAGTGGTGGTGCGGTAATTAAGGCTGCAGACTGACAGAAAGGAGATTTTGATCTATTGCCGACTTGCTGGTGTGTCACTGGTTCAATTCACTGATGCGATCTTCTGATTTTACATCTTTGTCAGGGGTTCTCTGGAGAGGGATTCCATTGGAACGTTGGAAGATGTGCGCTTGAACTAGTAAAAAGCGATTCTGAATGCTTCAGACCCTTTGTAGGAGAGCAGCGCTCCATGGACTCGTTGTACTCTGATGAATTCCTTGCTAGGACTTGGCTTCCCGGCACGCAGGACTAGGAGAGAAAATTCATTTGAAAAGTGTGGACTCTTAGAGTGAATTTGCAAGCAGGGAATGAATCTGGGACCACTAAACACAGGGTATTTAGGTATGATTCCTTTGCTCCTCCCAGTTTTTAATAATTGAAGATAGAGTGGCGATTCTTGGCTGTGAGGAGCACAAGGCTTTGTTTGGGAGGTGTGGGGGAGGGGTATAACTGAGAAACTGGAGGTGATCAGGAGGCAAACACCTGCCCTCAGTATTCTTCAGAAAGGCCTGATGAACAAACAAGAAGGCAAGGGATAAAAGTGAGAGCAAAGGAGATTTTAATTTTATCTCTGAGGTTTCGATTTATTTAAAAAAAACAAAAATTCTAGAAATAAATGTGTAATTAAGAAGTACAGAAATATTTGTAATGTTCTTTGGGCTTATCTCTTATCCTTAAAATAGCTCAAAAATAAAAATAGGTCTCAATGGCTTCATTTAGACCTACTGCATAAGATTTCCTTCTCTCCTATCATATGGCCCAGGGACCTGTATTACTAAATGCTTCCCTAGTGATTGTGGTGTATACTCCTGGGTAAGAAGTACTCAGAAGTTTGAAATTCAGTCCACGGGAAACTTGTTTTCTGAATTTGTTGCTAATTTGGACTCTGTCGTTTATCTAGGATGTGCCTACCCCATTTCCAATTTTGATTGTTTTAGCACCATAATCTCTCAGTTATCCATGCCTGGATTCTTTACTTGTTCTAGTTAACAGAGTACAGTAGTGAGAATCTTGGCTGTATTTCCTGAGCATTTGCTGTGTAGTAGGCTCTCATGTAATTCTTTAAATCACATATTTACTGGAGAAAATAGGCTCAGAGCTTAAAATGACTTGTTCCAAGTCACATAGTTAGAAAGTGTTGAAACCAACATTTGCACTCAGGCGTGTTTGACTCTAATCCCAGCCTTATAGATAGCCATGACTTATCCAGACTCATTTGTTTGAGATTTCTCAAATTTTTTAGATGAAGAAACTGAGAACAGGAGCAGAGAGGGAAGAACCCAAGCCCAGTACTGTTAAAAACCAGTTATGGAAGGTCCCTCATGACTCCTTCTATAACTCTGGAATCTATTTTCAAGGTGCTTGGTCTAGGTCATTGGTGGCTCACCTGGTCCTTTTTTTTTTTTTTTTTTTAATCTCTGGTGCTCTCATATTTAAGAACTCAAGGGCTTCTCATCTACACAATCCTTTGCTTCAGTTCTCAGTTCCAGCGTGGAAGGGTAGTCCCACTCTATTCCTCATTTTCAGTTTCTTCAATAAGACATGCATTCTGGTTGTCCTGGCAGAACTTTGTTCTTTGCAAGCATATAATCAGACTAGGGACTTATGTTTTCTGAAGCTACCCAGTTCACAGCAGACATTCTGGCTGAGTTATAAAATTGATTGCTAGGAAAACCAAAAACCAAACCCGTTGCCACTGAGTTGCTTCTGACTCATAGCAGCACTCAGAATTGCCCCATAGGGTTCCCAAGGTGTGGCTGATGGATTTGAGCTGCTGACCTTTTGGTTAGCAGCCGAGCTCTTAACTACTGTGCCACCTGGTTGCTAGGAAGGGCATCATTAAATGGGGAGAAAGCTGACAAAATGACAAGAAGTTTATGAGTCATTGGTAGTTGGCCTCCTGGTTTCTTATTTTTCTTTAACAGTTTTCCCAAAAAAGGGAATATGCATCCTACGTGATAGCCGTTGTACCTCAAATGGCCCTCAAAGCCTCCTCTCCTCTTTTGCTCGATTGGTGGATTCCTTTTAGATAGGGAATTTTGGGACTTCAAAAACCATGCCATTGGAACGTGAAACCCTTGGGTTATGGCACATGGGAGGTACATGTTGATTCAACAAAGTAATAAAGCCAGTGCTTCCCAAAGGTAGAACATATACCACTGGTATGCAGGATGATTTGAAGCCATTCATAGGCATTGTCTGAACTTTGATAGTTATTTTTAATCCTTTAAGAAAAAAAATTAGCACACTGAACAGTACACTAGGGTATAAATATAAACAAAAGTGAGATGGCATAAAAAGTAAAAGGGTTGCATAAACATGACAAATTATGCATGTTGTACAGATAGAACTACCGAACTTGTTGCCGCGGGGTCGATTCCGACTCATAGTGACCCTATAGGACAGAGTAGAACTGCCCCATATGGTTTTCAAGGAGCGCCTGGTGGATTTGAACTGCTGATTTCTTGGTTAGCAGCCATAGTTTTTAACCACTACACCACCAGGGTTTCCAGATAGAACTACAGCTTCAGAAATAATAGATGAATTTGAAATAAGATGTAAATTAAACTTGATAATCTATGGTGGAAATAGAAAAACTGTCTTGAGGGTAGAGGGAATGTCATCAAACTGAGGGGGAAAGGAGAAAAGAACAAAAGAGGACCCACCTGAGCCTACGAGTTTGCTGGTCATTTCATGTTTTGCTCATCTGTTTGTCCTCTCTTCTCTCTCCTTTGAGCTCTAATCATTGTCCAGGCAGTCTCCATACCAGAGTCTAGAAGGGTTTTGTAGCTGCTCTTTGTTGAGAGAATTCGAATCTCAATTTCTTAGGACCCCCTACAAAAAATCTTATTTTTTCCTTTGGATGGGATTCTAGATGGAGAAGGAAGGATTCCGGGAAAGCTGAAGGAGTGATATTTTATCTACAAAAAAAAAAAAGTCATGAAACAGTCATAGTGAGCTGTGGGACAGGTACCATTTTGTAATGACCTCCTAGTCATATGAGATATCAAGTTAGACTTTAGGAATCATTTTGTTCAGAACTGTTTCTTTTCTTTGAGGATGAGACTACCTGAGGCTAAGAGATAAGCTGTGACTTGAGTGAAAAAGCACAGTGATTGGCAGAACCCCTCTCCATCAGTTAGGGAGCCGATGATAGATTCCATACTAGCAAGCTCAGAGCTGCCAAGGAGCTCACTGGGGAAGAGACATTCAGAACATTCTCAATCAATCTCACATGGGCAATTTAGGAAGTTGGACTACAAGTATCTTCTACCTTTAAAAACATATTCTCTTTGCAATTTCATTCTTTACTAAAGCAGTGATTTGTATTATTTTGGAATTGAGGTCGTTTGGGGAATCTAATGAAAGCTATGAATCCTCGTCCAGAAACACACATATATGTACACATATAATTTTGCATTTATTTTAGAAGTATGTAGCCTCCTCCTAAAGCTAAAATTAAGAGCCCCTACTCCAGAAAGTAAACATGAGGCCCTTGAGCACCCACACTACACTGACTAAGAAGAATATGATTAAAGGTGACAGCCTAATTCTCATTATATCCATTAAACCACCAAAACCTTCCTATTAGCTCATAATCTTAATTTAAGTATTTCTACTCATTTTTTTACTCATTTGGTTCCTTACTATCTTCCCCTATACAGCTGACCCATATGAATCAGGAACTCTTAAAAGAGTATCCCTTATCTCATTTCGAAAGGGTGAACATAAGAGTTACGCTGAATACATTCTGGTTCAAACCAGCTGTTCTGGTAGTTTTTAAAGATAATTTCACAGTGGTCAGCAAGATTTTACCATGAAATATTATGCCCTTATATTAATTTTGGCATCTCTAATTAAAATGAAGAGTCATTGTTAGGTGCCATTGAGTCAGTTCCGACTCCTAGCGACCCTATGTACAACAAAACGAAACACTGCCTGGTCCTGCGTCATTCTCAATCATTGTTATGCTTAAGCCCATTGTTGGAGCCACTGTGTCAATCCATCTCCTTGAGGATCTCCCTCTTCTTCATTGACCCTCTACTTTACCAAGCATGATGTCCTTCTCTGGCAACTGATGCCTCCTGACAACATGTTCAAAGTATGTATAGAACAACTGCCTATTGATCTATGTACAGGTTCCTCATGAGCACCATTAAGTGTTCTAAAATTCCCATTCTTTGCAATGTTACCTATAATTTGTTATGATCCACACAGTCCAGTGCCTTTGTGTAGTCAATAAAACACAGGTAAACATCTCCTAGTATTCTCTGCTTTCAGCCAGGATTCATCTGATATCAGCAATGATAATCCCTGATTCTGTGTCCTCTTCTGAATCTGGCTTGAATTTCTGGCAGTTCCCTGTGGATATACTGCTGCAGCTGCTTTTGAATGATCTGCAGCAAAATTTTACTTGCATGTGATATTAATGATACTGTTTGATATTTTCCTCATTTGGTGGGATCACCTTTCTTGGGAATGGGTATAAATATAGATCTTTTCCAGTCGGTTGAGCAGGTAGCTGTCTTTGAAATTTCTTAGCATAGACAAGGGAGTACTTCCAGTACTGCATCCATTTTTTGAAACATCTCAATGGGTATTCCATCAATTCCTGAAGCCTTGTTTTTCACCAGTGCCTTCAGTAAAGCTTGGACTTCTTCTGTCAGTACCATTGGCTTATATGGTCCTTCCTGAAATGGCTCAACATTGACCAATTCTTTTTGGTATAGTGATTCTGTGTATTCCTTCAATCTTCTTTTGATGCCTCCTGAGTCATTTAATATTTTCCCCATAGAATCCTTCAACATTGCAACTCGAGGCTTGAAGTTTTTCTTCAGTTCTTTCAGCTTGAAAAATGCAGGTGTGTTCTTTCCTTTTGATTTTCCATCTCCAGGTCTTTGCACGTGTCATTATAAAACTGTCTTCTCGAGCTGCCCTTTGAAATCTTCTGTTCAACTCTTACTTCATCATTTCTTCCTTTTAATATAGCTACTTAACATTCTGGAGCAATTTTCAGAGTTCCTTCTGACATCCATTTTGATCTTTTCTTTTTTCCTGTCATTTTAATGACCTCTTGCTTTCTTCATGTATGATGTCCTTGATGTCATCCCACAACTTATCTGGCCTTCGGTCATTAGCATTCAATGTGTCAAATCTATTCTTGAGATGCTTTCTAAATTCAGGTGGGATATACTCAAGGTTGTATGTTGGCTTTCATCAACTTGTTCTAATTTTCTTCAGTTTTCAACTTGAACTTGCGTAAGAGCAATTAATGGGCTTTTCCGCAGTCGGCCCCTGGCCTTATTCTGTCTCATGATATTGAGCTTTTCCATTGTCTCTTCCACAGATATAGTCGATTTGATTCCTGTTTATTCCATCTGGTGAGATCCATGTGTATAGTCACCATTTATGTTGGTGAAAAAAGGTATCTGCAATGAAGAAGTTATTGGTCTGGCAAAATTCTATCATGTGATCTCTGGCATTGTTTCTATCACCAAGGCCATATTTTCCAACTACTGATCCTTCTTTGTTTCCTACTTTTGCATTCCAATCTCCTGTAATTATCAATGCATCCTGATTGCATGTTCAATTAATTTCAGGCTACAGATATTGATAAAAATCTTCAATTTCTTCATCTTTGGCCTTAGTGATTGGTGCGTAAATTTGAATAATAGTCATATTAACTGGTTTTTCTTGTAGGCGTATGGATATTATCCTATCACTGACAGCATTGTACTTCAGGATAGATCTTGAAATGTTCTTTTTGACAATAAATGCAACATCATTCCTCTTTTCAAGTTGTCTTTCCCGGCGTAGTAGACCACATGATTATCCAATTCAAAACAGCAAATATCAGTCCATTTCAGCTCACTAATGCCTAAGATATTAATGTTTATACATTCCAATTCGTTTTTGATGACTTCCAATTTGTTGCACTGTGGGGGCTTGCGTGTTGTTGTCATTCTGGAAGCTATACCACCGGTATTCAAATATTCAAATACCAGCAGGGTCACCCATGGCGGACAGGTTTCAGCTGAGCTTCCAGACTAAGACAGACTACGAAGCCAGTGAAAACCTTATGAATAGCAGCAGAACGTTGTCTGATACAGTGGTGGAAGATGAGCCCCCCAGGTTGGAAGGTACTCAGAAGAAGACCGGAAAAGAGCTGCTTCCTCAAAGTTGAATCAACCTTAATGAAGTGGATGAAGTCAAGTTTTGGGGACTTTCATTTGCTGATGTGGCATGACTCAAAATGAGAAAAAACAGCTTCAAACATCCCTAGATAATTGAAACCTGGAATGTACAAAATATGAATCTAGGAAAATTGAAAATTGTAAAAAAAAAAATTAAGGGTACAAGGCAATATATTAGATTCAGCTTCTAAAAGGAATTTGCAAGAATAACGAAGTCCAAATTCTGATAACAGTGATCAATGAAGAAACAAACCAGAGAATAACAGAACCTATTTCCACTGGAAGGGATTTAAGAAGAAACTGTATACAAGATTAAACCATAGTCTGGAGAAAAAATACCACTTTTGGATGATGGGCTGAAGCTCAATTTGAGTCCTAAAGTCATTGGTTCCCTAACTTTAGTGTGTTCAAGAATAACCTAGAAGCACAGCCTCTACCAACCTGAGCCCAGGGTAACTGGATGGTACCCAGCTACCACCACCAACTACCCTAACAGGGATTACAGTAGAGGTCCCAGAAAAAGTAGATGAAAATAGAGAACAAAATTCAAATTCACAAAAACAACCAGGCTTGCTTGTTTTGATAGAGACTGGAGGCACCTCAGTAACATGGCCCCTGAACACTCTGCTAACTCAGAACTGAGTCCACTCCCAAAGTCCACCTTTTAGGCAAAGATTAGACAGGCCTGATAAAACAATACCATGCATGAGGAGCATGCTTTTTAGTTCAATTAAGTATATGAGACCAAATGGACAACACTTGACCAAAAGCTAAGAAGAAAAGGCAGGAAGGGACAAGAAAACTGGATGAATGGACATGCAGAATCAGGGTGGAAAGGGGAATAGTGCTGACACAATGTGAGGATTGCAAACAATGTCACACACACGTACAAAAGGTTAGTTAAAATGCAGATTCCAGGGCTTGTCCACAGACATCCATTGACTCAATCTTGAGAGAACTAGCCATGGAATCTGCATTTTTAAACAAGCTCCCTAAAAGATTATTTTCATGTTGTCAAAGTAGCATTGTTTTACATTGATTTGCCTTAGCTTCTGTCCAGAATTGTCTTGATGGACCCCAGAGATACGATGTTAGAGTCCAAATGAAAGAAGGTATTGAAATTACACCTTCTGCTTGCCAATCCAACAAGGGAAGATGACCAAATCATGCAACAACCACGTATTAGGACCAAGTTGGGAGAAGAGGAGCAATGGGAGGTTAGTGTATGACTTTTTTCTTCGTCTAGGTAAAAAGTATCCTTTCATTTTGTTAAATGCCTAGCCTTCAGTGGTTAATTTTGTCAGTCCATGTGGACATGTCAGGTGAGTTTGAGAAAAAATGTTCCCTTTCCTTTGTTGGCCTAGCCAAATTAGATGGCTCCTGAAACTCATACCACGGGTTCATTCTTGTTCCTGTGCCTTATCCATGGTGTCTCTATGTATTTGCCATTCCTACCTCATTCAGGATTATTAGATGAAAGCAATAAAAATCACCTCTGGGTCTGAATTGCTGGGCTGAGGGCTGTGGGGACCATGGTCTCAGGGAACATCTAGTTCAATTGGCATAACAGAGTTTATAAAGAAAATGTTCTACATTCTACTTTGGTGAGTAGCGTCTGGGGCCTTAAAAGGCTATGAGTGGCCATTTAATATATTCCACTAGTCTCACCCCTTTGAGAGCAAGGAATAATAAGGAAAACTAAAAATACAAGGGAAAGATTAGTGCAAAGGACTAAGGGACCACATCTACCACAGCTTCCACCAGACTGAGTCTAGTACAACTAGATGGTGCCTAGCTACCACCACTGACTGCTCTGACAGGGATCACAATAGAGGGGTCCCAGACAGAGCTGGAGAAAAATGTAGAGCAAAATTCTAACTCAAGAAGAAAGACCAGACTTGCTGGCCTGACAGAGACTGGAGAAACCCTGAGAGTATGCGCCCTGGATACTCTTTCAGCTCAGTAATGAAGTCACTTCTGAGGTTCACTCTTCAGCCAAAGACTGGATAGGCCCATAAAACAAAACAAGACTAAAGGAGAATACCAGTCCAGGGGCAAGGACTGGAAAGGAAAAGTGGACAGAAAAGCTAGTAATAGGGAACCCAAGGATGAGGAGGGAGAGTGTTGACATGTCCTGGGGTTGTTAACCAATGTCATAAAAAAATGTGTATTAACTGTTTAATGAGAAACTAGTTTGTTCTGTAAGCCTTCATCTAAAGTACAATAAAAAAAATCACCACTGATTAAGTAGAAAATGGATTCATTGGAAATACATATGACAGCTTATATGGATATTCAGGAGAGCCAGAAAGCCAAGCTTTGTGGCCATGAAGCCAGGAACAACATCCAAAATCATGTCTCAAACTTGTCCGCTGAAGATTCTCTACAGCTGGACACTTGGCAAAACAGTCCCTGCTTTCTTCAGCATCTAGCTTCTTATGGACAGCTATGGATAGGAACACCTGATCTGATGAGCCCAGGTCATGTGACCATGTCTAAACTGAAAGTAATCATAGAAAAGAGATTATGTGGCATTTTTAGCCTCTTTATTGGTAGACCCTCCCCTGGTGGTGCAGTGGGTAAACATTTGGCTGCTAACCAAAATGTTGGCGGTTTGAATCAACCAGCTGCTCCTTGGAACCCTATGGGGCCTTTCTACCCTGTCCTATAGGGTCATTATACATTGGAATCAACTTGACAGCAACAAATTTGGGTTTGGTTATTGGCAGACCAACACTGCCTTACATGGTAGGTAGTTCCTCAAACATGGGAATGGGTTCAGATATTGAGTGTCCAAAAAAGAATTTAAAAATTCCAACTTGTTACATCCCCTGTCCACCACTCATCTGTCAGTTTGTTGTACTGTGGTGTCTTGCATCTTGTGATGCTGGAAGCCATGCCACCAATATTTCAAATATCAGCAGGTCACCCATGGTGGGCAGGTTTCAGCAGAGCTTCCAGACTAAGATAGACTAGGAAGAAGGACTTGGAGATCTACTTCTAAGAAAATTGGCCACTGAAAACCTTATGAATAGCAGTGGCACATTGTCTGATATAGTGCTGGAAGATGAGTACCTCAGGTTGGAAGGCACTCAAAATATGACTAGGGAAGAGCTGCCTCCTAAAAGAAGAGTCAAGCTTAATGATGTGGATGGGGCAAAGCTTTTGGGAACTTCATTTACTGTTACGGCATGACTCAAAATGAGAAGAAACAGCTACAAACATCCATTAATAATCAGAACATGGAATGTACAAAGTATGAATCAAGAAAAATTATAAGTCATCAAAAAATGAAATGTTATGCTTAAAGTTTGATATCCTAGGCATTAGTGAACTGAAATGGACTGGTATTGGCCGTTTTGAATCAGATAATCATATGGTCTATGCTAGGAATGTCAAATTGAAGAGACATGTCTTCACATTCATAGGCAAAAAGAACATTTCAAGATCTATCCTGAAGTACAACGCTGTCAGTGATAGGACAATATCCATACACCTACAAAGAGTACAAAGAGGATCAGTTAGTAAAATTATTATTCAAATTTATGTACCAACCACTAATGCCAAAGATGAATAAATTGAAGATTTTTACCAATTTCTGCAGTCTCAAATTGATCAAACATGCAATCGAGATACATTAATAATTACTGGTGGTTGGAATGTGAAAGTTGGAAACAAAAGAGGAATGGTAGTTGGAAAATAATGCCCTTTGGTGATAGAAATGATGTTAGAGATCACATAGTAGAATTTTGCAAGACCAGTTACATATTCATTGGAAATACCTTTTTTCAACAAGATTAATAGTGACTACACATGCGGACCTCACTGGATGAAATACACAAGAATCAAATCTACTGCATCTGTGGAAAGAGATGACAGAGAACAAGGTGAGGGGCTGATGGTGGAACAGACCATCAATTGCTCATATACAAGTTCAAGTTGAAACTTTAGAAAAATTGAAACAAGACCACGAGAGTCAAAGCACGACCTTGAGTATATCCCACCCGAATTTAAAGACCATCTCAAGAATAGATTTGGTGATTGAATGCTAATAACCGAAGACCAGATGAGTTGTGGGATGACGTCAAGGACATCATATGTGAAAAAAGCAAGAGGTCATTAAAAAGACAGGAAAGATAGAAAAGACCAAAATGGATGTCAGTAGAGACTCTGAAACTTGCTCTTGAATATAGAGTAGCTAAAGTGAAAGCAAGAAATGATGAAGTAAAAGAGCTGAAGAGAAGATTTCAAAGAGCAACTTGAGAAGACAAATGTATTATAATGAAGTATGCAAAGACATGGAGTTAGAAAACTAAAAGAGAACACACTCAGCAATTCTCAAGCTGAAAGAACTGAAGACAAAAGTCAAGGCTCAAGTTGTAATATTGAAGGATTTTGCGGGGAAAATACTGAGGGATGCAGGAAGCATCAAAAGAAGATGGCAAGAATACAGTTTCTGTACCAAAAAGAATTGGTTGACATTCAACTACTTCAGGAGGTAGCATATGATCATGAGCTGATAGTATTGAAGGAAGAAGTCTAAGCTGCTTTGGAGGCATTGGCATAAAACAAGGCTTTAGGAATTGACAGAATACCAATTAAAATGTTTCAACAAATACACGCAAAGCTGGAAGCACACACTCATCTATGCCAAGAAATTTGGAGACAGCTACCTGAGCAACAGACTGGAAGAGATCTATATCTGAACCCATTCCAAAGAAAGGTGATCCAATGGAAAGTGGAAATTACCAAACAATATCATTGCTATCACACGCAAGTAAAATTATGCTGAAGATAATTCAAAAACAGTTGCAGCAGTATATCAATAGGGAACTGCCAGAAATTCAAGCAGGATTCACAGGAGGATATGAAATGAAAAATATCACTGGTGTTGTCAGATGGATCTTGGCTGAAAGCAGAGAATACCAGAAAGGTGTTTACCTGTGTTTTATTGACTATACAAAGGCATTTAACTGTGTGGATTATAATAAATTGTGGGAAAAATGGGAACTCCTGAACACATAAAATTGTGTTTATGAGGAACTGGTACATAAACCAAGAGGTAGTGGTTTGAACAGAACAAGGGAATACTGTGTGGTTTAAAATCAGGAAAGGTGTACGCGAGGGTCGTATTCTTTTCATCATGTTTATTCAATCTGTACTCTGAGCAAATAATCTGAGAAATTTGATTATATGAAGAAGAACGTGGCATCAGGATTGGAGGAAGACTCATTAACAACCTTTGATATGCAGATGACACAACCTTGCTTGCTGAAAGTTATGAGAACTTGAAGCAGTTACTGATGAAGACCAAAGACCACAGCCTTCAGTATGGATTACACTTAAACATAAAATAAAATAAACCTCAGTGGCTGGACCAATAAGCAACACAGTGATAAACAGAAAAAACAGAAGTTGTCAAGGATTTCATTTTACTTGGATCCACAATCAACATCCATGAAAGCAGCAGCTGAGAAATCAAAGACATATGGCATCAGGCAAATCTGCTGAAAAAGATCCCTTTGAAGTGCTAAAATGCAAAGATGTCACCAAGCCAGGGTATTTTCAATCACCTCATGCTTGTGAAAGCTGAACAATGAGTAAGGAAGACTGAAGAAGAATTGATGCCTTGAATTGTGGTGTTGGTTAAGAATACTGAATATGCCATGGACTGTCAGAAGAATGATCAAATCGGTCTTGGAGGAAGTGCAGCCAGAATACTCCTTAAAAGCAGGGATGGTGAGATTTTGTCTTACATACTTTGGACATGTTATCAAGAAGGACCAGTCCCCAGAGAAGGACATCCTGCTTGGTAAAGTAGAGTGTCATCGAAAAAGAGGAAAATTCTCAACAAGATGGATTAACACGGTGGCTACAGCAATGGGCTCAAACATAACAACGTTTGTGAGGATGGCACAGGACCAGGCAGTGTTTCCTTCTGTTGTGTATGGAGTGCCTATGAGTTGGAATCAACTTACCTGCACCTAACAACAACCACAACAAGAACAACAATATTCCCTGTGGTTCTTACCCGTCTGTAGTGGATTAGTTATATTGTGTGTGGCCTTTGTAGTCATGGTCTTGTAACTCCCACACAGGTGGTTATGTGACAGGGTAATTATGGCCTACCAAGGGGTTGGTCAGTTTTGTCTTAAAAGAGAACCAATAGCAGAGCAAAAGGGAGAGCTCACTACCACGAAAAAAGGAAACACCAGCAGCAGAAACCCATAGGAGATGGAGCAGTAGGCCCATGGAGCAAGAAACCTGAGTGCCTTTGGGCAGAGACTGAGGGCTAGGGAGGAGTCTATGCCTGACCCAAGAATTTGGGACTTGCCAGCCTCCACAACCATGTGAGCCATTTCCTTTAAATGGTTCATGAGTTCTGTGAGATGTTGCAGGAAATTAGGGAACCCAAAGACAGGAGGGAGAGCACCGAGGCCAGAGGGAGTAGTTGATGTTAGAGATGATGGAATGGTACAGCAGCTTGAAAAAGTTAGACATTTGGGACATCTTTAACTTCCGCCTCATAGGAGCCAGCTTTGTGCTGATCCTTATCAAAGAGATTGTTTACCGTTTTTCCAGTGCCAGCACAAATTTAGCCTCCTCTAAAACTTTCTTAGTCAAGGCACATTGATCTCTCCCTTTTCTGATTCATCACACTAATAGACTGAGTCACACAACACAAAATCTAATTATAAACCATTTTGACTTGTTTTCCAATCTCTCATATGCATATGTCTCTTCTCTCCAGATCAATCTTAAGCAACTCTAGAATAGACTCTGCATTGAATATTTTCCCGGCAGGGTATTGAGGAGGGGCATGTGTTGCCCTGTCAGAGGTCATCAGCTAAAACTTGATTCTTGGTTTCAGAAATTAATATTTTGTATGCATAACCAATTACCTGTATGCTGTGAGTTGAATAGAAGGGTAATAATAGTTACCTCAAGGAAGATCAGAAGCAAATGTAACATGGACTCAGTACCTATTTTAACTAGGAGATAATTTTAAAGTGACTCAAAGGTAAAATAAACAGTTTTTACATGCTTCTGGCCCAGCAGAAGATCATACCTGAAATTTTCCCCACTAATTTTCCTGTGTGCCTGAAAGAGACACAGTTGGGAAAGAACATATGGGGATACTCAATGCAAAATTATTGTTAAGGTTGATGTCCCTTATACAATGGTAGCATCTATCAGATTCAGTCTTTGGTGAGATATTTAGGTAAATGCATCTTTTTCTTCTTCCATAGTGTCCTCACGGTTTCTTCCAAGTGATTGGCATCTCATTTCCCATTTAAATAAGTCCCTAGTAAAGGTCTTGGTTTCTGAGTAACCCTGGTTTCCTCGATCATTAGCCTGTAAGAACAGATGAGATCACACTAGTATTATTTAACATACTAATTAAAAGTTACCCCAACTGATCAGCCCTCTGAGAAAATTTATTTTAATCCCATCTACGCATTCTGTTTGAGTTGATTCCAACTCATGGAAACCCCATGTGCTACAGAGTAGAACTGTTCCAAGGGTTTTCTTGGGTATAATCTTTACAGAAGCAGATTACCTGGCCTTTCTTCTGCCACACCACTGGGTGGGTTTGAGCTGTCAATCTTTTGCTTAGTATATAAGTGGAAACCATTTGCACCATCCAGGAACCTTGTAGACTCTTCTATAACCACCTATTTATTTTCCTCCAACCTCACTCATGTAGATTTTTCCTCAAATATCAGTATCAGAAAGGTGTACATGGGTGCCACCACTATGTCCAGTCCTGCAGAGCACCAAGCTGCTAGGGGCACATTAGACAAAATCCTGGAGCCTCCCTGGTGTAATGGCTACATGTACGTGGTGAAACGAGGAAAAGTCCCCTCAGCCCTGAGCATCTTACCATTATCAAGTCCTCAAAGCAATACTGCTTGTACCTCCCAAGTTTCTTCCAATATACTAGTCCCACAGTTCTTTCAGGGTTGGTCTAGAGTTTGCTTCCTGACTCTCCTCTCCCTTGATTCCAGGGCTGAGTTAGGTCTAGATCCATAACCACTACCACAGTATATGCAAACTCCATCCTTCCCTACTATGGGTGACTTTGTGCCTGCATGAAGTTGGTTCTGCTTGGCATAATTATCCTTTAAACTCTACAGAATGATCATGCCAAGCAGAACCATCTTGATCATTCTATAAGTTGTCCTGTCTTGTGGGAGGCCTCTCAGCCCTCCCTCTTCCCTCTCTACCTCCACTGAAAGAGATCCCAAGCATTAGCAAGGTGATGGAGAAGATTTGAATATGTGGGGCCACAAAAGGAAGTAGGAAGAGGTGGAACGTTCCATCATACTCTCAGCCTCTAGATAAGGATACTCCTTGTTCCCAGTCAAATGCTTAGCTATGTTAATTTGCTTCTAAACTTGATCAAAGATTTTGTGTAGGAAGAACTACTGGTGAATAAACCACTGCTTTTTTCTCTTTGCTACTTCTTTTGCCATCTTATAGGAACAGTCTAAAGCTAAAATCTTTAATCCCAGGAGGAAGGCCATGAAGACCTTTAATACTGTAGTCACTGAGACAGCAAATCTCATCAAGATGTCAGCTTTAAGAGTCTCATTTCTCATGTCTGAGCTGTGTAGCTGTTAAGTATTGATACCTTGGGCTGAGGGTCTTTATCATCTCAGGATCCTGGCTCTTCCAATCATCTTTGCTCTGGGAATCTAATGGATTTGACAGTTATTATGAATTTTTTCAAGGCAGGGAGGCAGAGTGAGTCTTAAGAACTCAGTGCAGTATGAGCAAAGGCAGATTATTGAAAAGGAGACCAAAATCTGATAGGTAAGAAAAACAGTCTTCAAGGGCTGAGGAAACCAGGAGAAAAATCAAGGATGGAGTAGGTATATCACAAACTAAATTCCATTTAACAAGCACTTATTGAACATCTCTTATGTGTAGACCTTTTACTATGTTTGAATGTACCCACTGTCATCAAGTAGATTCGGACTCATAGCAACCCATGTGTTACGGAGTAAAAAAGTTCCATAGGGTTTTTATGGCTATAATCTTTACAGAAGAAGAGTTCCAGGCCTTTGTTGCATGGTGCCACTGAGTGAATTTGTACCACAAACCTTTTAATTAGCAGCAGAACTGGACATTGGAATTACCTCTACAGTTTTGTTCCTAGATGGTGTAAATAGTTTGTGCTTGACTGCTAACCTAAAGGTTGTCTGCTCAAATTTCCCAGCAACACCATGGAAGAAAAGGTCTAGTAATCTGCTTCTTTTACAAAAGACCTTATGGCTCTGGGGACCATGGTCTTGGGGAACATATAGCTCATTTGGCATAACGCAGTTTGTAAAGAAAATGTTCTACATTCTACTTTGAGTAGCGTCTGGGGTCTTAAAAGCCATCTAAGACATTTCCAGTGGTCTCACCCCTTAGGGAGCAAGGGAAAATGAAGAAAATTAAAGATTCAAGGGAAAGACTAGTCCAAAGGACTAATGGACAACATCTACCACAGCCTTCACCAGACTGAGCCCAGTACAACTAGGTGGTGCCCAGCTACCACCACTGACTGCTTTCACAGGGATTACAATGGAAGGTCCCAGACAGAGCTGGAGAAAAATGGAGAAGAAAATTCCAACTCAAAAAGACTAGGCTTGTGGCCTGACAGAGACTGGAGAAACTCTCAGAGTATGGCTCCCAGTCACCCTTTCAGCTCAGTAATGAAATCACTCCTGAGGTTCACCCTTCAGCCAAAGATTGGACAGACCCATAAAACAAAATGAGACCAACGAGGCACACCACCCCAGGGGCAAGGACTAGAAGGCAAGAGGGGACAGGAAAGCTGATAATAAGGAACCCAAGGTTGAGAACGGAGAGTGTTAACATGTCGTGGGGTTGTTATTCAATGCCATAAAACCGTATGTGTACTGTTTTAATGAGAAGCTAGTTCTGTAAACTTTCATTTATAGTACAATAAAAAAAAAAAATTACATCATGGGTAGCTAAGACCCACACACATATATGTATACATCCACTGGATGGCAACTAACTATTACAACATGTGCCACCCCAGACCTACCCATCAACTTCTCTGGGAATGGTGAATGCTGATCTAATGAAAACAATAACCACAAAAATCCCTCCATAGTTGATTCTATGCTTACTGCTCTCTAAACATCTACTAAAAAACAACTCATTGCCATCTAGTCAATCCTGACTCATAGTGGCCTATAGGATGGAGGAGAACTGCCCCATAGGGTTTCCAAGGGGCAGCTGGTTGATTCAAACTGCCGACCTTTTGGTTAGTAGCATTAACTCTTAATTGCTGTGCTACCAGGGCTCCAAACATTTACTGTGCTCCCCAAATGGATAATTCCCAGAGCCTGTTACTGAGGTGCTAACAGCCTGGTAGAAGAGACCACGTATCAACCATTAGAACAGCGAATTGATCTACACTGAATTAGGATGTTTCTTGAAGAGATTATTTAAAGAGTGTTTTTTTTTTTTAAGTGAGAATGGTCTCACTTTTTTCTTCTAAAACCTTTTTGTGGTTTGGTGTCAAATTATACCAGTTTCATAATAGTTGGAAATTTTCCTCTTTGCCTATTTTCTGAAACTGATTAGATAATAAAAGAATTACCTGCTCCTTGCTGGTGGGTGTCACTTAGGATGGAATATTTTAGATTATTGACTTTTCTGGAATTCTTACTAGTTTATTCTGATTTTCTAGTTCTTGTGGGAGCTTTCTTTTTTTTTTTTTTAAGTAATTTTTATTGTGCTTTAAGTGAAAGTTTACAAATCAAGTCAGTCTGTCACATATAAGCTTATATACACCTTACTACAGACTCCCATTTACACTCCCCCTAATGAGTCAGCCCGCTCCCTGCTTCCAGTCTCTCCTTTCGTGACCATTTTGCCACTTTCTAACCCTCTCTACCCTCCCATCTCCCCTCCAGACAGGAGATGCCAACACAGTCTCAAGTATCCACCTGATAAAAGTAGCTCACCCTTCATCAGCATCTCTCTCCAGCCTGTTGTCCAGTCCCTTCCATGTCTGATGAGTAGTCTTCGGGAATGGTTCCTGTCCCGGGCCAACAGAAGGTTTGGGGACCATGGCCGCCGGGATTCTTCTAGTCTCAGTCAGACCATTGAGTCTGGTCTTTTTATGAGAATTTGGGGTCTGCATCCCACTGTTCTGCTCCCTCAGGAGTTCTCTGCTGTGCTCCCTGTCAGGGCAGTCATCAGTTGTGGCCGGGCACCATCTAGTTCTTCTGGTCTCAGGATGATGTAAGTCTCTAGTTCATGTGGCCCTTTCTGTCTCGGGCTCATAGTTATCGTGTGACCTTGGTGTTCTTCATTCTCCTTTGATCCAGGTGAGTTGAGACCAACTGATGCATCTTAGACGGCCGCTGGTTAGCATTTAAGACCCCAGACGCCACACTTCAAAGTGGGATGGCAGAATGTTTTCATGATAGAGTTTATTATGCCAATTGACTTAGATGTCCCCTTAAGCCATAGTCCTTGTGGGAGCTTTTTGGTAGTAGCTGCTTTTCTAGAAAATTAACCATTTTGTGTTCAAATTTGTCTTTGTCATTGACAGAACAGATAGAAACAAATAGAAAATCTGTTCTATTTTAATTATGTCACTTGCTTCTTTCCTAGTATTTATTTTTCATATTTCTTTTTAATAAGCCTAGATAAATCTTTGCCAGTTTTCTAAATATATAGCCTTTGGTTTTATTTTCTATCACATCATGTTTTCTATTTCTGCTTTTTTTTAATTTCCTCCATCTTCTTTCATTTGATTTATAGTGTTGTTTTTCAGCTGCTCAGGATGCATGCTTACCTTATTTGCTTTATTTATTTATTTAATAACTGCAGTTATGGCTATAATTCTACCTCTAAGTACCATTTGGAAACCCTGGTGGCATAGTGGTTATGAGCTACAGCTGCTAACCAAAAGGTTGGCAGTTCAAATCCACCAGGCACTCTTTGGAAAGCCTACAGGGTAGTTCTACTCTGTCCTATAGGGTCGCTATGAGTCGGAATCAACTCGACAACAATGAGTTTGTTTTTCTTTTTTTTTTTTGGTAAGTACCATTTTGGAAACCCTAGTGGCGTAGTGGTTAAGTGGTATAGCTGTTAACCAGAGTCGGCAGTTCTAATCCGCTAGGTGCTCCTTGGAAACTCTATGGGGCAGTTCTACCCTGTCATATAGGGTCACTATGAGTCAGAATTGACTCGACAGCACTGAGTTTGGTTTTTTGGTTTTCTAAATACCATTTTAGCTGCTTCCTACCAGTTGTGATATGACATACTTCCATTGTCATTCAGTTCTAAGAATATTATTTCTAATTTGTTCTTTGTATCACAGGAATTATTTTAAGCTTCCAAACCTCTCTTCTTTTTGTTGATTTTTAATCTAAATGCATTGTTGGTAGGAATCCTTCTTGATGTAGTGCCTGGGCAAGCTTTGTATATACTCCATGAGTTTTGAAAAATGTGTATATTTATTACATATTGGGTGTAGAATTATGTCCAAGTGTGTTATCAAATTTTCTTTTTGAAATTACTTAAAGCATTATTAACTTGTGATAAAGGTAGATTTAAGAATATCTACCACAAAAATCTTTTTAAAAATGTTTAGACTATGTTTAGATACAAGCTCATTGCTTTTAATTATTGTCTTTTAATTTCAAAATAATTCAAACTCCTAGAAAGTTGGGATATTTACTTGTTAATATTTTAGCTCATTTGCTTTATCATTTGTGTATATGCTCACTTTCTCTTCACACACACCCAATGTTTTTTTTTTTTCTCTACCATTTAAAGGTAAGTTACTTAACCTATGGCACTTAAGTACATATTTCCCAAAAATAGGGATATTATCTTAAATATCAGTGTAGTTATCAACTTTAGTAGATATAACATTGATATGATACTTTAATATACTGTCTATATTCCAATTTTGACAGTTGACTCAATAACGTTTTTTATAGTGTGTTGTCCCTCTTGTACAGAATCTAGTCTAGGGTCAGGTATTACACTTAGTTTTCATGGCTCCTTTAATCTGGGACCTTTCTAAAGCCTTTGTCTTTTATGACATTGACATTTTTGAAGAATTAAAACTGCCTCCCATTTTTAATGGAATGATTCTCACTTTAGATTTATGTTATTCCTCAGAGTAAGTTTCAGATAATGCATTCTCATTTGGAAAACTGTATAGGTGACAAGTTATAATTTATTACAAAGGTCTTTATAACAAATTATCTAGGTCCTCAGCAAAATTTCTTCCATTGATGATTCTTGCTAAATCAACCTTTACTATCAGGTTGAAAATGCTGATTTGTGGACTCCAGCCAGCTCTTCACGTGTATCAGTCAGCCCTCTACGTTTTACATTCAACAAGAGCCTTCCATCTTGAATATATCAACTGAATTTTAAAAGACAATTATTTTCAAATAAAAGTTTAACTAAAAAAATTACATCATTATTTTTATTAAAAAAAATAGTCACTTAAAATTTACAAATACTTTAAGTCAAGGCTTGTGCTTACTATACAATTTTATACTCCCTGCCTTCCCTATGAGTTCATTTTTTCTTCCTTTAATGGCTGTTTTGGTTTGGGTAAACTCTCCTAGTCTCCATAAGCCTTCAGATTCTTTTTTGTTCTGGATTTTGAATAACCGATTGGGCCACATTTCTTGGTTGATTATTTTTTCCTCAGCACTGCTGAAATTGGCATCTGCCGTTGCTGATGAAAAGTTCGCTTTCATCCTAATTGTCATTCCTTAGAAGGAAGATAATCTGTCTTTGATCCCTGGTAGTTTACAAGTCCCTCCTCCCTCCCCCACCCCCCGTCTGTGTATTTTTATTTGTTGTTGTTTTGTTAGTTTTTTTTCTGGAGGATGATTACGGTGTGTTTACATGTGGACTTATTTTATCATTCTTGACACTGACAATTCTCTTTTTATCTGAAATCTTTGTGATTTTCTATTAATCTGGAAAAAATCAGTCATTTTTATACAAATATTGCTTTTCCATGCTTGGTTCTTTGTTCCTTTAGAACTTCTATCAAACACAGGTTATAGCCCTTAGTCTGTCTTTGATATGCCTTCATTGTTTTTGCATAGCTCTTCTGCCTTCTCTCTCTCTCTCATTGCCTGTATGGGCGGTGTTAGGGGTAAGATGATGTTTACTGCACAGACAAATCTTGTACCTTCTCTAACAATGGGCAAGGTTTTTCGTTTGTTTAACCCAATGAAAGAATGCCCTTTAGCTCTGTTGTTCTTAGACAACAGTTTACTGAAGACTTCTTTTGCTATTTAACAGTTTCTAGGATAGCAAACAACCCTAAAAGTAGTTCTTTTATTGCTTCTGTTTTACACAGACTTTTGCTTTTTTTAATATTTTCTTCTCAAGCCTCCATATTTGCACGGTTTGAATATTGCTTTAAAACACTTCCAATGACAAACTGCTTTTTGAGGAGGAACAAAAATCTTGTTGATACTCACTTTTGCCCCTGAAAACTCTTTTGGAGATACTGATTAGGAGGAAGTGTCCATGCAATTGGCATTGTATTAGGTTTACATTTTATAACTATCCCATTAAATGACTGGTGTGACACCTACTTAGAGGTTTAGATTAATAGCTCAGTACAACTAATGAATCCAGTTTTGAATTTAAGTCAGTGCTGGTATCTGACACTATGAAAGACGTTCTCCATTTTAGCTACTACTGAAGAAGTTAAAATCCTGGGTATAAATTAACACAAATCTTCTACATATAAAGAGCCCATGTCAAGCGGCATGCAGTTAGTGCAGGCAATATATTGATCTAGACATTTAGATTTTCTCTTCAAAGACAAGTATTCAACTGTTCTGATACAAATGACAAGTATTGCAGTCAATCGACCAGATTCTCAAAGTGTTATATGAAGTTTCTGTGTTCATAATGGGTTTTCTTCAATTGATTTCATTCAATTAAGAGTTATCCGTAAACTTAACCAGTTCTATACTGCACTTCACCTAAGTTCTTTTGTTAATAGACACAGTCAATTGATGCTTTAACTTACCAAGTCATTCAGGATCCAACTATTTATGTCTGTCATCACAATGGTAAATGACAAGTGTTCACCAGAGTTTGTAGAAGAAACACCAAACCTGGAATATTAACACGGTCAGAGAATTTTTTAAAAGGAAGAGGAAATTCAATAATATTACAAAAAACAAATTAAATGCCCCTCCCTTTCACGTTTTACCTATTTTAAACCCAGTGTTCATTCCTGAGTAGCAATGTTAAGCAGTCTGTTATAAAACTCAGATCTTTAGACTTTTCCCTTGAAAGGTGTTCTTTTTATAAACTTGCATTCAAGTTGCACCTGGCTTTGTTTACTCAGTTACTTTTGTTTATGTTTGCCCAGGCAGTAGCACTTCTCAAAGCGGTGAAGATGGCTTTTAGAGGGGTAGAAGTCACAGTGGGGGAGACAGACCACAGAGAGCTCTGAAAGCAAGGCTCAGTGGCAAGTGAAAATGTGATTCTGAGAGGTGTGACGGCAATTTTGAAGCCATAACGGGTGTCTTCTTCCCCTCAAGTGACCATGTGCACGTGCTCACTCTCTAGATATTTACATTTTCTCAAAATATGGCTTTTTTTTTTTTTTTTAACGTAATACCGTGGATTCTGTCATTGAATTGAATTTAGGAAGTGGCTAGGGCAAGGACAAAGGTGGTGATAAATGTGCTAGGGAGAGAGCTAGCTGTTTTTTTTTTTTTTTTCTCCCCCCAAGAGATTCACAGGATATTCAGTTAGAAGGTATTAAAGAAGTCCATTGCTTACCCTGGGAGGGACCTAATGGCCAAACAGGATCAAGCTGAATAGTGCAGAATAACGGAAGCCTTTGGACTCTGCTCCATCTGTGCTCAGTAGATCGAGATTTCTATTTTCTCCTAACAGTCCTTATCAGGTCCCTTATTTTCATAATTGCTCCCTCTAATATCAGAGGAGAGAACTCCTAAAGCCTTTTGTGTTTCTTTTTTTTGGAGACCCCTGTGATTAGGATATGTTGTTGTTGTTAAGGGTGACCCCACATGACAGTAGAACTGCCCCAGGGTTTTCTTGACTGTAATCTTTACAGGAGCAGATCATCAGGTCTTTATCCTGTGGAGGCGCCAGGTGGGTTTCAACCATCAACCTTTTGGGTTAACAGCTAATCACTTAACCATTGAGCCACCAGGGCTCCTGATTAGGATAAACCAAAACCCAGTGCCATCCAAGTTGATTACGACTCATAGCGATCCTATAGGACAGAGTAGGACTGCCCCATAGAGTTTCCATGGAGCACCTGGTAGATTTGAACTGCCAACCCTTTGGTTAACAGCCATAGCACTTAACCACTATGCCACCAGAGTTTCCCCTGATTAGGCTATAGGTAAGGAAAAATGAGACAAGTATCTTTCCATAATATAATTATCAGCACTAATTATTACAATGATGTTAATAAATTAGCAATCATTTGTGTTAACTGTTGCCAAGCTCTTTCTTTGCTGAGAGATTTACACACACTTGCATTGAATCGTCAGGATAACCTTACGAAGTTGTTGTTATCATTTTTCAGCCGAGAAAGATGACTCTCTACTAGGTTAAGTGGTGGCCCAAGGTCATACTGCAAGGTAATAAACATGCCCATGATTCAACCCGTTGCTGTCTACCTCCAGGTTTGTCCTTCTTAGTACCATTTGCTTGATATTCCTTTCATGTTACAGAGAATCTAGGAAAGTTAAGAATTTTGAAGTGTAGGAGCCATGCATTTTGACTAGAACATGTTTTCGTTTCTGGAAGTTTGGGAATTACTGAAGGCCTCCGGAATTGGAGCTATTGATCATGAAATGTCAAAAAGAAACAAAGATAGACTTAGTGCCTGTTCTTAAGAAAGCTGTAGTTTTGTAAAGGAAAGTAACCCTGACCAATCAGCTGCCAAAGTAATTATTTGTTTATCTTTGTTGTAAATATTGGGAAAGAATATGGGGTGCTGTGAGTGCTTACTCTAGGGGTACCCCATCTTGCCTCTGTGAGCATACATATATATTTTTTTTTTCCTGCTAGCAGATTCTAAGTCTCATTCTGGAGGCTAAAAATATACTTCTTTTCCTTGCTTCCTTTACAGTTAGGAAAAAGCCATGTGACGAAATGCTGATCACTTGGAGCTGAGAAGTCTGTGGAGGCACATCTGGGAAAGAATTTATACCCTAAAAGAGAGAGAAAACCAAGAAACCAATTGCTCTTGAGTCTATTTGGACTCATGTAACCCCATATATGTTAGAGCAGAACTGCGCTCCATAGAAATTTCAATGGCTGATTTTTTCAAAGTAGACCACCAGGCCTTTCTTCGAAGGTGTCTCTGGCTAGATTCAAACTGCCAGCCTCTGCATTGACTGCTTGCACAAGGAAGACATACACTGAAAGAAATGCCTGCCCTTCTGTGGAAGCCAAGGGCATCCATGTGATGACTGGTACTGTGTAGCTATCTTAGGAGAGAACAGAAAGATAAAAAGTACCTAGGAGCCTGACGAGATTACTGAATACCTGAATTAACCCTAGAACTGTCTCCAGATGGCTTGTTATGTGAGGAAATAACATCTCTTATTGTTTAAACTATTTATGTTAGTTTTCTCTTGCAGCTGAAAACTTTCTAAATGGTAAGGAGGCTTCCCTGAGGAAGAGCCATGAGAGTTTTATATAAAAGATAAGTAGCTGTGGACTAAGAGTAGAAGAGGTAAAAAGAATTTCAGGCAGAGGGATTAGCAGGAGGGAAGGACCCCAGGTTGAATGGATTTGTTAAATTTGTAAAATAGAAACAAGAACAGTTTGGGATAGAGGTTAAAAAAAAAAAGAGTAAAATCAGTTCAGCATGAAGCTGGAGAAGTAAGCAGATGCCAGGTCACGCAAGGATTGTTGGCCATGGCAAGGAGATTGAACTGGATCCTAAGAGTGGGAAGTTTACATATCTGATCAGGGCAGTGACCTAATCAGACATGTACAATGGCCCAAAGCAAGTAGAAGCATTGGTGGAAATGAAAGGAAGAGAGTAAGACTGGAGGGCAGAAAATAAAGGACAGATTTGAAATGTGGCTGCTGAGTTAGGCAGAAGACAGATCAAGCAGAGACTTGAAGATCATGTCAGGAGTAAGAACAGATCTACCCATGTTGAAGTGGGCGTGGGGTCCATAACTCTTTCTGCATGTGGGCTTTCTCCTCACCCCTAACCTCCACCCCATAGGCACAGATGAGCAACCACGTGGATCTTCAGAGTGCTGAGCTAGTCTAACCTTTCCTTCTCTTCCACCCCAATAACCTTGCGTTGTTTTAGAAAAATGGGGCAACTGAGACACGGAGAGGGCAAATGGCTTATGCTTCCTCGAAGTGAGTTAAGACACATCCGGGCCTAGAACCGTGGTCTGTTGACTCTACACTTGTGATCTTTTTAAATGGCTGTCTTTCCCAGAAAGTAGTTCCTAGAGGAGCTGTGAGACTTGAACAGGATGATCTAGTGTTCTGCTTCACAAATATGATGTTATTCTATTAATTACTATACATTTATCCAACAGTTGTGACACCCCCACTTGGCCCCCTTCATACCCTAGGCTTGCTGCTGTAAACATATTACTGATGATACTAAAAATTACTAATATTATTTAAGTCATTAAACATACATAAACCCCAAAAGAATAAGATGAAACATTTTGCAATCTCTTATTTATTGAAGAGGCTTTACACTTTTATTACCTAATATCTCAAGTTACAACAAATACGCTTAAGAACACTGTTCAATGTTAACAGCAGTGGGCATAAATCCATCTTTCAAAAAATGCTTCTTCATGATTTCAATGCAGTTTACTGAGCTTTCATCAGAATTGATTGGATCTGCATTGTTCGACCTCCTCATGTGGCTGGTAGAGAGCTACTACAAGTGGCTGCTCTGCTATTTTCTTCATGTTTGCTTGTGCTTGTATCATTAATATTATCTTTTATTTGTGACTTCTTTGCAGCTATCTCTTAAAGCCACTTGTTCAGTCTTTAAAGTTTAGTTTAGCTAAAACTGGATAATCTGTAAATCCTCTTAACCTGGCACAGTTGGAGTGTGACATTTTGCGATATGCTGAAAGCAGAAAAAGCGAGAGATCAACTTGATCAACCCCTTTATGTCATGTAACTCCAGCCTCTCATTGGGTTGCCTGGATTCCATATACAACTTACAACAGCCGACATCCAGGACAGTGTGGTGGTGCCAATGGCAACTCAAGTACTAAATATCAGTAAAACTAATCAGATTAAACTAATAATGTACTTAGGTCTTAGGTTGGGTTCCCTAGGAGCCGAACCTAAGATTGAGATTTTTGTGGAAATGATTTATTGAGGGTATTTCCTAAAGAGAAACCGATAAGAGAGAGAGAGGAACAGGATTGGGCAGAGAAGAAGCTAGGCCAAGGACGTGGTTTTATGAGAAGTCTAGTCTTTTTTTTGTGTGTGTGTGTAAACTGTACCACAGCGGTGATTTCATCTGGAGGTAAAGGAGCCTGGAGTATTATACCTCAGCGTCAGTGATTCCTTAACACTGCTGCCCCCAAGAAGAGCATAATCTACCAGGTATCTTCTTGGCAAGGTGGTTCCTGTCAGCCAAGGACAATCTTCTGGAGAATAATAATTGTTGTTATTGGTTGCCATCAAGTTAGCTCAAAGCCATGAGAACCTAGTATATAATTGAATCAAATATTTCCTGGTCCTTCTCCATCTTCACAATCATCAGTATGTTTGAGTTCATTGTTGTGGCTAATGGGTAGTGCCTTCCAACCCAGGAGCCTCACCTTCCAGCTCTGTATCAGGCAATATTCTGTAGTGATCCATAGGGTTTTCACTAATTTCCATAAGTAGATCTCCAGGTCTTCCTTCCTAGTCTGCTTTGGTTTGGAAGCTCCTCTGAAACCTGTCCACCACAAGGGACCCCGCTGGTATTTGAAATACTGGTGATACAGCTTCCTTCATCATAGCAACATGCAAGCCACCGCAGTATGACCAACAGTCAAAGGGAAGAATAATAAAGGTGCGACCACTAACAGCCATCTGAACAGCTATGGGATAGGTGCACTGTTGTTGCTGTAACAAATGCTGATGGTGTCCCACCCAGACTGCCTTTAATTTAGCCAGTTACGTTAAAGGGACTCTGGGTCTAACGCCATCAGCATTTGTTGCAGCATTTGTATATAAACACAAAGTGTGGTATTTTATTCCGGTAGCCCACTCTGAAGACCACTGACTAGGGTAGAGCTTCTCAACCTTGTCAAGGTTGACATTTTGGGTTGAATAGTTCTTTGTTATGGGAATGTCTTGTGCATTATAGGATGTTTAGCAGCATCCCTGGCCTCTACTCACTAGATGGCCACTAGTAACAATCCCTTTAAGTTGTGTCAACTATAAATGCTCCAGTAAGAGGGAAATAAATGCTCTGTAAACCCAGAGAGACCCCATCACATCGATATGGAAAGAAAGAGAACTGGTTTATTATTGAGCAAGCACAGCAGTGTGAATGCATTTAGGAGGCCAGTAAGAGACTAAAAGTCAATTGAATTCCAGAAAATTTATACAAGAAAGAAGGTGCAAAGTTTACATAGGAATTGAGATGACTATTTGTTTAATTGTCCTGCTCTGAAAAAATAATAAAACTCCTCTTGTCTCTCCAAGGACAGATAGTTCCACCTTGATCGTCCCTGAAAGTCTAACAGGTATACTTTGAGATGGGCTCCTACTTTAACTCCAGAAATGTGTTTTTACATTTCAAGGGATTATAAGACCTGCAACCTTGGGGAAATCTCTGGATTGTAGATGGGCCTTTTCTAGTGTCCGGAGAGATTTATCCGCATGCCAAAGTTTAGAGAACAAATTCAGACCAACTACGTGAACTACTAACCTGAAGGTTGGTGATGAGAACCCACCCAGAGGCTCCTTGGTTCAAAAGCCTGGTGATCTGCTTCCGAACAGCCACAGCCATGAAAACCCTATGGAACAAAGTTCTACCCTCCACACATGGTGTCACCATGAGTTGGAATCAACTTGATGGCATCTGGTTACTGGCCATATCTTTAAGCAGTTTCTTCCAAGAGGGGAAGAGGAGGTAGCTGATTCCTGTCCCTTCATAAGCAAAGAAACGTCATTTTTTAAATTTCCTGTATACCAGATATAAGATTTCGAGATGTCCCTTGGGGGCCAAAATAATGGCCCCAGCTGAGAACCACTGGCTGAGAGAAGGGGTGTAGCTGATGTGGGGTGACAAGTTTAGTGGTCAAGTGGCAACATGAAATCTACCACCACCTTGCAGGCAGCCATGGGAAGATAAACAAGCTTTACTTAACAGTTTTGTCTTGGATTAAACTGCTCTTTTGATTATGGGCTCATTTGGTTACTATTAAATCATAATATCATTGCAGGAGTCTAATACAAAAATAAAATAGAGTGAACTTCAACAAAGGAAAGAAAGTTTTAGAAATACCCTTATGCTTTTCTTTTTTTAGTTTGGAACCAGGCATTGGAGGTTATTTCCTCTGCTCTGGAATAGCCTGAATGGCTTGTCTTTTACTAATTGCTTTTCTTTGTTCTGTTTTTTCCAGGAAATTGATTTTGAATACCATTCTGACCCTAAGTTTTTGTTTTCCTTTTATCAGTACCGTTTCATGGCTGTCTGATATAAATCTTGTTTTCTTTATCTGGTGGTGTTTCGTTTGTCTGATAGGTACCAGATAAAACCTAGTTTCCTTTATCTCCTGTATAGCGTATAAATAACTTGGGTCCTTTAAAGCACAAGGTTGGGTTTAAATGTGGCAAGAAACTAGTAAACCTAAAATGCCTGGAAGCACACCCTTTCCTCATGTCTTAATAAGGGGTATGTTATGGAAGATGGTCCCTGGGTGGCACAAATGGTTTGCTGGACTACTAACCAAAAGGTTGGCAGCTTGAACCCACCCAGTAACTCCACAGAAGAAAGGCCTTACAATCTGCTTCTGTCTGCAAAGCTTACAGCCAAGAAAACCCTGTGGAGCTCAGTTCTACGTCTAACACGTGGTTTCACCGTGAGTCGGAATCAACTCCATAGCAGCAGGTTGGATTTTTTTGGTTTTGTGTTGTTGGATGTCAAAAATAGCTTAGAAAATCAAAATCAGCAGCCTTTTATTCTAATCATTATAGAATATGGGTTTTCATGATGATAAAACCAAAGTAACCAAACCCCTGGTCACCAAGTCGATTCTAACTCATAGCCACCCTATAGGGCAGAGTAGAACTGCCCCACAGGGTCTCCAAGGAGTATCTTGTGGATTTAAACTATTGACCTTTCAGTTAGCAGCCGAACGCTTAACCAGGGTTTCCATTATGATGACAAAAAAAAAAAAAAATTTTTTTTTTTTTTAGGAGTGTTAAAAATCAAAATTCCGGTATCAAATTTGTGCACGAACTCAATAAGCTTTGTATTTCTTCCTCCCCCCTCCCCAAGGCCATTATGTGGTCCTGGTGGCGCAGTGGTTAAGAGCTACAGCTGCTAACCAAAGGGTTGACAGTTCAAATCCACCATTCGCTCCTTGGAAACTCTATGAGGGCAGTTCTCCTCTGTCCTATAGGGCCACTGTGAGTAGGAATCGACTTGACAGCAACAGGTTTTTTTTGTATGTTTGTTTTTAAGGCCATTAAACAACTTTTTTAAAAATTTATTTTACTTTAGGTGAAAGTTTACAGCAGTAATTAGTTTCTCATTCAAAAATAGATAAATTGTTTTGTGCATTGCTTCCAATCCTCACACTGTGTCAGCACTCTTCCTCTTTGTCTTTCCACCCCATGTTCCCTGTGTCCATTCATCCAGTTTTCCTGTCCCTTCCTGACTTCTCTTTGCTTCTGGGTAGCTGTTGCCCATTTGGTCTCCTAGGCTTGACTGAACTAAGAAGCACATTCCTCGCGTGTGTTATTGTTTGTATTATAGGCCTGTCTAATGTTTTTAATCTTTGGCTGAAAGGTAGACTTTAAGAGTGGCTTCAGACCTGAGTTAGCAGGTTGTTCAGGAGCCATAATCTCAGGGGGTTGTTCCAGTTTTTGTCAGACCGGTAAGTCTGGTCTTTTTTTTTTTTTTTTTTTTTTGAGAATTTGAGTTTTGTTCAACATTTTTCTCCCCTAATTTCCAGGACCCTCTATTACAATCCCTGTCAGCGTGGTCAGTGGTGGTAGCTGGGCACCATCTAGTTGTTCTGGGCTTAGGCTAGTGGAGGCTGTGGTTCATGTGGTCCGTTAGTCCTTTGGACTAAAACTTTCCTTGTGTCTTTTGTTTTCTTCTCGTTTGCTCCAGACAAGATGGGGCCAAAAGATGTATCTCAGACTATGGTTCCCAGCCTTCAGTCTCAGTAAAATTCAGTCCCTCATGGTGTTTGGATATGTCTAGGAAGCTTCTACGATTTTGCCTCAGTCAGGTTATACTGACTTTCCCTATATCGTGTGTTGTCTTTTCCCATCACCAAAGTTAACACTTGTCAACTATCTAGTGAGTGATTTCCCCTCCCCACCTCACCCCTCCCTGGTAACCATCAAAAATTTTTTTTGTGTATGTGAACCTTTTCTTGAGTTTTTTTTTTCTTTTTAATAGTGAGTGGTCTTATACAATATTTGTCCTTTTCTGATTGACTTACTTCACATAGCATAACATCCTCCAGATTCATCCATGTCGTGAGACATTTTGAGGATTCGTGATTGTTCTCGATTGTTGCATAGTATTCCATGGTGTGTATGCACCATAGTTTTGTTTATTCATTCATCTGTTGATGGGCACTTTGGTTGTTTCCATCTTTTTGCTATTGTGAATATGCTGTAGTCAACATGAGTGTGCATATGTCTATTCGTATGACAGCTGTTATTTCTCTACGATATATTCCCAGGAGTGGGATTGCTGGTTAGTACGGTATTTCTATTTCTAGCTTTTTAAGGAAGAGCCATATCATTTTCCATAGTGGTTGTACCACTTTACATTCCTACCAGCAGTGCATAAGAGTTCCGATCTCCCCACAACCTCTCCAACATTTATTTTCTGTTTTCTTTATTAGTGCCAGTAATGTCAGGGTGAGGTAGTATCGCATTGTAGTTTTGAACTGCATTTCTCTAATGGCTGATGATCTCGAACATTTCCTCATATGTCTGTTAGCTTCCTGAAATACCTTCTTTGGTGAAGTGCCCGTTCATATTCTTGGCCCATTTTTTAATTTGTTGTTGAGGTGTGGAAGTATTCTATAGAGTTTAGAGACTGGACTTTCGTCAGATATGTCATAGCCAAAAATGTTTTCCCAGTTTGTATGTTCTCTTTTTATTCATTTGATGAAGACTTTTGATGAGTGTGTTTAATTTTTAGGAGCTCCCAGTTGTCTAGTTTATCTTCTGGTATTTGTGCATTATCATTTGTGATTTCTATAGAATTTATGCCATGCATTAGGGCCCCTAATGTTGTCCCTATTTTTTCTCCATGCTGGCTTCATAGAATGAATTCTAGTGTATTCCTTCCTTTCTATGTTATAAAATAATTTGAGTAGTATTGGTGTGAGATCTTCTCTGAATGTTTGGTAGAGTTCTCCAGTATAGCCGTCTGGGCCAGGGTTTGTTTGGTTTTTTTTTTTTTTTTTGGCTAGAATTTTTTGTTTTTTTCTTTTAATCATCTCTTCAGTCTCTTGTTGTAGGTCTGTTCAGATTTTCTATCTCAGTTTGTGTTGGTTTAGGTAAGAAGTGTGTTTCTAGATATCTTTTCCATTTTGTCTAGGTTCTCAAATTTGTTGGGAGTATAATTTTTTCATACTATTCTGTTATGATCCTTTTTATTTCATTTGGGTCCGTTGTAATGTCTCCCATCTTGGTTCTTAATCAGGTTATTTGTTTCCTCTTTTATTTTTCTTTTGTCAGTTTGGACAATGGTTTAATGATTTTGTTGATCTTTTCAAAGAACCAACTTTTGGTTTTGTTAATTCCATTGTTTTTCTGTTCTCTATTTCATTTATTTCTGCTTTAATCTTTATTATTTCCTTACTTTTGGTAGCATGGGCTTCTTTTGTTGTTCTCTACGTGTTCAAGTTATAGGGCTAACATATTGAGTTTGGCCTTTTTTTTTTTTTAATTGTGCTTTGAGTGAAAGTTTACAAATCAAGTCAGTCTCTCATACAAAAAGTTATCCACACTTTGCTATGTACTGCTAGCTGCTCTACCCCTACTGAGACAGCACATGCCTTCTCTCCACCCTGTATCCCCCATGTCCATTCAACCAGCAACTGTCCCCCTCTGCCTTCTTGTCTTGCCACCAGACAGGAGTTGCCCACATAGTCTCATGTGTCTACTTCAGCCAAGAAGCTCACTCCTCATCAGTATCATTCTCTGTCTTATTGTCCAGTCCAATCCCTGTCTGAAGAGTTGGCTTCAGAAATGGTTCCAGTCTTGGGTTAACAACAGTTCAGGGGCCATGACCTCTGGGGTCCCTCTAGTCTCAGTTAGACCATTAAGTCTGGTCTTTTTATGAGAATTTAAGATCTGCATCCCACTGTTCTCCTGCTCCATCAGGGATTCTCTGTTGTGTTCCCTGTCAGGGCAGTCGTCAGTAGTAGCTGGCCACCATCTAGTTCTTCAGATCTCAGGCTGATGTAGCCTTTCGCTTATGTGGCCCTGTCTCTGGGGCTAAACTTTACCTTATGTGTTTGGATTTCTTTATTTTCCTTTGTTCCAGGTGTGATGAGACCAATTAATGCATCTTAGATGGCAGCTTGCTAGTGTTTAAGACCCCAGAAGTCACTCACTGAAGTAGGATGCAGAATGTTTTGTTAAATATGTTTTGTTATGCCAGTTGACCTAGATGTCCTCTGAAACCATGGTCCTCAAACCTCCCCTCCTGCTACTCTGGACTTCAAAGCATTCGGTCATATTCAGGAAACTTCTTTGCTTTTGGTTTAGTCCAGTTGTACTGACTGCTCCTGTATTGTATGCTGTCTTTGCCTTCACCTAAAATAGTTCTTGTCTACTAACTAATTAGTGAATACCCCCTCCCTCCCTCTCCACCCTCGTAACCATCAAAGAATATTTTCTTCTGTGTTTAAACTTTTTCTTGAGTTCTTATAATAGTCGTCTCATACAATATCTGTCCTTCTGCAGCTGAATAATTTCATTCAGCATAATGCCTTCCAGATTCCTCCATGTTGTTTCACAGATTCATCATTGTTCTTAATAGTTGTGTAGTATTCCATTATGTGAATATACCATAAATTATTTACCATTTATCTTTTGATGGGCACCTTGGTTGCTTCCACTTTTTTTTTTTTTTGCTATTTTAAACAGTGCTGCAATGAACATGGGTGTGCATATACCTGCTCATCTGAAGGCTCTTATTTCTCTAGGATATATTCCAAGGAGTGGAATTGCTGGATCTTGTGGCACTTCTCTTTCTAGCTTTTTAAGGAAATCCCAAATTGATTTCCAAAGTAATTGTACCATTTTATATTCCCACCAGCAGTGTATAAGTGTTCCAATCTCTCCAATATTTATTACTTTGTGTTTTTTGGATCAGTGTCAGCCTTGCTGGGGTGAGATGGTATTTCATTGTAGTTTTGATTTGCATTTCTCTAACGGCTAATGATCATGATGAGCATTTCCTCATGCATCAATTAACCACCTAAATGTCTTCTTTGGTGAAGTACGTGTTCATATCCTTTGCCCATTTTTTAATTGGGTTATCTGTCTTTTTTGTTGTTGAGTTTTGCAGTATCATGTAGATTTTAGAGATCAGACGCTGATCGGAATTATCGTAGCCAAAGACATGTGTGCAGTCTGTAGGTAATCTTTTTACTCTTTTGGTAAAGTCTTTGGATGAGCATAGGTGTTTGATTTTTAAGAGTTCGCAGTTATCTAGTTTCTATTCTGGTGTTTGTGCCTTGTTAGTAATTTCAGTGTACTGTTTATGCCCTGTGTTAGGGCTCCTAGTTTTGTCTCTGTGTTTTCTTCCTTGATCTTTATCATTTTAGATTTTATGTTTAGGTCTTTGATCCATTTTTGGTTAGTTTTTGTGCATGGCGTGAAGTATGAGTCTTGTTTCATTTCTTTGCAAATGGATATCCAGTTATGCCAGCACCATTTGTTAAAAAGACCGTCTTTTCCCCATTTAAATGACTTTGGGCCTTTGTCAATTATCAGTTGCGCATATGTGGATGGATTTATGTCTGGATTCTCAAGTCTGTTCCATTGGTCTATGTATCTGTTGTTGTACCAGTACCAGGCTGTTTTGACTTCTGTGGCTGTATAATATGTTCTAAAATCAGGTAGAGTGAGGCCTCCCACTTTGTTCTTTTTTTTCAGTAATGCTTTACTTATCCGTGGCCTCTTTCCCTTCCATGTGAAGTTGGTGATTTGTTTCTCCATCTTATTAAAAAATGTCACTGGTATTTGGATCAGGATTGCATTATATCTATAGATCGTTTTGGGTAGAATAGACATTTTTACAATGCTGAGTCTTCCTATCCCTGAACAAGGTAAGTTTTTCCACTTATCGTAGGTCTTTTTTGGTTTCTTGCAGTAGTGTCTGGTAGTTTTCTTTGTATACGTCTTTTACATCTCTGGTTAGATTTATTCCTAACTATTTTATCTTCTTGGGGGCTACTGTAAATGTTATAGATCTGGTGATTTCCTCTTCTATCTTGTCTTTATTTGTGTAGAGGAATCTAACTGATTTTTTTATGTTTATCTTGTATCCTGATACTCTGCTGAACTCTTCTATTAGCTTCAGTAATTTTCTTGATTCTTTAGGGTTTTCTGTGTATAATATCATGTCATCTGCAAATAGAAATACTTTTTCTTCTTCTTTGCCAATTTGGATGCCCTTTATTTCTTTATCTAACCTAATTGATCTGGCTAGGACCTCTGGCACAATGTTGAATAAGAGTGGTGATAAAGAGCATATTGTCTGATTCCTATTCTCGAGGGAAATGCTTTCAGATTCTATCCATTTAGGATGATGTTGGCTGTTGGCTTTGTATAAATGCCCTTTATTTTGTTGAGGAATTTTCCCTTTATTCCTATTTTGCTGAGAATTTTTATCATGAAAAGGTGTTGGACTTTGTCAAAAGCCTTTTTTGCACCAATTGATAAGATCATGTGGTTTGTTTTATTTATATGGTGGATTACATTGACTTTTATAACATTGAACCATCCCTGCATTGACCTGGTATGGATCCCATTTGGTCACAGCAATTTTTTTTTTTTTTTTTTGATATGTTTTTGAATTCTATTGGCTAGAATTTCATTGAGAATTTTTGCATCTCAGTTCATGAGGGATATAGGTCTGTAATTTTCTTTTTTTTGTGGTGTCTTTACCTGGTTTTGGTGTCAGGGAAATGCTGGCTTCGTAGAACGAGTTTGGGAGTATTCCATCCTTTTCTATTCTCTGGAATGCCTTTAATAGTAGTGGTGATAATTCGTCTCTGAAAGTTTGATAGAATTCTCCAGTGAAGCTGTCAGGGCCAGGGCTTTTTTTGTTGGGAGTTTTCTTACTATCTTTTCAATCTCTTCTTTTGTTATGGGTTTATTTAATTGCTCTACCTCTGTCTGTGTTAGTTTAAGTAGGTAGTGTGTTTCCAGAAATTTGTCCATTTCTTCTAGGTTATCAAATCTGTTAGTGCAAATTTTTCATAGTAATCTGATATGATTCTTTTAATTTCAGTTGGTTCTGTTTTGATATCACTCATCTAGTTTTTGTTCAGGTTATTTGCTTCCTATCATCTTTTTCTTTTGTCAGTTTGGCCAATGGTTTATCAATTTCTGTTAATCTTTTCAAAGAACCAGCTTTTGGTCCTGTTAACTCTTTCAATTGTTTTTCTGTTCTTTGTTTCATTTAATTTTGCTCTAATTTTTACTATTTGCTTTCTTCTGGTGCCTGAGGTTTCTTTTGTTTTTCTCTTTCTCTTAGTTCAAGATGTAGAGATAATTCTTCAATTTTCTTCTTTTTGGATGTGTGCCTTTATTGCTCTAAATTGACTGCTGATGACTGCTTTAGCTGTGTCTTAAAGATTCTGATAGGAAGAGTTTTCATTCTCATTTGATTCCATAAGTTTCTTTATTCCATCCTTAATTTCTTCTATAACCCAGTTGTTTTTGAGCAAAGTGTTGTTCAGTTGCCACGTGTTGATTTCTTATCCCTGTTTTTCTGTTATTGATTTCTACTTTTATGCCCTTATGGTCAAAGAAGATGCTTTATACTATTTCAATGTTTTGGATTCTGTTAAGGCTTGCTTTATGACCTAACCTAATATGTGGTCTACTCTAGAGAATGTTCCATGTGCGTTGGAACGTTTTTTTAATCTTGATTTATTTTTGTGATTTCCCTACCTGGGTTGATACCTGCTTGCTCTGTCCTGTGTCTTGGGTTGTTATCTGATGTAACTGATTTTCTAACCAGAAGACTCCCTTTAGTATTTAGTATTTCTTGTAGTTTTGGTTTGTATTTTACAAATTCCCTAAACTTCTATTTATCTGGAAATGTTCTTATTTCGCCTTCATATTTGAGAGACAATTTTGCTGGATATATGATTCTTGGTTGGTAATTTTTTTTTCCTTCAATGCTTTAGATGTCACACCTTTGCCTTCTTGCCTGCGTGGTTGCTGCTGAGTAGTCTGAGATCATTCTCATTGAGTCTCCTTTGTAGGTGACTTTTCATTTATCCCTAGCAGCTCTTAAAATTCTCTTTATTTTTGGTTTTGGCAAGTTTGTTTGTAATATGTCGTGGTGACTTTCTTTTGGCATCTGCCTTGTGTGGGATACAATGAGCATCTTGGGTAGATATCTTCTCGTTTTTCATGCTATCAGGGAAGTTTTCTGCCGACAGATCGTCAACAATTCTGTCTGTATTTTATGTTTTCCCTCCCTGTTCTTGTACTCCAGTCACTCCTAGGTTATTTCTTTTGATAGAGACCCACATCATTCTTAAGGTTTCTTCATTTTTTAAAATCATTTTATCTGATTTTTCTTCTAATGTATTGATGCCAAGTGTTCTAACTTCAATCTCACTAATTCTGCCTTCTTGTTCCTCAATTCTGATCCTCTATCTATTGAGTTGTTTAATTCTGAAATTTTTATTGTTAATCTTCTGAATTTCTGATTGCTGTCTCTCTATGGATTCTTGCAGCCTAGTAAATTTTTCATTGTGCTCTTGTATAACCTCCTTAATTTCCTCGACTGCTTTATCTGTGTGTTCCTTGGCTTGTTTTGCATTTTGCTTCATTTCCTTCCTGATGTCTTGAAGAGTTCTGTATATTAATCTTCTGTATTCTACCTCTGGTAATTCCAGAAATATCTCTTCATCCAGAAGATTCCTTGATTATTTCTGGGGGGAGCTTGTTGAAGCAGTCATGGTCTGCTTCTTTATGTGATTTGATATTGACCGCTGTCTCTGAGTCATCTATAAGTTAATGTATAAATTTATTTTATGTTTCCTTAGTGTTTCCTAGCTTCTTGCTTTGTTTTGTTTCGATATACTCAAATAGGCTGCTCAGCTGAGCTTGATTGATTATTAGAGCCTTTGAAGTTCTACTGCCCTGTCACCAGACGGCTAGAGCTGTTACCATGTGTGTGAGTCTGAGTCCTTTCACTTTTCTTGTATGGATTCGGCTCAAGTTTCCAGGTAGTGGTGTAGGCTCTCACATATGGTCTTAGAGGAGCAGTGGTGATTGGGGTATGCACAGGCTTCTGGTTGTAGCAAGGGTCACACTCTGAGCAAGGCAGGGGGCTGACACCCATCCTCTGAGTGTCTGTGAGGAATGCGCATTCCTGTTCTCTAGAGTGCACAGATAGATGGGCTCTGCAGCCACACCATAGGCACCCAATGCTTTTAACTGGAAGGACTGGGAGGCACCACTCATCCTTGCACCCCTGTTGTGGGTGGCTAGTTGTCATGGGTGGAACCACCAGTCTTCAGGCCCCTGATATAGGTAAGTGAGGACCCTGCTAAATAGGCAGAGCAGTGTCAAATGTAAAACTCCCTTCTCTGCCGCTCAGCTGAAACTGTTAACATCTGACCTCAGGCACATATACTCTTGAACTCTAGCAAGGGCCTAGCTGCTGAAAAGGGGCCACATGGGTCCATGCAGGAGTGAAAGGTATTCAAAGTCCGTGTACTACTTGTGTCTGGACAGCAGCCACTTCTGCCCTATAGTCTCAGTTTAGGGGAGCTGGCAGGTTATTTTTCCCCATTTGTTAATTTGTTCCTCTCCAAGGCTGGGAGAATGGCTCAGGATGCACATCAGGACCTATCTCAGACCCAGGGAAATGAACTGTCACTGAAGCTGGCTGGGCCTGGGGCAGAGAGAAGAGGGCTTAGATAAATGGGAGTTCTTTTGAAAGGGGAGCTATTTGATCCATGCAGTAAATTAGACTCAAGCACTTACTGTTCTTCACTGATTCTGGAGGTATGAGTAGACTCTGTGCCACTGACCCTCTGTGGCTAAGAAAACCACGTCCCAAACTCTACCATGAGCCCTACCGTAGTCGTGCCAGGAGATTGGGGCTGAGGGGTGCTGGTTCCCACCAAGTCAGGTCCAGCAGCTCCTCACTGCTTCTGAACCATCTCTCCCTCTCCCTGCTGCTCAGCCCGATTTCTTAACTTTGCCTTTGATGTTCAGCGTTCCTAGTTTGTCATATATATAATCAGTTCACTTGTTTTTTCAGGTCTTTGTTGTAAGAGGGACCACCGGAAGCATCCGACTACTCCACTATCTTGGCCCCACGTCCTCGGCCTCTTATGTCTTGATGCGTGCATTTATTGCTGTAAATTGACCTATGAGTGCTGTCTTTGCTGTGTCCCAAAGGTTTTGGTATGATGTGCTTTCATTCTCATTTGATTCTAGGAATTTTCTATTCCTTCTATTACACAGTTGATTTTAAGCAAGGTGTTATTTGGTTTTCATGCATTTGATTTTTTTTTTCCTTGCTTTTCCTCTTATTGATTTGAACTTTTATGGTGGTGTGATCAGAGATAACACTTTGTATTATTTCAGTGTTTTGGACTTTATAGAGGGTTGTTTTGTGGCCTAAAATGGGCTCTATTCTGGAGAATGTTACATGGGTGTTAGAAAAGAAAGTACACTTTGCTGCCGTTGGATAGTGTTCCATAAATGTGTATGGGGTCTTTGTTGAATTTCTTTCTAGACATTCCATCATTTACCAAGGGTTGTGTGTTATGTTTCCTACTGTTATTTTGGAATTGTGTATTTCTCTTTTCAGTGCTATTGGATTCTGTTTTACGTATTTTGGAGCCCTCTTGATGGGTGCATAAATGTTTATTAGAGTTATGTCTTCTTGGTGAATTGTCCCTTTAATCATAACATAATATCCTTCTTGTCTTTTATGGTTGATTTTGCCTTAAAGTCTATTTTAATGAGATTAGTATTGCTACACCTGCTCTTTTTTGGTTACTGTTTGCTTGATATTTTTTTCCATCCTTTGATTTTTAATATATTTATGCCTTTGTGTTTCTCTTCAAGGTAGCATATTGCTGGGTTGTGTTTTTTTAATCCATTCTGCCACTGCCTGTCTCTTTATGGGTGCATTTCAGCCATTTACATTCATTGTGATTATTGATAGGTATAAGTTTATTGCTGTCATATCGTGGTGCTTTTTTTTTCTTTTGTGGTGCTGATGCTTTCTTTGTTCCTATTACGTTCCTGTGCTGAGTTCCTTTTGTTGATAGATTTTCATTTCTTTTGTTATAATTTTGTGTTCACTGAGTCTCTGTTTTTCTTCTTTTTTATTTTGTTGAGTAGGGTTGTTAACTTTCTTTTTGGTTACCTGGAAATTAACCCTTATCTTCTAAATGAATAATTTTTTTTCATAAGGATCAGCACAAAGCTGGTTCCTATGAGGTGAGGGTTAAAGATGTCCCAAATGCCCAACTTTTCCAAATTGCTGTACCACTCCATGATCTCTAAGATAAACTACTACTCTTACCCTCAATTCTCTCCCTCCCGTATTTGGATTCCATAATTTGCTGCAGTGTCTCACAGAACTCATGAACTATTTTCAGGAAAATGGCTCACACAGTTGTAGAGGCTGGCAAGTCCCAAATCCATGGGTCAGGTATAGGTACCTCCCGACCCATGTGACTGCAGGGTCTGACGAACCCAAATCAGCAGGTCAGACCGTAGGCTTCTGGCTCACAAGACTGCAGAAGCTGGCAAATCAGGTCAGACAGTAGTCTGAGGCAGACTCAGGACAGCAATGGGCTGGTACGCTGGTGGTTCTCTAGCCACAGTGTTGTGATGGGGGCTGCTGGGAAGGGGGGACATGATATACAGGGCTAGGTGTGAGGGAGAGAGAATAGAAAGAAAAAGAAATAAAAAATAGCAGTTCAGTGGGGACAATATGTGAGAGCAGGGCAGTGGCAGGCTGGTATGCCAGTGGCTCCCTAGCCACAGGAACACGGTGGGGGCTGGTGGGAAGGTGGAGAGGTGGCATATGGGGCTAGGTGGGAGGGAGAAAGACCAGGAAGAAAGAGAAAAATGGAAAAAAGAAAAAAAAATGGTGGCACAGTGGGGGCTGGCAAGTGGGGGTGAGGCAGACCCTGGAGTTGGTGAGAAGGGAGAGAAGGTGATATACAGAGCTAGGTGGGAAGGAGAAAGAAAAGACAGAAGAGAAATAAAAGAAGAAAGAAAAAAAGGGAAATGGTGGTTGGCAGCATGGCAGGAGTCAGCAGGTGGAAGCGTGGTGGACCCAGGGCAGCAGTGGGCTGGTGGCTCTGTAGCTACAGGTGGCAGTATGGTGGAGGTTCAGCAGGAAGCGGGGAGAAGTGGCGTAAGGGACTAGATGGAAGGGAGAAAGAGAAAAGAGAAACAAACACAAAAAAATGTCAGTACAGCCAGAGCTGGTGGGTGGGGGCAGGGGAGACCTGACTTGGTGGCAGACTGGTGGCTCTCTACCCATGAAGGTGCCACAGGGGTTGGTGGGAAGGATGGAAGTGGTATACAGGGCTAGGTGAGAGGGACAAAGAAAAGAAAGGAAAGAAAAAGTTTTGCTTTGAGAGGGCGCAGGGCATGCCCCTGGTTGGGAGAGGGGCTGGTATTGTGAACCTCCCCCACCCTTGGCAACCCTGCTGCCAGCATAGGGATGTTCTTTCTTGCTTCAACACTTCAGAGGGTTGAGAGATGGAAAAGCATGTTTCTCTGGTTACAGGGTGCTCTGTCTCCTTTTGGGAGCTCTGTGAACTTTCCTTCTGTTACTGCCTGTTTGGGGTCATTGCCGGCTGTATTCGAAGATGACAGTACTGTGCCATGTTAGTTGGAAGGAGATCTTCACTCTGTTTCTCTCCTTGTTCTGTTTTCCATCAGTTTCTTCTTCCATTTTGTATTTGATCTAGTTCTTTATCCCTTCATTTGATACTTAGGGTCCAGGATTTGACGTTTGTAAATGTTACGTAGTTTTTTAGGTCTTTGCTGCAGTGGGATGGCATGGTACATCTGTCTAAGGTGCCATTTTGGCTCCCACCCATAAGCTTTATTTTTGAATTCATCAATTAGGGAGCATCTGATCTGGAAGTTAGACAAGAATTCCAAAGATCAGTACAAAGCAAAAGAGCTTTGTAGTTGCAGACACACAGGAACAACTGAAGCTATACTAGACAGATTTGGAATTAGCTGGCAGAGGTAAAAGGGAAATTTTGAACTATGTTAAACTGAACAGGCAACAGACTAGCTTATGTTTCCATTTCTGGAAGAGTCAGTTGATTGACTTAAGTTTCGGCTCTAGGGAAGGCCAGGCATTTACAGAAACTAACAAATTTTCATTTGCTGACATCAGTCTTAGCATAAGTGACCTCATCTTGGACCATTGCTCATTAGAATTAGGGTTATACTAAAATCTGGATATCTGAGTCACGTGGGTAGATAGAATCAGAAATTAGGCTTTTGTTCCTGCCCCCCCAACTTCTCCCCCAAACAAACTTGTTGCTGTAGAGGCCATTCCAATGCTAAATTTAAATCAGTTGCTTCTATTTCACCAAAAACATTCCTTTTTCTCAATCTACTTGTGTGCATAAACTTTCTTTAGATCATAATGAAACGACTGATTTCCTATGAAAAGGAGAGAAATCATGAATATTATCCCATTGCTTTGACAGTTCAAAAGACATCAGGGCTTAAAATATTGGTCAGGAAAACCGAGGTTTATGAACTGATAACAGTTTGTTCCTTGGGATTACTCAAATTATTTTCATTTGACAGCATGGATGGAATCACCAACTGTTTAATAACAAATTCATCAGTTTAGATGTTTGGTATAAAAGGGAGCTGTAGGTACCAATAGCAAAATAAGCAATTTACAGCTGAGATTTCCCTGATTGACAGAGCCATTTTTCCTGAAAATGCAGCAGGGTCAGTTAAATCTATGAAAATCAGAAATGTCATTCCAGCTGTTCTTTGCTTCTATAAAGCTTCCCTTCACTGGGGAATTGCACCTAAAGAAATATGTCTTCTTGGCAGGGCCATTATCTTTCTTGATGAGATATGAGCATATTAGAGTTGATTCTCATGTAAAATTACTGATGGTGTTAGCCCGAGATAAAATGAAAATGAATTCACTTCAAGCTAATAAGATATGGCTTCGGAGATGTGGAAGATCAATTGACATAAATCTTATTTATACCTTATTTTTAATACATAAAAATCACAAACACCTTTGTGTTCAGATAGAAGGTAAAACTGCAAAATGTTTGGAACTATCTGGAGGCCTCATTGCATTTATTCTTGGAGTGGAGAAGTGCTATTGATCAAACACTGGTATATTCCCAGTATTTCAAAGCAGACAAAGTGGTTTCACATGTGAAGTGTGTCCGACAATTTGAAATGCTCTTGCTCTCATTTTCTTTTTCTGATAATAATAATAATAATAAAAAAGAATGGAGAGAATTTAGTATTGAAATGTGTATACTTTTCTTAGTATTTTTTAATGTTTGGTTTGGATTCCAGACCTTGGCTGAAAATAAATATGAGTCAGAATATGAGCAATGACTAAATACGGGTGTGAGTTTTGGGGTGTCACTTTCGTTAAAACCCAAACCCATTGCTTTTAAATTGATTCTGATTCATAGTGATCCTGTAGGACTCTAGGATTTCCAAGGCTATGATCTTGATGGAAGCGAACTGCCTCATCTTTCTCCAGTGAAAGAACTGGTAGGTTCGAATCACTGACTTTTTGGTTAGCAGCTGAGTGCTAAACCACTGTGCCACCAGGGCTCCTTCTCTCTTCCCTTATCAGCTCTCAAATTCTCCACTTACTTTTCCTTATTGCCTATCATAATACCTTTTCAGTTGTCTGTGCAGTGGGTTGATCATTGCATGGAGGGCCAGGAATGAACTTGAGAGGCCATTATTAGTCTTGTGAGTCTGGGAAGGTCTGAATAAAATCAAACCAGAAGATGGTTTCCTATCAATTTCACCCTCCTAATAAAGAAGGATGACAGTGAACAGACAACCGTGCTGGTGAACGAAGCCCCTGTCCATCATTACTTTAATATACCTATTGAGCACCTTATGTAATAAACACATAAGAACTAGATATTCATTGGTAAACAGAGCCAAATCTTGTCCTCATAGAGTTTAAGGTTAATAGGCAAGTCATAGATTAAACAAATAGCTTACAAACATCACTAAAGATTTACCTCTTTTCACTTTAGTACAAGCACTGAAAACAATTTTCTTAACCAATTGTTTCATGGTCTTTTCCCCCCAAATTTTTTATTCTTCCTGTACTCTGGAGTAAGCCTGATGTTAACAGGTGTGAGTTTTGTAATTTTCTATTATCCTTTTCTGATAGAATCACTGGCAATTAATTATGAGGATAAAAGGACAACCATCAGGAAAGTAGGGACAGCAAAGGAGTTGGGGGAGGAGCTAATGCTGGATAATTAAGAGTTCACTAAAATTTCCTTTCATTGAAGCCTCAGGAAGTCTGAGGGGGTAAAAATATATAAGGATTTTGACAATCTGCAATGCTGTTGTTCTTGACGTTACTATGGTAAAGAAATAGCCAGAGAGCTGAATTTTCTTAATGTTGTTATGATGTGTGGCAGTAAAATCAATAGTGATTGTGCCATAATCTTAAGACATTATCAGTAAAAGAAAGAGAAGCATTTCTATTAAAAGGAATTACAGCTGCTCTTAGAAATCCCAGAAAAGCAATATGATCTTCTTCTCTACCAACTTGTAAGTTCTCCAGCAGTGACATGTGCTTCATTACAGAAAAGCATAACGCAGAAGATGAGCCTGATTCCCAGTTGAGCTCCTGCTCCATTTTCTTGCTGACCAATCAGCTTACATCATGCAGAACTTTCCTGAATTAGGAATGATGGCATTCATTCTCTTAGAAGGCCTACTGGCAAGATAATGTTAAGTGCTCCTATATAGGTGTCATTTTGGAATAATTCTTCTCCTTTAATGCCACCATATAAATCAGTCTTAATGTCTCATTAAAATAAATGAACATGTGCTAATGGCTCCAACTCATGTCTCTCTCCTGAGTGGCAACTGGGGCTAGGAATATGGAGCTATTCCGTGTCCAGTGGAATGTGCCCATGGAGACCAGATTGCTCACTGTCATGGACAAGCTAATCAAACACAGCTCAAACAGAAATCCAAATCAATCTCTTAATCAGTGACTCACTCCGGCAGTTCCCAGCCCCTGCAATCAACTTGGTAATTGCTTCACCTGGAACTGCCTGGTTGGCACTGGAGAAGTTGAGGTCTGGTGCATTTTACAAAGCCTGATCAATTTTAGACAGGCTGGTTTGGCATCACTGACAGGAAATGTAACCCACAGCAGAAGTTCCTATGATTTTTTTCAGGGTGGATTTCAGCCTTATGAGGCAGGGTTTATGATCTCAAATTTTTTTTAGAGGAGAAAATTAAGGTTAAAGAAGTTATTTTATCCAAGGTCTTGGCTATTATGTGTCACAACCAGAATTCAAACAAATTCTATCTTAACACCAAAGCCTGTACTTTTAACTCATTGTTCTATACTGTGTGTTCACTCAGAGTGTCACATGGGAATAAAGCTGAGATTGACGGTGTTTCTATGAGTTTTTTGTATGGCAAAAAACTAAGATTCCTCAGATTGGAAGACAATTCCAAAACCTCAAGCCCCTGCCTCTGGAGCTATTTGTAATTATTTGTTTATATAACTTGTTTATACAGATTGATAATGAAAATTAATTGCTTGTTAGGAGACTGTCGTAGCACATTAAACCCCCCAGGATTTCCACTTAGTTCTGGTGATTTGCTATGCTTCCTTCTCTCTTCTCTCATGCCTTGCGCTTAGTAATTTTGTTTTTTGTTTGTTTTTTAAATTCTTTAGATTTTCTTATCTACCAAAATGTCCTGGCAGGGTAATGGCTTCCTTTTAACTAAGAACAAGTCAAATGATAAATTCTTGATTTGTTCACAGATTTTATTTTATTTTTTTCTGAGAGAATCCAATCATCTACTGAAATCAACATTGTAAAATCCGATGGGTATCTGGAAAGCTGATGTTTGGAGGGAACAATGCTTAATCAGAATAGCATACACTTGACACTTCTTACAGAGAAACCAGTGAACACTCATTAAATACCTACCATATATAGGGCCTTGTGGTGGGTTCTAGTGGGAATTTATAGATGGAGAAGGCAATGAATTTTTGTCTCCTACAGAAGGTTTAAACCTCTTGTAAAATACTCCTGTAGTTTCCCATGCTTTTCTCTTTATGACATTTCTCACAGCTGTAAATACTTAATGGACAATCTTCTCCTACTAGTGCTAGGCTATAATTTCATGAAGGTGAGCACCATGACCAATCTGTTAACCTCTGTGCTTTAGCAAATCTAGGCATGGGGTTGCACTTAACATATTTTATTGAACTGAATTGCATTCATCATCACCATAGTAGATTCAGTTATCAACTGAGCACTTAGTTTGTGCAAGGCATGGTATTCAACACTATGGAATTACAAAGAGATATAACAAACACCTCCCTTTACTGAACTTAACAATTTAATAGGAAGATGGTCAAGCAGGTATATAAAATTTATTGCACCATTAAAAATATGATAGTCACATACACAGGATGTTATGTGCTCTTTAGTTAGCAGTAATAGTTATTTTAATAATAATGTAGTTCCCAATGACTGAAAACTTTTCAAGTGTGTTATACCCATTATGGAAACCCTGGTGGCATAGTGGTTAAGTGTTATGGCTGCTAAACAAAAGATCGGCGGTTCGAATCCGCCAGGTGCTCCTTGGAAACAGTATGTGATGCCACCCTTATACCCTGCCCTAGGCTGTAGTCTCCATTTTTATGGATGACAGTTGGACCTCTTCTAGGTCATACAGTCATAAAATGGCAGAGCTGGGATTTGAACCTGTGCTGCTGACTGTAAAATCCATTTTATGTGACATATCCCTCTCTTCTCTAAGAAAGAACACCTAACCTAGATTTGAGGGAATGAATCAGGCAAGTCTTTTTGGAGGAGGTGATGCCTCAAGGGAATTTCCGAGAGGTTAGGATTCATCCAGGAAAACCTCTTAATTAAGGGAAGCTGTTTTTTTTGTACATGCAAAGTGGAGAGGATGAAAATTATGTTTAAAGAACTAAGGGTTGTAGAGAATATAAGATCAGATCACAAAAGACTTTATTTACTAGACTGCAGAAATTCTTTTATTTTACAAATTGTCTTTAGCCATCTAGTGCTGCTGTTACAGAAATGCCACAAGTGGATGGCTTTAACAAACAGTTTATTCTCTCACAGTCTAGTAGGCTAGAAGTCCAAATTTATGGTGTCAGCTCCAGGAGGAGGCTTTGTCTCTGCTGGCTCCGGAGGAAGGTCCTTCTCATCAATCTTCCCATGGTCTAGGAGCTTCTCCGTGCAGGAACCCTGAGTCCAAATGATGAGGTCTGCTTCTAGCACTGCTTTTTGGTGGTATGAGGTCCCCAACTGTCTGCTTGCTTCCTGTTCCTTTTATCTGTTGTAAGATAAAAGATGGTGCAGGCCACACCACAGGGAAAGTCCCTTTACATTGGTTCATGAATGTAACCTGAGCTTTAGGAGCACCATTCTCCTAGTCTATCTGAGTGGCGACTCTGCCTTTAGAAACACCAGAGGCCATGGCTCCACCCTTTGAAACCCCAGAGGTTGTGGCCATACCTTTTGAGACTGAGGCAGCTCAGATTCCTGTGTTTCTTGGTCTCTTGGTCCTCGGGCCTCACACCTGCATCTGCCCTGCTGGGGCAAGTGTTCCAAGGCTCAATAGTTCCACTGATAAGTACCTGGAGGTACCCCACTCCACCAGGAAGCCTCCTGCACACTGGCACTCAGCTCTCTTGCTAAGTGGGTCAGCTCCAGCACTCTGGTGCTGGTCTCCTGGTTCCATTGGTACCTGTCCTCTGCTGCTGTTTCTCACCATCTGTACCTTCTCCAGTGTTAACAGTTCTACTCACTTTCTTCTGAGTCTTCTATCTATTTGCAGTTTCAAAACCACCTCCACATTTTAGGTATCTGTTTGAGCAGTACCCCACTCCTGGTACCAAATTCTGACTTAGTCATCTAGTGCTGCTATAGCAGAAATACCACAAGTGGATGGCTTTAACAAACAAGTTTATGCTCTCAGAGTCTAGTAGTCTAGATGTCCAAATTCAGGGCATCGGCTCCAGGAGAAAACTTTGTCTCTGCTGGGTCTGGAGGAAAGTCCTTCTTGTCAACCTTCCCCTGGACTAGGAGCTTCTCTGCACAGGCACCCCAGGTCCAAAGGACTCACTCTGCTCCTGACACTGCTTTCTTGGTGGTATGAGGTCCCCAACTCTCTGCTTGCTTCCCATTCCTTTTATCTGTTGTAAGATAAAAGGTGGTGCAGACCACGCACAGGGGAACTCTCTGCATTTGATCAGAGATGTGACCTGAGCAAAGATGTTACATCCCACCCTAATCTCTTTAACCACAGGCAGAGATTGTGATTTATAACACATAGGAAAATCACAAAATGGAGGACAACCACACGATACTGGGAATCATGGTTTAACCAAGTTGACACATTTTGGGGGGACAAAATTCAGTTCATGACACACTTATAGGAGGAATTTAAGCTGAAGATCTCAGTCAGGTTTACATGTGATCAGAGCAAAGGAGCTGCAGGTAAGGTTTTGTGGAAAGAATTAATGGAAACTTTATTCAACTAGCATTCATTCAATAAATATTTGTTGAGACTTTAAGTACTTCTATAACAGAAGGTCCCTGCTCTGAGAAGATAAATAATAAACGAGTGAATAAAAAAGATAATTAAGGACTGTGATGTATGCTATGAAGGAAATGAACAAGCCAATGAAGTAGAAACCTATGTCGAGGCCACTGTTAGCTATGGAAAGCCAAGAGTGCTCCTTTGAGCTATTTGAGATGATATCTGGAGAATGGGGAAGAGGCACCCATACAGTCCATGCATCGAGACCAGCAAGTGTAAAGGCCACGAGATGGAAAAAGTCTGGACAAATATGAAGAGCTGAGAGGAGGCAACCAAGAGAATAATGTGCTAGGAGCTGGGATGGAGACTAGTATGAAATAATTCTGGTCTGGTAAGCTGAGGTATAGTGATAAGAATCTAAGGGATTTTATAAAGATTAACTAATTTATTACCTTTACTTGATTTTACAATGATCATTTTGCATGCTTGATCAATCAGATGCATGTTAGCTGCAACTACAGTGGTTCAAACACATAAAAGTTAGTTCTTATACAGGAAAAGAAAAATGTAGAGAGGAAATCTAGGGCTCATATGGAAGCTCTATGAAAGTATCATAGACATAGGCTCCTGTACTCTGCTGTCCTTAACCCTGGTTTCTATCCTCAGGCACATACAAGGACCACTAGAGCTCCATTCCTTCCACCTTTCAGACACCAGAAGGGAAAGAAAAATGACACCAAGATCATAGAATACCTGTCTGTCCTTTGGTTCCATTTACTGGAAGTTTGGCCCACCAACTTTCAAATAATTAGCAACTACCAACTACAAGGGAGACCAGGAAATAGCTTTTTTAGATGGGTACATTTCTACCCCCTGACAAAAACAACAAAAAAAATCAGGTTCCTGTTACTAAGCAATAATACTTTCTGGGAAGGAAACCAAGAGTTCCTGCCACAGATGCTGTGTGGAAAATGGATTGAGGTGGCAGAGAGTGTAAGCAAGAAAATGGGCTGTCAGTTCTCTAGTGTTACTATAACAGAAATACTACAAGTAGATGACTTTAACTAACAGAAATTTATTCTCTCACAGTCTAGGAGGCTAGAAGTCTGAATTCAGGGTACCAGCTCCAAGGGAAGTTATTCTCTCTCTCTTGACTCTGGGGGAAGGTCCTTGTCATCAAACTTCCCCTGGTGTAGGAGCTTTTCAGCACAGGAACCTTGGGTCCAAAGGATGCACTCCACTCCTGTCTCTTCTTGCTTTGTGTTAATAAGGTCCCTCTCTTCTCAGCTTCTTTTTTATATCTCAAAAGAGATTGACTCAAGATACAACAATCCTGTAGATTGTGTCCTGCCTCATTAACACGACTGCCTCTAATCTCACCTCATTAATGTCTTAGAGGTTAAGATAACAACACATGGGATAATTATATCAGATGACAAAATGGAGGACAACCACACAATATTGGAAATCATGGCCTAGCCAAGTTGACACATGTTTTGGGAGGACACTATTTAATCCATGAAGCCCTAGTGGCATAGTGATTAAGAGTTCAGGCTGCTAGCCAAAAATTTGGCAGTTCCAATCTACCAGCTGCTCTTGGGAAGCCCCATGGGGCTGTTCTACTTTTTCCTATTGAGTCACTATGAGTTAGACTTAACTTGATGGCAACAGGTTTGTTTGGTTGGTTGGTTCTTTTTTGGTTTACTCAATCTATAACAGGGGTTATTGTGAAGATCTAGATAAGTAAAATTTTTGACTCAGACTAGCTTGGGGGTGGTAGAGTAGTGGTTGGAGGTGGAGCAAAAGATGAACTTGAAAGCTGCTTTGAAGCCAGAACTAGTATGGTGAACTGAGGTTTCCCTTTCAAATATACAACCAAAGAATCGAAGATGGCTTCTTAATCATTAAGCATGTTATTTGCTTAATTATTGGCATTATAAAATGAGAAATTAAAAGTGCAGAAAATGACTAGATAGGGTGAGGAAGAAATACTAGATGGATTTTTTTTTTTTACTTTTAAGTGTAACTTATTTATTTTTTATACTAAGGAAGTTAGAGGACAGCCAAGTTACCTCATAGATTTAAATGCTTCACAAAAAATGCTTTAAAAAATCCTCACAAAAATCCAATATGGTACCCTTGCTCCTCCTTCTGTCCTCTGTGAAAGGGCTCTCAGGAAAGTAAAGAGAACTTCTTTTAATCCTTTCTTCAAAACCTGAGACTCCTGCCATAATGGGTTTTATGCATTTGACAACTTCCCAATGTAGATAAATTCTGTAATTGCTTTGATAGTAGTCTCACCAACTTTAAAAAGAAAAATGGGGAAAGAAAAAAAAAAACAATGCTATGCAAATTTGGGGAGGGGGTCCATTTTCGCAGCTTTCAATTTATTTAAATGTAATATAAAATTTCCTAATGTCAAATACAGCTCAGCAAATACTAAACAATATTGTCTTGAAGCAGAGAAAATTAGGTTAAGCCAACTTATGAGTCTGGGTAGATTGACAGGCCTCCAAATTAGAATTCAAATATTTAGAAGCAATAAAGCCCGTACTCCCAGATCATGATGACTCTGAAGGGGTTTACAACGTAGTGAACTAAAATATCAGCCAAGAAATTACTGCACACGTAAAAAAACATAATTTGTTTTCAACACAGCATTTGTCAAACTTCTACCTGGGGACCTACAGGGCCAAACAGCAGCTTTTTCAAGAACGAAGCTTCTACACAGATCCCCCTAGGTTTACCTTAATTTTAATTTCATCGATGCCCCAGACACAATTACCCAGTAGTGAAAGGGCAAGAGGTAAGCAGTCAGGAGACTTGAGTTTGAGCCTTGACTTTACTACTTTCAAACTTTGTGACCCTGGAAAATCACATAAAGTGTTTTCTCTTGTGAAAATTGCAAAGAAGTGTTGTTTTACTGATGCCTAAAACTATAAACAAAGATCCCTGGTGGCTCAATGGTTAAACATTTGCTGCTAACTGAAAGGTTGGAGGTTTGAACCCACCAGTGGTTCCATAAGAGTAAAGACCTGGCCATCTGCTCCCATGAAGATTACAGTCTAGAAAACCCTATGGTCCTACAGGGTCACTATGAGTCAAAATTGACTCAAGGACACCCAACAGAATTGTAAACTTATCATGGACAGAGTTTTCACTAGGTGGAATGTTAAAAATTGAATTCTTTTTCCCCAAGATATGTGTTGGAATTCTAACTTCTATACCTATAATTTCCTTTGGGAATAGGGTTTTATTTATTATGTTAATAAGGCCCGTATCAGTGTAGGGTGTGTCCTAAACCTGATCACTTTGGAGTTACAGAAAAGTAGATTAGATAAAGAAGTGAGTAAAAAGTGGTGTTGGAAGAGCCTGGGGTGTGGGTAGATGCTACTTAAAGATCTCTGAGAAACTCTCAAGGGTTGCAGAAGCTGAAAGAGATGAGGCTTTTTTTCCAAAGTCAACAGAATGAAGCTTTCCCCTAGAACCAGTGCTTTGAATTCAAACTTCTAGCCTCCCAAGCTTTGAGAAAATAAATTTGTTAAAACTACCCAATTCTGTTACAGCAGCCCTAGCTAATACATGAGCAATACTGAGTTATTGATGTGATTATTGGCAAACTTCTTTAAGGGCTGAGTGAGGAGAGAAAGTCCTCTGGAACAACTAGATTCCCCACCTCTGTTGCTATTTAGTAAATTTGATTGCCTCTTGGTGGATTGGTTAGAATAAAAGTAATAATCTAGCTTTCTGATGGGTGAATCCAGTCTGCACACACACACAGACTTCCCTCTGTATACTGTTACCTTGCAGAGATTTTTAAAACTTCAGTAAGTTCCCAGCTTATTTCCTATAAAATATAGACTCTTGGTTTCCTCAAAAAATCGGATCTTCCGTATCTATGAGCAGACCTATAAGCAGGAATATAAGGCAGGACATAAACCTTTGATTTCACCATAGTGATTCAGTGTTTTACTTTGCATACCTGTAGATATTTTGAGTTTTCTGTTCTTGGTTAGAATAAGATAGCCTAAGGTCAGTTCTTCTCTTTTGGCAATGTTAACTGGCTAGTCATCTTTGAAAAATGTGCAACTGTCTCAGGATGGGCCGTTCAAGAGTGTTGGATGAGTGGAATCAATGCCTTTCCTCTGTCAAAAATCTAAATTTGCAGAGAAACATGAAAACTTATTGTAACAGAATATATTTATTGTGAGAGGATAAAATTCAAATTGGGCAGCATCACCCGAACTTATCAGGAAGGTGCTTCAAAGAAAGTACAGTGAAAGAAGGAAGTTATATAGGTCATTGTTATAATTTCTCAGGAGATAACATCAAAGTAAGAGCAGAGTTTCAGAGTATCATGGATTGAATTGTGTCCTACAAAAATATCTGTCAACTTGGCTAGGTCATGATTCCCAGTATAGTATGATTATCTATCATTTTGTCATCTGATGTGGTTTCCCTAGGTGTTAGAAATCCTACCACTATGATGCAATGAAATGAATTAGTGGCAGTTATATTGATGAGATCTACAAGATTAGATAGTGTCTTAAGCTAATCTCTTTTGAGGTATAAAAGAGAGAAGCTAGCAGAGAGACATGGGGACTTCATACCACCAAGAAAGCAGTGCCGAGAGCAGAGCGTGTTCTCTGGACCTGAGGTTCCAGCAGGGAGAAGTTCCTAGACCAATGGAAGACTAATGACACAGACTTTCCTCCAGACTCAACAGAAAGCCTTTCCCTGGAGCTGGTGCCCTCAGTTTGGACTTCTAGCCTACTAGACTGTGAGAGAATATATTTCTCTTTGTTGAAGCCATCTACTTGTAGTATTTCTGTTACAGCAGCACTAGATGACTAAGACACAGGGTTAGTCAGTTACAGAAACAGAATCACCAAGGACACACCATACATCCTAAAACAGCCTCTGATCAGACCTTAGGAGCCCTGGTGGTACAGTGGTTAAGTGCTCTTGGCTGTTAACCAAAAGATCAGCACTTAGAACCCACCAGCCAATCCATGAGAGAAAGATGTGACAGCCTACTTCCTTAAAGATTTACAGCCTTGGAAACCATATGGGGCAGTCCTACTCTGTCATATAGGGTTGCTATGAGTCAGAATTTGACTCAATGGTTTTAGTCAGACCCTGGAGTTGCTGCTCCTGGAAGCTGGCTGTGCATAATTTTCCAAAAGAGTCCAAGGCCTAAGGCCAAACATCTCCACTAAGCTGTTTATAAAGCTATTGTTTGACCTGAAGGTGATGCCAGGGAACCAGTTCCTTCAAGGTTCAAAACAATACCTAACGGTGGATGGCCTGAGTAGGTCACCCCAATTTTATGAACCCAGAAATCTGGATTCCAGGAGAATCAAAACAATTTTGTCACCTCTAAAAATAAAAGCTTTTATAATAATGAGAAATAATTAAAAATGGCCAAGAAAGATGATTTACCTTTATAATAGACCCTAATCTGTGTAGCTTTTATTAAAATATCATTAAGGCAAGTGAGTTTGCCAAATTCTCTTGAAAAGTTCATGGATTTATGTAGGGCCATCCAAGTTCTGCTATATCCTCCCCCTTGTTGGGATGAAAGGTGAAATTTGCAAGTAATACACTCATGGTGTGTATAATTGGTGACCTTGATCAACTGAGGTCTGCTTTTAAGCTTTGATTCAAAGTCAAACCAACAGAGCTTCTCCCAATATAGTGAACTAATGGTTATATAAAGCAGGATTTTATATACTTGAAAAACAACCTAAGGAATTAAATGTATAAGCAACATAATATATAATCTATTTCCAACTAGGAAACCCTAGTTGCATAGTGGTTAAGAGCTAAAAGGTCAGAAGTTCGAATCCACCAGGTGCTCCTTGGAAACCCTATGGGGCTGTTCTACTCTGTCCAAAGGGTTGCCATGAGTCAGAATTGACTTGATGGCAATGTTTTTTTTTTTTTTAATTTCCAACTAAAACTGAGTTTATACCAAAACAAAGATGCTGCATATTTACCATCATTTAAAGCCTTAATTCTCAAGTAGAAGCTACTTTGTGCCCCTTGGGGGGCGGGGGGTGGTATTTGACATTGTCTGGAGGCATTTTTGATTGTCAAGACTGGGGAGGTACTACAGGCATCTAGAAGGTAGGGGCAAGGGATGCTGCTAAACATCCTACAATGCACAGGACAATCCCTCATAACAAATAATTACCCAGCACAAAATGTTAATAGAGCCAAAGTTAAGAGTCCATGATTTAAAGAATGTACCCTTTGCAGAAAGTTCCTTAAATTTAAGGAGAAAGTTAGACCAAGGAATTTAGAACAAGTTTGAGCTTCTGAAATAGGCTGAAACACAAATCGTATAATGCACAGTATTCCCTATCTCACCTTCAAATTCTTTAATGATAATTGTGGTCAGTTTGTACTGTGTCAACTTAGCTAAACCAAAACTATGCTTCCTAGAGCCCCTTTCTTGCATAGCCTGGTCTAGGTTAGTATGAGCCACAAAAGACATTTTGCATGAGCTCTGGAAATCAGAGGAGTCCCTGGGTGATGCAAACAATTAATATGTTCAGCTGCTAACAGAACGGTTGGAAATGCATGTCCACCAGAGGCACTTAGGAAGAAAGGCCTGGTGATACAATTCCAAAAGATCAGTCCTTGAAAATCTTGTGGAGTACAGTACTACACTGCCATGGGGTTGCCATGAGTTGGAGTAGACTCAATGGCGACAAGTGGAAGTCAGAAATGGAACAATAACCATCTTGTTTTTTAGACTCAGAAAATTGTAGTTGGGCACCAGGTGTCACTACCACTAACATATGTAGTAGCATGCCTACTAGATCATCTGGTTGGTCTGGGGCAACAGCCTATCCTGTAGCAACTATAATTTCTGGACCTTTGGCCCCTTAGCCAGTTGCACGTTTAGTTCTACAATGAAGGATGTCATTGTGTGCTGTTGAATGGATTCTGACTCATAGCAGCCCTATATCACAGAATACAACTGCCACATAGGCTTTCCTAGGCTGTAATCCTATGGGAGCAGATCGCCTGGTCTTTTCCTTTCACAGAGCTGCTGGGTGGATTTGAACATTCAACCTTTTGGTTAGCAACCAAGCACTTAACCGTTGTGCTATCAGGGCTCCTTTAATGAAAGATAGACACATGTCTTAATTTCTTTTGGGAATATACCTAGGAATGTAATTGCTAGGTATTATGGTAACACTGTGTTTGACTTTTTGAGGCACTCCCAAACTGTTTTCCAAAGTGGTTGTACCGTTTTACGTTTCTACCTGCAATGTTTTTCCTACATCTTTGTCACCCTGGTGGCTTAGTGATTAAGAGCTCAGGATGCTAACCAAAAAGGTCAGTAGTTTGAATCCACCAGCTGCTCCTTGGAAACCCAATGGGGTAGTTCTACTCTGTCCTATAGGGTCAGTATGAGTTGGAATCACCTTGACGGCAATTTTTTTTAAAATCAACATTTATTATCTGTCTTTTTATTATCTACCATTCTTGTACTTGTGAGGTGGTATCTCATTGTAGTTTTAATTTTCATTTCCCTGGTGGCTAATATGTTCAACATCTTTTCATATGCTTAGTGGCTATTGATATATCTTCTTTGGGAAGCTGTTTATTCAGTTCATTTTCCATTTTTTAGTTGGATTATTTGTCTTTTTACTATCGAGTTGTAATACTTTACATATTTTAGATATAAGTTCCTTATCAGATACATAATTTTCAAAATTTTCTTCCTATTCTAAGGGTTGTCTTTTCACTTTTATGATGGTGTCCTTTAAAGCACACTTTTTTTTGTTGTTTAATTTTGATGATATCCAGTTCATTTTTTTCTTCTGTTGGTTGTGCTATTTGTGTCATTTCTATGAAACCAGTGCCTAATCCAAGGTCACGAAGATTTACACCTATGTTTTTTATTTTCAGCTCCTATATTTGGATCTTGGATCTATCTTGAGTTAGTTTTTGTATTGGTGTGAGGTAGGGATCCAGCTTCTTTCTTCTACATGTGGCTGTACAGTTTTCTAGCACCACTTGTTGTAAAGACTCTACTTTTTCCATTTAATTTTCTTGGAACCTTTGTAAAATATCAATTGACTATAAATATGGTTTATTTCTTGACTTTCAATTCTATTCCATTTATCTATGTCTATCATTGTCTACTATCTCATTGTCTTAGTTATCTAGTGCTGCTGTAACAGAAACAAACCGAAATTTATTCTCTCACAGTCTAGGAGGCTAGAAGTCTGAATTAAGGGTGCCAGCTTCTGGAAAATGCTTTCTCTCTCTTTTGGTTCTTTAGGAAAGTCCTTGTCATCAATCTTCCCTGGTCTAGGGGTTTCTCAGTGCAGGGACCCTGAGTCCAAAGGACATGCTCCACTCCCAGCTTTGCTTTCTTGGTAGTATGAGGTCCTTCTCCTCTCAGCTTCCTTCTCTCTCTCTCTTTTTTTTTTTTTATCTCAAAAGAGATTGGCTCAAGATATAATCTAATCCTGCAAATTGAGTCCTGCCTCATTAACATCATAGATGTTAAGATTTACAACACATAAGATAATCATATAGCAGATCACAAAATAGTGGACAAGCACACAATACTAGGAATCATGGCCTAGCCAAGTTGATATACATTTTGGGGGGACACAATTCAATCCATAACACCCATTGTCTTGATTATTGTGGTTTTATAGTAAGTTTAGAAATCAGAAAGTGTCTGCCTTCCAGCTTTATTCTTTTTCAAGATTGTCGTGACTATTCTGGATCCCTTGAATTTCCATACAAATTTTAAGATCATCTTGTAAATTTCTGTAAGAAAAGTTTTAAGTCACTAAGGATTGGGGTAATTTGTTATACAGGAATAGAGACCTGCTGCACACCTAATCCAGTGCTGTTCATTATAATTCTGTTTGTGTGTTGAAAGTAAGACAATCAGCTTTATGTGGGATAAACAACAAATAAATATGATCTACAAGATGTGAGGGCAAAAAGTCACTGAAGGAATAAAAGTTCTACCCAAGAAGGTGGCTCTTGCCTCTTCTTAAAAATGTCTTATTAAAATTTCTGTTAGTGTAAGTAATACACATGTAGCCCAGTTGTATGTGGATTTTGGACTTTTGTTTACTGTGCCTTTATTTAATGGGTCAGAGGATCTGGACAGGGGTGCTCCTGAGCATATCTGATAATAATATTGAAAAATTTTACAGGTCAGTAAGGACTCAGGAAACAATCACTCTAGCCTCAAAGCCTTGTCTGTTTTCAGACATGTTCTAATGAAAAATTTTGCTTAACCTTTCTGAAGATATAGAATATTCATGGTAAAAGCTCAGGTTGTGGAGTCAAGAGCTGGGAATTAAATTCAATCCTGTTTACCATTTATCAGATGTCCGATTTAGGCCAAGTACTTAGCCTCTCTAAACCCCAGCTTCCTTCTCTGTGAAAGGGGGATTTTAGTAGTTATGCCCATAAATCACATAGCAAGGTGCCTGACACATAAAAGGCAGTGGTTACTCAGATTAATAGCAACAACCTATGCAAAAAAGCCAAGATAAACCGACTTTATAAAAATCAAAATAAGATAATGTGCTTTTGTGCAAAAAGTAAATTTGGAATGATTCACATTACCAAAAGAGACCTTTAGAAGAAGGAGCTCAATTTAGAATACAGATGCTGTGTGATTATCACATTTCAGGCTCTGTCCCTAACTGTTTTGTACCTTGAGGAAGTCTATTGCCATCTTTTGAACTCTGTATATACTGAAGGAGAGAGGCAGTAGCCATTTCTTACGGCCCTTTCTAGTTCTATAAAGTTACCGTTGAGTTGGCTCCGACTCATGGAGACCCCATGTGTGTCAGAGTAGAACCATGATCCAGTGAATTTTCAATGGCTTATTTTTCAGAAGTAGGTTGGCAGGACTTTCTCATGTGGTACCTCTGGGTGGAATAAAACTTGCAACCTTTTGAGTACATTAACTTTTTGAACCACCCATATACCGCATTTTCTAGTTCTAGGGTGATAAAATAAAACCTACTTTCTAGGTAGAAGTGGGGGCCAGGGGAGAGAACTAGAAGGCTTCAGTGTTGGAAGGTGCTACCCACTGAAGATCAATCAGAAGTACAGATAAAGTATGTTGGGAATTCTAAAGGAAGTCAGTTTATTTTTGCACACGCATTGATTTTATAAAAGAAGGCATGCTGTAATGTTATTTAATTGCTTGCCACACACCGCAGAGGAAATATATAAAAAGTACCTTTTTAATGTGAAATGACAACTTGAGTAAATGAAATGTTGACCATGTGGTTTTTCTGTGATGTGGGTGAAAGATTGATGGACATGCTTTTTAAGAGGAAGGGACAGATTCTTGAGGCTCAGGGTCCTTCTATCCCTGCCTTCTGCCATCTTAACATGTCTGTACTTCTGTGTCTATTTGCAAAACACTGCTGCTTGTATGAGGGGCTAGAGATGTATGCAACAAATCAGAAGGGCTTGAAATCAGGTAGGGACCTGGAAGTATTTCGGTAACTGACAACAATGTATTAGGGCACTTGGTTGTATACTAAAGCTGGATTAGATAATGAAAGGAATTTATTAATTCAGGCTTTAAAAATAAAACCAAGGAATATATTATTTCAAGCATAGCTGGAACCAGGGCTTCAAATGATGTGCATTATGTTACCAGGCCTCATCTGCTCCCACATTCCCAGTATTTTTAGTTGTGCTTCCTCTGTTGATTTCATTCTTGAGCAGCCTCTCCATGTAATGCATTTGCCTCAGATGAGTGCTGTGCCCATCACTGAACCATTCACTGTGACTGCCTGCTCAGGCCTGGCCTGAGCCTTCCTTAAAGCTGGGGACATAGGGTTAGCCTAGCCCCTCCTCCTGCCAACAACAGCAAAAACTTAAATGATTTGTAAGGGGCGAGATGGATTCTTTTGGAAAGAGAAGTGAAGGCTAGGCAGGTTAAAAGCCAGGGTTCACTGTAAAGAATTGTACTGGTGGGAGAAATGGAAAGCAAACCATCTGATTATCTCTGATTCCTAATCTAAGGCCCTTTCTACCATACCCTGCTACTTTCAATAAGATGACTTTTTTTTAATTGTTTGTTTTCTTTCTGAGGGAGTACTTACAAGTTTGAGCCTTTCTAGAGGTGAGTGATAAGGGTCATCAAAGACCTGGAAAACACACTGTTCAAGGAATAATAAAACCAACCAGAGTGTTTACTTGGAACAAGACTGGAAGACATAGGGAAGAATGGGGGTAGGGTATAAAGATAGCTGAAGGTAGCTGTTGGAAGGACACCCTAGAGCAGCATGACTCCCAGTCAGTAAAATCTGCAAAAAGACATATTATGGCTTAACATAAAGAACTACTTCTTAGCAGCCTGAGCCATCAATTGAGCAAAAAAAATGAACAGGATTCTTCAAGGGCCAGTGAAGCTACTCAAGAAAACTTGGGTGAACATTTATCAGGAATTGTGCAGAATAGCATTGTCCAATAGAAATATAATGTGAGCCACAGATATAATTTTAAATTCTTTAGTAACCACACAAAAAAGTAAAAAGAAACAGATTAAATTAATTTTAATGATATACTTTATTTAACTCAGTATATCCAAAATCTTACAATGTCAAAGTGTAACGAATATAAAAAGTTTTAATATTTTACTTTTTTTATTTCCATGCTAAATCTTCAAAATCTCATGTGTGTATTTACAGCCCATCTCAGTTTGGACTAGCCTCATTTCAACTGCTCGGTAGGCATATGTAGCTAATGGCTTCTGAATTGGGTAGTGAGGCTCATACAACCTCTTCTGTCTTGCATGAACTCTATATTCTAGCCCAAATACACTTTCTGTTATTTTACCCTGTTATTCGCTGATGAGAATGGCTTTTCTAACTTTCTTTGGATGGAAGGACAATGTCTACTGCTTTAGATAAGTAAACTTTGACACATCAATGACGTCAAATTTCATTTAGAACAGCGACTCCAGCACTGATTAGGTGTGAGATGGCACTGAGCCTTCTGACTTTCTGAATGTTGTAGTTTCTACATTTGTTCACACTCAAACATGCTGACCAAATCCAGGTCCAGTATGAGAGAACCTCTCACTTCACCTTGAAGCATCATATTAGACCAAATGATCTCTCAAAGTATCTTGGTCTCTTTGAGTTATGCTGAAAGGAGAACCCTTGGCCGAGTGGAAAAGTGAATTGGATTTCACATCTTAGGGATTTAAATGCTGTTAATGTCAACGTTCTGGACTACGTGACCCTGAACATGGCTCTTAACCTCTCTGGTGCTTGGTTTCTCCATTTTTGAGTTAATTGTTAATGATAGCTGTTGCAACTAGAATAAGGTATGAGATTAGTTTAGATTATCTTGACAATCCATTGTTGTGGTTGAATGCCACCTCTAGAGTCATATTAAACCTGTTGCCATCGAGTTGATTCCGACTCATGACAATCCTGAGTATGTCAAAGTAGAACTGTATCCCATAGCACTTTCATGCCTGTGGCCTTTCAAAAGTAGATCAGCAGTCCTTTATTCCAAAGTGTCTCTCCATGAACTTGAACTGCCAACATTTTGGTTAGTAGCTGAGTGCTTAACCGTTTGGACCACCCAGGCAGCCTAAGTCATATTGCTTGAGCTGAGTGACTTAGCAATAAGCTGTTCAACTTCTGAACCTCCATTTCACCATTTTTTTTTAAAGTGGGGATCATAGGTTTGTTGTAAGAATTCATTGTTAACACATTTAAACTTTTAGCATTCATAAATGCTTATTAAACATTTGCTGCTTTTATTGCTATTGGTGTAGTAGGAAGAACATAACTTGTGTGATGTGTGGCCAGTTCCTTTGGGCTCTGAGCCTCACTTTCTTCATTTTTAAAAAAGAAAAATCTTAACGTTCCTGCTGACCTTACAGGGATTTTGCAAGGATGACAACAGATGCTGTATGTGAAAAGACTTCATAAAGCATAAAGTGTATAATACCTGTATTTTTAATAGCAGCGTGAACATCCCTGGAATGCATAAGCTACACACATGTTCATACTAGACTGCCAGCTCCAGCAGGATGAGGCCTTTTCAGTTTCTGTTCCATACTTTACCTTCCCTCCCGCCCTCCCACCTGGGCCATACATCGTGCTTGGCACACAATCATTGCTGATTGGAGAAGTATGTGGCGTCATTGCCCAATTGTTCATAGGCAGCAGAGGTGGAAATTCCTCCAAGTAGAAGGAAAACATTCAAGGTCTCCTGTTATTCTTTTCTCTGAAAACACAATCACACCATTGGAAGAGGTACCAAAATAGAAAATGAAATCATTTGAGTAAAACACTTTCTATGTGATTAGAGACCTTTGTGTCAGATTAGCTGACAGCTATTAAAGCTTTGGGGAACAAATTGTTTGAGAAGCCAGGTGGTATTATGCAGTCTGTTTGCTTACCTTTTCATTTCCTTTCTTCTTTAACACCTAAGCCATTTGCATAATAACAGATTCTTTGTTTTCTTGGAGTTCAGGTTTCTGACTTGCACCCCATATGAATTCAAAATCCAAGGATTGTGATATCAAAATCATTTGTGTGGAAATGCCGTGATGACTCTAAGCAGAATTGGGCCCAGTCTGCTTGGGAGACTGTTTTCATGCTAATGTTGTTGGTGATTCATCTTGTTACTCATTTTCCTCATGGTCGTTGAGAACCTGGATCACTATGGCATTGCCTTTCTAATGGGTGTTTGGAATAAAGAGTAGAATGGATAGAAAATAAAGACATAAAGAACCCACAGGTGGGACAAAAGCTGGCAGGTGTGGACAGGGGTGTGCATGGGGGAGCAGGAGGGCACTTTCTACTTTTTCTCACACGATGCCCACTACTTCTGAATGGTTTAAATTTCTTCTTAATGTAGGAAGTGATATTGCAAACAAAGCTCTTAACATAAGTTCTGGCTGCTGCTAGACATTTCCTCAGTGGTCATTTCACTCCTGGACTCAATTTGGAATTTCCTCCACAGCATTTCTGAATGAAGTCATAGCAATAGTCAGCAACAACAACAACAACAAAAATTCTGAAGTCTCACAATACCACAATGTGTTAAGACACTAAGCTGTGGGCTGCGGCATACCAGAGTGAACAAGAGACATGGTGCCTGCCCTCCTGGAGACTAATATCTATTGGGAAAGGCAGGCGTTAACCAGATCATCATATGAATGGATATGAAGAGTGTAAAGTGATATGCACAACTAAGGTAGAGTGGAAGGTGGAAGGTACAATGGAAAAGAGGCAAGGGGAGCCTGATTTACATCAGGAGGTCTGGGAAGTCTCCTGAAGCCAGGTGCAGAATGAAGGGTAGAACCTTCCACACAGAGGATCCTGTGTGAAATCTCTGGGACAGGCTTGTGGCATATTCCAGAAATAGGAAGACCTACATGGCTAGACAGGGGCAGGACCCAGGAAGTAGAATACCAGATGAGGCTGCAGAGGTAGGGAAGGGCTAGATTGTGCAGAGTCTTGCAGGCCATGGTGAAGAATTTGGGTTTTATCAGAAGTGCAGTAGAAAATCATTGGAGGGCTTTAGGAGAGTAATATGATGATATTTGCTTTATAAAGAGCATCAGATTGAGCCCCCACAGTGAGATTACTTCCTCAAAGAGAAGTCCTGCCACCTCTTGAATAGCTTTTTCATTATTAGAAAGTTTAGTGGAGCACTACACATTATATTTCCCTTGTAGGGTTTTACTCCATTATGTCTAGAATGATGACCCCCATTTTTTCCTGGAACCCCCTCTGCGAGGTGACCTCAGGAGCCAGGCAGGGTAGCATAATGGACAGATTCCAGCTTTGGAGTCAGACAGACCTGAGCTTTGCCACATTTTAGCTGGGTGCCATTAGATAAGTGACTTAAGCTCTCTGAGACTTGGGTGGTAAAATGAATTCTTGTGAGAACCTAAGTCTAAGGCACCCAGCGTATATAACAGGGTAAGTATGATTCGTAGGCTTAAACAAATCATCTCACACATTGATCTCCTGGCTGGTATCTAGCACAAGATGAACTATCTACTTTGAACAGAAATGTAAAGAGTTCTAGTTCTGTGGCCCCTGTAAAGCAGGTTGGATCTCTTCCTCAAACCCCTACTCCCCAGCCCATCTGTATTGCCTTTTCTTCTGCCCACCCCAAGGTGGACTTGGAGTCTCTATGTGGTCTCCTTTCCTTCTATTTAGGTACTGCCTCTCTCCTTTTCCTCTCCTTCCTTAGTATCTTGTCTGTCCTGCTGCCTCTGTCAACCCCTTCCCTTCCCTTTCCTTTCTCCTTCCCCTTCTGTTCTTTTATCTTCCTTTCCTTTCCCCTTTCCTTATTTTTTCTTTCCCTTTTCTCTTCCCTTCTTTGCCATTTCCCTTTCCCTTCCTTTCCCCTTCCCTTATTTTCCCCTTTTCCTGACTTCCTCCTTCCCTTCCTTTCCCCCTCCCCTTCCCCTCCCCTTCTATCCCCTCTCCCTCCTACCTCCTCCCCTCCCTTCCCTTTTCCCTCCCTTCCCTTCCCTTTCTCCTCCTCTTCCCTTTCCTCATGGAGTGAGAATTCCAACCCTCGCCCTCCTATTGCTTATCTGTCTACAGAACTGGTAGAGAGGTGCATTATTCCCACATAAAACCACTGCATACAACTCTCGAATGTGCTATCCTTTGGTTTGAGCCATACCATAGCGAATGATGGCTTTGTTAAAACCAAAAGAGATTTCTTTTTCCCCGTTGTTTCCGACGTTGATTCTTGTTTCCTTGGAAAAAATACATTCTACCTCAATAAAAGCACAAAGGAGAATTCATTTAGCTATTTCATTCATCTTCTTTCCTGGACTTAAATATAACTACTTACCTAAAATAATTTATTCTTCAGAAAACACTCTTGTATATGCTACAGATACAGAAGTTAATAAGATATGATTGATTTCTTAATCATTTTATATTTTAATGCAGAGACAGACATCAAACACATAACGCACCAAAATAATGAATTCATTATAATTCTGAGAAACGTGTGAAGAAAACCTAGCAGGGAGATCTAGCCTGTTCTTGGAAGGTCAGAAAGTTTCTCCTGGCAAGTATTAACATAAATTAAGGCTAGGTATGAGATGGAAGCTCAAGGAAATGGCACTTACAATGCCCCAAAGAGGGTTAAGAAAGTAAGTTTCTAGATTTGGAATGCGGTGGTCCAGAGGAGGAGGTCTGTGTCATGAGGAAAAGCCAGGGAAGGAGGCAGAGGCGGGGCAGTGGTTTAGTAGGGCTTTTCAGGTACAGTGTTGTGAATGGCAAACTGATGATTAAGGACCATCGAAGGGATTCTGGCAAAGAGAGTGAATATTAATCTGAGCCATGATTAACTGTGGCAGTGAAGCTTCTACACCCCTCCCAGTCCTCCATGGAAGCACAATTAGGAGAGATTGTTGAATTGAGAATGAAGAGAGCCTTATGTTCCTAGATATTTGGTCCTATTTGAACCCAAAGAGGCAAGAGTCCAAAAGCTGATGAAAGAAAAATAATGTGTATTTAAAAATAAAGGGATTAACTAGATGAGCAGCTGGAGAGAAAGTTTGAGTTACTATGGAAACCTCTCCTAAAATGTCTCCCTCAGGCAATGGAGCCAATTTCTCAAATGCCAGAGAGAAGTAGATTATGGGCTGATGGAATCCTCATCAGGCTGTCACACTGAGTATGACATCAATAGCTGAGTGGAGAGGACTTTGAAATGGCTCAGGCTTCCTCACCTGACATTTCTTTTCTGCAGACAACTGGGTGAAGGGGTTGGGGATGTGAGAGCAACACCAGGTATTTTCTTGCAAGGGGCTTATCCAAGGGTGACCTGAGTGAAATCAAGTTGCAAACAGAAACGAAAGAACACAGAAAATGAGTTTTAGAGTTCAACAACCAGGAAATAATTTATGACTTTTTGATGGTCAATTCAGAGTCATATGCTTGGAGGCCTTCTCTGCTTAAAGCCTTATGATATATGGACCCTGTCCACTTCTCTGGTATCACGAAGTGTCATTCTTCACCCCTACTCAGCTATCCAGTTCTTCCTGCTGTTCCTAAAAGACACAAATGTGGGTTCCTTCTTGCCACCTCTATTTAAAGCAGCTCATATTTACCCCACCATAGGGTCTATAACACCATCTGGTTATTTCATGTACAACATTTGCCATAAGCTGCTTTTTGAGTTATTGGTTTGCATGTTGATCAGCCTCATCGCCTCAGAACGTAAATTCCATGAGAGCAGAGGGAGCCAGCCTGTCCTAGAACAGTGCCTAGCACAAAAAAGACATTCAATAAATGTTGAATGAATGATTCTTGCCCTCAAGAAGCTTTGTTGCTGTCATTGTTAGTTGCTGTTGAGTCAATCTCGATTCTTGGTGACTCCATGTGTGCAAAGTGAAACTGGTCCGTAGGATTTTCAAGGCAATGGCTTTTTGGAAGCAGATTGCCAGACCTGTCTTCTGAGGCACCTCTGGGTTGGTTCAAACTGCCAAGCTTTCCACTAGTAGTTAAGTGCTTAACTGTGCCATCCAGGGACTCCTGGCATGGTAATTGTGATGATGATTGATAGGACACACACACTTGACATTAGATAATGTTACACAGCACTGAATGGTTAGATGCTAAATGATGGGATTCATCTAACCAAGTCATCTGTCTATAGAATTTCCTAATAACAAAAACAGAAAACACTGATGGTGTAGTGGCTAAGAACCATGGCTGCTAGCCAAAAGATGGGGAGTTCGAATCCTCCAGGTACTCCCTGGAAACCCTATGGGGCAGGTCTGTTCTTCCCTGTAGGGTTGCTATGATTTGAAATTGACTTGACAGCAGTGGTTTTATATATATATGTGTGTGTGTACAAAATAAAAACAAGTCATGCTAAAACCAACAATAACAAATTCTATTTATTAAGTAATTTCTTTATGCTAGGCCCTAATAGAAAACCCTGGTTGCATAGTGGTTAAGAGCTACATCTGCTAACCAAAAGGTCAGCAGTTCAAATCCACCAGGTGTTCCTTGGAAACTTTATGGGGCAGTTCCACTCTGCCCTATAGGGTTGCTATGAGTCAAAATCAACTCAACGCCAATGGGTTTTTAGGCTGTAATAAGTATTCTGTGTTTCTTATCTATATCTACTTATAAAAGAACCTCTGAGACAGGCCTCAGGATTCCAATTTTATGAGTAAGGAAACAAGATCAGAGAGTTAAAGTTATAGAATTGGATTTTGAACTAAAGTTGGTTTGATTCTTAACCCTAGGAATATGCTATTTTTTCTATAGGCTGGAATAGTTCTGGAGAGGAGGCTTGAACTTTTGTGAGACAGAAAGGATTTGGGTAAAAATAGATGGCATACTGGATTTGAGTGATCATGGAAGGTCAGGGGAATAGTTCATGGGGAATTTCTAAAGGGTTAGATCCAAGAATAGGCATGAGATTGAGTGAGGAAAGCAACAAGGCACAGAGATGGCGGGCTGAGTTCCCAGACGTTCCTGGGTCTCCTGGCTCTGGAATTAGAGGCTTCTTTGGCTTCAGGAATGTCATTGGGTAGAGACACAGTGAGGATGAGGTCAGCTGGGTGGGGTTGGACAAGACATAAAATTCTTGAACTCTAAAATAAGGAGTTTAAGTTTAATATAAGGGATTTGGTATGTATTTATAGACTTTCAGTCATGTTAGCCTACCTTACTTTATACTTATGTCTATGAAATTCTTGGCAGTTTGTAGAGAAAGTTCATAAACACCCATCTCACTTTTCACACCCAGGTATTAATTATGGCTTATGTCTATGAAATTCTTGGCAGTTTGTAGAGAAAGTTCATAAACACCCATCTCACTTTTCACACCCAGGTATTAATTATGGCCATTTTATAAAAGAGGCACCCGAGGTTCAAAAGGTTGTTGTTTCCTGGTTAAGGCCACATGCAGTGCTAGTTGTAGAACTCAATATCCAGACTCATGGTGTGACATTCTTTTATGTGGACCATTCTTGATGTTAAAAAGTTCTTCTTTATATTGATTTAAAATAGTATTCTGTACCTTTCTGATTTACAATATAAATTAAGGAGAAAAATTATGAATCCTTTCCTAAAATAGATTTAGATGTCAACATTGATTCTTCAAGGCATGAGAATTTTTCAAGCAACAAAAACATATACCATATTCTTTCACCTAACCCTTCACAGTCTGTTGAATTTAGTAAGTAATTTTAGAGGAAAAAATAGTTGTTTTACTGTCTTTTCTATATATTATGCTCAGAGTCACCATGAAATCTTTCCTGTTTTTTTTTTTTTTTTAAACTAAGTCATTCCTTTCAATGCTTATTTTTATATGATATTGGGCATGTCATATAACCTCTGAGCCAACATACATATTCATTCATTCTCTTTCTCTCTATCCCTTCTCACTACCACTAATATTAATAATACCTTCAGCCTACTTCTTGAATTTTATTACAGGCTCAAATGACACAGTGGATGTGAAAATACCATGTAAACTACAAAGCAGTGCACAAATATAAGCAATAGTTTTTCATTTATTACTAGATTATACCATATTATTTATATCTGTTCCTAGAACTCTTCCCCAGTGCATATGATTTTGGTCCCTTCTCTGCCCTTTGGTCATATGCGAATCTGTCAATATCCCATCTAATCATCAGTTTTAGAAATCATACTTTATTGTACTACACTGTATAATAGAAGGCATAGATATCTACTACCTCAGGTTGTAAGTGGTTGTGTCACCATGGTATGACATCTAGAAAAGCATGAGTCAGTAGTCATGAAGAGCAGTCCTATGGGAGTTCAGGAACGTGTTTAATTTTGTTAATATCCATCTTAGGCTGGGTTGTCTAGAGGACCAAACCAATGAAGTGTGAATATAAATATATATTCACTTCAAGGAAATGGCTCACACAATTCTGGGGCTGGTAAGTCCCAAATCCATGGGTCAGGCATCTCTCCTCTAAAGCTTCTTCTGGCTCATGTGATTGTGGGAGTGGCAAATCAGAAATCTGAAGGTCAAATGGCAGGCTGAATGTGACTCACATCCCAAGAACCAGAGGTCAAACCATGAAAAGAGTGCAGAATTGAGAAGAGGGCGAGCTTTGCCAGAACATTCATTTATATGCTGGAGGCAGGCCCCACTTCCAATGAAACTACCCTTTCAATTGATCGGGTGCTCATATCAGCTAACAAAATGGAAGATGATTACATAGTATCTGCCAAACCGCTGAGAATCATAGCCTAGCCAAGTTAACACATAGCATTAGCCATCCCAATGTCTTTAATTAAATTTTTTAAGCCAACTTTAAAAAGCTATAAAAATACACATAAACATTCATATTGTTTGTTCATTTTAAAAAATAGGAACATCTGACAATATTGTGTTCTTATTCCTGCATTAGAAGCCCTGATGGTGTAGTGGTTAAGAGCTATGTCTGCTAACCAAAAGGTCAGCAGTTCGGATCAACCAGATGCTCCTTGGAAGCTCTATGGGGCAGTTCTATTCTGTCCTGTAGGGTCACTATGGGTCGGAATCTACTCAACAGCAATTTTTTTTTTTTTTTGGTTATTCCTGCATTGGGTCAGCTAGCCCGGGGTGGTCCCTTGTAGAAGAGAGATGCATTCTCCAGACTTCCAGAACCCCTATGTTATGGATTGAATTGTATCCCCCCAAAATATGTGTTGTAAACTTTAACCTCTATGCCTGAGGTTATAATCCCATTTGGGAATGGGTTGTCTTTGTTACGTCAATGAGGCAGGATTAGTGTAGGGTGTATCTTGAGTCAATTTCTTTTGAGATATAAAAGAGATTAAACAAGCGAGCAGAGAGAGAGATGGGGTAAGATAGATGTCAGCACACATGGAGATCGCCAAGGAACCAGGAAGAAGAAGCTGAAGAGGCAAGGACCTTCCTCCAGAGCTGACAGAGAAAGACTTCCCCTTGAGCTGGTGCTCTAAATTTGGACTTCCAGCCCCCTAAACTGTGAGAAAACAAATTTCTGTTTCTTAAAGCCATTCACTTCAGGTATTTCTGTTGTAGCACCACTAGATAACTAAGATACCCTACCACATCCAGTTATCCCCTAGATACCAATATCTGTTATTAATTTCCATTTTTCACTGCATAACCTGCAGTTTTCCCTATTACAAAGAAATATTTATCAAAAGTGTAAAAATACAAGATAAACAAAGAAGGCAGCTGTGTTTCCAAAAAGTGAGACAGAACACTTCTTTGTAGAAATGAAAAAAACGTTCCTGTGTGTTTAAACTTCCAGCGAAGTATCTCTATGTCTTGTTTTCCTCACACCCTGGCTGACTTCAATCATTTATGTCACTTGCCTGCTTCCTAGAGGTATTGTAGTTTATCCCCAATAAATCTCATTCTTGATCACCCTTTCTTTGGGGCTGGAGTGGGGGGTGTATCTAATCTGCTATATTTATTCTCCCACCCCTAGAAAGTTACCCTTTTAACTACTTCATGCCTCATTGCCTCCATATTTCCTTCCTAGGGGGTGTGTCTATTGCAGTCGCCAAGCTCTGTAGCACTTATTCCACATCATTGCGTCCCTGTCTCTGCCAACTAGGATACAGTGCTCCGTCCTCTCAGCAGACTGACAGACAAAACTTTCTCACTCCCCTTCCTTCCTTCATGACTCTCTCAGGAATCCTTCCATTACCAGGACACCTCCTCTACGTGGGCTCAAGATCTATAGATGCTGACTTTTGGCTTTAAATACTCAAAATTGGTTGTTTCTATGTTTTGTGGGAGTTGAGCAGCGGGTGAAGGATATCATAACAAACATACCTTTGCAGAGAACTTTGTAGCTTAAAACACTTCCAGGAAATTCAAACAACTAGGTAGGTACACTTCAATGGTGATGTTTTGGCAGTTGAGAAACTGAGTGCTGTGGACGTTGTTTCTCTTTTTGCCCATTTTATTTTCTAAGTTAACTATTGCACGTGTAGTACTTTTGTAGTCAGGGAATGAAACTGCGATTGGAAAAAAATCAAAATCGCTTTCGTTTAATCTCATTTGAATTTTATTTAAAAATGATTTTAGGTTAGCACATAGGGAGTAAAGCATGAACTAAAGACAAGGAATTCTGACACCTCCTCCCACCTCTGAGTAGTAAATTGGCTAAAAGTCTTTTAATATACCTATTTCCTATTAGACTGTGAATCTCTTGAGGATAGGAACTATAAGACCTATTGACCAGAATCCTGACTTCTTAGGTTGCTGTTTTTTATTTTCTTTGGGGCTTTTGTTGTTAGTCCCACAATATTTCTCTAGTGCAGAAACAATAAAATGTAGATTCTTATTTTCTCTGCTTTCCATGTTCCCTGGAGGCACAGTGGTGTAGTTCAGGGGCCAGGCAGCTAACATGACTGATTGAAGAGGGTGGGGTGTGAGACAACAGGGATTGCAGCAAGCTGGGCAGCGCAGGCCTTGTCTGTGGACAGTAACCAGCCTGGCTCTCCTAGGTCATTGCCAGACAGGAATGCAGGGCTAGCCTAACCTTACCTTGTGAATTTCAAAGCTGAACATACAGGATAGAAGGTAAGAGACTCCCTGATTATTATTGCATGTTGCATCTAAGAAAACCCTGAGGAACAGTTCTACTCTGTAACACATAGGGTCACCATGAGTTGGAATCGACTTCAGTAGAACAGGGTTTTGTTTTTTTTTTATACTCACAAGCACCCTGTGTCCCTCCAGTGTGTGGCCTCTGGTCAGTGTGGAAAGGGACTTCTCACTACCAGCCATGTGATTTTTTGTAAGTCACTGAGCTTCTATACGCATCATTTCCCACCTTAATTAAAAAAAAAAAAACCTGCCTGGCAAAATTAACACTAGGGGTAGGGGACCAGTTAAAGAGGATAATATTTTCAAATAATCATTTATTCAACACCTTGTTTTGGGAGGTTAGTGAGATGACTAAGATAAAGAAACTAACAGTTTTCAGTTGCAAACAGCAGAAACCAGCTGTCTCATTAAACTGAAGAAGAATTTACTAGGAAAATGTGAATCTCAGAAAGGCTGAAGATGTAGGCTCAGAGGCCAGGCAGCTAGGAGCATCACGCAAAATCATGCAGTAGAGCTGGTCACAATGCCTGTGTCTGGTGGCAGCAGATGCCCGACCTTGTACTGTTGAAAGCAGCAATTCTGAGCCCTGTCCCCGGAAACACAATGACTGCTTCCACATCCATCACAGAATGCCACCACTTCTGCCCATCACTAATGTATAGTTCCACATTTGGCACCAATACTTCTGACTGGTAGAGTCTGGGTCCCATAACCACACCCTAGCTGCAAGGGAGACTGGGGAGGATACTATCTGGCCTTTTAGCTGCTATGGAGAGACTCAGGTTAAGTTTCATGCAGTGTCGGATTCTGTAATATAAGAAGGTTGAACATTGAGTGCCAAAAAGAAGACCAATTGATGCATCTTAGATGGCTGCTTACTAGTGTTTAAGATCCCAGACACCACTCTCTAAAGTGGGATGCAGAATATTTTCTTAATAGGTTTTATTATGCCAATTGACTTAGATGTCCCCCGAAACCATGGTCCCCAAACCCCTGCCCCTGTTACGCTTGCCTTCAAAGCGTTCAATTTATTCAGCAAACTTCTTTGCTTCTGGTTTAGTCCAGTCGTGCTGACCTCTCCTGTACTGCATGTTGTCTTTCCCTTTCCCTAAAATAATTCTTATCTACTATCTAATTAATGAATACGCCTCTCTCTCCCTCTCTCCCACCTCTCATAACCTTCAACGAACATTTTCTTCTCTGTTTAAACTTTCTCCAGTTCTTAAAATAGTAGTCTTATACAATATTTGTCCTTTTGCAACTGACTAATTTCACTCAGCATAATGCCTTCCAGGTTCCTCCATGTTATGAAACATTTCACAGATTCTCACTGTTCTTTATCAATATGTAGTATTTCATTGTGTGAATATACCATAATTTATTTATCCATTCTTCTGTTGATGGGCACCTTGGTTGCTTCCATCTTTTTGCTATTGAAAACAGTGCTGCAATGAACATGGGTATGCATATATCTGTTTGTATAATGGATCTTATTTCTCTAGGATATATTCCAAGGAGTGGGATTTCTGGATCTTTTATGGTAGTTCCATTTCTATTTTTTTAAGGAAGCGCCAAATTGATTTCCAAAGTGATTGTACCATTTTACATTCCCAAAAGCAGTGTATAAGTGTTCCAATCTCTCCACAGCCTCTCCAACATTTATTATTTTGTGTTTTTTTGGATAAATGCAAGCCTTGTTGGAGTGAGATGGAATCTCATTGCAGTTTCGATTTGCGTTTCTTTAATGGCTAATGATCATGAGCATTTCCTCAAGTATCTGTTAGCTACCTGAATGTCTTCTTTAGTGAAGTGCCTGTTCATAATTATTTAATTGGGTTATTTGTCTTTTTGCAGTTGAGTTTTTGCAGTATCATGTAGATTTTAGAGATCAGGCTCTGATCAGAAATGTCATAGCTAAATACTTTTTCCCAGTCTATAGGTAATCTTTTTACTCTTTTGGTGAAGTCTTTGGATGAGCATAAGTGTTTGATTTTTAGGAGCTCCCAGTTATCTGGTTTCTCTTCTGCATTGTTAGTAATGTTTTGGATACTGTTTATGCCATGTATTAGGGCTCCTAATGTTGTCCCTATTTTTTCTTCCATGATCTTTATTGTTTTAGATTTTGTATTTAGGTCTTTGATCCATTTTGAGTTCTTTTTTGTGCATGGTGTGAGGTATGTCTTGTTTCATTTTTTTGCAGATAGATATCCAGTTATGCCAGCACTGTTTGTTAAAGACACTGTCTTTTCCCCATTTAACTGACTTTGGGCTTTGTCAAATATCAGCCGCTCATATGTGGACAGATTTATTTCTGGATTCTCAATTCTGTTCCATGTACGTCTATTCTGTCTATGTATCTGTTGTTGTACCAGCACCAGGCTGTTTCGACTACTGAGGCAGTATAATATGTTCTAAAATCAGGTAGAGTGAGGCATCCCACTTTGTTCTTCTTTTTCAGTAATGCTTTACTTAACCAGGGCCTCTTTCTGTTCCATATGAAGTTAGTGATTTGTTTCTCCATCTCATTAAAAAATGCCATTGGAGTTTGGATTGGAATTGCATTGTATCTATAGATGGCTTTTGGTAGAATAAACCTTCTGACAATGTTCAGTCTTCCTATCCATGAGCAAGGTACGTTTTTCCATTTGTGTAAGTCTGTTTTGGTTTCTTGCAGTAGTATCCTGTAGTTTTCTTTGTATAGGTCTTTTACACCTCTGGTAAGATTTATTCCTAAGTATTTTATCTTCTTGGGGGCTACTGTAAATTGTATTGATTTGGTGATTTCCTCTTCCATGTTCTTCTTGTTTGTATAGAAGAATTCAACTGATTTTTGTATGTTTACGTATGTATGTATGTATCCTGATACTCTGCTGAACTCTTCTATTAGTTTCAGTAGTTTTCTTGAGGATTCTTTAAGTTTTTCTGTGTATAAGATCATGTCATCTGCAAATAGAGATACTTTTACTTCTTCTTTGTCAATCTGGATGCCCTTTATTTCTTTATCTAGCCTAATTGCTCCGACTAGGACCTCTAGCACAATGTTGAAGAAGAGTGGTGATAAAGGGCATCATTGTCTGATTCCCCATCTCAAGTGGAATGCTTTCAGACTCTCCCTTTAGGATGATGTTGGCTGTTGGCTTTGTATAAATGTCCTTCATTATGTAGAGGAATTTTCCCTCTATTCCTATTTTGCTGAGAATTTTTATCATGAAAGAGTGTTGGACTTTGTCAAAAGCCTTTTTTGTACCAATTGATAAGATCATGTGGTTTGTTTTATCTATATGGTGGATTACATTGATTTTTCTAAAGTTGAACCATCCCTGCATACCTCATATGAATCCCTCTTGGTCAGGGTGAATTTTTTTTTTATATATGTTGTTGAATTCTATTGGCTAGAATTTTGTTGAGGATTTTTGCATCTAAGTTCATGAGAAATATAGGTCTGTAATTTTCCTTTTTTTGTGGTCTCTTTACCTGGTTTTGATATCAGGGATATGATGACTTCGTAGAATGAGCTTGGAAGTATTCCGTCCTTTTCTATGTTCTGAAATACCTTTAGTAGTAGTGGTGTTAACTCTTCTCTCAAAGCTTGTAGAACTCTGCAGTGAAGTTGTCTGGGCCAGGGCTTTTTTGTTGCTGTTGTTGGGAGTTTTTTGATTACCTTTCCAATCTCTTCTTTTGCTATGGGTCTATTTAGTTGTTCTACCTCTGTTTGTGTTAGTTTAGTTAGGTAGTGTGTTTCTAGGAATTCATCCATTTCTTCTAGGTTTTCAAATTTGTTAGAGTACAATTTTTCATAGTAATATGAAATGATTCTTTTAATTTCAGTTGGGCCTGTTGTAATATCTCCCATCTCATTTCTTATTCGGGTTATTTGCTTCCTCTCCTGTTTTTCTTTTGTCAGTTTGGCCAACGGTTTGTCAATTTCGTTCATTTTTTCCAAATAAAGAACCAGGTTTTTGTCTTGTTAATTCTTTCAATTGTTTTTCTGTTTTCTATTTCATTTAATTCTGCTCAAATTTTTATTACTTGCTTTCTTCTGGTGCCTGAGGGTCCTTTGTTGTTCTCTTCCTATTCGTTCAAGTTGTAGGGATAATTCTTTGATTTTGGCCCTTTCTTCTTTTTGTATGTGTGCATTTATTGATATAAATTGACCTCTGAGTACTGCTTTCACTGTGTCCCAAAGTTCTGATAGGAAGTGTTTTCATTCTCATTGGATTCTCTGAATTTCTTTACTCCATCCTTAATGTCTTCTATAACCCAGTCTTTTTTGAGCAGGCTATTGCTCAGTTTCCCAGTGTTTGTTTTCTTTTCCCTGCTTTTTCTGTTATTGATTTCTACTTTTATGGCCCTATGGTCAAAGAAGGTGCTTTGTAATATTTCAGTGTTTTGGATTCTGCTAAGGCTTGCTTTAATTATGACCTAATGTAGGGTTTATTCTAGAGAATGTTGCATGTGCACTAGAAAAGAAAGTATACTTGACTGCTGTTGGGTGGAGTGTTCTGTTTATGTCTATAAGGTACAGCTGGTTGATTGTGGCATTTAGATCTTCTGTGTCTTTATTGAGCTTCTTTCTGGATGTCCTGTCCTTCACCGAAACTAGTGTAGTGAAGTGTTATACTATAATTGTGGAGCTATCTATTTCACTTTTCAATGCTGTTAGAGTTTGTTTTATGTCTCTTGCAGCCCTGTCATTGGGTGCATAAATATTTAATATGGTTATATCCTCATGGTGTATTGTCCCTTTGGTCATTATATTGTGTCCTTCCTTATCCTTTGTGGTAGATTTAACTTTAAAGTCTATTTTGTCATAAATTAACATTGTCACTTCTGCTCTTTTTTGATTGTTGTTTGCTTGATATATTTTTTTTCCATCCTTCATGTTTTAGTTTGTTTGTGTCTCTAAGTCTAAGGTGTGTATCTTGTAGGCAACATATAGATGGATCATTTTTTTTTTTTTTTGTCCATTCTGCCACTCTCTGTCTCTTTATTGGTGCATTTAGTCCATTTACATTCAGCGTAATTATGAATATGTATGAATTTAGTGCTGTCATTTTGATGTCTTTTTTTGTGTGTTGTAGACAGTTTCTTTTTCCCACTTAATTTTTTGTGCTGAGTAGTTTATCTGTTTACATTGTCTTTTCCTCTCATTTGTTGTAGTTGATTTTGTTTCTGCTAAGTCTCTATTTTTTTCTTCTATTTTATTTTGATGTGTAGGATAGTTTGTCTCCTTTGTGGTTACCTAAATATGTACCCCTATTTTTCTAAATTTAAACGTATCCTTTATTTCTTTATATCGCCTTGTCTTCCTTTCCCTGTGAAAGATCTATGACTACATTTCTTAGTCCCTCTTATTGTTTTAATGTTGTCTTCTTTTACATAATAATGTCACTTTTTCCCTGTTTTTAGCATTTTTTTTAATCTTGATTTATTTTTTTGATTTCCCTGTGTGGGTTGACATCTGATTGCTCTGTCCAGTGTTCTAGTCTTGGAATGATATCTGATATCATTGATTTTCTAACCAAAGACCTCCCTTTAGTATTTCTTGTAGTTTTGGTTTGATTTTTACGAATTCCCTAAACTTCTGCTTTTCTGGAAATGTCCTAATTTCACCATCATATTTGAGAGACTGTTTTGCTGGATATGTGATTCTTGGCTCGCAATTTTTTTTTTCCTTCAGTTCTTTATATAAATCATCCCATTGCCTTCTTGCCTGCATGGTTTCTGCCGAGTAGTCCGAGCTTATTCTTATTAACTCTCCTTTGTAGTGACTTTTTGTTTATCCCTAGCTGCTCTTAAAAGTATCTCTTTATCTTTGGTTTTGGCAAGTTTGATTATAATATGTCTTGGTGACTTTTTTTTATGTGGCATTCGATAAGCATCTTGGGTAGATATCTTCTCATTTTTTACGATATCAGGGAAGTTTTCAGCCAACAGATCTTCAACAATTCTCTCTGTATTTTCTGTTATCCTTCCCTGTTCTGGTACTTCAGTCACTTGTGGGTTATTTCTCTTGATAGAGTCCCACATGATTCTTAAAGTGTCTTCATTTTTTTTTAATTCTTTTATCTGATTTTTCTTCAGATATATTTGTGCCAAGTACTTTATCTTCAAGTTCACTAATTCTGCCTTCCACGTGCTCGATTCTGATCCTCTGACTTTCTACTGAGTTGTCTAATTCTGTAATTTTATTGTTAATCTTCTGAATTTCTGATTGCTGTTTGTCTACAGATTTTTCCAGCTAATTAAATTTTTCATTATGTTCCTGAATAACCTTTTAATTTCTTCAACTGCTTTATCTGTGTGTTCCTTGGTTTGCTCTGCATATTGCTTGGTTTCCTTCCTGATGTCTTGTAGGGTCTATATATTAATCTTTTGTGTTCTGCCTCCGGTAATTCCAGGAAGGCACTTTCATCTAGATGATCCCTTGATTCTCTGTTTTGAGAGCTTCTTGACGTGATCATGATCTGTTTCTTTATGTGATTTGATATTGACTGTTGTCTCTGAGCCATCTATAAGTTATTGTGTTTGTTTATTTTATATTTGCTTACTGTATCCTAGCTTCTTGTCTGTTTTGTTCTGATATGCCCAGATGGATTGCTTGAGTGAGCTAGCTTGATTATTTTCACCTTTGAAGCTCTGACATCCTGTCACCGGATGGCTAGAGCTGTTATCGGGTATAACAATCCATTCACTTTTCTTGTATGGATTCAGCTTAGGTGTCCAGGTAGCTTGTCATCAAGTGTGTGGTACAGGCTCTGTCCTACAGCCTAAGAAGGGCAGGATGATTGGTGTAGGTACCGGTATCTGATTGCAGCAGGGTTTCATGCTCTGAACAAGGCAGGGGGCTGAGAATTGTCCCTCAAGTGTCTCTGACGAAAGTGTGTCCCTCTTCCCTAGAGTGTAGAGGTGGGTGCGTTCTGCAGACGGACCATGGGCACCCAAAGTTTTTGTTGTAAAGACTGGGAGTTACCAGTTATCCTTGGACCCGTGTCGCAGGTGGCTGGGTGATCTGAGTGGGGCCACCAGTCCTTAGACCCCGATGTGGGTAGGTAAGGACCCTGTTTAATAGGCAAATTGGTGTCAAACATCAAACACCCACCTCTCTACTGCATAGCTGAAACAGTTGTAGTCTGCCTACAAGGGCCTATTCCCCTGATACAGGCCCACACAGTTCCATGCAGACGGGAAATGTACTCAAAGTCCATGGACCATTTACGACTGGACAGGAGCTGCTTCTGTCCTTAGCTCCCCAAGTTAGCAGAGCTGGCAAATTCTCTTTTCCCCCAAGTGCAAATTTTTTCCTTCTTCAAGGCTTGGCGGATGGTTCTAGGCACTCAACAGGGCCTATTTCAGGCCCAGGGAAATCAACAGCTGCCGAAGCCGGCTTGGGATCTGTTGGCACAGTAAAATATATGCAAGTGCTTAGCTTTTGCCAAGAGCACCATTCTTCTCTGGTTCCGTAGGTGTGAGTAGGCTATGTGGCTGGCTGCTTCTCCCTGCAGAAATTGTGGCTGAATGCTAATACCAGCCCACCGCAGCTGCTTTCGGAAATGGTGCCTGAGGGCTCCCAGCAATTCAGGTCCGGTAACTCCTCTCCACTTCTAAACCATTTCTTCTTCTCCCTGCTGCTCAGTTCATTTTCTGACTTTGCCTTTGATGTTCAGGGCTCCTAGCTTGTCATAAATATACTCAGTTCACTTTTTTGGGAGGTCTTTGTTGTAAGAGGGCTTGCTGGAAGTTTCTCTCTATTCCGTGATCTTGGCCCTGCTTCCTCTCTGTCTAATCTTTATGGCCATACCTCTGTCTTTCTGTGGAGCACTGATAGTGATGATACTGTTTCAAATGCTAGAAAATTAGTATTAAAAAAAAAAAAAACCTTGGACTTTTCTGATTTATGTATCTTAGTCTTATATTCCGTGCCTCAGTAAAAAGTAGGGATTGAACTCTAAATTGTCTCTAAGCCTTTCTTCTATCCACTGCAGAAATCGCATTATACCACCTGAATAATCCCACTGGGCTAGAAGTTCCATGAAGACAGAGGTTATGACTTTCACTTAACTATGTTATCCTGAGTGATTGGCATAATGCATGGCTCTTAATTACCATTTTTATAGAATGAATGATGTTTTTAACCACTTGCAAATAAACTCAACCTAAAGTACTTAAAGCCAAAAGGGAGACTTAAACTGAACTGTGAAATCTCAAGGTGTCTTCTGGTTTCAGGTACAGATGGGTCCAGGAGCTATCTTCCCATTCCCTGAATCTGTTCTTTTCAGGGTTGTTGTATTCTTTCTTAGACATGCCTTTCATGCAGCTTTTCCAACAACTCCGGGCTTAGCAACTCCAATAGAAAAAGGTATTATCTCTAGTCCTTCCAGTAAGTGACCCAAGAATATGTCTAATTGGACAACTGGGGTTGTGAGCTAATTCATTCAATGAGGCTGTGGGATAGGCTCTTGATTGGCTTGGTCTGTACCACAGATTCATCCCTAGAGGCCAGGAGAATACAATTAAATTCTATGGGTCCAGAATGGAGGAATAGGGGTTCCCTAAAGAAAATTGTGATACTATTACCAAGAGACAAGAGAATAGACGCTAGATTTTTTTTTTTTTTTTGTAGTGGGTGGAATGGGAGTTGCCCAAAGATATGTCTGTCCAGAACCTGTAAATGTGACCTTGTTTGAGAAAAGGTTCTTTGTAACTGTAATTAAGCTATGGATCTGAGGGTGAGATCATTAGGGGTTAGAGTGGGCCCTAAAGCCAATGACAGTGTACTTAGAAGAGAGGGGTAGAAGACACAGACGAGAAGCAATGTGAAGAAAGAAGCAGAAATTGCAGTGATGTGTCTACAAGCCAAGGAATGCCTAGGACATAGAAGAGAGACATGGAGAGGAGGGTCTGCCTTCAGATTTTCCAGAAGAAATCAACCCTGCTAATGCCTTGATTTCAGACTTCTGGCCTCCAGAATTGTGAGAAAATAAATTGCTGTTTTATTTTATCCAGTTTGTGATAATTTATTGTAGCAACTAACATACACTAGGGAATTCAAAACAACTGATGTCTACTACAATCAGCATGTATCGGTTGTTGTGGTCTGCAGTTTTACACCATGAGTTAAATGACTGCTGAGAGATTGAGTTGGGATTTGAACTTAGCCTGCATTTACTTGACTCTCAAGCCTACCCAGCTGTGCTGTCAGTCTCTGTCTATATACCTCCTTTAGCAGAAAATAGGAAGGTTGGCAGCTGGCAGTTCAAGTTCACCCAGATGCATGTCAGAAGAAATGCCTGGTGATCAACTTTCCTAAAGTCAGCCATTGAAAACCCCATGGAGCACAGTTCTATGCTGACACACATAGTGTTACCATGAGTTGGTGTTGACACAATGGCAACTTTTTGTTTTTCGTTTTTTTGGTAAACAGAAAATACTGAATTTCAACTCCCAATTTCATCAAAGGAAAAAAAAAAAAAAAGCCCACAGGATTGTAATGCCTGGTGGCAGTAGACACACAGTCAATGGCTGCCAGGACAAGTCTTTCACTGTACTCTCCTCTCTCCCATCCATCCAGTCATGGCTTCTAAGATGTAATAAACCCATCCCTGGACAATCTAGAAGGCAGGCTCTACCATGTGGTTAGAGTTGGCTGCAGCATTTACCCAAAGCCTGGAGCTATGATTGCTAGACTTGTAAAAATGAGACAGACTTCAGATTGCTGCTGGCTGTGATGTGAACGTTTGGAGTTGGGGAGGGGGAGTTCTTTTTTTGAGTCCTAAGAATAGGAAACATCTAATCTCTGTGCTGATTCTTACAAGTGTGTTATTTTTCCAGCTCATTAGCTGCACTTGTTTTTCTTGTTGCCAGGCCACAAGCAGCCCTATGGAAGTAAGGCTGCTGGCACGGCTTGTCAGAGGCTGACAGTCAGTGTGTCACCAAGGCTCAAATGAAACTAGGGCCTAACTGTCCAAAATGGCCCTGTCAGGACTATGAAAAATGGCATTAACAATACTGTTATTATGTTTGTTTTATGTATTTTTTTATCGTGGGAGAGGTAACAGTACAAAAACCTGTTAGAAAATGACTGTATGTTAGCTGTAATCCCACACTTAAAACAACACTCATGGCGCTTTATTTATCAAATTAAACATTTTCAATTTGTTTGAGATGCCCTCAAAGAAAGAACACAAGAAACAATGAAGAAAACCAGTAGATTTTCTTTGGATAAAGGGGAAACCACCACAAGTTAGCCAAAGTGCTTGTCAATTAAATTCAAATCTTGACGTAATATGCATGTGGTGTGCACACACACCAAACACAGATTGAGAACTGAGTAATTTAACAAAATAATGCACATATACACAAACACACACTCGAGAATGTCACTGATTTGCTCTGTTCTGTCAGCTACGAAGGGAGCAGTTGAAAACTTAAAAAAGATGCCTTAATCTGTCAAGCTAAGAACATTTTTAGTTGAACATTAAAGACAAATTAATTTTACATTTGTAAATATGACTGCATTGATTTGCAGTGTGGGTGTTTAGTAGGAGTCTTATAGTGCAAGCCAATAGTCAAATCAATTTGAGGCTGTCTATACTTTTTTTTTATATACCATACCAGCCTCCGGCCTCCGGTGGCTGTCATACTGCTGAATTCTTTACAAAATCCTCTGGCATGGATTTTCTACCCTTCTTCCCTCTCTCAATTTTCTGCTTGACTCTCTCCTCTCTTCTGTTTCCTTTTGCAATAGTGGCTTTTTTTTTTAAAACCAAGCTAGTTTCACAAGGCAGAAAAATTGAATACAAGCAACATCCTACTTTTGGTGGCCTGGGGACGTAAAGATGCTTCTATGTACCAGCAAGACTGAAGAATTGGTTGTTTTTCTTTCACGTTCTGCCTTAAAGCAGCTTTGTTTCTTTAAAATACTGTAATACCTTGAACTAGCTTCTTATCAAGCACTTGTAAGTAGAACTGTGGCCTTGATTTAATGAAAACATTAAATTCTTTCTAATGACACCTTCCTTTTGGCCATAAGGTGCTAATACCCTGTGATTCGGGGAAGGGTTCCTAGGAGGAAATGAGACAGGTAGTCCAGTGAACTCAGATAAGCCACTGAACCAGTTTGTGTCCCTTGCATCTTCTGTTGATTGAGATGCTCTACCAGATGATTGCTAAGGTCTCTTAAACCCGTTTCCATTGAGTTGATTCCAACTTATACCGACCCTCTATAATTATACAGTTCGATGACTTGAATTATTCCAGTGATTATTAGTAACAAAAATAACAGCTCCCATTTATTGAATATTGACTTACTTGCCAGAAACTGGGCTAAGCATTTAGCAGCCACTGTTCAATTTATTCATCACACCACACCTAATAATTGAGAAGTTACTAATATAATCCCCCCATCACCCATCTGTCAGTTTGTCATACTGTGATGGCCTGTGTGTTGTTGTTATGCTGGAAGGTATGCCACCAACATTTCAAATACCAGAAGATCACCCATGGTGGGCAGGTTTTAGCAGAGCTCCCAGACTAAGACAGACAGGAACAGAAACCTGGCAATCTACTTCCAAAAATTAGTCATTGATAACCTGTGGATCACAACAGAACTTTGTCCTGTTCGCTTGCATTGGACACATCATCAGGAGGGATCAATCGCTGGAGGAGAACACCATGTTTGGTGAAATAGAGGGCTAGCAAGGACACTCCTTGGTGAGATGAACAATAGCTGTGATGATGGACTCGGACATTCTGGCAATCGTGAAGATGACAATGGACCAGGCAACAGAGTTGACCCGATGGCTGTCTATGTTTTGGTTGATCAGTTATCTGTCTCTCTGTCGACTATCATCTGTCATAATCCCCACTTTATGTGAGAGAAGACTGAGGCTTAGAGAAGTTAATCTTCAGGCTCTTCTTACTTGAGTCCATGTTCTCACAGCTGCACTGCATTGTAAATTTCATTCTAGCCCATGTCCAACTTATCAAATGGGATTTGAATTAATGAGACTTTACTGAACTAGGGAACGTTTCTCTCTTAATACCTTCCCATTCATCCTGCTAATTGGTCTTAAATTTTTAGGCCTGGAGGCTTTCATACTGCTAGACTCCGAGGGATGAGGGATTGCGCAAAGGGCCCATTACCTGAAATGCTTGTTTTGACCTTTCCCATCAGGATTTTCACTCACAATTAAGTTCCTCTGTGTTAGACAGGAAGGAGCATCAACAAGGTTAGACTCTGTAACTCACAGGATGGTCTCTTATTCCAAATCCTAACAAGTCCAGATCCAACTCCTGCAATACAAACACTAATGACCAAATAAACTGACAGCCTTTTTTTTTGTCCCTTGTTCAGGACTCCTAAGCAACCACGTGTCTGGGTATCTACTTAATGTGGTTTTTTTTTTTTTTTTTTCCTTGTAAAATAAAAGGGAATATGTATTTTCGGTGCAGGTGATCCATTACTTACTTTCCCAGAAGAGGAAAAAAAATGTCCTGCTGGTTGCCCCATTTAGATGGCAACATAGGTATTCAGCCTTCTCTTGTTTTTGTTCTCATTGCTACTTGCTTTATTTCTCTCCCTCTCGCCACATCCTTCTCTCCCTCTCGGGTTCCCTCCTACTCATATTTTAAGTGCTGGCATCCTCTACTAGCATCCTAAAGGGAGAGGCTTTTTTTTTTTTTTTTTATACCTTTGGCCTCTAGAGAAATGTGCTTCCCTTGGAAGTGTCCTGAGCTCTTGCCAGGTTTATGAAGGGGAATTGAGAGCCTCCCAGAGGTTTTATGCAAAGCAGTAGGTGTTGCCTTTCAGGTTTCTTTACCACCCTGCATTTCTTGGGGAACATTTTTCAAAGAGCCCCTATGATGTGTTCTTTGGAGTTATTAAAAAAAAAAAAAAAAGGAGGAAGAAAGAGCCCACACAGAGTCCTGGAGCATGCATTAAGCAGACGTATTATAGTTACCTTCAACCCCACCCAGGCTCTTATGCCCAGGATACTTTCTTTTACCATTTTGTGGCGCTTCATCGCATGGGAGCTAAGTTAATGATGATTCTTTGTCACTGGTTTCTCATAATTTGTTCATTTTTGCAATTCCTGAGGCACTTCAAAAACTGAAAACAACTTAAATGTCCATTACTAGGTAAATGAATTAATACCTTGTGGTAGCTTCATACAATGAAATAGTATTTGGCATTTATTGATAAATGAACTGGGTCTACATGTGTCAACATAGATAAATGTAGATAGAATGAAAATATGGAAAAAGCCAGTGGTGCAAGATGTGAACCATATGAAATTTTTAAAAAATACGTAAAATTATATATTGAATATTTATAGTTTGTGGGTACATGCTTTGTTGTCATTGGGTGCCGTGGAGATGATTCCGACTCAGAGCAACCCATGTGACAGAATAGACCTGCCCCATTAGGTTTTCTTGGCTGTAATCTTTATGGAAGCAGATCCCTGATCTTTCTTCCATGAAGCCGCTGGGTAGGTTCAAACCACCAACCTCTCAGTTAGCAGCCAAGCATGTCATTGCTGAGACACCAGGGCTCCATCTATATGTAGTAAACATAAGAACGTGGGCAGGAGGGATACACACCTACTTCAGGATAGTGGTTTTCTCCAGTAAGAAAGAGAATGGCATGTGATCCACTGTATTTGTAACACATTTTTTCATGTAAAAATTCTGAAGAAATTATGGGAAATGTTAGTGTTTAATCTGGGCAATAGGCACATAAATATCTTCTACTGGTCTCTGATTATCTGCACTTTCCCAAGTAAGGGGAAAACAAACAAACCTCTTGCTGTTGAGTAGATTCAGACTCATGGCAGCCCCATGTGTTACAGAGTAGGACTGACTGCTCCATAGGGTTTTATTGGCTGTAATCTTTAGTAAAGCAGTTTACCAGGCCCTTCAATCCCAGAGCCACTGAGTGAGTTTGAACTGTCAACATTTAGATTAGCAGCCTGTCTCAAAACACTTGCACCACTGAGTCTCCTTTCAAGTAAGGGAGTAGTGAGAGAAAGCGTCTGAATGGTGTTTCAAAGGAGACGGGTATGTGCGTGCGCATGTGTGTGTGTGTGTGTGTGTGTGTGTGTGTGTAACGCCCCCTCCCCCCAGCCCCAGTTGTGCTCAAGCGTCTCATACATCCTGGAGGACTCTGAGCACAGGGCAATGTAAGGGGCAGTCACTGAAGCTTTAAGGCATTCAAGACGTCCTTACAGTCATGTTCTCACCTCATTCCCACTATGATAGCTCCCCACAGCAGACCTGCTAATGCTTTTCTCATCTAACTTTAAAGAGTAAAGGCTGTTACCACTCCTGTGGGGCAGAGAAGCCAACCATGAGTTCATTTCTGTCTGTGTCTAGACTAAGTGTTGTTACTCCTTTTCTGCCTACTCTAATTCTAACTGAATGAAGTGCTTGGGCAAGCTTGAGCTCTCAGCTCAGGAGAAACCTTTCCCAAACAGAGTCAGAAAAGGCCTTTTGGGGGTCCGATCACTAGATCCCTGACATCCACCTCAGCCCATTCTATCTGTGAACCTGTCGGACAGTGTGCCCTCCCTGGGCTTACCACGTATGGACACTCTACTCTAAACAAACTCATCTTCTTCTACAGATAGATCTCATGGCCTTCCTAGGTATGAATTTGCTCAATTGTTCTTGGCAAAATCTCTTTTACTCTTCCTCTTCATTCTCTCTTTCCCCATTCTCCTTCCTCCTTCATATCCTGCCCTCCTCCATTTTCTTCTCTCCCATTCTCTCCACTCCCCACCTCTCCTCGTTTTCCTTTCCTCCCTACTTCTCTCTCCTCTTCTCCCCCTCCTCTTTTTTCTACCTCCTCTTCTCCCTCCTCTCTCTTCCTTCCCCCCTCCTGTCCCTCTTCCTCCTTTTCCTTTCTTCCCCCTCATTTTCTGTCCCCCCTCCTCTCCTGTCCCCCCTTCTCACCCCTTTCCCTCCTCTTCCCTAGAGGCCTTACTGAAGGGCTCCAGTAGCTCACCCTGCCTCTACATTTCCAGTTATACGAACTTATAAATCCCTTATCACTTAAATGCTGTCAGGTTTTTGTCCCTTCCAGTTGAAATAGTTCTAAAGGCCATGATAGTTTTAGCCTACATACTAAAAGCATGCCTTCAGGGCCCTATTCAGCCTTAAATTTGTGATAGGACCTTCATGCCTCAGTTTCCTCACTGATTAAGTGGGGAGAATACACCTCTTCTCCCTCACCAGGTATTATGAGGATCTGAGTTGGCATTTGCGAAATAAGGGAGATAAACAGGAAGAGAGATAAAATGTCAGGGCTGCTGCTGTAACTTCATTGTCAGCTTGACATGGGCTAATGATGGGAAGTTGAGTGTTCGTAGCACAGCAGGGACCAGGATGAGTCACTCAGAAGCCCTTGTTCTTTCACAACAATAGGTGCCCTCTTCCTGACAAAAACATGGCTGGTTAAGAATTCCTAAGAGAGGATCTTTTAGTTACATGTGTATGTTTGAGCAGCATTTCTTTTCCTTTGACATAAACCAGGGAGAATTTAGTTTATTCTTAGTATCTGAAGATTTCAGATCAGGGCAAGGAAAACGTGTCTGCCTAATAAGTGATTCCTTCTTGCTCATTTCCAGTTCACTAAGACTTATTCCAGTAATAATCTCTGCAACAGGGTGAAAAACCAGGCAATAAATGCATAATGCAACTGATTGAACAGAAAAAGCAGGACATTTGTGGAGTGTGAAGCACAGAGCTTGAAAGGGTGGAATGATTACTTAAGAAGCTCTGAAATTTTTCTTTTGCTGTTCTTGGGCCCCACTGCAGATTGGGGTGGGGATATCAGCGGGTGTCTATATGCTCCAGCAGCAGACAGTCTCCCAGGGAACCCTGCCATGGAGAACTCACATGCTTTGGGTTTAGCAAAGCATGTCTTGTTTTGGCTTTATTTATTGAAAAAGAGTCTTCTGGGAAGACCCTTGGGCTATGAGTGAGAAGTTATGGGTACTATTCATGGATCTGGAGCTATATCATGATGTGATTTGGTCTCTCTCTCTCTGGATCTTGGGTTCTTGATTCGTAAAACTGCTAGAAGGAGAAAAGACTTTTTTTTTTTTAATAAATCTGGGGAAGATTGTGGCACTATACCTCAGTACTTGCACTGTCCATTTCTAGGGGTACTAAAGACATTATATATTAATGTGTTGCTGCTGTTATTTTCTTAGGTCTCCTCCCCAGTCCCTAATTAGGTGGGGTTTCACTATAGGGCTGCTATGAGTTGAAATCTACTCTACAGCAGTGGATTTGGTTTTATTTTTGGTTTAAGGAGGCTTGGCAGCTCAATGGTTGACCATTCAACTGCTAACTGAAAGGTTGGTGGTTTAATCCCTCTCAGCGACTCTGTGGGAGAAAGACCTGGCAATCTGCTCCTGTAAAAATTATAGCCAAGAAAACCCTATAGGACAATTCTATTCTGTCACTTGGGGTCACTATGAGTAAGAATCAACTCAACAATACCCAACAGCAACAACAAGGGACTATGAAAAGGGAGCACTAGAGAAACTAGAATAGAGAATGAGTAGCAGACAAGGTTAAGGTTGACTCTAGAGAGAAGGCAAATAGAGGCTGAAAGAGAGGTAGTAGTGTTGGGCTGTTTCTGGGGTTATGACAGTTTCTGAGTGTGAGAGATTGAGAGAAATTTGATACTTCTAAGATACTTTTGATGGGCTATATTGTAGAATTCCTTTAATAGTCTTTGTGAGATTCAGGTTACTATTGGATTACTCCTATATTTGGCTGTTGGAATATGTATCTTTAAGTGGAACTCTGACCTTGAAAGGTTCTGGGATTTATGCAGGTTATGCATGCTAATGCTTCCCCAAAAGAAACCTTCTAGATCTAAAGGGTTTTCATTGTAAAGTACTGTTTCTTTTCTTCACTTCTTAACTGCAGTTAGGTTGCAAGCCATTCAACTTCAGCACCTAGAAAGGAAATGGAATTGGGACATGAAATGCTGGGGATGAGGCTGGTCCTCAACTTACTCACTGGAACAGAGGGCCAAATTACCCAGAAGAACAGAGCCAAAGAAAATAGAAAAATATATATATACACACACACACACACACACACATATATACATATATATGTATACATATATATATAGAAGATATATATATACACATATATATATGTATAAACCCACAAAAACCCACTGCCGTCGAGTCGATTCCTACTCATAGCCACCCTATAGGACAGAGTAGAACTGCCCCATAGAGTTTCCAAGGAGTGCCTGGCGGATTTGAACTGTCGACCTCTTGGTTAGCAGCCGTAGCACTTAACCACTACGCCACCAGGGTTTCCTATATATGTATACATATATAATATATATATAAACCCAAACCCAGTGCTGTCGAGTCAATCCCGAGATAGATATCTATATAGATATATATATATATTTTTTTTGGCCAAGGTTTTCATGACTGGCTTTGGAGACCTGCGGTATTAAAAGTCCACATTGTATGAACACACGTATTCCTGTGTCCTCCTCCTCCCTGAAGATAACATGGTATGATGGTTAGAATCTCAGACTTTTAACGTGATGGGCCTGGGTTTGCTTCTCAACTTTGCTACGTTATCTACTAGGTCTTGGCCTCAGAATTTTAAATTTAGAATTTAAAGTTCCGTAAGTTCTCTGAGCCTTAATCTCCTCATCTCTAAAATGCAAATCATGATTTAATATTACCTCATATTTTTCATAGGGTATTAGGAGTCCCTTGGTGGCACAAACAGTTTAGCCCTCATCCACTAGCCAACAGGTCATGGTTCAAACCCACCCAGAGGCACCTGAGAAGACAGGCCTAGAAATCTGCTTCCAAAAAGTCACAGTCTTGAAAATCCTATGGAACAGTTCTACTCAGCACATATAGGGTCACCATGAGTTAGAATTGACTCAATGGCAACTAACAACAAATAACAGGATATTGTGAGGTTTATATGATCACAAAAGTAGCCTGAGTAACACACAGATTCTGGCATAAATAAGCATTCAATACATGTTTGTAGTTTTTTAGTTTCTGCTTAACGAATTTGTTTTAATTTGTATGTATATGCATATGTGTATGCATGAGGAGGCCTGGTAGCACAGTGGCTAAGCACTCGCTCGACTGTTAACCAGAAGGTTGACAGTTCCAACCTACCAGTCGCTCCAGAGTAGAAAAGGCCTGGCGATCTGCTCCCATGAAGATTACAGCCTAGGAAACCCTATGGGGCAGTTCTACTCTGTCCTATAGGGTTGCTATGAATCAGAATTGACTTGACAGAACACAACAATAACAATATGTTTTCCAGTAAAATTCTTTTTGAAAAATCTGATTCCTGTTTCCACCAAACTAAGGACAAATGATATTTGTCTATAACTTGGCATCATGGCTAAGGAAATGCAGGTTGCTCATGTGTATATGATCATGGGAGAGACTGGACAATATTCATTTAGCCAATGTGTTTCATTAACCTGTGTCCCAGGTGCTATGATCAACAGTCAAGCATTAGTGATAAGCAATACACAGTTCTCTTCTGAAGGGCCTTAAATTCTAGTGATGGGGGCCAGGTCCACAACAAGACATTGAAGGATAGTGTGGCAAGATAGAAGAAACGTAGTCTTAGGCCTTGTTGTGAAAATTGAACAATATATGTGGAATACTTTAGTATACTAAGAGACTACATTTCTGTTGCTTGTCAGTATATACCTAGTGCATAGCACAGGGCCTGGTACATAGGAGGTGCTCTGAAAATACTTATCTGTTAATTTACCACTAATGTTACTGTTATGTGTAGTATTGCAATAACCAAATTAAGCATGGGGTACTACAAAGACATTTTAGGGTTTTACCTAAAGCTGGTATTTCAGTGAGTCAGCAAAGAAGAGATAGTATTTAATATGAGTCTTGAGGAAGATAAATAGCGATATGCTCAGCAGGGGGAAAGGTATATGTAAAGGCCCCAGGCTGAGAGAAAGCTTGGCATGTTGGTTGAACTGCCTCTGGTTCTCTCACTGCACCAGAGCACAGTGAGGACTAAGGGTTGCTGGGCAGGGAGGAGGGATTACAAAGTGCTGTGTGTGCCAGGTCAAGAAATATGGACTAGAAGCTGTAGAGTAGGGGAACCACTAAGGTTTAAAAGCAGGAAAATGATATGGCCAGATTTACAGTTTAAGAAGATAATGCTGGCTTCCATGTTACAAAAGGAAAAAAAAAAAAAAAATTATAGGTGGGCAAACTTGAAGAAAAAGAGTTGGTTTAGGAAGCTATTTTAGGAAGACAGGAGGGAAACAACGATGGTCTCTACTAAGTGACAAGAAGGCAGAGGGAAGGGGATTGATTTAAGAGTAAGAAGGTTAACTCTACTCCTGTAACTGATAGTTTGGTCCAATGCATAACTCACGCTTCCTGAGCGTTCACTATGCATCAGTTACTGTGCTAAGACCTTTAAATGAAGTAACTTGCTTGTTCTCCACAGTAACTCTGAGCTAAGTACTATTGGTTACCCCCATTTTACAGATGAGAAAACTGAGGCACAGGGGAATTAAATAACTTCCCCAAGGCTAGTAGCGACTAAGTGGCAAATCCAAAATTCCATCTATGGCAGTCTGGCTTCAGAGTCCATAATTTTAACACTAACCCAAACTGCCTCCTGGGTAAAAATCCAGGAGACCATGAGTCCCAGCTTTGCCCTGGATTTTTTTTTCCGTCTGATGTTTTCTCAAGTAGGGGTTTAGGCGACATGACATCTAATAATAATTATTATCTCTTACAAGGCTTTGCAATTAAAGAAGCATGTTTTAAGTAGATTATCTCAGATAGTCTTTACAGGAATTTTATAAAGTAGGTGTCGTTATCCTTGATTTATAGACAAAGATTCTGAGATTCACGTAGGTTAAAACTCTCAGAGCAAATGCAGTGTTGTCATTTTGATCTCAGGACTTTTGTCTCCTAGGAAATATTATTTCTATGGAAACAATGATTTCTCAGCATATGTGTTCATTTTTTTCTACTAACGTTGAATATGGCCTACTATATGCCAGGTACTCTGTGAGTGAAATAAAAATAAATCTCACTTAACGTGGTCACTAACTGCCCATTCTAATGAGGGTGACAGCAGGTAAATAAATCATTCTTATTCAGGGTGACACATATTATAAAGGAGTTAGGCCCAAGATCTGGTAGGATCCAGAGATGTAAAGGAAGTGTCAGAGAAGTGGAGATGCTAAGTAAGATTTTGAGGGATCAGTAGGAGTTTTCTAGGTAAATAGAATTTTCACGAAAAAAAAAAAAACTAATATTGGGCTAATGCCTACAAAATAACTTTTTGCTCAGGTTTTTTCACGGCCACTATTAGCTCTTTATGGTAACACAGACATCGTTAACTGGGGTAGAGCTGCATGCAGTACGTGCAGGGTCTGTGTCCTCATTTAGTTCTTTCATCAGTTTGACTTTCTTTTTTTTTTAAACCACTGGATTGACTTGCTCTATCAACATCAAAAAGAAAACAGTCTTAGTCACTTTTCTGTCCTTGACTAATTCGCTTGCCGCCTGCAGACTGGCATCAAAATAGCAGTGAAGTTGGGCTGTCTGGCCTGTGCTCTCCCCAGAATTCAAGACAGACAACACACTCAACTCCTCTACTAAGAGAGAGTATTGTAGTTATTTTCAAAATATATGTGGAGAAGTAAACTTTTGATATAATGCAAAACGTGAAGTTTAGCTACATGATTTTATTCTATATTAACTTTTTCTTTGAAATGACAGGGGAGGGGAAATGATTTAGAGATGAGAGAGGACTGAAAGTCTCTTCATTAATGCTTTCGTTCCGTGAACTGTATGTATCCTGACTGGAAAGATAGTCACAGAATCTTGAATTAAAAGATAAAGCTGTCTGACAGAGAAAGTTTGCATTCATGCCTGAGAAAAGTAACCACTTCCTTCTTCCAAACTCTAGCCTACTTAATGCCAAGATCTCTGCTTGCCCAGCTTTTCTGCCTCAGTTTCTCCCCCTTGAGAAGAAGTCACATATCACAAAAACACTGAGGTTTATCACACCTTCTGCGGTCTTGGGAAATGAGGTGCCCTGTGAGATCAAGGTATTATTAGAAGGTAGAGTTCTCACAAAGAGAGTACGTTCTCACTTGCTTCATATGTACTGGGAGGTGAAGAAAACCAGAAGAATCCCCACTAACCCAGAATTACCTAAAGCGGGACTTCCCACAACCTTTCTATTTTTCCTTGCTCCCTTCTCTTCCTCCATCCTCTTGCTCCCCTTCCCTACTTTGCCCTCATTCCCTTGATTCTCACCAGGATCCCAGAATGTACATTATCAATCACCTTTCTGTCATGTATATTGGTTAACAGGCTTAATGTGCTTTTATAGTCGATTTTCCAGATATATCCTCTTAATGCTACTTTTCTCAAATGTCATAAAACACGACTGCCTAAGAGGTACCTCTTTAGCATGAATGGAAAAGAGCTTTCCTGAGAAGGGGCTGAAGACATGGTAGGCAGTGTGTGCCATGTGTTATAGTACACATCCATGTTCTTTGCCTGTTCAGAATCTATTTCCTGAGTAAAAACCAGCCCTCTCTCCACTCTCAAGACACGTGGCTCAGGTAAAGTTACCTTCCATTTCCAATTCTAGGGGTGGATGGATGGATTTCCTGGCCAATGAGTCTGTCCCATTCCCTGGTCACAGTGATGAGTTTGGAGATGCGTAAGTGGCCCAAGCTAGGCCAGTAAGATGGGATACTGGGACTTTATTTGAAACATTGAGAAAAGCTACCTTTTTACTATGGTTGCTAAGCTATGGCCCTGCTGGTGACCATCTTTGCCACCATTTGGTGGGGAACCTACCTGAGAATAAAACCATTATAGAGGAAAAGAAGAGCTGAGACATGAAATATTGACAATATTTGCCTAAAATCTACACTAACCCTTGAGGTGGTTGGGCCTCATCAGGGCCACCATGATTTCTCCTTGTATCTAGATCTGCCAAGTTCAGGTTCCCCGGTCAACTGACTTATTCGCTACATATTTTAATCCATGCAATCAAGAGTGGAAATCCTATTGTTTTTTCTCACCTTCTTTGAGTCAATCCATACCATAGATCACTGCCCAACCATGGATTGGCTGCTATTGGTTCAGATGTCAAACTCTGCAGAGTTTGTTAAAGCAAACAAAAAGGTGTGTTATAACAAACCCTTCAGATGATTCTGATACATGGTAATATTTGATAATTCCTGCTCCAGGCCTTCTGTTCAAGTCTTCCTGCACCAAATGGCTATTCGGTTTTATCTTACACTATTCTACATAATGGACCATTTATTCCAGGATTATCAGCTTTTTTATTGTCTTAAGAATACCTCAGTTGAAGGTAACTTAAGAATACCTCAGTTGTAAGTATCAGAGACCAAAATAACATTGGCTGGAACAAAAAGAAAATTGCTTAGCTCAGGTACAGTGATGGAGATGTTCAGGAGATAACTCTGCTTAGTTTCAGACATGGCTAGATCCAGGGATTTTGATCACCAGAAATTTGTCTCTGGCTCTACTTCTCTCTGTGCTGGTTTCGCTCTCAGGCCAGTTCTCACTAGGTTTGTAGCTCTCTATATCGCCAGGTTTGTGTCCTACCAGTCCAGCAATGCCAGTAGCAAAGAGTGCTTTTCTTTGCTAATAGTTCAGAATTGACTTCCTTTTTGAAGGGAGCCAGATAACCACAGGGAAGATGTCTGGTTTTCTTAGCCAGGCCTCTGTTAGCCCAGGGCATTTCCTGGAGCCCAGGGCATAGTATCACGTAAACATGAGTTAGGAGGTGGTTTCTCAAAGGAAAATCAGTGCACTATACCAGAATAAAAAAAAAAAAAAAATGGCTGGGTAGACAAAAATGATAGATATTCACTGTCATGCATGGTAATTTTAGTAAAACATTTGCTTCTGCATGTCTTCTCACCTGAACTGAGTGTTCCAATATTCTCTACCTTTTTCATAGTATATCCTTAAAAACCTTATTCCCATCAAACCTCCTGCAATGGGCTTTTTCTGATATCTCTGGATCCTTAGCTATCTGTTCACACTCTTGCACCTACTGTCTGAACCATTTACCACAAGTCATTTTGAGTCATGTGGATGTGCATGTGTGTGCCTGTGTATGGTCATCCCTTCTAATCTGTGAACTTCCAAGGAAGGGACCACTTATATAAATTGTATCCTTAACTTTTTTTTTAAATATTTTATTGCATGTTTGGTGAAAGTTTTCATAGCATATTAGGTTCTCATTTAACAATTTCTGTACATATTATTCAGTGACATAGGTTACATTTCCACATTGTGTCAACATTCTTTATATTTCCCTTCTAGTTGTTCTGCTTCCATTAATCCATCTTTCCTGCCTCCCCACTGGCCTTCTCATCTTTGCTTTAGGGTAAATGTTGACCATTTGGTCTCATATAGACTTTTTTTTTTTTTTTAAAGAAGCACAGTACTCATGGGTAATATTTTTTATTTTATGAGCCAATCTGCTATTTAGCTAAAAGATGACATCTGGGAGTTGTTTTGGTTCAAAGTTTAAAGACTGTAACCTTCAGTTCAAGGTTATAGTCTTAAAGAGGTTCCTCTAGTCTGTACTGGCTCAGTAAGCCTGATCTTTTCTTTTTAAGAATTAGAGTTTTGTTCTACAATTTTCTCCCATTCTATCCAGGACGATCTATTGTGCCCTGGTTGGAACAGTCAGTAGTGGTAGCTGGGCACCGTCTAGTTCTTCTCGTCTCTGGGTAGATGAGGCCGTGGTTCATGGAGGCAATTAATCCTATAGACTAGTTTCTTCTTTGAGTCTTTGGTTTCCTTCTTTCTCTTTTGCTCCAGAAGAATAGAGACCAATAGTCGTATCTGAGACAGCTGATCTCAAGACCTCCAGATGCCACTTATGATACTAGGATGTGGAACATAAACTTTATAAACTATGTTGTGCCAATTGTGTATCCTTAACTCTTGAGTCCTCAACTGTATTGAATGGAAGAATAAGTAAGTGAATGAAATTAGAATACAAGGATGAACAAAGAAGCTAAAATAATAGTAAGGAAGAGCAACAGAGTCTAGTATGATCAATGGGTTGTGTGATAATGCCTATCTTGGCCTGATTACTGATTCTGAGAGTTTTTCCAGAGCCAAGTCATGCTGTGGTATGCCTGAGTCATAGCATTGTTCGTATTTTTCCTCCGAATGAGCCTAAATAGCCACACTGTCTATAAGACTTTTGGTTGGGAAACCTTGAATCATGTGATAATATATTCCAAAAGAACCTTCACAACACCAGGATAAAATTACGGAGGCATAAAACATTTGAGTTGGAAGAAACCTAAACTTTTTTAAACTTGGAGTCTATTGCCCTAAATTTACAGGAGAAGACACTGGGTCCAGACATCCAGATATTCCCTCAATTCCTTCACCTTTTCAGCCAATTGATAATTACATGCTCCCCACCCCCCACCCCACACTCAACACCCACACAATTAAACACACTACATATTGATCTCATTTATCTTGTTTGATTCCCCACAAAGATGTAAGCTCTATAAGGGTGGGAATTTTTTCCTGACTTCCCTCTCTAGTGTGGTAGTAGGCAATTTTATATCCATTTGCAATTTTATTTCAATATTACTTATCAAGAAAGTGTGACTGTTTTTTTTTTTGGATTGTCCTTTGAACTGGTTAAAACATCTGCCTGGTTACTTCATTAATAATGAGCTAAATAAAATCTTCAATACTTGGTCATTTTGTATCTGTGTGATAGCCATGAATTTACCTTTCTTTGAAAATTATTCTTTAACGGTTTATTGATATATCTCCAGAACCTGTCACATAGTGCTGTAGTTGTTAGTTGCCTGCAAGTTGACTCAGACTCATGGTGACCTTACATATCACAGAACAAAACATTGCCCAACGTTGAACGCCATCTTCATGATCGTTGGTATGTTTGAGTCCATTTGTTATGGCTGTTGTGTCAATCAGTCTTACTGAGGGTTTTCTTCATTTTTGTTGGCCCTCTACCAAACATTGTGTATTTTTCTAATGATTGGTCTTTCCTGATGATGTGTCTATACTAGACAATATTATGTTGTGATCCATAGGTTTTCGCTGGCTAATTTTCACAAGTAGAAAGCCAGGCCATTTTCCCTAGTCTGTCAGCCTGGAAACCACCAATTGCCATCGAGTTGATTCAATTTCCATCTCATGGTGACCTCATGTGTGTCAGAGCAGAACTGTGTTCCACAGGGTTTTCAATGGCTGGCTTCTCAGAAGTAGATTGCCAGGCTTTTCTTCTGAGGTGTCTCTGGGTGGATTTGAACTGCCAACCTTTTGGTTAGCAGCTGAGCACTTAACCATTTGTGGCACCTAGGGCCTTTTAGTCTGTAAGCTCCACTGAAACTTATCTACCATGGGTGACCCTGCTGGTATTTGAAACACCAGTGGCATAGCTTCCAGCAGCACAGCAACATATAAGCTACCACAGTATGACATACTGACAAATAGGTGGTTGTGTCACATAGGAGACGCTAAATAAATGTTTCTTGTGAATAATTTTAATCAGCAACTTTGACTAGAGATGCATATCAGTCCCCAAAATGTTTAGGATGGCTTGAGCTACCTTGTCAAGTTGGGTAGACTTTCCTTTGGTAACACTCTTGGAAGCCTCTTTTCTTCCTTCACAGAGTCACCTCGCATCTCTTGTCTAAGACAGGAATCCTTCTGTCCTGGTCGTGAATTCAAATCCTCATTTAATTACATGTAAACTTTACTCCAAGATGTCAGTGATTGGTAAAAGATGAATGTTTTAGTCTTCAAGGGAATTTATATTTTACACACAAACAAATGAAAGTATATGACAAACTACATTATTATTCACCCCCCGCCACCCTACATCCCACCCCAATTCAAAGCTGCTAACTGAAGGTAGAATTATTTTTTAACTTGGTCAGCTGGTGCTAGAGAATAAAGTTTTTTTGTAACCCTTCATTCCTTGACACTTAAGTGACATTTTATAAAGGACTTATATTATTTTTAAGTTTATGAAGTAGAAGGTTTCAGCCCCATGCACATTTAAGGCAAGTAAGTCTTGGAGGTAAATTACTTTTTCCAAGGAGATACAACTAGTCCTTGATCCCTGGAATTACTTACATTTGTGCACATGATCAGCATGTGACAACCCTGCATCTTCTAATGTTCTGCCCATAAATGAGCTTCCAGGGCTGTTTTATGACTGTTTAGAGCATATTGGTGATTTTGATACTTCCTTTCATCATGATGCTCTTGGAAGTATGGAACTGAACAGAATTTTGATCAAAATCGTAGTTTGATAGTATAAATTTAGAAATTGGGAAATTTTGTAAGTACAATGTAAAGATATAAAAAAAATAAAGTGGATTTCAAAGAGAAGTCTTCTGGCAATACAGTAACATTTTTCTTCATTTTTGATTATGTTAACAATAAATCCCCTGCACATCTAGCAGTTCATCATACTGTGGGGGCTTGCATGTTGCTGGAAGCTACGCTGCAGGTATTCAAGCGGGGCCACCCATGGTGGACAAGTTTCAGCTGAGCTTCCAGACTAAGACAGACTAAGAAGAAGGACCCAGTGGTCTACTCTGGAGAAGAATCAGCCAGTGAAAACCGTATAGCAGCGGAACATTGTCTGACACAGTGCTGGAAGATGAGTCCCTCAGGTTAGAAGGCTCTCAAAATACAACTGAAGAAGAGCTGCCTCCTCAAAGTAGGGTCGACCACAAGAGCAATAAATACATCTGTGTTTATACATCCAACTTTTATACATCTCTTGTCTCTACCATCGAAGGTGAAAAAGTATTCTGCACGTGGACGTCCAGATCTTTCAACAGTAGAGTTCTACAGGAAATAAAGAAAAGTTAATAGGGATTTCTGCAGCAGCCCTGAATGTGCGACATAGTTTACAGAGAAAGTGGATTCAGATGTGGAGGGATGTATTTCCCCACCGGAATTTAGAAGCAGAATGAAATTTCTGCAGTGAATTGGGGCAACGCTGCTACAGATTCCCCAGTTAGATACTTTCTTGTATCAGAATAACTTCTTGTCTTTAGGTGCCTTTCAGTAGGTTCCGACTCATAGTGGCCCTATGTACAACAGAACGAAACACTATCCAGCCCTGTGCCGTCCTCCCAATCGTTGTTATGCTTGAACCCATTGTTGGCAGTCACTGTGTCAGTCCATATCTTTGACGGTCTTCCTCTTTTTCGCTGACCCTGTACTTTACCAAGCACGATGTCCCTCTCCAGGGAATGGTCCCTCCTGATCACACGTCCAACGTTGTGAGACAAGGTCTTGTCATCCTCACTTCTAAGGAACATTCCTGCTGTACTTCTTCCAAGACAGATTTGTATGTAAAATGGGAAAAAGAAAAACTATTCAGCACAAATTTATTGAGCTCTTAATACACTTTGTGGGAGTAAAATAATGATACCTATCTGAAGACTTATATGAGGATGAAATCACAGGCCTGCCAAGCACTTGGCATGCTGCCTGGAACACACTAAGTGCTCAATAAATAGTAGCAATTGTCTTTTTTTTTTTTTTTAACTGCATTTCATTAAATCTAAGGTTACCATAGATTGTAAAATTTACCATCACTTTATATATACTAAGAAAAAAATGTTTGCCAATTAAATGGTGACGTACTACTTTGTTATTTCAAATTTGTATGTATCTCTATATATTATTTAGATATATTTGGAAACATTTTCATTCCATATCATTCTTGTGCCTATATGATAAGGGAAATATGAAGAAATAAATTTAGTTATTCCTGAAACTTCACCTTCAGAAGCCAATTCTTCTCAATCACTTTTAGCTCAGTCATTGGTGTCCATTTTTACCACCCAGTATCATCCTCTCTGCCTCCAAGCGCAATTGAGTTGGAGCATTTTTAGAAAGTATCTGTACCAGAATAAATGCCATAGATGCTGGACTCTTAGGGTAACTCAAATGGTAAAGCACTTTACTACTTGCTGAAAGCTTGGCGGTTCGAACCCACCCGGAGGCACCTCAGAAGGCAGGCCTGGTGATCGCTTCCAAAAGGTCACAGCCTTGGAAGCCCTGTGAAGCACAGTTCTACCCCGCACACATGGGGTCGCCGTGAGTCAGAACGGGCTCTAAGGCAACTAAGGACAGAGCAAACTTGCTTGCAGAGGCTGCTTCAGGAATGTTGAGAAATGGCTCTGCACCCGCTCCCTCCCCACGACCGTTTGTTTCCTTGGGGTTAGAAGCCTTTCTCTATTTGCCTTCAGGATCCCCTCCTGAGCTGCGGACACCCACTCTGCAGTTCTGATGCTTAAGTTTTTGGTGTTTGCGAATGCTGGGGCAATAAGAACTTCTTACAATGCAAGTCTGACTTGACGGGCAGAGATTATAAAGTACCCTGCATTGCAAAGTGTGTCCTTATTTCAGAGGTGTTAAAAATGTGGGGAGAAAAGAAACTGCATTTTTGAAAAGATGAAATTCAGTAATAAAAACGTGCATTGTTTTAGTTAAACAAATGAGCATAAAGTACTTAAAGTGTATGTGTATGTTGTTAAATAATTTTATCATGAATTTTCTCAAGTGAGAACTTGACTTATTAATTCCCTGTTACTCAAGGTGTAATCCACAAATCGGTATGTGGCAACTTGTTAGAAATGCAGAATCCCAGTTCCTACCCCAGAGTGGTAACAAGTTGCCATTGGGTAGACTCCAACTCATGGTGAACCCATGTGTGTCAGAAAAGAACTACGCTTCATAGGGTTTTCAATGGCTGACTTTTCCGAAGTAGATCACCAGGCCTTTCTTCCAAGGTACCTCTGGGTGAACTCAAACCTCCAACTTTGAGGTTAGCAGCTGAGCACATTAACTGTACCACCCAGGTTCTCCCAGCCCCTACCCCAGACCCACTAAATTATAATCTGCATTCAAATGATTGTTAGGCACCGAAAAGTTTGAGAAGGACTGGTCTTATTCATTATATTGAATGCATTTACTTGGTGCTTTGCTTAAAATAGGGGAGCCCTGGTGGTGCAGTCATTAAGAGGTTGACTGTTAACCAAAAGGTCAGCAGTTTAAATCCACCAGCTGCTCCTTGGAAACCCTATGGGGCAGTTCTACTCTGTCCTATGGGGTTGCAGTGAGTCAAAATTGACTTGATGCCAACAGGTTTAGTTTTTTGTTTGTTTGGTATATACATAGGAGCCCTGATGGCACAGCGTGTAAAGTGCTCAGCAGCTAACCAGAAAGTCAGCCGTTTGAACCCACCAGCTGCTCCACGGGAGAAAGATGAGACAGTCAGCTTCTGTAAAGAGTTCTCCTCTGTCATATAGTGTCATTATGACTCAGAATGGACTCAGGGCAATGGGTTTGTATATGCATAGGCCTGTCTTCCCCAGCTTGTGCTCACTGTCCTGCTCTGCTGAGTCACTTTACAAGTAAGACCCTTGCTGGAAGGTCCCCTGAGTTGGTTATAAGAACTGTAAGAGAGATTATTACATTTATCCTTTTTGTCTCATCACACTAATTGGGGCAAAGAGGAGGCTTTACTTTAGCCAAAAGTCATCCATATTACCAGATATGCGTGGTAGAATAGGAAACAGAGACTCATTGTTTAGGGAACGTTGAGCTTCTGTAAGGGTGATGGAAAAATTTGGAAACAAGTAAAGGTGGTGGTTGAACAACATGATAAACATAATTAATGCCACTGAATTGTACATGTGAAGAATCTTGAAATGGTCAAGATTTTGTTACATATGTGTTTACCACAATAAAAAAAAAAATTAAACACCTGCAGCTATATCCTTTTCTAGAAGGTACTACAAGGCCAGCAGGAGGGGCAGATTTTTAAATAATGACTTCCACTGTGGGCCACCCTTTTTCTTACCAGCATTTATAAACCTGTTCCACATATGTTTCCAAACAACACTAGACCCACAGACTCTTTCTTTTCTGGTTTGGCTTTTTTAAAGTTCAACAGATAAGTTGGCTTTTTAAAATTGAAGTCTGGGAAGGAGTAGCTCAAAAGAGGGGCAAAAGAATGCCTAGAGGCATCATTCCAGAAACAGTGTGTGTCTCCACCTCCTTTAGCACTTTCTGTTTGGAGACGGTACTGTCTGCCCTGGAAACAGGCCATCACCTGCTCCTTGCTCTGCTCCCTTCCACAAGGGCAGTCTCCAGGTATGTTAATAGAGTCAGAGGACCTAAAACCATTTTGCAAATAGAAAGTGTCAGCTACCGGCCCACTTAAAAAAGCTTCACTTCAGGGTGCTACACAGGCTAAATAAGGTCACCCTGAATTAGTGTCAGGCCTAGAAAGGGTGTGTGCTGTCTTGTAAGGAGGAAGCAGAAATTCAGCTTCTGGGTTTCTCTGTGGGCTTAGCTCTCTGTTGGGGACTAAAAAAAAAATGGCCCTAAGAAAAGTTTCACTCTTCTAGAAAGTAACTCTCTTGATTTTTCCACTGGAATCATTGAGCTTCCAGTAGTAGCTACACAGAGACTTCGTCTCATTCTTTCATTCATTCACTCATCCTCAAATTAAGTAACTCTTGTTTTTTTTTTTTTATTATTGTTACAAAAATATAGATAACTCTTATGTGCCGAGTGCCAGAACAGTAGAGGATGAGACAAACTTATCTCCTCTCCTGCCCTATATAAGCAAGTAGTCAAACAGGTAAGATAGGCCATTAAGGAGGTAATTATTTAAAAAAAAAAAAAAAGAACTACAAGCTAGTTTTGATAAATCTGGAGCCTCTGAGAGGTCAGAAGAGCTCTCCACAGCAGCCAGAGATTAGGACCATCATACCTAGCCCACTCTGAACTGTTAGGGAAGGCTTCCTACAGGAAGTGATGATCCTCTGAGAACTGGATGATGAGGAGTTGCTACTAAAGGGAGGCCACAGAGAGAAGGAAGAATGGCATGGGAGAATGCTCAGAGGTGAGAGGAAGGTGCCAGTTTTTACAACCATTCTCAAAACTCATTAGCAACACTTGTTAGCAGCTGTCAAATTGGCCTCCAGCTCATGGCCGGTCCACGCACAATGGAATGAAATGTTGCCCAGTCCTGTGCCATCTTCATGAAGGGTTGCAGATTGGATCATTGAGATCCATAGGGTTTTTATTTGGTTGTTTATTCAGAAGTAGATTGCCAGCCCTTTATTCCTACTCTTGGAAACCCCGGTGGCATAGTAGTTAAGTGCTACAGGTGCTAACCAAAAGGTCAGCAGTTCAAGTCTACCAGGTGCTCCTTGGAAACCCTGTGGGGCAGTTCCATTTGGTCCTATAGGGTCACTATGAGTCAGGATCAACTCGACAGCAATGGGTTTTTTGGTTTTATGCCTACTCTTAGTCTGAAAGCTCCACTGAAACCCATTCAGCACCTGAGGACCTTTAAAATATGATCAACAAACTTCTGCCTAGACCTACTGAATCAGTTCTGCTAGAGATTTAAAGATAAACTCGGTAGTAGGCATAAGAGCCTTGGTAGTATAATCGTTAAATGTTTGGCTGCTAACTGAAAGGTTGGTAGTTAGAGCTCACCCAGCTGTTCGACTGGAGAAAAGTTTGACAACCTGCTCTTGTAAAGATTACAGCCAAGGAAACCCTATGGAGCAGTTCTACTCTGTCACGTAGGGTCGCTATGAGTTGACATTGACTCGACGGCATCTAACAGCAACAGGTATAAGATTAAGCGCTTTAAGAGATGTAGGAACAGTGTTAGGAGAGTTCAAAGACAACAATTTAGCATTTGACAACTGTTGATCATTGGACCAGTCAGTTGAAACTCCCTGAGTCATAGTTTTATCATCAATAAAAATGAGAATAATAGTCCCTGCCTTATGTCAGATAGGTTCATGACTGAATAAGAAAATGACTGGAGTATTTGGCTCACTGTTGGCTACCCTATAAGCCCTCTGAACACGAGTTACCATGATGGTTGCCATAGACACCATCCATGTCCTTCTCTGGACCTCAGTCTTCTCTTCCAGTAAAAAGTTGTATTAGATGTCCCTGGAATGACAAGAAACCCTGGTGGTACAATGGTTAAGTGCTTAGATGTTAATCAAAATGTCAGCAGTTCAAACCCCCCAGAGGCTCCATGGGAGAAAAGATCTGGGGATCTGCTCCCATATAGGTGCTGTCAAGTCGATCTGAACTCATAGCAACCCTATGTACTACAGAAGAAAACACTGCTTGGTCCTGTGCCATCCTCACAATTGTTCTTATGTTTGAGCCCATTGTTGGCAGCCACTGTGTCAATCCATCACATTGTGGGTCTTCCTCTTTTTCGCTCACACTCTACTAAGCATAATGTCCTTCTCCAGGAACTGGTCCCTCCTGATAAAATGTCCAAAGTACATCAGATCAAGTCTCACCATCCTCCCTTCTTAGGAGCATTCTGAATATACTTCTTCCAAGACAGCTTTGTTCGTTCTTCTGGCAGTCCGTGGTATATTCAATATTCTTCTCCAACACCATAATTCAAAGGCATCAAGTCTTCAGCTTTCCTTACTCATTGTCCAGCTTTCATGTGTTTATGAGGTGATTGAAAATACCATGAATTGTGTCAGGCACACCTTGGTCCTCAAAAAGACATCTTTGCTTTTGAACACTTTAAAGAGGCCTTGTGCACTAGAGTTGCCCAATGCCATAATTCATTTGATTTCTTGACTGCTGCTTCCATGGGCATTGATTGTTGATCCATGTAAAATAAAACCCTTGACAGTTTCAATGTTTCCTCCATTTATCATGATGTTGCTTACTGGCCCAGTTGTGAGGCTTTTTGTTTTCTTTATGTTGAGGTGTAATCCACGCTGCAGGGTGTGTAGTCTTTGATCTTCATCGGTAAGTGCTTCAAGTCCTCTTAGCTTTCAGCAAGCAAGGTTGTGTCATCTGCATATAACAAGTTGTTAATGAGTCTTCCTCCAATCCTGGTGCTGCATTCTTCTTCATACAGCCCAGCTCCTTGGATTATTTGCTCAGCATACAGATTGAATTAAGTATGGTGGAAGAATACAACACAGATGCACACATTTCTTGATTTTAAATCATTCAGTATCCCCTTGTTCTGTTCCAATGACTGCCTCTTGGTCTATGCACAGGTTCCACATAAGCACAATTAAATGTTCTAGAATTCCCATTCTTCTCAATGTTCTCCATAATTTGTTATGATCCTCACAGTTGAATGCCTTTGCATAGTCAGTAAAACACAGGTAAATATCTTTCTGGTATTCTGTGCTTTCAGCTAGGATCCATCTGACATCAGAAATGATATCCCTCATTCCATGTTGTCTTAGTCATGTAGTGCTACTATAACAGAAATACCACAAATGAATGGCTTTAACAAAGATAAATTTGTTCTCTCACACTCTAGTAGGTTACAAGTCCAAATTTAGGGTGTCAGCTCCAAGGGAATGCTTTCATTCTCTGTCAGCTCTGGAGGAAGGTCCTTGTCCTCAATCTTCCCCTGGTTGAAGATCTCAGGCACAGGGACTCTGGGTCCAAAGGATGCGCTATGCTCCTGGTGCTGCTTTCTTTGTGGTATGAGGTCCCCAACTCTCTGCTTGCTTCCCTTTCTTTTTATCTTTTGAGATAAAAGGTGGTACAGGCCCCACTCCAGGGAAACTCCCTTTACATTGGATCAGAGAGGTGACCTGAGTAAGGGTGGTGTTACAATCCCACCCTAATCATCTTTAGCATAAAATTACAATCACAAAATGGAGGACAACCACACAATAGTGGGAATCATGGCCTAACCAAGTTGACACATATTTTTGGAGGGACACAATTCAATCCATGACACACATTCTGTTTTGAATCCTGCTGGAATTTCAGACAGTTCCCTGTTGATGTACTGCTGCAACCGTTTTTGAATTTTCTCCAGCATAATTTAACTTGCATGTGATATTAATGATATTGTTCAGTAATTTCCATATTCTGTTGCATCCCCTTGCTTTGGAATGGGCGTGGATATGGATCTCTTCCAGTCAGTTGGCCAGGTAGCTGCCTTCCAAATTTCTTGACATAGATGAATGAGCACTTCTGCATTGCATCCATTTGTTGAAACATCTAAATTTGTATTCCATCAATTCCTGGAGCCTTGTTTTTTGCCAATTCTTGCAGTGCAGCTTGGATTTCTTCCTTTAGTACCATCAGTTCTTGATCATGTGCTGCCTCCTGAAATGGTTCAAAGTTGACCAATTCTTTTTGGTACAGTGACTCTTTGTATTCCTTCCATCTTGTTTTGATGTTTCCTGCATTGTTCAATATTTTGCCCATGGAATCTTTCAATATTGCAACCTGAGACTTGAATTTATTCTTCAGTTCTTTCAGCTTGAGAATTGACAAGCAGGTTCTTCCCTTTTGGTTTTCTATTTCCAGCTCTTTGCTCATGTCATTATAATACTTTACATTACCTTTTTGAGCAACCTTTGAAATCTTCTGTTCAGCTCTTTTACTTCATCATTTCTTACATTCGTTTTAGCTACTGTATGTTCAAGAGCAAGTTTCAGAGTCTCTTTCAAGATCCGTTTTGGTCTTTTATTTCTTTCCTGTCTTTTTAATGACCTCTTGCTTTCTTCATGTATGCTGCCTTGATGCCATTCCACAACTTGTCTGGTCTTAGGTCATTAGTGTTAAAATGCATCATGTCTATTCTTGAGATGGCCTCTAAATTTAGGTGGGTATGCTCAAGATCGTACTTTGGCTCTTGTGGACTTATTGTAATTTTCTTCACCTTCAATTTGAACTTGTATGTGAACAATCAATGGTCTGTTCCACAGCTGACCCCTGGCCTTGTTATGACTGATGATACTGTTTCTCCACTTTTTCTTTCTTAGACTGTATTCTCTGGAGAAGCAAAACCAGTGAAGTGTATGTATATATACGTATATTTAAAGAGAAAGATTTATATCAAGTAAATGGCTCATGCAGTTGTAGAGGCTGGCAAGTCCCTACTCGGGGCATCAGGTTGGAGGCTTCTCCTGACTCAAGTAGCTGCAGGTGCTGATGAAGCCAAGATCGGAAGGTAAGATGGGAGGCTGCTGGCTCAGGTCCCAAGAACTGGAAGTCAGATGATGACGAACTGAATGCAGGATACAGAGCTCAGCAAAAACCAGCAAGCTCTGACAGAAAGTCCATATATATTGGATGCAGGCTACACCCCTAAGGAAACTCCCTTTCAACTGATTGGCTGCTTATAGCAGATCTCATCATGGATGTGGTTACATTATATCAGATCTCATCATGAAGGCGATTACATCATTACCTAACTGCCAAAGTACATCATAATGGCTAAACCACTGAGAATAATGGCCCAACCAAGTTAACATAGAACCTTAACCACCACTGTTCACCCCTTGTCAAACTTGGCACTTGTATACATCTACTTGAACCATACACAATCTCTAAACAAAGACAATTATACAGTCATAACTTGTGCCTACCATGACACAACTAACATGAGTACAGCTGAAAACATACTAGCCTTGTTTATATCTTATATTTTATAAGTGAAGAAAACAAAAATGTTTGATGGCACACATACAAGGAAGAAATACTTATAACAATTACAGTCCTTGTTTCTGCACTGGTCATGTAGTTGATATTTAGAAATACATTCTTCCAGCAAGCACCTCAGTTGACCACAGTTCTTTGCCTGGTGGGGCGACCCAAACCTTCATTCCTGAAGTGTCTGGGCCATTAGTGATCATGTTGGAACTGAGTTGCTGTAGTTTTCCATTGACCTTAATCACACGATATGGTAGTATTAAGAGACAAGTTAAGGGATCTCCTGTCTTCCAGACATACTCTTCTGTACCTCAATTATGTAATATCAGTCTGATTTCTTCTTGGTAGTTAGGATCAATCAAACCAGCCAATATGGTAACTCCCTTCTTTGCCTGTTAATCCAGAGGCATAAGGAGCCAAAAATGGCCAGGTGACATTTTAACTTCCAGCTCAATGGAATCAGTGATGTGTCTCAAGGTGGGAGCATTCCTCCTTTTGGAACTAAGGCCTGTAGATCCATACAGCATAGAGTCACAGGGGCAGGAAGCAAAAATTTTACAAGTGGTTTACTAGGGGTAATAGTGAGTGGTGCCACTCCCATTTCTACCCCTTGGTTCCAGGGCCCATGAATCTTGGCTGGGGGAGAAACGGCATCATATATTGGATGCTAGTTTAGAGCATAAAACAGCCTCTTGAAGAACATTTACCCAACCCTGCAAAGTATTACCACCTAGCTGGTACTATAAGTGTGTCTTTAGAAGGCCATTCCATCATTCTCTCAAGCCAGCTGCTTCAGGATGATAGGGAACATAGTAAAAGCAATGAATTCCATGATAATGGTCTCAATGCTGCTCTTCATTTGCTGTGAAATGAGTCCCTTGATCTGAGAAGATGTTGTGTGGGATAAAATGACAGACAAGGCATTCTGTAAGTCCACAGATGGTAGTTTTGACAGAAGAATTGCGTGCAGGGAAGGCAAATCCGTATCCAGAGTGCCTATTCCATTAACAACAAAATACTGCCCTTTTAATGATGGAAGTGTTCTAATGTAATCAACCTGCACCAGGTTGCTGGCTTATCAGTTCAAAGAATGGTGCTATATCAGGGATTCAGTGTTGGTCTCTGCTGCTGGCAGATTGGGCACTCATCAGTATCTGTAGCCAAGTCAGCCTTGGTGAGTGGAAGTCCATGTGGCTGAGCCCATGCATAACCTCTATCCCTGCCACTATGGCCACTTTGTTCATAAGCCTGTTGGATATTGATGGAGTGGCTAGGGAAAGATGATAACTTGTCTCCATAGAACATGCCATCCTATCCACTTGGTCATTAAAACCCTCCTCTACTGAGGTCACCCTTTAGAGAGCATTCACATGAAACACAAATATATTCATTTCTTTGGCCCATTTGGAGATGTTTGTCCATATACCTCTTCCTCATACCTCCCTGCCATCAATTTTCCAATCAGGTTCTTTCCAAGTCTATGACCATCCAGCTAACCATTGGCCACAGCCCATGAATCAGTATACAATCGCACATCTCACATTTTATCCTCCCAGGCAAAGTGAACAGCCAGGTGCACTGCTTGAAGTTCTGTCCATTGGGAAGGTTTCTCTTCACCACTGTCTTTCAGGGAGGCCCCAGAAGGGCTGTAGTGCTGCTGCTGTCTACTTCCAAGTGGTGCCTGCATATTGTGCAGAACTATCTGTAAACCAGGCACGAGTTTTCTCTTCTTCAGTCAACTGATCCTAAGGACCTCCCATGAATCCATAGATGCAGACTAGAAAATGGAAGGTAATGTGACAGGAGTGGAGACCATGGGCATCTAGGCTACTTCCTCATGCGATATACTTGTGCTTTCAGGTCTTGCTGGCACTCCATCTAGTATATGTACATACATATGTAGAGTAAGAGTAATTGATTTGATTCCTGTGGGTTCCATCTGGAGAGGTGCACATTTATGTTGTTAAAAAAGGTATTTCTAATGAATAAGTCATTTGTCTTGCAATACTCTATCATGAGATCTCCAGCATCATTTCTATCACCAAGACCATATTTTCCAATTACTGATCTTTCTTCTTTGTTTCCAACTTTTACATTCCAATCACCAGTAATTATCAATGCATCTTGATTGCAAGTTTGATGAATTTCTGACTATAGAAATTGGTTAAAAAAAAAAAAAACTTTAAGTTCTTCATCTTTGGCATTAATGATTGGCTCATAAATTTGAATAATAGCTGTATTAACTGATTTTCCTTGTAGGCATGTGGGTATTATCCTATCACTTACAACACTGTATTTTAGGGTAGATCTTGAAATGTTCCTTTTGATGCCATTCCCACCATAATAGACCATATGGTTGTTCAATTCAAAATGGCCAATAATGGTATATTTCAGCTCACTAATGCTTAAAAAAAAAAAAAACTTTTTTTTTTTAATGCTTAGGATATCAATCTTTATACATTCCTTTTCATTTTTGACAACTTCCAATTTTCCTAGATTCATATGTCATACATTCCATGTTCCTGTGATTAATGGATGTTTACAGCTGTATCTTCTCATTTTAAGTCATGCCATATTAGCAAATGAAAGTCCGTGTTATTAAGGTCAACTCTACTTTGAGGAGGCAGGTCTTCCCCAGTTGTATTTTGAGTGCCTTCTGACCTGAGTGGCTCATTTCCTGACACTGTATCAAACAATGTTCAGCTGCTATTCATAAGTTTTCACTGGCCAATTTTTTCAGGTGTAGATAGCCAGGTCCTTCTTCCCAGTCTTTCTTAGTCTGAAAACTGCACTGAATTCTGTCCCCCGTGGGTGACCCTGCTGGTATTTTAAATACCAGTGGCATAGCTTTCAGCATCACAGCAACATGCAAGCCACTTCAGTACAACAAACTGATAGATGAGTGGTGGCCATAACAACTACATTCTGGAAAACTCTACAGGGCAGTTCTACTCTGTCATACAGGGTTGCTATGAGTTGGAGGTGGATGCTAAAATGACCAGGGAGTGGAACATCACATGATTTTCACTTGTATTCCTTTGAGCTAGAAGAGGAGGAAGGACGAGATACTAGACAGAGTTGTTGTTGTGTGCCATGGAGTCAGTTCCAACTCAGTGACCCTACAAGACAGAATGGAGCTGCCCCATAGGGTTTTCTATGCTATAATCTTTATGGGAGCAGATTGCCAGCTCTTTTCTTGCAGGGAGCAGCTGGTGGGTTTGAATTATCATCCTGTTCAGTTAGCAGTCAAGCGCTTAATCATTGAAACTCCAGGGCCTTTGCTAGGCAGAGACACATACCCGTTGCTGTCAAGTCAATTTCAACTCATAGTGACCTTATTAAAAAAAAAAAAAAAAAAACTGCCCCATAGAGTTTCCATGGCTGTAATCTTTACAGAAGCACACTGCCACATCTTTCTCCTGTGGAGCAGCTGTTAGGTTCGAACCACCCACCTTTTGGTTAGCAGCCAAGCACTTAACCACTGTACCACCAGGGCTCCTTTTGGCAGAAACAGAGGTGTATTATACAACATTCTTTCAGCTTCTCCAGGCTCATTCCAAGGACAATAACTGCCAGATAGTACTAGGAGAAATCAACAGGTGATTTGTTGCTTCCAAACATAGCCCAAGGCAATGTATAACCACCAGGTAATGTCAAGGCTCCATTATCTCTCTCATAACCTATTTAAAGTTTACTATTCCTGGGTTGTACAAAGGGTGGGATGCTAACAGAAAGCTTGGTGGTTTGAACCCACCCAGAGGTGGCTTGGAAGAAAGGCCTAGCTATCTTCTTCCAAAAGGTCACAGCCTTGAAAACCCTTTGGAGTGTAGTTCTTCTCTGACACACGTGGGGTTACTGGAGTTGGAATCAACTTGACAACAACTGGTAGTTAGCATGCAGAAAGGACTTGATAAATGATAGCCCATTACTCCTGATCCTTCAGAGGCAGGTAGAACCTTAAGGGTCCTCTGTTTCAACTTCCTCTTTTTGTAAATCTCAGGCTGGGAAAGAGACTGGACCAAGGTCACACAACAACTAGATACCTAAAAGAAGGCTATACAATGTTGATCCTATAAATATGGTAGATATTCTGGAAGTAGTGAAGTATTATTCTCCTTTTTAATTTTACTTATTTATACATATAAGTAGGAAGACTGAGCTGGAAGCTCCATTATCTTTTGCCTCCAGGTAAGGCCAGTTCTGGTCTTTAAGGAAAGATGAAGATTAATAATTAGGAAGGAGTATTACCAGGAAGAAGCCATGAACTTAGCCATGAATCAAAAAGATTTGAGATCCTGTAGCAGGATATATGGATGGAGGCTGCACTAATTCACAACTTCTAACATTTTCAGAGGGCAATGCTGATAATACTTAACATTTGAATGGGGCTTTGTACTTTATCCAGGGCTTGTCTACACATTATGATATGTAAGGTACTTGGTTAGATCATTAGGCCCGTACTATTGGGATTTCAGGCTTGAAGTTTCATAAAGGAAAAAAAAAAAAATGGGATTGCCAGCTGTTTATTTCTAACAGTTTAAATAACAAAAACATACTGCCATCTAAAATCACTGTGATTTTTATTAAAGAATGGGTATTTTAGTGCCCCAAATATGGGAACTGCATGATCTCTGGATGAAGGATAGTGATTAAAATGTATAAAACTCTGCCCTTATTGTCCTAATTTTATCCCAGGTGATGAGAAGTTTGGGATGGACCAGCCCCGTCCCTAACCAATTTTTGGAAACCAGTAGGCTGGAACTGGGAGTCCCAAAGCAGGGATGGGTGGAAAGGTTGTCCCTTTCTGACGGAAATACATTGCAAGCACCTGAGGAGCTCCTTTCCTCCTTGAGAATCTGCTGTGTGTACCTCCTGCCTGTTCCTTTCTCTATCCTATAAAAAAAATAAATAAATAATATATATATATTTTTTTTGATCCTATAGAGACATATAAACACTGCGAACAATTGTTACTGACAGGAGTGTATCGTATCTCCAAAGCCTGTCATTGTAGGCAAAACAAAACACTCCAAAACCAAGTCTATTAATAATCTAATCCAGGAATATGAACAAAAGTCCATTCCAATGTAGCCTGTGATTTCATAGGATTTACCTGGTGTGTTGGTTTGATGTTCTAAGAAGAGCCCAGTGGCAGGATGGGAAGAAAAGCAATGGAGTGGCTTAGTACAGCCGCCATCCAGTACATACATCCTTCTACAGAACTTCAGGTACTTGAGAGAAATCCACCCCTTCAGAATCAGGTGAAATTGATTACTGGACACCTACTTGTGCCAGGAACTGTGCCAGGCAGTTCATATGTGCTCTCCCCTTTAAGAACTTCGAGCTGCTCTGGCCATATTCTCCCTCTCCCAGATGAAGTGACTGAGGCTGTGAGGTACACAATGTCTGCCTCACATGGCCACTGTTTGCACCCACAGGCTCTTCACCTGTAGTGTTCCTGCTGGGGGGATCTCATATCCAAGGCACAGCTTTAGGTTTTGCTCCTTACTATTATTTGTGCCAACCTTCTCTTCAACCATTTAAAATAATATTTCTTCCCCTCCCTTTCTCTGCCTCTTTCCATGTCTCCCTTCCTTCTACCCTTCTCCCCCTCTCCCCTTCTCTCCCTCTGCCTCCACTCCCTCTCATTCCCTCTTCTCTTTCTGCCTCTCTCTTGCCTATTCTCTATAATCAACATAGAACCACATTCACTATATTTTAAATAGAAAAGTTACGTCTCTCTTCTCTCTCTGCCTCTCCTCTGTAATCAACATAGAACCACTTTTAATATATTTTCAATATAAAGAAAAATTGTATCTTTCTCCCTGCTTTTGCCTCTTTTTCTCTGCCTGTCTGTCTCTGTCTCTCTGCCTATACCCTATAATTGACATAGAGCCCCTGGGTGGCACACACTAACCCAGGGGTTCCTAATGTAGGCTCTGGAGCCAAAATGCCTAGGTTTGAATCTCATCTGAATGACCTTGGGCAGTTGCCCTCTCTGTGCCTTTATTTGCTGACTTTAAGATGATCGTCATATTATCACCTACCTAACAGGGTTCTCATGAAGCAAAGCAAGTATAAAGCACTTAGCCCAGTTCTTGACATGTCATATGCATCATTAGTATTCATCCTTAGAGTTCTTTTTCTTATGCACATGTATTAATGTAGAGATTTATAAATCAGTGGAATGTATTAACTTCTTACTCATTGCATCTAATTTCCCCCCAAATGTCTGACAGCCTGTCTTGCACCGTTGTTGTTATTAGTTGCCATTGAGTCAGCTCCAACTCACTGTGACTTTAACAGAAAAAAATCTTGCCCGGCCTGCACCATCGTCATGATTGTGTGTTTGAGTCCACTGTTGTGGCTATTGTGTCAACCCATGTCATTAAGGATCTCTTATACTAGCCTAGGGGAGAACAAAGTGGTGACCTAGTGTGGGCTGGCACACTCCTCTCTCAGGTGCACATAATCCCACAAGACTGCACAGCCCCTTCCTCTGTGGACATTATGCATGTACAGCAGGAACTTGCAAACCCATATTCTGTCTTTGTGGATTAAGATAAATCATAACCATGTTAACACGTATCCCATTCACCTATAGGCCTTGGAGGTAGATGCAGAATGTTTACCATTCGTTACTGGTTAAACCGTGTGGCCTACATGCACAAGTGGGCTGATTTTCTGGGCATCATTGTCTGCCCGCTTTCTCTTTTCTAGAACTTCTGGGAAAGATGTGCTGTTACTTTTCCCCTTCCATTTTCCTTGTTGTGCAGTGGTGCAGTAGCTGAGAAAACACCTCAGTGGTGTGACAAATCTGGATGAGTTCATGGCTTCCCCTAGGCTTGGCTCTGGCAAAGTTGCGGGGGGGCAAAGGCAAAGAAGAGAAGGGAGCCTGGTATGGTAGAAACAACCTTAACGCTCTGTGTTCAGCAGCTGGACAGAGCCTTGAGGTGGTAGCCACTAAGTCTTTATTGAAAGAGTGGCTGGAAAGCTGATGCATTCATGAGTGAGTTCCATTTCAAGGATTTTAAGTGGGGCTCAGAGTATGCGGCACTATGACTATTAGAACACATTTGCTGGTGCTGGTGGAAATGGTCGAATGAGTGGCTGAAAGCAAAAAGTGAGATACAAGTGTAATGGTTAGAGTGGCAAGCTGTACCACATTCCCGTGGTTTTCTTTTCCTTGTATAAATCTTTATTGCGTTCTCTACTTAAAATAATATATGCTTGTGTAAATGGCACAGTAGTTACAAGCCTGGCTGTTAACCAAAATGTCAGCAGTTCAAACCCACCAGCTGCTCCTTGGAAACCTGTTAGGACAGTTCTACTCTGTCCTATAGGGTCACTATGAAACAGGATTGCCTTGATGGCAAAGAGTTTGGGTTTTTGCGCACGTGTGTGTGTGTGTTTGTAAATGTTTCAGAAATTGTATCTGTCTAAATCATTTTCACTAACTGACCTTTCGATAGCATGGAAACTCTTCATTACCTTTTCTTTGGTTCCTCCATAGTCCCTAAAATTGGTCTGGACAAGTAGTCAGAGCTCAGTATATAAAAAAGGGGGAGACTTCACTGAAAGAGTAACTCTCTATCCAAGTGAGAGACTTTGCATTAAAGTTGTTAAAATTGCAGGTTTTAGAGCTGAGCAGAAACTCGCTTCTGGCAGTGACTGATTCGATGACTGTAGACAAGATATTTAACTCTTTGAGCCTTTTTTGTCCTGTTTTTAAAATGGGAATAATACTTTTTTACAGGCTGATGTGAAGTATATCGAGTATATATTTAAAAACATTTAGCACAATGCCAGACACAATAAAAAAATTTTTTTTTTTTTTTTTTTTTTTACAATAGATTCTCACTATTTAAAAGCAGCTGGTGAAAGACATATTTGTGTATTGTTCACTAGATTTGTTCTCGTCCTGTCCCTCTGGACCTGTGACCATGATCAGTGACATTTAATGAGTTCTTAATTCATCCTTTGCAAATTAGATATTATAATGCTTACTACCCCACAAACATTGTATGGATATTTTAGATAAAATGAAGGAACCTGCAGGAAATAAAGATTAATTTGGAGATAATTTTGTGTTGTAGCCCAATTCACAATTACTTGCATGTGACATTTATTCTGTATTAACTATACTATCAAAGAATTCCTTTCTCAGCTTTTAATGTGCTTCTTGACTATCCCCCAGCTGTGTATTGGGTAGAAATTTATTTAATTTTAATCAAAGTTGAAGTACCTGGGAAAGACATTAAAGAGGCCCCTGGAACTAATATTCATTGACAATGAATTTGAGTTTGGATTGAACTGAAAAACATGGGAGATTTTTAGATTGTATGATATTGACAATGGCTATGTGTTGGATGACTGAATAAAAGGATTTTCTCAAATCAAAGAATCTGTAAGTCTGCGTTCCTCAGCATTTTCTGTTTAAGTGACTGGAAAAATTACAAAAATCGAGAGATGGAGGAAAGAACATGTGATTTCCTTTCCTTTATATAAGACGTAGAGGCAATGTTTTCCCCTTTGCACCTGAAAAAATCACAGGAAGGAGAAGTAGGCTCTCAGCAAACTGGCCTCACTTTTCTCTGACAGTGCACGTTAATCCCCCATAGAGGAACTCTGATTTTTCCAGTGGTGCACATTCTCACAGTTGGACAAATGTTTTACTCTTTAACGTAATGGTGCCCACACCAGCTCTAATAAGATAGAGCTGAACTGCCATGACTCTCCCTGGAACCTCATTCCTGTGTTTTTGGCAGTAACTCTGAGGATGTTCAGCCTTTTACCAGGAAGACATGGAAAAACTTTGTGGTAATAGCTTGCACAAGGATGTTTGCTTTTAAAGAAGTGGCCCTTGAATTTTCTTGTTGCTTTCAGAGATGCCTAAACCTAGGCCTGTACCTATTTTAAATTTAATCTTTCACCTGAGATAGTTAGGGTAGTGTTTTCTGTCATTTGCAACCAAGACTTTTTGGGTATGAGGCTCTGGAAATTGCATGGAAAACAACCGTTGGTGCTTGTCCCCACAGGATCTGATGGTTTAGAGGAACAGACACATTGTTTGGGGAAGCCCACTAATGCAGGGAGGCCAGTACAATGGGCTGTGGGAACAAGGAGGAAAGTGGTTAGAGAAGACAGCCAGATAGACAATAAGGGCAAACCATCAATGCCTTGAAGTCCATTTTAAGGAATTTATCTTTTTTAAAAAGCACTAAAAAGCCATGTAGTTCATACCCTCAATTTTAAATTCAAGGCTCAGAGAAGCAATATAAGTTTGTCCAAGGCTGCATATCCCTCATGTGGCAAAGATATGATGATTCTGACTCCCACCTGATCTACAGAGAGAACTTCCAATAGTCAATAGCATTTGGTGCCTACCAACTGGACTAAGACCTCAAATGGACATGGACAATCACGGTGTTACCTTGGAGGTACATTCCAACTTAACACAAATTATACCTGTCAAAATTTTATATATGCACTTAATATAATGACACATACATTATGTGCTATGACTTCTAAAAATATAGATCTACCAACTGTGAAAAAGTAATCCTTGTCTCCTTGCATTTTAATGATACTGTAAGTAAATGAGTTATAGGTAAAATGATGTTTAATTACTTGATAAAAATATAAAGTACAACTGCATATGTTTTTTTCTGCTACTTTCTGCATATAAAGGAGATAAGGGATGCCATATTTCCAGTATGGAAACTATTTAAATGTTTTTCTTTTTTGCTAAATAACAAAAGATGGCTTGAGGGAATAGAAGCAGTCATGAACTTATATTATTCCTTGTGCTTATTTCATCAGGAAAGAAACTCTGCCTAAGGAACGTTTTTGCTGTCGTTTTTACTTGTTGTTTGTTAAATGGTTCATAAATAAGTTCAGCATGAGTTTTAGATCTCTTTAACTCTGAGAGTATCTCAAAACAAGTAACTTGAAACTCAATGTTTTCCTATGACACTTGTCCCATTTCTGGGTGAGAAGTGTGTTCTTAGTTGAACTTTTACAGATAATTATAGCCATTTCCAACTTATGCCTTTTCCTAGAGTGTTTTATACTGGGGTTCTTCCATCTTGGTTTCCCAGCCTTGGGAATTAGGCTCCAGAGAAGAATATATCAATGGAACCAGCAAAATTCACAAGTTTTATTTCTGGACAGAATGTATGCCCCAAGCTGGTCTGACTTCTGAGACGACCAGGAAGAAGCCTGGACAGTGTTTTAAATGCTGTAAGCTAATAACTGTGTTTCCCATGCACTGTCCTTCTTCTGATGAAATATTTCTATTCAACTCTTTCTGGTAGGACTTGGATTTACATTTTCTTACCAGAGTGATAGCCCTGATGGGCCCATACCATTTATCAGTGTCCCTTTCAAGCCTTGGCTCTTGGAATCTAACACATTACCCCAACTGTAATTGGATAAACATAGAATATAGGATGATTATCGCCTCCTTTGTCTTAGTCACTGTATTTTCCTTAACATATCCTTTAGCTTTTCTGTAAGCCACATTAATTCTGCTTATTTCTCACTTAAAACTTAAATTTGATCTTCTCATTTCCCTGCTGAAATCCCTTCCATGTCAGTCCATTGTTTCAGGAAAAAAAACATGAAATTCTTAATGTAGTCTTCAGGTAAAGGACCCTCTCTACTGAGGAAGTGGTAATGGAAAAGCTGGTCTGTGGTCTTTTTTTTTTTTTTTTTTTAACCACCCCCTACTCGTAGCTTTTGTGCTTGGTTTCTTTCAGCCTTCATTACTCTTTCTAAATCCCTGCAAATTGAGTGGTTGAAAACATACATTTGGAAACAGAATATAAATACATCTAGCACAACACTTTTAGAGTCTAATTTTTCCCTTTGGGAAGATTCTACCTCTGTAACTTAATTCTATATATTTAGATTTTATATTTGGGAGCAGAGAGGGGGGCAGATTGGATGTATTAGCTAAGCACATTATCTTTCTTTCCCCTTCTCTTCTTAATAGTTAAGCCCATTAGTGTCACTGGGGACATTCATCTGCTAATAAGCATATAGGTAATGAAAGAATTATGTAACCTTCTTTTTTTTTTTTTTTTTTTCCAAGGGTAGCCTGTCATTTTAAAATTTTGAGTTCAAGTACTCTTTTGCTTTCAGGGAGACTATTGCTCAGACCTCTGCTAGACTCAATGGCAGGCCAGAGCATCCAAAACTATTCTTGCTCCCAAGTAATATGGTACATAACAACGATGCTGTCACAGGTGTCTGTGTAGCTTAACAACTACTTTGATGTACATTATCCCTTTAATCCTTACAACAATGCTTTTGAAGCAGTTAGGTATCAGCAACCCCATTTTATAGAAATTAAGTGATGTCCCAAATTTCACTACTGGTTTAAAGTAGAACCCAGGTATAAATTCAGCTCCCCTGCCTTCTAGTCCATTTTGAAAGCAGTATTTAAAGTTTTAATTATCTTGATTATCAAAGTAAGGTGCTGTCTTAGGTATCTAGTGCTACTATAACAGAAATACCACAAGAGGGTGGCTTTAGCAAACAGAAAAGTATTCTCTCACAGTTTAGGAGGCTAGAAGTCCGAATTCTGGGCACCAGCTCTAGGGATGGCTCTCTCTCTCTGTTGGCTCTGGAGGAAGGTCCTTGCCTCTTTTCAGCTTGTGTTCCTTGGCTATTGATCATTGTGATCTTTATGTGGTATGGCATCTAGCTTTCCCCACCTGTGTTTTTGTGCTTCCTTGCTTAATCTACTTTTTCATATCTCAAGAGAGATTGATTTAAGACACCCTGTACTGATACTGCCTCATTAACATAACAGAAACCCGTTCTCAAATAGGATTATAACTACAGGTACAGGTTTTAGGATTTATAACGCACATTGTTGAGGAACACAACTCAATCTATAACAGATACTCATTGTAAAAAATAGAGAGAAATTAGGGAAGTTGAAAGATGAAAACTAAAAATGGTTCTATCCTTCTATGGAAAGGAAAGAGGCCCCAGATAAGTAAAGCGTTACTGAAAAAGAAGAACAAAGTGGGACACTTCATACTACCTGATTTTTAGAATGTATTATACTGCCACAGTAGTCAAAACAGCCTGGCACTGGTCCAACAACAGATACATAGACCAATGGAACAGAATTGAGAATCCAGACGTAAATCCATGCACATATGAATAGCTGATATTTGACAAAGGCCCAAAGTCAGTTAAATGCGGAAAAGACAGTCTTTTTAACAAATGGTGCTGGCATAACTGGGTATCCATCTGCAAAAAAAAAAAAAAAAAAAATGAAACAAGACCCATACCTCACACCATGTACAAAAACTAACTCAAAATGGATCAAAGACCTAAATATAAAATCTAAAACAATAAAGATCATGGAAGAAAAAATAGGGACAATGCTAGGAGCCCTAATAATACATGGCATAAACAGTATACAAAACATTACTAAAAATACAGAAGAAAAAACAGATAACTGGGAGCTCCTAAAAATCAAATACTGATGCTCATCCAAAGACTTCACCAAAAGAGTAAAAGGTTACCTACAGACTGGGAAAAAGTTTTTAGCTATGACATTTCTGATCAGCAACTGATCTCTAAAGTCTACATGATGCTGCAAAAATTCAACTACAAAAAGACAACCCAATGAAAAAATGGGCAAAAGATATGAACAGACACTTCACTAAAGAAGATATTCATGTAGCCGACAGAAACATGATGAAATGCTCATGATCATTAGCCATTAGAGAAATGCAAATCAAAACTACAACGAGATTCATCTCACTCTAACAAGGCTGACATTAATCCAAAAAACACAAAATAATAAATATTGGAGAGGTTGTGGAGAGACTGCAACACTTCTACACTGCTGGTGGGAATGCAAAACGGTATAGCCACTTTGGAAATCGATTTGTCACCTCCTTAAAAAACTGGAAATAGAACTACCATATGATCAAGCAATCCCACTCCTTGGAATATATCCTAGAGAATTAAGAGCCTTTACATGAACAGACATATGCACACCCATGTTCATTGCAGCACTGTTTATAATAGCAAAAAGATGGAAGCAACCAAGGTGCCCATCAACGGATGAACGAACGGATAAATTATGGTATATTCACACAATGGAATACCACACATCAATAAAGAACAATGATGAATCTGTGAAACATTTCATAACATGGAGGAATCTGGAAGGCATTATGCTGAGTGAAATTAGTTGCAAAAGGACAAATATTGTATAAGACCACTATTATAAGAACTCAAGAAACAGTTTAAACAGGGAAAAACATATTCTTTGATGGTTACAAGAGGTGGGAGGGAGGGAGTGAGAAGCGTTTTCACTAATTAGATAGTAGATAAGAACTGTTTTAGGTGAAGGGAAAGACAACACACAATACATGGGAGGTCAGCACAACTGGACTAAACCCAAAAGCAAAGAAGTTTCCTGAATAAACTGAACACTTCAAAGACCAGTGTAGCAGGGGCAGGGGTTTGGGGACCGTGGTTTCAGGGAATGTCTAAGTCAATTGGCATAATAAAATCTATTAAGAAAACACTCTGCATCCCACTTTGGAGAGTGGCTCCTGGGGTCTTAAATGCTAGCAAGTGACCATCTAAGAAGTATTAATGGGTCTCAACCCACCTGGAGCAAAGAAGAGTGAAGAAGACACAAGGTAATTATAAGCCCAAGAGACAGAAAGGATCACATAAACTGGAGGCTGTATCAGTCTGAGACCAGAAGAACTAGATAGTGCCTGGCTACAACCAATGACTGCCCTGACAGGGAACACAACAGAGAACCCCTGAGGGAGCAGGAGAACAGTGGGATGCAGACCTTGAACTCTCATAAAAAGACCAGACTTAATGGTCTGACTGAAGCTAGAAGGACCCTGGAAGTCATGGTCCCCAGACCTTCTGTTAGCCCAAGACAGGAACCATTCCCAAAGCCAACTTTTCAGACAGGCATTAGACTGGACTATGGGATATAAAATGAAACTGATGAAGAATGAGCTTCTTGGATCAAGTAGACACATGAGACTATGTTGGTATCTCCTGTCTGGAGGGGAGATGAGAGGGCAGAAGGAGTCAGAACCTGGCCGAATGGACACAAAAATAGAGAGTGGAGGGAAGGGATGTGCTGTCTTATTAGGGGGAGATCAATTGGGAGTATATAAAAAAAAATAGCAAGGTGTATATAAGTTTTTGTATGAGGGACTGACTTGATTTGTAAACTTTCACTTAAAGCACAATAAAATTTAAATTAAAAAAAAAGTTCTATCCCTACCATCCAGTGAACCACTGTTAACACTTCAGTGTATTTCCTTCCAAGGCTTTTATGTTGTGCCGTGTATGTGTGTATGTGTGTGTGTAGCCTCACAAAATGGGTATCATATTGCATTGCAACTGGTAGCAATGATAATGGAGCGATCTTAGTATGCACATAGTGTAACCTGGGTCTCATTTTCTCTTATCTGTTAAGAATGAAGGAATCAAACAGGACTAGAGGAAAAGTTAGTTCTGATTCACTCTCTCTTTATTCCCTTCTGAGAACTGGAGAAAAGAGAGAGAAAAATATTTGATCTATCAGGGTGAAGTAGATTTAACAAAAATCAGACAGGTAGATATCACTTAGAGCTGTAATGCCCTAATGCCACAGCAGGTAGTTCCACCTGATATCCTTCTAGATGCCACATGGCCTCCCAGACTCTTCAGGAGTAGCTAACACAATGCCACAGGGCACAATGGTAGGAAGGTGAGGAGGAAGTATTGTATAGAGACACACAAGTCAAGGGCTGCGGAGATGGACAGACCAGGGTCTGAAGATCTGCTCTGCAACTTAACTAACTATATGATCTTAGGGGCATCCCTGATCCTCAGTTATTTCCTCTGGGTAATGGGGATAAATATATTTAAGTAAACCCCCTTTACAGTTCCTGGCATGTAGGAACCACTTAGTAAATGATAAAAATATGGGCCCTCGCATGGCTTGGTGGTGGGTATGGTCCGGCCTGCCTTTGTTGTACTTGGCAGGAGACCCTCCACAGCCTTGGTTTGTTGGTGAAACGCCTGGACTCTGGCAGTGCAAGTTACGATTATGTAGACTCTGCACCCTTGGGTATAGTCTCTGACCCTGGCACTCCCTCATTTACCCGGCCAGATCTGCTAATTCAGCTCAAAGCACCTTTATGAAGAACTTGCTCTGTGTCATCTGCCGTGGTAGACACCAGGTTTAAAGGACAAATCAGAACATGACACTTCTCCCCAGGAGGTAGAAGCATTGAGTAAACAACAAGATGATGGGATATGCACCTCAATGGAAAGTTATGAGGTGTAGTGAGCATGCCTGGTGCAGACGCACGAGGCTGTGTGAGGTCTCTGCAACTTCGCCACAGGAGATGGGAGCATCCCTTCATCTCCCTTCAGAAATACTCTGAAAGGGGAGAAGCAGGCATAGCGCACATCAGAAACTGAGAAAAAGTCTCATCATTTTTCTCTTGGAGATAAAGACTTACACCCGAGGTCTCTGATGATTGGTACAGCCTCCTGTGGGAGGTATGGGTACTAGGGTAATTTGGGGACCAGGGCATATTCCCCAGGACAGAAATGCCCCACATCCTATATATCTGCCCTTCTTGCTTCATTATTTCCTCCCTTCTACCCTAGAATTCTTATTTGGGCCAGACGCTGGGGCTACAACATTGAAACACAATCAGATCCTGCCCTTATGGAGCTTGCAATCTACCATTAGACACAGAAAAGTAGATACAAAGTGAGAATCTTGTCTGGAAGAGAATAGCTGCAGAGCCCTGCAAGAGAACACAGAAGTGCCAATCACTGCAGCCAGGTGAGTGAGCAAAGGCTTCCTGAAGGTCAGGGGATCTAAGGTGAGCCATGAGTAGGGCCTAACTGTGGTGGTGGCAGGAGGGAGGTTATTCCAGTCCCGGGAGCAGCATGTGCACAAGCCTGGAGTTGAGGGAGAATCACAGCATAAGGAGGTGCTTTCAGCATGTAAATTTTGAGTACACATGTCTGGACATTCTTGTTGTTTCAGTGGCGGGTTCTGGGTAGGATACACATTCTGGCTGTGTTTTCCACCAGGAGCATGCCTGACCCCTGAAGTCATCTTTACACTAGACAGCAACAACAAAAAAACCAAACCTTTTGCTGTCAAGTTGATTCCAACTAGTGACCCTATAGGACAGAGTGGAACTGTCCCATAGGGTTTCCAAGGAGCAGCTGGTGGATTTGAACTGCCAACCTTTTGGTTAGCAGCCATACTCTTAACCATTGTGCCACCAAGGCTCTAGCACATATATACAACATATTAAAAAGAAAGAAAGCTGGTTTCTCTTAATGTCTTTATGAAGCAAAAAAAATTATTACTATTTTTACACTAATACCCTTGAGTACTCATATTTTTAATATTCTGTGTGATGGAATGGGAAGGATGTGGAAAGTACTCCTGAGGCATATGGAAGGACGATGGCTGTCTCAAGAGAGGGCATTTACTTATGCTACGGCTTGAACTTCAAACTGAACTAGCAGTTTTTTCACAGAATTCCATTTCTAATCGAAAAAAAAAAAAATGCCTGGCAGAGAAACTACGGTTATGCAGACTTTTGGCCGACATTTTCTCAAAAATGAATGAAACGAGCTTGTCACTTCAAAGAAAACAACTTGATAGTATTTCTTGCCAATGATGAAATTCTCAACCTCCAGCAAAAATGACAATTTTTAAAAACTCGTATCTGCCTCTGCAGTGAGCTTAACAGCTTCCTGGAACTCAGATTGTTCTAATAAGTTGGGAGGTGGTATTAACAGATGTGATTTTTGATGTTTTGTAATGAACTTTGCCAGCATTTGGAAGATGTACGTAAGTCAGATAACCAATATTTCCCAAGTGACCCATACATAATGCTATAAAATCATGTGTGGGTAAAAGATAACATTTAAAACACAAGTTGACCAACAGATTTTAATGTAATGAAGTACAAAATTTCATTAATATGGTTTCAGATTTCACATTACAAACAAACCCTCAAAGAGCTGTCATATGTCGAGTTTCAGTATAGTATTACAGAAGAATATTCGTAATTATCTTGAAAGGGCTATCAAAATACTCCTCCCTTTTCCAGCTACATGTATTTGTGAGATGAGATTTTCTTTATGTACTTCAAACGAAATAACATATCACAACAGATATGAGTCCGGATGTTTATTAAGCCAAACATTAAGGAGATTTGAAATTATGTAATAAAACAGTTCCACATATACTAAATCTTTTTTATTTTGGAAAATATATTTTTTTCCTAAGAATATTATTTATATTAACATATAAGGATTGTAATTTTTAATTAAACTAGTATATGTGTATTTTAAATCATTCTCTATTTTGATGCCTAATGTAAAACCAAAAATCCATTGCTGTGGAGTCAATTCCAGTTCATAGCAACCCTATGGGACAGAGTAGAACTGCCCCATAGAGTTTCCAAGGAGCACCTAGTGGATTCAAACTGCTCTGACCTTTTGGTTAGCAGCTGTAGAACTTAACAACTCTACCGTCAGAGTTTCCAATGCCTAGTACAGGCAGCAGGTATAACCCACATAAACAAAAGCTATTTGCAGTCCACAGTAACTTTTAAGCATGCAAAGTGATTCCGAATCCAAAAAGTCAGAGTTGCTAGTGTAGCCGAGGAGGGATTTCTGAATGATGCAATTGGTTAAGTGCTGGACTACTAACCAAAGTGTTAGTGATTCAAACCCACCCAGAGGCACTTAGGAAGTAAGGCCTGGCAATCTGCTTCTGAAAGATTACACCTTTGAAAACCCTACGGAGCACAGTTCTACTCTGCACACATGGGGTCTCCATGAGTTAGAATCAACTCAAGGGCTACAACAACAGCAGTGTAGGCAAACATACTAGCCCTTCCTGCTTAAAGGCATAACAAAAAACTCTTTTTTATTAAATGTGTACAATGGAGAGAAAGAGGGAAAAGACTTTATTAAATGTATACGGTCCATTTTTTGAAATATGTTAGTGCTAAGTTCCCTTCTAAATGTGACAGTCTAAAATTGTAATGATTTTTTTTTAAAACTTTTATGCATGTTTCCATGGGGGAATGAAAATCAAAATAGACTGACAAATTGCAGAGAAAGAAAAGAGAGAGAGAGAGTATGTGTGTGTGTGTGTGTGTGTGTACTGGGTTAGAAAATAAGACTCACCACTTCTCTGAGCATGAGTTTTGTTGTATTCAAAAAAAAAAAAAAAGATAACAAATTTCCGTGTGGATGGTTTCGAGGTGTCTTTGCCAGACTCTGAAATTCTTTAGGTCAATGAAATGATTAGTCTAATGGATGTGGAAGGGGGACTTTTAGCAGGATGACACTTTAGATACCTCTGGGAAAACTGGAAAAGAAAAATTTAACATCTGGGCTGAAGCTTAAAACAGTCTAGTAAAGCTTTACTAGCTTGGGCTTATTTAAATTTCTAATTTCTCCAAATAATGGAACAACTTGAGGAGATTTCGCCTTAAAAAAAAACTCATTTACGTGAAATCCTGTCTGGATGAATCAGTTGCTGCTTGGGACCTTTTAAGGACACTGAACTTGAATGCTGGCTTTCTGCGAAGCAGTTCTTGTATTTGTTTTGTGTTCTAAACACTTTTTCACATTCAATGTAACTTTATCTCTCTACAATCCTGTATTGTGACTAGTGACAGCATTATCATCCCCATCTTACACCTGGAGACACCGAGATGCAGAGAGGTTAAGTGACTTGCTCCAGGTCCCAATATGGCCAATGGCCCCTGACTTTTATCCCTGACTTTGCAGAGCTCTATATCCACACTGGGGAAATCAGCATTGCACATGCATGTGAGCTCGCTGTGCATAAAGGAGAACACACTGCCTTCTGTTATCAGAAGTGTCATTTAATTGGTGTACATCATTTAACTTCATTCCAAGTCTTGTGTTTTTTGTTTGTTTAATCCCTGCCATCATATAATAAGACTATTTCTGAAGGCTGCCTCAGGGCCTTTGTGATTGCTACTCCCCCTCTCTGAAATGCTCTTCTCACCTGGAAGGCTTCTAATCAATGAGGTTGCATCTTAAATGTCATTCTTCCGAGAGGGCTTTTCTCATCTCGTAATTAAAGTATCCCCTTGTGTAAATTGGTCTGGGAGTATCTTGGATAACGGGTCTGTCAGGTGTGCCCGAGGAAGTGAGACCATGCAGGAAGGTCAGAAAACAAATAGAATTTAGTATTCACAGGTCCCAGAGAGGGAACTACAGCCCATTTTGATGCAGGGATGCACAGGGAGTTGTACCTGGCGACAAAGCGACAACAAGCTGGGACAATAGGAAAAGGCTTATGTATGGCAAGCAGGGTGGGGTCTTGGGGTTAGCACATTCAAGTCTTACTGATCAGTTTAAAAGTTCCTAGAGCATTAGCTCAGGAAGCACATGAGGAATTATATGGGACGTGGCCAGGATGGGGCAAGCAGTAACTATGGTCGTAGAGAGACTATGTTTTATGATAGTAATGGATTCTTATCACAGAAACTATATGGGGCACGGCCAGCAGGGCTAGTTAGAGCCTCGACTGTTGAGAGACTAGGAATGGACATGTCAAAAAACTAGGTGAAAGGACAACTAACCAAAACCAAACCCGGTGCCGTCGAATCGATTCCGACTCATACTGGCCCTATAGGACAGAGTAGAACTGCCCCATAGAGTTTCCAAGGAGTGCCTGGCGGATTCGAACTGCCGACTCTTTAGTTAGCAGCCATAGCACTTAACCACTACCCCACCAGGGTTTCTGAAACGGCAACTAGGAGGAATTAATGGATGCCAAGGCAGCAAACTATGAAAGCCACCAGTTGGCCTTCTGACATCCATTATCTCTAATAGGCACTTACTAGTCTCTCATTCTGCAACACTGTTCTTCTGGAACAATGAAAAAATAGAAACATCATATTTCTCCATAGGCACCATACTGTGAAGAAGTTTGATAAGCTCCGTTTGACTCTTGGCCTTCCTGAGCCATCTTTTTTCCTATCCCATGTGAATTCCATCGCTGATACTCCTCTACTTCTATTTTTCCACAGAATATCTTAGCCCTGGGCCAGAGCTTCTACCTTCCCTTTGAACATATCCAGGAGGCTAGGTATTGCTGTGTAAAACCACACAATTGTAGATACTGACGTTCTTGCAAACTCAGAGCCTCTCACCTCAGATCAGCCACAAGAGCTGCCAGGATACCCTTTTGTTCTTCCTGTTCTCCCATTACCTTCAACATCTCTTGCAGACTCTCATCTCTCGGGACCAGGGTCCTGTTCTATCCTCATTCCCTTCACTCTGTTCTGATTATATTGCTCCCTTGGTTGCCAAGAAACTGCAGCTCTCAGAAGTGTTCTGTCTTCTCTCCTACTTATACACTAACGTATACCCACAGCCTTTGCTACCTCGTTTCCTTCAGTGAAAGAACAAAATAGTTTTCCTCTTGTTAAGGTTTTCTCATGCACAGCTTCTCTTCATCCCATCTTCTTATGTATTTTTTAGGAAGCTTGGTTCGCTAGGCACTTCGTTCTAATAGCTAGTATGTGGCATAGTGGTTAAGTGCTATGGCTGCCGACCAAAGAGTTGGCAGTTTGAATCCACCAGGTGCTCCTTGGAAACTCTATGGGGCGGTCCTACTCTGTCCTACACGGTCACTATGAGTTGGAATTGACTTGACGGCAATGGGTTTTGTTTTGTTTTGCTTTGTTTTTATCTAGTGGACAGAGTCCTTGAGCGGTATAAATGGTTTATATACTCAGCTACTAACCAAAAGTTTGGAAGTTTGCGTCCAACCAGAGACTCCTTGGAAGAAAGTCCTGGCGATTTATTTATTTCTGAAAAATCAGTCATTGAAAACCCCATGGAGCATAGTTCTACTCTGAAACACATGGGATCACCATGAGTCAGAACTGACTCCATGGCAGCTAGTGGTGGTGATGGATCCTAGTGGGCCCTTTCCATGTCATCTCTTTTAACCCCTACATCCATCCATCCTGAGACTTGGGCACCACGACTAACCTCATTTTGCAGTTGTGCTCAAAGCTACACGGCTAGTTAAATAGCAGAGCAAGAATTCAAATCCATGTCTGTCTTACCCTCAATCCTATTTTATTACCAGTATTTTGATATTTTTGAAAGCAAAAATAATTCTACAAATAAGCCCCCAAAATTTACTCTCCCCTTTAATGACTGTCTCCATCTCTACCGGCAAATAAATAACCATATTAGTCAATGCAGTAGAAAAGATTATTTTCATAGGGAGGGGGACAGGACGTATCTTTTCAACGCCCTCCTCTTCCTTGGGCGGGCTGCCTGGTGCTAAATGGTTTTTAAATAGCAATTTAACCACCCACGGAGAGACCTTCGTTTACAAATTTTCTTAGTGCACATCAGTGCTGTTACTGTTTCCCTGGTTTTGGAGGTTTGGTTTCATTTGTGCTTAAAATAATGGATGGTACAATTTGTAAGCATAACACAAGTGACTAAATTTGAAAAGGAAAATGTGTTTCTCTGCATATTTTCCTTTCAGTCTGTTTCTGTGCAGATTAAAAAATATCTGGCACCTGAAGCCACAGTTGTAGCAGAGAGAAATCTTTTAAAACACATTGAGTCGTAGAATGTTATAACTGGAAGGGACACTGACAGAGTTGGTGACAGAGAACACTGGTCTCATTCTAGTCTGAGCCTGTAACACGGGATCGAGGGTATGGTGGACTATGAATCATAGTTTATTCCATACAGGGGGACTTACTTTCTAAGGCTGATTTTCCTTCATTTGGAAAATGGAGACAGTAATAGTGCTTCCCCCAGTGGGCAGTTGTTACATGGTCTCATACGTAAATAATTTAACCTAGTACCAGAGCTGTAAGTGTTGAAGAAAAGCCAGCTGCCTTCCTCTTCCTCTTCCTTCCTCTTCTGCTTTATCATTAAACTTTCACTGATGATTTTTTCGAATAGTTTGCATAATATTTTCTCAATACTGGAAACTTGTAATTTTTTATCTGGAAAATAAATTATTACTATATTCTGGGTTCCAATAGATACCGTTTTTCCCCTTCATTTTCAAATCAAACTTAGCCCTGATATCCTCATGAATCCAGGTCATTCTTTTCTCTCATTGCTCTCTTATGAACCCCAAAGAGTTTACTAGAAGTCACTCACTGAGTATGACATTAATGCATCTGTAATTATTTTATTCACCTCATATAAAAAAGCTAAGATCAGTGTTAGCTCCACTTTTCAGCTGAAGAAATTAACTGAGAAAGTTTAAGTAACTTACCACAAATTATATAGCTTATAAAAGACAGAGCCAGGATATGAAACCTAGACGATTTTAACTCCAAAGCACAATATCTACCCACTATTTTTTTTTTTATACAAACCCTAGTGGTGTAGTGATTAAGGGCTATGGCTGCTAATCAAAACACTGGCAATTCAAATCTACTAGGCAGTCCTTAGAAACCCTATGGGGCAGCTCTACTCTGTCCTGTAGGGTCACACTATGAGTCGGAATCAACTCAAGGGCAACAGGTTTTTTTTTGTTTGTTTATGCAATACTGCAGAACCTGGTGGTACAGTGGTTAAGAGCCTGGCTGCTAACCAAAGGGTGGGCAGCTCCTTGGAAACCCTGTGGGGCAGTTTTACCCTGTCCTGTAGTGTTATTATGAGTCGGCATCAACCAGACAACAATGGGTTTGGTTTTGGTTATGCTGTAACTGCCATGAGGGGCCAATGGTACTTAAACGTCTGTCATTTGTAGCTCTCACAGAGTTGGCTGTTAGTTTTACAACATAGATTCCAAACACTTCCATGGTTAAGAGTTAAGTATTAAACTCAATGGAGAAGACTCAAACCCAACATGACCACCGGGATCTTACATTCATCCAGAGATGCCTATTAAGAACTCAAGAAAAGCCTGCAATCACCAGAGTTTTCATTATTGTCAGACCCATGGCTCCATTATTTGTTCCTAGATTCTGCCACTTGTGGGAAAATATTGTTGGATGGCAGCTGTCCTCCTTGATCTAAGTCTCAAATGATAGAAACACTGTCCAAATTGTAGGATTCCCAAGTTTTTATAATTAACTCTAATACCTTTTGTAGAGAAGAAATTCCTTATCTCTGAATAGAGGCTGTCTTTTCAATGAGAATATCTTTAGCATTCTTACTTATCTTTTTGGGCAGCTTTGGTTACTAACTGTTCATTTAAAAAATATATATATATACTGTTGTATTCATTGTAATCCATTACATCAATCTCATCCACAAATTTATTTCACAAGGCTTTTATTTTCTTTACATCTTGCTTCTGATGTATAATCTATCTGAAACAAACACATCATTTTTTGCCTGCAGAAATTTTGCCCATCATTCAGATTTCTTTTCAAAAGACATCTTGGACACAGAGCCTATACTGATCCTTCCATTTGATCCTACTCCCTCCACACCTCCCCTACTAAAGACAAATAAAACAACTAGAAATAATGACATTGCCCCTGAACTTCATAGCATTTTAGCTTCACCCCTCCTGTGGCAATTAACACTTTATGTAACTATTGTTAGTTGCCATCAAGAGGGCTCCAACTCTGGTGACTCCATGTATAACAGTCTGAAACTTTGCCCAGTCCCGTGCCATCTTCATGATCATTGGTATGCTTGAGTCCATTGTTGGCCTATTGTGTCAATCCATCTTATTGAGGGTTTCCCTCATTTTCACTGACACTCTGTTTTACCAAATACGGTGTCCTTTTCTAGTCGTTGGTCTTCCCTGATGACGTGTCCAAGTAAGTGAGCTACAATAACCTTTTGTCTCTACTCTCTAGAGTCTGAGCATCAGCAAGATAGAGACTATTTTTAATCAGTTAGGAAGCTTTGAGCTTGCAAGAGATGGAATAACCAACTAAACTGACTTACAAAATAACATAATTGTTATCTTATTTAACGGAAGTTCCAATTTAACTCCAAATTCCAGAGTTGCTTAATTCAACAGGTCAACAATTTACAGCTCCTAGATTTTTTTTTTTTTTTTTCTGTGAATCTCTTGGCTTTCCCCACATGGACCTAAGCTAGCTGTCACAGCAGCAAGCAGCACCACCCACAGGCCAACCTTTCAAGAGTGAAAGAAAGGAGAAGGTCTATTGCCTCCACAAGCCTGATATTTATCTGGGAGAAAAATCCCAAAATTTCTCCAACGAAGTTCCCTTATGTCTTATTGAGCAGAACTGGTTCACATATCCACCTCAAAGTAATTCCTGGTGAAAAGGAATGGAATTCTCACAACTGATTAGACCAAAGTTTACCAGTTGCCATCTAATGGATTCCAAATCCCAGCAACTCTACATGGGTCCCAGAGTAGAACTGTGCTCTTTAGGAGGTTCAATACTGAATTTTTTTGGAAGTAGATCTCTAGGCCTTTCTTCCAAGGTACACTGGGGTGGATTTGAACTGCCAAACTTTTGGTTAGTAGCTGAGTGCTTAACAATTTATGCCACTCAGGGATACCAGACCAAAGTTTAGACCAATATCCCCGTGTCTTAGGCTGGGTTCTCCAGAGAAACAAAGTCATTAAAGAGTGTAAATATACATAGAGATTTATATCAAGGAAACAACTCACACAACTGTAGAGGTTGCAATGTCCCAAGTCTGTGGATCAGGATAGAAACCTTTCCCAATTCACAGAGCCACAGAAGCTGGTGAACCCAAGATCCTCAGGTTGAAGAATCCCAGGGTTGACAGGCAAGGGTTCTCCTGATTCACATAGCTGCAGGAGCTGCAAGATCGGTAGGTCGGGGAGCAAAGGACTCTTGCTTGCTGGCGTGAAGATCCACAAATCCCAAGATGGACAGGTAAGCTGCTAGCTCAAGGCCCAAGAACTGGAGGTCAGACAAGAGGCACCTGCTGGATCCAGGACAAGCCCAAAACCTTGCCAGGTTGAGCAGGAAGGAAATAGGTGGTGGAAGGCAGAGAGACAAAGGCTGAGGGGACAGTGAGCCACCACAGGCCACACCCCTGCCGGTACCACTCAGCAGATTCCATCACGGGAGTGATCACATATCAGATTTCAACAGGAATGTGATCAAAACATCATACAACTACCAAAACACTGAGAATCATAGCCCAGCCATGTTGACACACAATCTTAGCCATCATACCTGGAATTGGGGAAAGGGCCCATCATAGCTGAATACACTGCCATCTGCCTGATTGCTTGATAACACTGGAGTTTTATTAGCAACTAAGGAGGAAATGGCTCTATTAAAGAGAGTCAAGAATATTCAAATACATCAAACCTATATTCAGTAGATGAGATAACATTTTTAACAGCTTTGACTAAGGTATCTCTGTATTTCTCACAATGGCTAGTCAGATTTCAATGAGTATTTATTAGTAGAATTAATTCATTTAATTATCTTGTATATGATAGGTACTATGTTAAGGACGAGATACACAATACTAAAAATTAAACAATAGTGAGTAAAATTAAGTAGGACCCCTGCCACTAATATAAAAATAACAGCTAAACTTACCACGTGGCAGGTACAGTGCTAATGTGTTATTTTCATCAGTCTTCACACAACCCTATAGGATTTAAAAAAAAAATATATAGGATAGGCTGTATTAAAATCACCATTTTTCTGATGAGAAAACTGTGGCCCAACAAAGTTGAACATCTTGACTAAGGTGGCAAAAGTTAGATTCAAAGCAAGTTTTGTTGAAATCTTTTTGAAATTACTTGTGTGGGTGTATGTGTGTAGATGTGAGACAAGTAGGTAGACAGGTAAGTAGAGTGACTGAGACACACTTCTCTTGTTTCTTGGAAAGGTGAGTTCTCTGAGTTTACTCTGATTTGAAGAGCTTCTTTTATCATGTTCTTTCAGCCTCTCTTAAACACCATGAAGCCCCTTTCATCTTGTGTTCAGAATTCATGGGGTTAGCTTATCTACCTGCATGGTATTATAGATGCAGATTCTCTCATTTCATCCTGCAACTTTCCTACCTGAAGAGTAAGCTCTGGCTTTTGGGGAGCCCACTTGTAGACTGGGAGAGTATGACACAGTGATCGTTTTAACTCCTGGTTTTGAATCATCTTGTGCTTACATCAACCAACAGTATCAGAAATTACATGGTTTAGTGATGAGCAAGATTTAGACAACAGACATTTTGTTATTTTAATTGAGTTACTCGTGTTTAAAAATAGGGATATTTCACATCAAATGTGGATTCAACCTAGTTTTGAGAAGCAGGGAGCTATAGCAGTACTGGGGGTACTTGCTCACGGGGCAACGATTGGCAGGAACTGAGTAGCTGCTGCATGCCTCGGATGGGACAGGGGCTCTCCAGTTTCAAGGAACACTTTTAGAGTTGACTGCTTTGCTCTCTTCAGTATCTGCTGTATTAACCAGTTGCCATCCACCCAATGTATGTCACAGCAGAACTGTGCTCCATAGGGTTTTCAACAGCTGATTTTTCAGAAGTAGTTTTTCAGGACATTCTTTGGCACCTCTGGGCAGACTCAAATGTCCCCAGTCAAGACTGTTATGAAAACTTCAGTAAATCTTCCTGCTTTAACAGAGTGTTTATTACTCTTAGACAAAGATGACACTATAGCAGAAGAGTTGTTGGATCAAAATAATCTAGTCAAGAATTTGTACTAAACCATTAATAAATTTCAACATTCTGTTTCTGAAACCATGATTGCATGTAATCTTAGTCTTAACATCTTAAGGAAGAAATTACAAAAATTCCAACCATCTTCATTGGCATCATACCATCAGGTTTCCAAAGGATCATTACATTCACCATCTCATGTGCTCATTACAACAACCAGGTGACCAGATAGTCCCAGTTTTAATCTTTCTACTTTACAAAGGGATGCAAATTCAGAGATCTCACAGCAGGGGAGGGGCACAAAAGAAAAGAGATACGGTTCTTAAACTAGGGCATTGCTTTGGTTCTGTTGGGGTCTAAGTTATTCCTGGTAGAAACTGTAGACCACATGATGTTTCTTAAAGCCTCCATGAGGAACTGGCAGATGGCTAATTTCCACTGTTAAAGCAAGTCATATGGCCAAGCCTCAAATCTTGATTGGGAAGTGTACTTCACCACAAGACAGAATCTACCATATGTAATTCCACACTGAATTTTGTCTCCCTTGAGGCAGTGACAAATTCCATTCCTACGTATCTAGTATCTTATCCAGAGCCAACATTCCATGCTTATTTGAATAGTGTGGCCAGTTGGTAATGTGATTCTATGAATCTTTATAGAAATAACATACAGATACTGTTTACCAGAAGCAATATATATACAACTAGTTTAGATAAGTGTGCAGGCTTCAGATTTACAGAGACCTGGTCTTACTCCTTTTTTTGGGCGGGGGGGGGGTTGAGTCTTACTCCTAATTCTGCCACTTACTAGCTGGAAGACCTTAGGTAAGTTTCATAACCTCTGAGCCTCAGTTTCCTCGTCTGTCATATGAAAATAGCAATACATGCTTTGTGGAGTTGTTTGTGGATTACATGGAAATTATATAGCATGGCCACTAGAACTCCAGTATTCACGGAGTTCCCTGGGGGTGACAGTTCCTACACAATTTTGAATAGGTTGGAAAAAAAAAAAAATAGAGACCAAAATATCATCTTATTTACTGATAGAGGCCAGGTTGGAGAATGTGGCTTTAGGTCTGATAGTCAAACAGCCTCCTGATAAGCAAATCCAAATTGGTCCCCAGTTATGGAGGGTCTGTCCAAGGTAAGTCTCCCTTCACAGGGGAGTTCTTTGTGCCACGGACAACAAGAAGGCACAGAAGAGAATTCATACTTTTTTTTTTTTTAATAAGAGACAAGGATAGATGAATGGATGTTCTTAGTTCATCTAGCTAATTTTGTCAATCAAAAAATCTCTCAACCATTCCATGGCCAAAGTGAAAAAAGGAATGGAGATAGGCCGGGGGTTACACTAATTGAGCCCCCATCATGTTGTTATTTTTAGAGACTTTATGTACAACAGAATGAAGCTTTGTCTGGTGTTGTGTTATCCTCACAATTGCCAGCATGTTTGAGCTCATCGTTGCTGCTGTTGTGCCAATTCATCTCACCAAGGGTCTCCAATACCCTCATTGGCCCTCTTCTTCAACAAACACAATGTCCATGTCCAGCAATTTTTTTTTTCCTCAATGATGTATTCAAAGCAAGCAAGTTAGACAATGGTCTATTGTGATCCATAAGGTTTTCACTGGCTAACTTGCTAAAGTAGATCACCAGGCCTTTCTTTTCAGTCTGTCTTAGTCTGGAAGCTCCTCTGAAACCTGTCTACTGTGGGTGACCCTGCTGGTATTTAAAACACTGGTGGCATAGCTTTCAGCACCATAGCAACAAGCCAGCCACCACAGTACAACAAACTGTCAGATAGTTTGAGCTTCCATCATAAGAAGTAAATATTAGGAGTTGAGAAGTACTCGTTAATAACCTAATTTCTCAAAAGCCCTTGGCTATGATGTTTATTGGAGATCAAGTAGGAGATTAAAGAGTACACCAAAATGTCCTCAACTAAAATGTCCGTGCCCAATGTTTCACAGAGCCCCAAATCCTCCCCTGGATTAGCAGTATTCTATGATGAAACTGCCTTTTAGGTTGGGTTAAAAAAAAAAAAAATTCACTATCGAAAAGGGATCACATGGATATTTTGTGTCCATGGCTCATCTCTATCAAATGGTAGATTCCTGTAAAAGCAGAAACTATGCCTTATTCATCATTATATTTCCCACAGTACCTTGCACAATCTTCCCCAATAATTATTACACAGATTGCTCATCTAGCTATGAGTGTTACAGCTTACAAAGCACTTTTGTGTTGATGATCTCATTTGAGCCTTTCACAGTCCTGGGAAGGAAGGAGGAAGGGAGGGAGTGGTTATTCGCTCCTTTCACAGCTGAGAATGCTGAGGCCTAGACCAGCTGTGTGACTTGTCCAGCTAATGGAAGAGAGGATCAGAATTATATTTTGCCACTGTGACCTGGGTCATCTGAATATTAGCTCAGCGTTCCATCCAGTAATGTTTTTTTCATTTTGTCTGAAGGAAACTGATTAGTTGATCTAATGACTACACTATTCTAAGAGTCTCAGCAATGTTCAGGAGCCAATCTCTGTTTCTGTCATCACATCTCTGATTCTTCTGCCTCCCTCTTTCACTAATAAGGACCCTTGATATTATATTGGGCCCACCCAGATAATCCAAGTGCCTCATCTGCTTTGACTTGGGGGCTGAAGTAGGTTTGGAAGCTTGCTTCTCTTAGGTTTTGGCTGACTCCTATCACTTGCCATGGGATGTGGATTGCTGTGGTGATGGGAGTAAGAGCGCTGAGCTGGAAGAGAATTAAAATGCTCCATGGACTGGTGGGGAGGTGACTATGACTGTTGCAAAGGGAAAAGACATCAGAGAGTCAGTAAAACTTCTATGGATCTGGATATCTGAACTGTCTCCCAGAGAGCTAGAAGTCATTAAAAGAGAAGTGAGCTCAACCATAAGACTAAATTGAGTTACCTTTTTGTCATGGGCATCATTGATTAGAACCATATCACTGTGTCACTAACCCCATGACAGCCATAGCATAATGGAAAAGGCAGTGTGGTGGGCAGAGTAATGACTCCCCAAAGATGGCAACATCCTAATCCTTGGAACCTGTGAATATGTTCACTTACATAGCAAAAGGGACTTAGCAGGTGTGGTTAAGTTAAAGATTTGAGATGGAGAGATTATCCTGGATTACCTGAGTGGGCCCAATATAACATCAAGAGTTGAAGAGGGAGGCAGAAGAGTCAGAGTTGTGAGTGAAGACAGAAGCAAAACCAAATCAAACCCATTGCCATTGAGTCAATTCTGACTCATAACAACACTATAGGACAGAGTAGAACTGCCCCCATAGAGTTTCCAAGGAGTGCCTGGTGGATTCGAACTGCTGACCTCTTGGTTCGGAGCTGTAGCTCTTAACCACTATGCCACTAGGGTTTCCAAGAGAGAAGCAGAGGTTGGAATAACGTAACTGCTGGCTGAGAGCCATGAGCCAAGGGATGAGGGTAGCCTCTCGAAGCTGGAAAAGGCAAGGAAACTTGATTCTCCCATCATGCTTCTGGATGTAACTTGGCCCTGCCATCACCTTGATTTTCAGCCCTGTGAGATGGGTTTTGGACTTGTGAACTCCAGAACTGTAAGACAGTAAATTTCTGTTGTTTTAATCCACTAAGTGTTTTGTAATCTGTTACGGCAGCAATAGATAACTAGTAATACAGACAGAATGAAGCTTGAATTCTGGTTCCTGCATTTAGTTGCCTCGTGACCTTGGGCAAGTTATAGCTAAGCCCCAATTATTGAATATTTATAATGGGTGATCTGATTATAGTACTTTCTTCATTGGATTGTTACAAAGATAGATGTATGGCACACTGCATGTTACGTGTTAGGAGCTGGATTAATGGTTGTTAAAATGCCAATACTTTTTTTTTCTTTACAGTATTTATCTAGCTTGAAAATCATAGAATTAACATCTAAATCTAAAAATTGGACTAAATATATGTACACTACAGTCCCCTTGGGAAAAACATAATGCTTAGCATGTTGTATTTCTTATGTATATTCGTATCTGCTGCTGTCGAGTTGATCCCGACTCATAGCAACCCCATAGGACAGAGTAGAACTGCCCCGATAGGTTTCCAAGGAGCAGCTAGTGGATTCAAACTGCTGACCTTCTGGTTAGCAGCCAAGCTTGGTGGCATAGTGGTTAAGCGTTTGGCTGGTAACCAAAAGGTCGTCAATTCGAATCCACCAGCTGCTCCTTGGAAACCATATGAGGCGGTTCTACTCTGTCTGTCGTATAGGGCCGCTATGAGTTGGAATCGACTCGACGCCAACAGGTATTTCTTATATATACAATAATATATTTAGGGCCTGATTCATTTTGGGAATTAAAAGTGGATTTGGGGAAATATTTCAGATTACTTAAGGGAATGAGTCTCAGCGATGTCGTCTAGTACTATGCATAGGCTTGCAGTAAGATGGTTAAATTTTTCTAGCTTAGATCTTGAGTTTTAGAAACTCCCAACCTACTAACTTATATGAACATGATATATATATATATATATATTTTAAAAAGTCAAAAGACCATTACTTGAAGCACTATCCCCTTCTCTGCTTCAAATGTTGGCCAATTCTTACTCATCTTTCAGATATCAGCTTATTAGCCTTTCCTCTGCAGAGTGTTTCTTATGCTTCCACCTGCCTGTCCCAAACCACCAGTTGCCATCAAGTCAACTGACTCATGGCAACCCCATGTGTGCCAGAATAGAAAAAAATTTGCTCCCTATAGTTTTTAATGACTGATTTTTGGAAGTATATCACCAGGTCTTTTTTCTGAGGTACCTGTGGGTGGAATTGAACTTCCAAACTTTGGGTTAGCAACCTATCTTGTTAACCATTTGCAATACCCGGGGACTTCCCTACCCCAGTCAGGGTTAAATGACCCGCCCACCCATTCTCAGATAATCTTGGAAGTAATCGTAGTACAACCTTGTAATTAATACTTTTGTTTGTCTGCCTTTCCCTCTGTAAATTACATAAAAGAAGGGACTATATTGTTTCTGTTATCCTATTATCCATATCTCTCCATACAGGCCTCAATGAATGCACGTTTGGGAAAAGGAAGGATAACAGGTCCAAATTTGGGTCCTACCTTGAAAATTGCAAGACTTGAAAACTTGTTGATCTTCCAAACCTCTGTTTCCTAACATATAAAATATGATACCAGTTTCTACTGATCTCCCAGGGAAGGATCAAAGGAGGTAAAGCATATCAAAGCACAGCATGATGGGTTAGGTAAGCAACCATGACTTCACTTCAGATCTACCCCAACGGCCACATTTTATTTCTGCATATACTTATTGAGCACTTCCTGTATTGAGCACAGTACTAAGACCTCAAGTTGACAGTAGTAAACTGAACGGGCAGTGAAGTACAAAGTCAATAATAACACAGCAAAATTACCTCCTTTTTTTCTGGGTGAAAAGGGATTTCTTTTCACTAAACTATCCAAGAAGAAAGGATTTCCGAAGGATATGTGCTCTTCTCTGAGTGAGGAATAAAGAAGTGAATGACAGAATTGTCATCCTACAGAAGCCCAAGTCTAATGAGGAGCAAATACATATGCCAATATCTCAGGGTAAGGCGGCATCTCATCAAGCCTTTTAACAGTGATTCTACCATTGTTTATGGGAACATCGGGCAGGGGTGGGAGAGACAGTGGGAAACCATCTTCTGGAAGGAGGTGGAATTTGAGCTGAGTAAGGTTCTATAAGCAATTTAACTATCTTTATAAATTGAACATCTGTATATGCAAAGTGGATGATATTCTATGTAGTTGCTTATATGAAAGCTGAAAACGAGGGATCGTTTACAAGAAAACAGAAAAGCCTGGTGCTATTTGGTGTAGAATGTTACTTCAAGCATCTGCTGAGACTTGATTCCCAAGCTAGAGAGCCATCATAGGGTTTTTAATGTAGTATGCTGTGGCACAAGAAAAAGGGATAGAGGGAGAATGGTTTGTGACTTTTTACCAGTTCCTGCCCCAATTTATGATCCCATCAGCATCTCCATGGGATAATTAGAGAGTAGAAAAATTCCACTGGTTTCCATTTTTGACCCACACTTTGGGATTTGCATCCTTGAGTGAGCTTGTTTTTGTTGGTGGATGAGTGTCATTTTTGTTGTAGGTAACATTACAGTTGCAATATTTTAATTAATTTTCTCTCTTCCTCTCTAGCTTTTTTAAGGTATAATTGAGATACATATTTAAAGTGTACAATAGAATTTTGACGTATGTGTATGTCTGTGAAACCTTCATCATAATCAAAATAATGAACACACTCAGGAACCCCGAAGAGTTCCTTATAAGGCTTTGTAACATTTTCCTACCTTTCCCCCTCATTCTCTGATCCCTTTCTGTTACTGTATATCCATTTACATTTTCTAGAATTTTTATGTAAATGGACTCATAGAGTCTATAATCTTTTTTTTTTTTTGTTCTAGCAGTTACTGAACTGCTTTCTGTTACTGTATATCCATTTACATTTTCTAGAATTTTTATGTAAATGGACTCATAGAGTCTATAATCTTTTTTTTTTTTTTTTTTGGCCTGGGTTCTTTCACTCCACATTAGCTTTAGATTCATTTATGTTGCTATATGTTAATAGTTCATTCCTTTTTTATTACTGAGTGATATTCCATTGTATGAATACACTATATTTTATCCATTCACCTTTCTGTAATTTGTTTTTTCATTCATCTGTTTATGGGCATTTGTGTTGCTTCCAGTTTTTAACTATTACAAATAAGCTGCTGTGAACATTTGAGCTTAAGTCTTTGTGTGGGCATAGGCTTTCTATTCTCTTGTCTTTTCATTTCTCTGCCTACATTCGTTTTCTCTTTGGATTTAGACTAATCTGCCCCTTGGTAGCCATGGGTAGTGGAGAAATACCAAAAGAACACACAGAGTACTTGATTCTATGTTTTTATTCATTTTCTTTCCTGAGTAATTGAGTTACAGGGGGAGGCCATTAGAAGTTTGCTTGGAGGCTGTGGGAATTCCAAATAAGTAATAATAATGATATATGAAGGTTGCAATACATGAAACTAAAAAGTGAAAATGAGGAAGTGCTACCTAAATGTTTGAGCCATATAAGGGTGGATTGGGATTTCATTAGAGCAAATGAGTTTCAGGTTAGGAACAGCATGCAACAAGAACTTGGGCAAACACTCACAGGGGATATTTATCTTCAGCTCATTTCAGTCCATAAATATGTATTGAATATGTAGTGTGTGCCAGATACTAGAGCTATGGTGACAGCAGCAAGCTCATGGCCTAGTGGGGAAGAACGGCAAGAGAGCAAGTGATTGCAGTACAGTATCAGCATCTGTAATCAATGCATGCAGAAAGTGTCAGGGGGCACGTGCTTAGGGACATCTGGTCCATGGAAGGGGGTGGAGCAGTCAGGGGAGTTTCCAGGAGGAGGTTACTCTCACTCAAAACGTGAAAGCTGGGCAAAAGAGATAGGGAGAAGTATGGAGACATAGGATGGCATGGACAGTGGACGTAGCATGTGCAAAGGTCTAGAGTTCAGAGTGAGCATGGAATGATCGGGAAGCAACTTCAGTGTGCTGGGAACATAAAGTGAGATGAGAAGCGAGCATGGCAGGGGTTAAACTGTGAAGGACAGAGCTATCATGCTAGGGAGTTTGGCAGTGGGAATCCATACAGGGGGCTATAGGTGGATATAAACACGTACTGGTTTTAGAAAAAATAATTCCACTGGGTGGAGGAGAATACATCAGAGCAGGAAAAATCCACAAGCAGGAAGGCCAGTAAGGTAATAAGAGTGACTGAACTTAGGCAATCCAAGTATCTTTTACCCAGAGATTCAATTAGTCCATAAAAGTTTCTCACAGAAAATTCCATATGGCAAATGAAGAATCCACTCCACTCTAGTATACCAGGTACCACTGAGGCACCACCATGAATCTGTCAATTTGTTGTACTGTGGTGACTTGCATGTTGCGTGATACTGGAAGCTTTGTCACCAGTATTTCAAATACCACAGTGTCATCCTTGGTGGACAGGATTCAGTGAAGCTTTCAGACTAAGGCAGACTAGGAAGCAGGACCTGGCAGTCTACTTCTGAAAAAAATTGGCCAGTGAAAACCTTATGAACAGCAGTGGAACATTGGCTGATATAGTGCTGGAAGATGAGCCCCTCACTTTGGAAGGCACTGAAAATACCACCTAGGAAGAGCTGCCTCCTGAAAATAGAGTTGAACTTAATGACATGAATGGAGTCAGGCCTTTGGGACCTACATTTACTGATATGGCACAACTCAAAATGAGAAGACAGGGCTGCAAACATCCATTAATAATCGAAACTGGGAATGTACGATGTATGAATCTAGCAAAATTGGAAATCGTCAAAAATGAAATGCATAGAGATCAATATCCTAGGTATTAGCAAGCTGAAATGGGCTGTTAGCCATTTTGAATCAGACAATCATACGGTCTATTATGCCGGGGATGAAAAATTGAAGAGGAATAGTGTCATGTTCATCACCAAAAAGAACATTTTAAGATCTACCCTGAAGTACAACTCTGTCAGTGATATGATAGTACCCATACACCTACAAGGAAGACCAGTTAATATGACTATTATTCAAATTTAAGCACCAACCACTAATGCCAAAGTGAGGAAACTGAAGATTTTTACCCACTTCTGCAGCCTGAAATTGATCAAACATGTAATCAAGATGCATTGAATTACTGGTGACTGGAGTGAAAAAGTTGGAAACAAAGAAGAAGAGTCGGTAGTTGGAAAATATTGTAGTCGATAAACGTTGCTAGAAATCATGAGATAAAATTCTGCAAGACCTGTGAACTATTCATTGCAAAAACCTTTTTTCAGCAACATAAATGGTGACTATACGTGTGTTGGACCTCACCAAATGGAATACAAAGGAATCAAATCGACCATATTTGTGGAAAGAGACAATGGAAAAGCTCAATATCATCAGTCAGAACAAGGCCAGGGGCCTACTGCAGAGCAGATCATCAATTGCTCATATGCAAGTTCAAGTTGAAGCTGAAGAAAATCAAAACAAATCCCCAAGAGCCAAAATACGACCTTGTGTATGTTCCACCAGAATTTGGAGACCATCTCAAGAACAGATTTGGCACAATGAACACAAGTGACAGAAGACCAGATGAGCTGTGGGAACACATCAAGGATATCATACAGCAAGAGGTCATTAAAAAGACGGGAAGGAAAAGGCCAAAATGGATGAGAGTAGAGACTCTGAAACTTGCTCTTGAATGTAGAGTAGCTAAAGAGAATGGAAGAAGTGATGAAGTAAAAGAGCTAAACAGATTTCAAAGGGCAGCTGAAGAAGACAAAGTAAAATATTATAATGAAATGTGCAAAGACCTGGAGTTAGAAAACCAAAATGGAATAACATGCTCTGTATTTTGCAAGCTGAAAGAACTGAAGAAAAATTTAAGCCTCGAGTTGCAATTTTTAAGGATTCTATGGGCAAAATCTTGAATGATGCAAGAAGCATCAAAAGCAGATGGAAGGAATACACAGTCACTGTACCAAAAAGAATTGGTTTATGTTCGATCATTTCAGAAGGTAGCATATGACCAGGAACTGATGCTATTGAAGTTAGAAGTCCAAACTGCACCGGACACATTGGCGAGAAACAAGGCTCCAGGAATTGATGGAATACCAATTGAGATGTTTCAACAAACAGATGCAGTGCTGGAGGTGTTCACTTGTCTATGCCAAGAAATTTGGAAGACAGCTACCTGGCCGACTGACTGGAAGAGATCTATATTCACGCCCATTCCAAAGGAGGGTAATTCTCAAGCAATATCATTAATATCATACGCAAGTGAAATTTTGCTGAATATCATGCAAAAGCAGTTGTAGCACTACATCAACAGGGAACTGCCAGAAGTTCAAGCCAGATTCAGAGGAGGATATGGAACAAGGAATATCATTGCCGATGTCAAATGGATCTTCGCTGAGAGCAGAGAATAACAGAAAGATGTTTACCTATCTCTTACTGACTTTGCAAAGGCATTCAACTGTGTGGATCATAACAAATTATGGATAGCATTGCGAAGAATGGAAATTCCAGAACACTTAATTGTGCTTATGTGGAACCTGTACATAGACCAAGAGGCAGTCATTGGAACAGAACAAGGTGATACTAAAAAATCAGGATAGGTGTGTGTCAGGGTTGTATCCTTTCACCATACCTATTCAATCTATATGCTGGCCAAATAATCCAAGAAGCTGGGCTATATGAAGAAGAAAAGGGCATCAAGATTGGTAGAAGATTCATTAACAATCCGTTATATGCAGTTGACACAACCTTGCTTGATGAAAGTGAAGAGGACTTGAAGCACTTACTGATGAAGATCAGAGACCACAGCCTGCAGTATGGATTATACCCCAGCATACAGAAAACAAAAATCCTCACAACTGGACCAATCAGCAACATCATGATAAGTGGAGAAAAGATTGACACTGTCAAGGATTTCATTTTGCTTGGATCCACAATCAATGCCCATGGAAGTAGCTGTCAGGAAATCAAGCAACATATTGCGTTGCGCAAATCTGGTGCAAAGACCTCTTTGAAGTGTTCAAAAGCAATGATGTCACTTTGAGGACTAAGGTGTACCTGACCCAAGCCATGATATTTTCAATTGCTTATATACATGTGAAGGCTGCACCATGAATAAGGAAGAATTGAAGTCTTTGAATTATGGAGTTGGAGAAGAATATTGAATATGGACTGCCAGAAAAATGAATACGCCTGTCTTGGAAGAAATACAGTCAGAGTGCTCCTTGGAAGCGCGGATGCCGAGACTTCATCTCAGGTACTTTGGATACATTATCAGGAGTGAACAGGCCCTGGAGGAAGGCATCACGCTTGGTAAAGTAGAAGGTCAGGGAAAAAGAGAAAGGCCCTCAAAGAGATGGATTAATACTGTGGCTGCAACAATGCGCTCATGGATAACAATAATTGTCAGGATGGTGCAGGAACAGGTGATGTTTCATTCTGTTCTGATGTAAGTAGGGTCACTATGAGTTGGAACTGACACGATGGCACCTAACAACAACACTGAGTCACCTTTGTGCTTCATAAAATATATCCCATTAAAGCTGTTATTAAAAAAAAGAAAAAGGAAAAGAAAACAAGTAAGACAACTTTCCCAAGTACATAAAGCTATACCGAAGAGCAATTTTGGATCTGAAATAAAGGTTTCTGTTTTCCAATTGTCATCAAGTTGAACCTAACTCATGGCAACTTTGTGTGTGCGAGAGTAGGACTCTGCTCATAGGGTTTTTTTTTAATAATTTTTATTGAGCTTTAAGTGAACATTTACAAATCAAGTCAGTCTGTCACATATAAGCTTATATACACCTTACTCCATACTCCCACTTACTCTCCCCCTAATGAGTCAGCCCTTCCAGTCTCTCCTTTCATGACAATTTTGCCAGTTTCTAACCGTCTCTACCCTCCCATCTCCCCTCCAGATAGGAGATGCCAACACAGTCTCAAGTGTCCACCTGATATAAGTAGCTCACTCTTCATCAGCATCTCTCTCCTACCCATTGTCCAGTCCCTTCCATGTCTGATGAGTTGTCTTCGGGAATGGTTCCTGTCCTGGGAAAAGAGAAGGTTTGGGGACCATGACTGCCGGGATTCCTCTAGTCTCAGTCAGACCATTAAGTTTGGTCTTTTTATGAGAATTTGGGGTCTGTATCCCACTGATCTCCTGCTCCCTCAGGGGTTCTCTGTTGTGCTCCCTGCCAGGGCAGTCATTGGTTGTGGCCGGGCACCAACTAGTTCTTCTGGTCTCAGGATGATGTAAGTCTCTGGTTCCTGTGGCCCTTTCTGTCTCTTGGGCTCATAGTTATCGTGTGACCTTGGTGTTCTTCATTCTCCTTTGATCCAGGTGGGTTGAGACCAATTGATGCATTTTAGATGGCCGCTTGTTAGCATTTAAGACCCCAGACACCACATTTCAAAGTGGGATGCAGAATGTTTTCATAATAGAATTATTTTGCCAATTGACTTAGAAGTCCCCTTAAGCCATAGTCCCCAAACCCCCGCCCTTGCTCCGCTGACCTTTGAAGCATTCATTTTATCCTGGAAACTTCTTTGCTTTTGGTCCAGTCCAGTTGAGCTGACCTTCCGAGTATTGAGTATTGCCCTTCCCTTCACCTAAAGTAGTTCTTATCTACTAACTAATCAGTAAATAACCCTCTCCCACCCTCCCTCTCTCCCGCCCTCGTAACCACAAAGGTATGTGTTCTTCTCAGTTTATACTGTTTCTCCATATCTTATAATAGTGGTCTTATACAATATTTGTCCTTTTGCCTCTGACTAATTTCACTCAGCATAATGCCTTCCAGGTTCCTCCATGTGATGAAATGTTTCACAGATTCGTCACTGTTCTTTATCGATGCGTGGTATTCCATTGTGTGAATATACCACAATTTATTTAACCATTCATCCATTGATGGACATCTTGGTTGCTTCCAGCTTTTTGCTATTGTAAACAGAGCTGCAATAAACATGGGTGTGCATATATCTGTTTGTGTGAAGGCTCTTATTTCTCTAGGGTATATTCCGAGGAGTGGGATTTCTGGATTGTATGGTAGTTCTATTTCTAACTTTTTAAGAAAACGCCAGATAGATTTCCAAAGTGGTTGTACCATTTTACATTCCCACCAGCAGTGTATAAGAGTTCCAATCTCTCCACAGCCTCTCCAACATTTATTATTTTCTGTTTTTTGGATTAATGCCAGCCTTGTTGGAGTGAGATGGAATCTCATAGTAGTTTTAATTTGCATTTCTCTAATGGCTAATGATCGAGAACATTTTCTCATGTATCTGTTAGCTGTCTGAGTATCTTCTTTAGTGAAGTGTGTGTTCATATCCTTTGCCCATTTCTTGATTGGGTTGTTTGTCTTTTTGTGGTTGAGTTTTAACAGAATCACATAGATTTTAGAGATCAGGCGCTGGTCGGAGATGTCATAGCTGAAAATTCTTTCCCAGTCTGTAAGTGGTCTTTTTACTCTTTTGGTGAAGTCTTTAGATGAGCATAGGTGTTTGATTTTTAGGAGCTCCCAGTTATCTGGTTTCTCTTCATCATTTTTGGTAATGTTTTGTATTCTGTTTATGCCTTGTATTAGGGCTCCTAGGGTTGTCCCTATTTTTTCTTCCATGATCATTATCATTTTAGTCTTTATATTTAGGTGTTTGATCCACTTGGAGTTAGTTTTTGTGCTTGGTGTGAGGTATGGGTCCTGTTTCATTTTTTTGCAAATGGATATCCAGTTATGCCAGCACCATTTGTTAAAAAGACTGTCTTTTCCCCAATTATCTGACACTGGGCCTTTGTCAAATATCAGCTGCTAATACATGGATGGATTTATATCTGGGTTCTCAATTCTGTTCCATTGGTCTATGTGCCTGTTGTACCAGTACCAGGGTGTTTTGACTACTGTGGCTGTATAATAGGTTCTAAAATCAGGTAAAGTGAGGCCTCCCACTTTCTTCTTCTTTTTCAGTAATGCTTTTCTTATCCGAGGCTTCTTTCCCTTCCATATGAAGTTGGTGATTTGTTACTGCACGACATTAAAAAATGTCATTGGAATTTGGATCGGAAGTGCATTGTATGTATAAATGGCTTTTGGTAGAATAGACATTTTTACTATCTTAAGTCTTCCTATCCATGAGCAAGGTTATGTTTTTCCACTTATGTAGGTCATTTTTAGTTTCTTGTAGTAGTACTTTGTAGTTTTCTTCATATAGGTATTTTACATCTTTGGTAAGAATTATTCCTAAGTATTTTATCTTCTTGGGGGCTACTGTGAATGGTATTGATTTGGTTATTTCCTCTTCGATGTTCTTTTTGTTGATGTAGAGGAATCCAAGTGATTTTTGTATGTTTATCTTATAACCTGAGACTGACAAATTCTTCTATTAGTTTCAGTAGTTTTCTGGAGGATTCCTTAGGGTTTTCTGTACAGATCATGTCATCTGCAAACAGAGATAATTTTACTTCCTCCTTGCCAATCCGGATGCCCTTTATTTCTTTGTCTAGCCTAATTGCTCTGGCTAGGACTTCTAGCACAATGTTGAATAAGAGCAGTGATAAAGGGCATCCTTGTTGGTTCCCGTTCTCAAGGGAAATGCTTTCAGGCTCTCTCCACTTAGAGTGATGTTGGCTGTTGGCTTTGTATAGTTACCCTTTATTATGTTGAGGAATTTTCCTTCAACTCCTATTTTGGTGAGAGTTTTTATCATAAAAGGGTGTTGGACTTTGTCAAATGCCTTTTCTGCATCAATTGATAAGATCATGTGGTTTTTGTCTTTTGTTTTATTTATGTGGTGGATTACATTAATGGTTTTTCTAATATTAAACCAGCCTTGCATACCTGGTATAAATCCCACTTGGTCGTGGTGAATTATTTTTTGATATGTTATTAAATTCTATTGGCTAGAATTTTGTTGAGGATTTTTGCATCTATGTTCATGAGGGATATAGGTCTGTAATTTTCTTTTTTTGTGATGTCTTTACTTGGTTTTGGTATCAGGGAGATGGTGGCTTCATAGAATGAGTTAGGTAGTATTCCGTCATTTTCTATGCTTTGAAATACATTTAGGAGTAGTGGTGTTATCTCTTCTCTGAAAGGTTGGTAGAACTCTGCAGTGAAGCCATCCGGGCCAGGGCTTTTTTTTGTTGGGAGTTTTTTGATAATCATTTCGATCTCTTTTTTTGTTATGGGTCTATTTAGTTGTTCTACTTCTGATTGTGTTAGTTTAGGTAGGTAGTGTTTTTCTAGGAATTCATCCATTTCTTCTAGGTTTGCAAATTTGTTAGAGGACAGTTATTCGTAATAATCTGATATGATTCTCTTAATTTCAGTTGGGTCTGTTGTGATGTGGCCCATCTCGTTTCTTATTTGGGTTATTTGTTTCCTTTCCTGTATTTCTTTAGTCAGTCTGGCCAATGGTTTATCCATTTTGTTAATTTTTTCAAAGAACCAGCTTTTGGCTTTGTTAATTCTTTCAATTGTTTTTCTGTTCTCTAATTCATTTAGTTCAGCTCTCATTTTTATTATTTGTTTTCTTCTGGTGCCTGATGGATTCTTTTGTTGTTCACTTTCTATTTGTTCAAGTTGTAGGGGCAGTTCTTTGATTTTGGCTCTTTCTTCTTTTTGTATGTGTGCATTTATCGATATAAATTGGCCTCTGAGCACTGCTTTTGCTGTGTCCCAGAGGCTTTGATAGGAAGTATTTTCATTCTCATTGCATTCTATGAATTTCTTTATTCCCTCCTTAATGTCTTCTATAACCCAGTCTTTTTTCAGCAGGGTATTGTTCAGTTTCCAAGCGTTTGATTTCTTTTCCCTAATTTTTCTGTTATTGATTTCCACCTTTATGGCCTTGTGGTCTGAGAAGATGCTTTGTAGTATTTCGATGTTTTGAATTCTTCAAAGGTTTGTTTTATGACCTAATATGTGGTCTATTTTAGAGAATGTTCCCTGTACGCTAGAAAAAAAAGTATACTTTGTAGCAGTTGGGTGGAGAGTTCTGTATAAGTCAATGAGGTCAAGTTGGTTGATTTGTAGTAATTAGGTCTTCCGTGTCTCTACTGAGCTTCTTACTGGATGTTCTGTCCTTCTCCAAAAGTGGTGTGTTGAAGTCTCCTACTATAATTGTGGAGGTGTCTATCTCATTTTTCAGTTCTGTTAAAATTTGTTTTATGTATCTTGCAGCCCTGTCATTGGGTGCATAAATATTTAATATGGTTATATCTTCCCGGTCAATTGTCCCTTTTATCATTATGTAGTGTCCTTCTTTATCCTTCGTGATGGATTTAACTTTAAAATCTATTTTAAAGTCTAAATTAATATTGCTACTCCCGCTCTTTTTTGCTTATTGTTTGCTTGATATATTATATTCCATCCTTTTAGTTTTAGTTTGTGTCTCTAAGTCTAAGGTGTGTCTTTTTTAGGCAGCATTATAGACGGGTCGTGTTCCTTTATCCAGTCTGAGACTCTCTGTCTCTTTATTGATGCGTTTAGTCCATTTACATTCGGCGTAATTATAGATAAGAATGTGTTTAGTGCTGTCATTTTGATGTCTTTTTATGTGTGTTGTTGACAATTTCACTTTTCCACTTACTTTTTTGTGCTGAGACGTTTTTCTTTGTAACTTGTGTGTTCCTCATTTTCATAGTATTTGACTTTATGTTTGCTGAGTCATTACGTTTTTCTTGATTTTTATTTTGAGTTATGGAGTTGTCATACCTCTTTGTACCTTAATATTTACCCCTATTTTTCTAAGTAAAAACCTAACTTGTATTGTCCTATATCGCCTTGTATCCCTCTCCATATGGCAGTTCTGTGCCACCTTTATTTAGTCCCTCTTTTTGATTATTGTGATCTTATACGTATTGACTTCCATGATTCCCTGTTTTGAGCATTTTTTTTTTAATTAATCTTAATTTGTTTTTGTGATTTCCGTATTTGAGTTGATATCAGGATGCTCTGTTCTGTGACCTTGTGTTGTGCTGGTATCTGATATTATTGGTTTTCTGACCAAACAATTTCCTTTAGTATTTCTCGTAGCTTTGGTTTGGTTTTTGCAAATTTTCTAAGCTTGTGTTTATCTGTAAATACCTTAATTTCGCATTCATATTTCAGAGAGAGTTTTGCTGGATATATGATCCCTGGCTGGCAGTTTTTCTCCTTCAGTGCTCTGTATATGTCATCCCATTGCCTTCTTGCCTGCATGGTTTCTGCTGAGTAGTCTGAACTTATTGATTCTCCATTGTAGGAGACCTTTCTTTTCTCCCTGGCTGCTTTTAAAATTTTCTCTTTATCTTTGGTTTTGGCAAGTTTGATGATAATATGTCTTGGTGATTTTCTTTTTGGATCAATCTTAAATGGGGTTCGATGAGCGTCTTGGATATCCTTTCATCTTTCATGATGTCAGGGAAGTTTTCTGCCAACAGATCTTCAACTATTTTCTCAGTGTTTTTTGTTATCCCTCCCTGTTCTGGGACTCCAGTCACATGCAAGTTATTCTTCTTGGTAGAGTCCCACATGATTCTTAGGGTTTCTTCATTTTTTTTAATTCTTTTATCTGATTTTTTTCCGGCTATATTGATGTTAATTCCCTGGTCCTCCAGATCCCCCAGTCTGCATTCTAATTGCTCGAGTCTGCTCCTCTGACTTCCTATTGCGTTGTCTAATTCTGTAATTTTATTGTTAATCTTTTGGATTTCTGAATGCTGTCTCTCTATGGATTCTTGCAACTTATTAATTTTTCCACTATGTTCGTGAATAATCTTTTTGAGTTCTTCAACTGCTTTATCAGTGTGTTCCTTGGATTTTTCTGCAGATTGCCTTATTTCATTTCTGAGGTCATCCCTGATGTCTTGAAGCATTCTGTAAATTAGTTTTTTATATTCCGTATCTGGCAATTCCAGGATTGTATCTTCATTTGGGAAAGATTTTGATTCTTTTGTTTGGGGAGTTGTAGAAGCAATCATGGTCTGCTTCTTTATGTGGTTTGATATTGACTGCTGTCTCCGAGCCATCACTAAGATATTGTAGTGATTTATTGTATATTTGCTCACTGAGTCTTATCTTGTTTTGTTTTCTTTCAGTATACGTAGATGGGCTACTAGATTGCGGTGTCTTGAGTGTTGTAGCCCTTGACTCACTTATGTCCTATTACCAGCTGGTTTGGGCTGTTACCAGATGTATAAGCCTGAGTCCATTCACTATTCTTGAGTAGAATCTGATTTTGGGTCATCAAGAGTGTGATGCAGACTGTCACCTATCCACGTAGAGAAGTAGTGGTGATAGTTGTGTGCACCAGATTCTAGTAGCAGCTGGGGTTCACACTCCATGGGGGGCAGGATGCTGACAGGCTTCCCCCAAGTGTCAGTAAGGTAGGTGTGCCTCTATTCCTAAAGCACCTTGGTGAGTGGGCTCTGCAGCTGTATCTTAGGCCCCCAATGCAAGTACCTCTACAGATTGGTAGGTGTCACCCTCCTTAGACCCCTAAGGCAGGAGGCTAGGTGGTCTGGCGGGAGCTTCAGCCCTCAGTTCTCTGTTGTGGGTCAGTGAGGGCTCTGTTGTATACGCAGAGATATCAGACTTGGGAAAACTTGTCTTTCCAGTAAACCCGCTAAAACAATTGCAGTCAGATCCCTATCAGAAATGCCTTTGCATTATAATAGCTGCCTTGTTCCCTGTAGGGATGAAAGCCCAAGACTGTGGATTACATATGCTTGGCTGGAGCTGGTTCTGTGTTTTTAGTCCAATTAGGGAAGGATTTTTGGTCCCTGGGTTTTTTGTAGTTGCTTCTCTCGGGCCAGGAGAATGGGTTAGGAAAAGACAAAAACAAAAGGAAAGAAAGAAAAACTGCAGAGCAGTTTACTTTCTGGCTTAGGAAATTCCAATGTTAATGAAGCCGCCTGGGAAGGGGAGGGGAGGGTTCAGATAAGTAGGAGAGAGTAGCACCCCGGAATATAGACATAGTTACTTATCCTGGTTGGTATAACTGTTTTATCTGAGATTCCCGAGGGGCGAGTCCTCAACTGTGTGCATTGGCTGGGTAGAGATTGCCCCCGAGGGTCAGGCCCGCGTCCAGTGCTTGCGCTGTCTCAGAAGACGTGGTTAGTTCCTCCGCTCCCAGTCCAAAGCCCAGCGCCAAGGTTCCCCGGCTGGGACACCGCACTCCCCACTCCAAAACTAGTCGCTGCCTACCGGTGACTTCTTCTGTCAGCCGCGTCTCTGCACTGCCTGCATGCAGTGGCTGGGCTTCCTCTTACGTCAGTTTAGGAGGTAAGGGCTGCGCCCCGTGATTGTGCCGTCTCAGGATGCCGTGCTCAGCTCCCCTGCACCCAGTCCAAAGCCCGGCGCCAAGGTTTCCTGACTGGGGCGCTGGCTCCAGGCTCCGAAAACAGTCGCTGCTTCCCCGTGGTTGTTCGTTCTCAGTCTCTGTCACTCAGGTAAACTCTTTAAACCTGTGTTTGTTGGTCAGTGTTCGTAGATTGTCATGTATGTGATCGATTCACTTGTTTTTCTGAGTCTTTGTTGCAAGAGGGATCCGAGGTAGCGTCTACCTAGTCAGCCATCTTGGCCAAATTTTCATAGGGTTTTCAATGGCTAATTTTCAGAAGTAATTACCTTTCTTCCAAGGTACTTCTGTGTAGATTTGAACCTTCAACCTTTTGGTTAGCAGTGAAACACATTAACCATTTGTACCACGCAGGGACTCCTCACTCAAATATAACGATCAGGCCATTTGTAGCCTGCAGTAAGCCAGCCTCAGGATTTAATGTTGAGATTGTTTCTCCCACTGGCTCCCAGAGTCAAGGCATCTTAGTGGTTGCTTCCTCTTGGGGAGTCCTTCGTGAATGTCAGTCCTTTCTTGTTTACTTTCCATTTTTCTACCTTTAATGTAGAATACATAGATTTTTATGTGCCCCTATTTCATCCACATAACTCTTTTGTTGCCATGGAAATCAGCTTCAATTTTCTCCCATTCTGTCAATTGTATTTTTATAGTCTCCTGCTTTCAAAAAGATAAGCTGCCTTATATTTATTTCACGTGGACGGCAAAAGCTAACCTCGTTTGAGACACAGCCAACCTTTACGTCAAGACTACACAGTGGTTATTTATTGTAGCTGATGTCATTTTGATTTCTGCCTGTGAGATCCGTTTCCAATAAAACTTCTTTAGGCTTTTACATACCTCTGCTATCCAGAGAGTAGAGCTCACCAAGTATAGAAGATTAAATTCTAGGTGGGCTCAGTGGCTAAGGGCACTGAGTTTGAGCTGCAAGCCCTCTATTCAAAATGAGGGAAATCAGTTTGGATCAAAGAAGGAAACCAAAGCAGTGAGTTCTAGTGCCAGCTCAGCTGCTAATTGACTTTCTGACCTTGGGTACAAAACGTTCTGTTCAAATTTAGATTTCCTCTTCTCTAAAATCAGAGCGATGGGCTAGATTAGAAAATGTCTTTTAAGTGAGACACTATATGCAATAGATAACAGTACAACAACTTGATTAAAGCAGAGAGAAGAGTTATTTTGATTTAGATTTTGTATTTTTTTTTTTTTAATTTAAGAAGATTTGCTATAGCTTTGAAAAGCCTGCAATTATGAGAGTTGTTCTTATTGTCTGATGTCTGATTGTCAAACTAACAACTTCAAATCAACTGTAATTAACTCACTTCTGGAATTCTCCAATTTGGTGTATTTTGAGTTATCTATGTCTGTGATCACTGTATCCACCAATTCTACCTGTAGCTGTTTAGTTTGGACTGTAGGGTATATAAAATATCAGACTGGCCTTTTTTTTATTTTATTTTATTGTTTAGGGATTTCCTTGGGTATTTTAATCAATAAAATACAGAATTTCTAATGTATAGAAATCTAAGATTCTGTAGGGCAGAGGTATGGAAAGAATAGCTCATTCAGTAAATACTGAATAGCAATTATGCAACAGTCACTGACCATATTACACACTGACAATAAGGTCACAAATAGAAAAAGAGTCTATGGAGAAGGAAGCTGCGGTCTAGTAAGGGAGTCAGACATGTGGAAGACCAATGCCATGAGGTTTTCTCTTAAGGATTGTGGGAAGGGAGGACTCATGTCCTCCCCCAGACATAGTAGTGGTGGCTACAACAGCCATACAAATCTTCTCTAAAGAGGTGAATACTGAATTGAGTCAATGTTAGCCTGATGAAGAGGGGAGGAATGGTATCCCAGGCAAAGGCATAGAAGAAGTATTTGAGGTATCAGAAGGGAGAGAGGATGCAGAAGGGCTGAACCCTGAAAGGCACTCAAAATACAACTGTATGACTTTGTGTATGGATAATAACACAACAAACCAGTTGCCATCAACTCAACCCTGACTCATGGAAACCCCATGTGTGTCAGAGCAAAACTGTACAGCATAGGGTTTTCAGTGGCTTATTTTTCAGAAGTAGATTGCTAGGTCTTTCTTCCAAGGTGCCTCTGGGTAGGCTCAAACTGCCAAACTTTTGTTCAGGAGCCGAACATACTTGGTCTTTATTGTCGAGGCAGTGGAAAGATATATTACTTAGTTATAAAGTGTTGGCTTACAGAAATGAGCTTGAAGGAGCTTATGTTAAATTGTTATTTTGTTATAAACATACAAAGGTGTCTCAGAGGACCCCAGGGCAGGGATACAATGGGCCCTCAAAAAGAGGACAATGGGAAGCTATAAGGAGGGAGTTGAAGTGTACCTTTTCTGCGCCTCTAATGGCTTCTAGGCTTCTCTCTGTCTGTCTACTCCATTCTCCTTGTCCAGTGATTGCTTTGCTCTGCTACTTAAAGACCAAGAAAGATTTCCATAATTCTCCAAAATGCAGCTTATGATTACAGCCCTGAGGAGAGACTAATGTGTGGCCCCTCAGACACACACAGACAGACACACACAAATTCACATTTACAAGGCAGAGGAACTTATCAGTCCAGCTTGGGTCAAGTGTCAACCTCTTGTCCAATCAGCTATGGCCAAAGTTTAGTCCCAAAGTACAAACATGATTATGGAGAGGCCACTCCATCTCTTTGTGGACTAGGGTAGGGGTGTGAGGAGGGAGCATAGTTATCAGAAAATGAGGACTCTCATTGTGATGTTGACAGGGTCTTGGCTTAGTGGCATTCGAAGAATAAACAGGACAGTAATCACTTCAGATTTTTTTTTACTATTCAGAATGTAATACATGTTCATGTTAACAAGTGCAAACAGCACAAAGGGTATAAAAATACAAAGGAGAGTCTCCTGACGCTTTGCTCTCCTTCTTTTCATTCAGTTACTAAATTCACTCATTTATTCATTCAACAAATATTTAAAGATCACAATCTATTCAAGGCAGAGTGCTGAGCACAGCAAATGATAACACAGACACAGTCCCTGCCCTCATGGAGCTTAAAGTCTGATGTTCCTTATTAAACATTTTTCTGGGCCTGCCTCTGCTGCTACCCTCCCAGACATGGTATCTTGGGCCACGTGGCCCGGTCAACCAGCCCATGCCTGTCCCCACGAACCGACCCAGGCCAGGCCGAGATGTCACAGATGGATGAAAGGGAGAAGCCATCCCCCAGCAGGTTACCCGCCTTCCCTCGAATGGCCCAGTCCTGTATGTCCAGGGTGGCCTGCGGAGGGTGCCTCTGGCCCGGCTGCAGTCCCGCGTGCGGTCTGGACCATCAAAGGCACAGCCTGAGAATTTTTCCAAGTCCCCCTCCAGAGATCCCCAACCAGTCCCTGTCTGCAAGGGTTGACCATGGCAGCCAAAAGCGGGCAGCTCCAGAGACCGCGCGGGCCCAGCCCCCTCGGTCAGAAACCCTCATGGCTCAGTGGTTCAGTACTATGGCTGTTAACCAAAAGGTCAGCAGTTGGAATCCCCCAGGCGCTCCTTGGAAACTGTGGGGCAGTTCTACTCCTATAGGATCACTATGAGTTGAAATCAACTCCATGGCAATGGATTTGGGTTTTTTTTTTTTTTCTTTGTAGAAATGCTGTATACATGTATATACAGTTTGTGTATCAACATATTTTTAACGTACAGATCACTTCATGTATGTTATATGTAATGTCATCAAACTGGGTTTTTTTTCTTTTTTTTTACACCTTTTTATGTTAGCATGTATAGCACTCCCTCCCTCCTTTAAATACTTCATAGACTTGTGGCAGCATTACAGATTTTTCATAAAACACTCAAATGTATGGGAAATTGTAGCTTGTTTTAGTTTTCATAATTCAACTAAGCTTTCCAATAAGCCCTGCCCCCAAGGTGATTGGTAGATAGAGTGGCAGGAGAGGGTTAAAGGGGATGAAAGTTAAACGCTTACCAACTCACAGAATCACAGTCCCTCCTCGTTTACAATGGTCTCTCCTGCTTTTGGGAAACCCAAACCTCTTGCTGTGGAGTCAGTTCCAACTCACACCACCCCATGTGTGTCAGAGTAGAACTGTGCTCCATAAGGTTTTTTTTATTATTTTTATAACTTTTATTAAGCTTCAAGTGAACGTTTACAAATCCAATCAGTCTGTCACATATAAGTTTACATACATCTCACTCCCTACTCCCACTTGCTCTCCCCGTCTTGAGTCAGCCCTTTCAGTCTCTCCTTTCGTGACAATTTTGCCGGCTTCCCTCTCTCTCTATCCTCCCATCCCCCCTCCAGACAAGAGTTGCCAACACACTCTCAAGTGTCCACCTGATATAATTAGCTCACTCTTCATCAGCATCTCTCTCCCCTCCGCTGACCAGTCCCTTTCAAGTCTGATGAGTTGTCTTCGGGGATGGTTCCTGTCCTGTGCCAACAGAAGGTCTGGGGACCATGGCCGCCGAGATTCCTCTAGTCTCAGTCAGACCATTAAGTTTGGTCTTTTTATGAGAATTTGGGGTCTGTATCCCATTGATCTCCTGCTCCCTCAGGAGTCCTCTGCTGTGCTCACTGTCAGGGCAGTCATCGATTGTGGCCGGGCACCATCTGGTTCTTCTGGTCTCAGGATGATGTAGGTCTCTGGTTCACGTGGCCCTTTCTGTCTCTTGGGCTCTTAGTTGTTGTGTGACCTTGGTGTTCTTCATTTTCCTTTGCTCCAGGTGGGTTGAGACCAATTGATGCATCTTAGATGGCTGCTTGTTAGCATTTAAGACCCCAGACGCCACATTTCAAAGCCGGATGCAGAATGATTTCATAATAGAATTATTTTGCCAATTGACTTAGAAGTCCCCGCAAACCATGTTCCCCAGACCCCCCCGCTTACTCCGCTGACCTTTGAAGCATTCATTTTATCCCGGAAACTTCTTTGCTTTTGGTCCAGTCCAATTGAGCTGACCCTCCATGTATTGAGTGTTGTCTTTCCCTTCACCTAAAGCAGTTCTTATCTACTGATTAATCAATAAAAAACCCTCTCCCACCCTCCCTCCCTCCCCCCCTCGTAACCACAAAAGTATGTGTTCCTCTCAGGTTTACTATTTCTCAAGATTTTATAATAGTGGTCTTATACAATATTTGTCCTTTTGCCTCTGACTAATTTCGCTCAGCATAATGCCTTCCAGGTTCCTCCATGCTATGAAATGTTTCAGAGATTCGTCACTGTTCTTTATCGATGCGTAGTATTCCATTTTGTGAATATACCACAATTTATTTAACCATTCATCCGTTGATGGACACCTTGGTTGCTTCCAACTTTTTGCTATTGTAAACAGAGCTGCAATAAACATGGGTGTGCATATATCTGTTTGTATGACGGCTCTTGTATCTCTAGGGTATATTCCCGAGGAGTGGGATTTCTGGGTTGTATGGTAGTTCTATTTCTAACTGTTTAAGATAACGCCAGATAGATTTCCAAAGTGGTTGTACCATTTTACATTCCCACCAGCAGTGTATGAGAGTTCCAATCTCTCCGCAGCCTCTCCAACATTTATTATTTTGTGTTTTTTGGATTAATGCCAGCCTTGCTGGTGTGAGATGGAATCTCATCGTAGTTTTAATTTGCATTTCTCTAATGGCTAATGATCGAGAGCATTTTCTCATGTGTCTGTTGGCTGCCTGAATATCTTCTTTAGTGAAATATGTGTTCATATCCTTTGCCCACTTCTTGATTGGGTTGTTTGTCTTTTTGTGGTTGAGTTTTGACAGAATCATGTAGATTTTAGAGATCAGGCGCTGGTCGGAGATGTCATAGCTGAAAATTCTTTCCCAATCTGTAGGTGGTCTTTTTACTCTTTTGGAGAAGTCTTTAGATGAGCATAGGTGTTTGATTTTTAGGAGCTCCCAGTTATCTGGTTTCTCTTCATCATTTTTGGTAATGTTTTGTATTCTGTTTATACCTTGTATTAGGGCTCCTAGGGTTGTCCCAATTTTTTCTTCCATGATCTTTATCATTTTAGTCTTTATGTTTAGGTCTTTGATCCACTTGGAGTTAGTTTTTGTGCATGGTGTGAGGTATGGGTCCTGTTTCATTTTTTTGCAAATGGATATCCAGTTATGCCAGCACCATTTGTTAAAAAGGCTATCTTTTCCCCAATTAACTGGCACTGGTCCTTTGTCAAATATCAGCTGCTCATACGTGGATGGATCTATGTTTGGGTTCTCAATTCTGTTCCATTGGTCTATGTGCCTGTTGTTGTACCAGTACCAGGCTGTTTTGACTACTGTGGCTGTATAATAGGCTCTGAAATCAGGTAAAGTGAGGCCTCCCACTTTCTTCTTCTTTTTCAGTAGTGCTTTGCTTATCCGGGGCTTCTTTCCCTTCCATATGAAATTGGTGATTTGTTTCTCTATCCCCTTAAAATATGACATTGGAATTTGGATTGGAAGTGCGTTAAATGTATAGATGGCTTTTGGTAGAATAGACATTTTTACTATGTTAAGCCTTCCTATCCATGAGCAAGGTATGTTTTTCCACTTAAGTATGTCCTTTTGAATTTCTTGTAGTAGAGCTTTATAGTTTTCTTTGTATAGGTCTTTCACATCCTTGGTAAGATTTATTCCTAAGTATCTTATCTTCTTGGGGGCTACTGTGAATGGTATTGATTTGATTATTTCCTCTTCGGTGTTCTTTTTGTTGATGTAGAGGAATCCAAGTGATTTTTGTATGTTTATTTTATAACCTGAGACTCTGCCAAACTCTTCTATTGGTTTCAGTAGTTTTCTGGAGGATTCCTTAGGGTTTTCTGTGTATATAATCATGTCATCTGCAAATAGTGATAACTTTACTTCTTCCTTGCCAATCCGGATGCCCTTTATTTCTTTGTCTAGCCTAATTGCTCGGTCTAGGACCTCTAGCACGATGTTGAATAGGAGCGGTGATAAAGGGCATCCTTGTCTGGTTCCCGTTCTCAAGGGAAATGCTTTCAGGTTCTCTCCATTTAGAGTGATGTTGGCTGTTGGCTTTGCATAGATGCCCTTTATTATGTTGAGGAATTTTCCTTCAATTCCTATTTTGGTAAGAGTTTTTATCATAAATGGGTGTTGGACTTTGTCAAATGCCTTTTCTGCATCAATTGATAAGATCATGTGGTTTTTGTCTTTTGTTTTATTTATGTGATGGATTACATTAATGGTTTTTCTGATATTAAACCAGCCTTGCATACCTGGTATAAATCCCACTTGATCAGGGTGAATTATTTTTTTGATGTGTTGTTGGATTCTATTGGCTAGAATTTTGTTGAGGATTTTTGCATCAATGTTCATGAGGGATATAGGTCTATAATTTTCTTTTTTTGTAATGTCTTTACCTGGTTTTGGTATCAGGGAGATGGTGGCTTCATAGAATGAGTTGGGTAGTATTCCGTCGTTTTCTATGCTTTGGAATACCTTTAGTAGTAGTGGTGTTAACTCTTCTCTGAAAGTTTGGTAGAACTCTGCAGTGAAGCCGTCCGGGCCAGGGCTTTTTTTTGTTGGGAGTTTTTTGATTACCGTTTCAATCTCTTTTTTTGTTATGGGTCTATTTAGTTGTTCTACTTCTGAATGTGTTAGTTTAGGTAGGTAGTGTTTTTCCAGGAATTCATCCATTTCTTCTAGGTTTGCAAATTTGTTAAAGTACAATTTTTCATAATAATCTGAAATGATTCTTTTAATTTCATTTGGTTCTGTTGTGATGTGGTCCTTCTCGTTTCTTATTCGGGTTATTTGTTTCCTGTATTTCTTTAGTCAGTCTGGCCAATGGTTTATCAATTTTGTTAATTTTTTCAAAGAACCAGCTTTTGGCTTTGTTAATTCTTTCAATTGTTTTTCTGTCCTCTAATTCATTTAGTTCAGCTCTCATTTTTATTATTTGTTTTCTTCTGGTGCCTGATGGATTCTTTTGTTGCTCACTTTCTATTTGTTCAAGTTGTCGGGACAGTTCTCTGATTTTGGCTCTTTCTTCTTTTTGTATGTGTGCATTTATTGATATAAATTGGCCTCTCAGCACTGCTTTTGCTGTGTCCCAGAGGTTTTGATAGGAAGTATTTTCATTCTCGATGCTTTCTATGAATTTCCTTATTCCCTCCTTGATGTCTTCTATAACCCAGTCTTTTTTCAGTAGGGTATTGTTCATTTTCCAAGTATTTGATTTCTTTTCCCTCGTTTTTCTGTTGTTGATTTCTAGTTTTATTGCCTTGTGGTCTGAGAAGATGCTTTGTAATATTTCGATGTTTTGGACTCTGCAAAGGTTTGTTTTATGACCTAATATGTGGTCTATTCTAGAGAATGTTCCATGTGCGCGAGGAAAAAAAGTATATTTTGCAGCAGTTGGGTGGAGAGTTCTGTATAAATCAATGAGGTGAAGTTGGTTGATTGTTGTAATTAGATCTTCCGTGTCCCTACTGAGCTTCTTACTGGATGTCCTGTCCTTCTCCGAAAGTGGTGTGTTGAAGTCTCCTACTATAATTGTGGAGGTGTCTATCTCACTTTTCAGTTCTGTTAAAATTTGATTTATGTATCTTGCAGCCCTGTCATTGGGTGCATAAATATTTAATAAGGTTATGTCTTCCTGATCAATTGTCCCTTTTATCATTATAAAGTGTCTTTCTTTATCCTTTGTGGTGGATTTAAGTCTAAAGTCTATTTTGTCAGAAATTAATATTGCTACTCCTCTTCTTTTTCGCTTATTGTTTGCTTGATATACTTTTTTCCATCCTTTGAGTTTTAGTTTGTTTGTGTCTCTAAGTCTAAGGTGTGTCTCTTGTAGGCAGCATATAGATGGATCGTGTTTCTTTATCCAGTCTGTGACTCTCTGTCTCTTTATTGGTGCATTTAGTCCATTTACATTCAGGGTAATTATAGATAAATAAGTTTTTAGTGCTGTCATTTTGATGCCTTTTTATGTGTGTTGTTGACAATTTCATTTTTCCACATACTTTTTTGTGCTGAGGCGTTTTTCTTAGTAAATTGTGAGATCCTCATTTTCATAGTGTTTGACTTTATGTTAGTTGAGTCGTTACGTTTTTCTTGGCTTTTATCTTGAGTTATAGAGTTGTTATACCTTTTTGTGGTTACCTTATTATTTACCCCTATTTTTCTAAGTAAAAACCTAACTTGTATTGTTCTATATCGCCTTGTATCACTCTCCATATGGCAGTTCAATGCCTGCTGTATTTAGTCCCTCTTTTTGATTATTGTGATCTTTTACCTATTGACTTCCGTGATTCCCTGTTATATTTTTTTTTTTTTAATTAATCTTAATTTGTTCGTTTTTGTGATTTCCCTATTTGAGTTGATATCAGGACGTTCTGTTTTGTGACCTTGTGTTGTGTTGATATCTGATATTATTGGTTCTCTGACCAAACAATATCCTTTAGTATTTCTTGTAGCTTTGGTTTGGTTTTTGCAAATTCTCTAAACTTGTGTTTATCTGTAAATGTTTTAATTTTGCCTTCATATTTGAGAGAGAGTTTTGCTGGATATATGATCCTTGGCTGGCAGTTTTTCTCCTTCAGTGTTCTGTATATGTTGTCCCATTCCCTTCTTGCCTGCATGGTTTCTGCTGAGTAGTCTGAACTTATTGATTCTCCCTTGAAGGAAACCTTTCTTTTCTCCCTGGCTGCTTTTAAAATTTTCTCTTTGTCTTTGGTTTTGGTGAGTTTGATGATAATATGTCTTGGTGTTTTTCTTTTTGGATCAATCTTAGATGGGGTTCGATGAGCATCTTGGATAGATATCCTTTCATCTTTCATGATGTCAGGGAAGTTTTCTGTCAGGAGTTCTTCAACTATTTTCTCTGTGTTTTCTGTCCCCCCTCCCTGTTCTGGGACACCAATCACCCGCAGGTTATCCTTCTTGATAGAGTCCCACATAATTCTTAGGGTTTCTTCATTTTTTTAAATTCTTTTATCTGATTTTTTTTCAGCTATGTTGGTATTGATTCCCTGGTCCTCCAGATGTCCCAGTCTGCACTCTAATTGCTCGAGTCTGCTCCTCTGACTTCCTATTGTGTTGTCTAATTCTGTAATTTTATTGTTAATCTTTTGGATTTCTACATGTTGTCTCTCTATGGATTCTTGCAACTTATTAATTTTTCCACTATGTTCTTGAATAATCTTTTTGAGTTCTTCAACAGTTTTATCGGTGTGTTCCTCGGCTTTTTCTGCAGTTATCCTCATTTCATTTGTGATATCTTTAAGCATTCTGTAAATTAGTTTTTTATATTCTGTATCTGATAATTCCAGGATTGTATCTTCATTTGGGAAAGATTTTGATTCTTTTGTTTGGGGGGTTGGAGAAGCTGTCATGCTCTGCTTCTTTAAGTGGTTTGATATGGATTGTTGTCTCCGAGCCATCACTGGGAAACTAGTTTTTCCAGAAAATCCGCTTAAAAAAAAAATGCAGTCAGATCCCTATCAGAGTTCTCCCTCTGGCTCAGGCTATTCAGATGTTAATGAAGCCGCCTGGGGAGGGTGGGGGAGGGAACAGAGCGATAGGAGAGTAGCACCTTAGAATATAGCCAGAGTTGCTTGTCTTGCTTGGAATGACTATTATATCTGAGATTCCCGCAGGCGCGTCGCCTATGTGTGCTGGCTGTGTGGAGATTGCCCCTGGGGGGTCTGGCCCTCTGGAGTCACGGTCAGATCCTCCACTTCCAGCCCCACGCCCAGCGTCAAGGCTCCCCTACTGGGACGGTGCACTCTCGACTCCAAATCAGTCGCTGCCTCCCGGGGACTTCTCGTCCCTCCAGCCGCGTGGCCGTGCCGCCTCCGAGAACCAGTTGGGCCGCCTCCCGGGGTTAGTTCAGATGGGTGGAGCAGCTCCCCGTGCTTGTGCCGTGACCGAGTGTCCCGGCTGGGACGCTGATCTCCCCGCTCCAATACCAGTCGCTGCCTCCCGGGGACTTCTCCTATTGGCTGCGTCCCACGCTGCCCGCGCGACCCGGCTGGGCCCGTTCCCGGGGTTAGTTCAGGGGGGTGGAGCAGCTCTCCGTGTTTATGCCGTACCTGCGTCCAGTCCAAATCCCGGCGGGACGGTTCCCCGGCTCGGACGCTGCTCTTCCTGCTCCGAGACCAGTCACTGCCTCCCAGGGACTTCTCCTACCGGCTGCGTCCCACGCCGCCCGTGGAACCGGCTGGTCCCCCTCCCGGGGTTAGTTCAGGGGGGTGGAGCAGCTCTCTGTGCTCGTGCCGTACCTGACTGGTACGCTGGCTCCAGGCTCTGGAAACAATCGCTGCTTCCCCGTATTAGTTCGTTCTCCGTCTCCAAATCTGTGCTTGTTGTTCAGGGTTCGTAGATTGTTATGTATGTGATCAATTCACTTGTTTTTCCGTGTCTTTGTTGTAAGAGGGATCCGAGGTAGCGTCTGCCTAGTCCTCCATCTTGGCTCCGCCTGTCCATAAGGTTTTTAAGGGCTGATTTTTCAGAGCTAGATTGTCAGGCCTTTCTTCTGAGGAACTTCTGGTTAGACTGAAACCATCAACCCTTAGGTTAGCGGCCAAGGGTATGAACTGCATGCACCCTCCAGGGACTCCACTTTTAGAAAGTTTCTCATTAATGGTATTTTAAAAGGAGTCTGTCTTTGATGAATTTTATCTCATTTGAGTGAAGGCCTGGTCTTTCAGGGTTTCTCCCTGTTGCTTCTCAGAATGGCTTTTGGTGTATCAGAAAGCGGTCCTCATGCTGTTATCTGGGTTACTATGTTAGACACTGCTGTGAGGTGGCTAGGCTGGTCTGGTTCCTGGTTACCAGGGCTGGTATTCAAGTGGGTGCATCTGGCCAGGCCAGCACCCAGTTAGATATTCTTGCAGCCTTGACCTTCTCTCCACTCTAGCTGGTGTTGTAGATCTTGAACATGTTCTAGCCATGTTCCCATCCAGCTCCTGAATTAGGCTGCCTGTTCCCCACAACCACCATAAAAACAAAATAAAACAAAAAAACCTCCAGTAGGGTCCACTCAATTCTTTTTATTAAGTTTCCAGGAAAGGGGCCAACTAGCTCTCAGTGATTTTCTACATCCCTGTGAGGCTTGTTCTATATCCCTTTTCTGTACTATTTGGGCACTGGGATCATTTTGGAGAGGATACTTTGCCCTACCCCCAACGCATCATCATTTTTACTTTTCGTGGCCACTTCTATTGGTCCTACCAACATGGAAGTCTCCTTCTGGAATTCTCAAATTGGCAGCTGGTCATAAGTCACCTCTGCTTTCAAGTTTTTGTTCAACCCTTCTAATACCCTTTTTGTTTTTTGAGGGGGGAGGGGAGGATGGATGGTTTCTGCCCAGGGGAGGAGGAGAAATGACCCAGTTGTCTGACTTGCTTGCTCTTCCAATCTCTAGTGCTCCCTCCCTCTTCCTCAACTTCTGGACCTGGAAGGGTCTTATCCACTTTCCTCTTTGGCAGTGCCCTCTCTTCTGTCTTTCCCTCTTCCTCCTGAAGTGCACTCACCTGTCCACTTTCCCAGGAATAAAAATGGAGACAGAATTGCTGGGAGATGTGATTTAAAAGGGGAAAAATTGGTTTAATAGTTCCACATATTTTTCCCATTAAAAACACAACAACAAAAAACTTTTACCTAGATCAGAGGTTAGTCAACTATGGACCATGGGGTCAAATCTGTCCCACTGCCTGCTTTTGTGAATAAAGTTTTATTGAAACACAGCCATGCCCCCCCCCTTTTTTTTTTCTTTTTAAAGTGGTGTGCATGGCTGCATTTGTGCTACCAGAGCAGAGCTGAGTAGTTGTAACAGAGACTATATGGCCTGCAAAGTGTAAAATGCTTACTATCTGACACTTTACAGGAAAAGTTGGCCAATCCCTGATCTATGTTAATTATGAGTTGATTTGCAGGTTATTAACAGCTTTAAGCTATTAGAAACAATTTTCAATGGACATTCCTTTTTATGTTTAGTATCCTTGTGAAAGGAAAGCCATAAGAGAATTGCTAGCACTCTATCTGCTGGATTAAAGAATATGTGCATTTAAAATTTTGACAAATATTGTAAAATTGTTCTCCAGAGTGTTGTACCAATTTACTTTTAATTATGGTACAAAATATAAAAAGCACGCTGATCTTACCTATCTAGCAAACCAGTGGCTGTGGAGTCAGTTCTGATTCATGGTGACTCCGTGTGTACTCCATAGGGATTTCAGTGGCTGCTTTCTTTGGACTAAGATCACCAGGTCTTTCTTCCAAAGGGCCTCTGGGTGGACTCGAAACTCCAACCTTTCAGTTAGCATCTGAGCATTTTAACTGTTTGTACCACTCAGGGACTCCAAGGTTATCTATGGGTATACTAATTTATACACGCAGGAGCAGAGTGCACGAGGTGCCTCACGACTTTGCCAGTAGTGGGTATTACAAAGGGTTTATGTTTTACCAATTGCATAGGTGGGAAATCTTGTATCTTTGCTTTGATTTGCTTTTTTTTCAAATAAAATTGAGTCTGATCATCTTTTCACGTTATTTGGCTTTTCTGACCACCTTTGTCCATCTTCCTATTTGCCCAATTATCTTATTGATTTCTAAGAAACTCTTTATTCTCATATTAAGTAAATCCCTGTTCTCTCATATGTGTCCACTATATTTTTAATTGTCTTGCCTCCCCTCCCCCTTTTTTTAAGACCTTTTTCATGAGCAGGTTTAACACATACAGTCAAATTTACCAATATTTCCTCTTTTGGTTTCTGGGCAATTTGTATTTCAGTTCACTCTTGTGCTGAGTGGAGAATGGATGGGAAAATGATGACATAATGCATGCAGCAAGTTTAGTTTAGAGGCTGTTACATTCTCATAAGTAAAACATTAAAACCCTAATTCCTGCTCTCAAGGAATTTCCAATTTAAGGAATGAGTTATGATATGAACATATGGAAAAACGCCAACACCACAGGATAATGAATATAGGTGCCAAGTGAGTGGTAGAGATGAGAAGAAACATGGACATGTTAGGAAAGCTTCAGCTAAGGGGAAGAATGTGAAAAGACAATTTGTGCCACTCTTTATAGCCTAAATGTTTGTGCACCATCCTATTCCTATACTGGCAGCCTTTTTGCTATGCTCTTCCAGCACTTATGACTACTCCCACCACGAGTATCCCAAGAAGGTCCAGACACCTAGTGCACATAGAAGATGTACAGAAATCAGGACCCAGAGCATAGCTAAGTGAGCTTCACACGACCACTGCTTGCTTCCATGGGTAAAATGCAGACCATTGGGAGTGTGTTCGTATTCTTGCCATAGCACCAATGCTCAAGATGTTGATGATATTATTATCATTATTACTAGGGCTTGAAATTCTCAAGGGATTGTATAGAATTGGGTTGATCTGGAATAGACTGAGATAGGAGGGGAGAAGGTTATAGTAGAGATGGAGGAGAGGGACAAGAATTGCCTCAAATTAAGAAATGGCTAAGGTATATATGGAAATAGGTTCCTGGGTGGTGCAAATGGTTTGCTCTTGGCTGCTAACTGAAAGGTTGGTGGTTGAAATCCGCCCAACAGTGCCACGGAAGAAAGGCCTGGTGATATGCTTCTTTAAAGATTACAGCCAAGAAAACCCTGTGGAGCAGCTCTGCTCTGTGACACATGGGGCCATCATGAGTCAGAATCTACTTGACAGTAGGTTTTAGTATTATTATTATTTATGGGAAGTATAAGTTTCCTTGAAGAGAAGAAGCATGAAAGAAATAAGTACGAAGTAAATCTGGAAAGCGGTAGGTTGTGCTCAGATTGAGGGGTCTTTGTATGTCAGCTTACCTACTTGGGACTCTGAAGAGAAGCCCTGAAGGCTCAGGCAGGGCAGTGAAGGTCATAGCTTTGGGACACAGTAAAATATGGTGATTAAGGTTTGAGTGCTGGAGTAGTTCTGCTTTGGGATCTTAAACCTGTTAATCTGTTGCCGTCGAGTCAATTCCAGCTCATAGCCACCCTATAGGGATTGGGTCTAGGAGATGCAATTTGTAGAGTGTGTTACTTTGAGCAATTTATTTTAGCTCTGAGAGTTGATTTCCTCATCTATGAAATGGGGATAATACTGGTGTCAATATCATAAGATTATTATGAGAATCATAAAAGAAATTGCATATAAAGTGCCTAGTCTAGTTCCTGGCACATAGTAGGCCCTCAGTAAGTATTAGTGGTTATTGATGGTGATGATTATTATCAGTAGCCTTTCTTTCAGGAAGAAAACAGTACTTTATATTGAGTATCTATATTTTTACCATATTATTTTCTTACCACATGGCATTTTGATTTTTTTCAGATTTCTAAAATTGTACCACTTGCTAACATAGCCTGAAGCTTCAAATCTAATAAATGAACACTACTTAAAATATTTTAAAAATCCAACACAACAGCCCCCAAATGTACAACAACAAGAAGCATCTTTTCCAGAGCAATGAGTTACAGAAATAGCCTTTATGGCCAACCTGATGTAGATAGCTTGCTTTTCATATTTGCTGCTGAAGTTTAGAGAAGTAGGGAATGTAATCACGTGTAGCTGTAGAAGTATAGAGACAGTTTTTCTGTGAAATACTGTGCTTCTACTTCCACCAAGAGGTGAGCCAGCCCTTGCAGTACTGACACAAATGTGAAACCGAAAGAAAAAATGTGTGTGTGTAGCATGTATGTATGTGGGAATATATACATGTATGTAGGTTTATGTATGTATACGTATATACATATGGTGTATATATATGTATAGAGAGAGAGAGAGAGGAGCCCTGGTGGTGCAGTTGTTAAAGTGCTCAGCGCTAACCAAAAGGTCAACAGTTAGAACCCACCAGCCGCTCCATGGGAGAAAGATGTGGCAGTCTGCTTCCGTAAAAAATTGCAGCCTTGTAAACCCTACGCCAGGAAGCACCTGAACATGAGATCATGACCCCATTCGTAGTGTTCTCACTTATACAAATTGTGCAGGGGTGAATCGATTCGAGCGCACTGGGTTTTTTTATAGCTGCCTCTGTCCCCCTGGGAGCTGCTTCTTCACAGCTACACACCATTCCTCCTGGCAGAACTCTGGCTTGCCTTGTGCTGGCCTCCGCATTGCCCCCAGGCTCTTGAGATCTTTCTTTCTTTCCCCCTCCTCGGATATTTTCAATCACAATTGGTTGAATCCTCCATGCAGAGCTCACTGATACAGAGGGCCGACTGTACATCGTCAAGGTTTTCTTCCTAGGTGCCTCTAAATGGATTTGAATTGCCAACCTTCTGGTTAGTAGTCAAGTATTTAATCACTTGGACTACACAGAAAGCTCTGCCGTCTGAGAATTTTAATCTGGTTGGGTAGATCAGATGCTGTAGTTTTGTTACAGTGAGTATAGGTTAACCCAACCCAGTGCCGTGGAGTCGATTCTGACCCATAGCGACCCAATAAGACAGAGTAGAACTGCCCCATAGAGTTTCCAAGGAGCGCCTGGCAGATTCAAACTGCCGACCCTTTGGTTAGCAGCTTACTAAGGAAGGCCTTATACACCCTACTTCCTCTAAGCATTTTCTCATCTATAAAATGGAAATATTAACTACTCATGGAATGGTAGTAATAAGTGCATAGCATGCTTTGTATGTCCTATATACATACTATATTAAATTAAAAAAAAAAAAAAAACCTGCCATTGAGTCCATTCCAACTGATAGCAATGCTATAGGACAGAGTAGAAAGGCCCCATAGAGCTTCCAAGGAGCGGGTGGCGGATTCCAACGGCAAACCTTTTCATTAGCAGCTGAGCTCTTAATCCACTGTGCCATCAGGGCTCCACAGTATTTTTTAGAAGTATTATATAAAAGGTAGAAGGAACATGGCATGAAGTCAGAAGAACTTGATTCCTGCCTGCTCTTACAGCTCAGTAATATCCTTGCATTTGTGTCTCTGGGCCTTAGTTTCTTTGCAGTCAAACAAGATTGGACTGGATGAGTGGTTCTCACCCTTCAGTGTGTATCAGAATCACCAGGAAAGATAGTTAAATGCAGCTTTTGGGGCTCTAGCCACAGAGTTTCTAGCTCAGTAGGTCTTAGGTGACACCCGAAACTTCTCATTTCTAACAAGTTCCCAGGCCAGGTTGGTCCTGGGGCCTCTCTTTGAGAAACACTGGACCAGATCATTTGTTTCCAACTTTTTAAAATAAGAATATTTCTTCCCTCCCCTTCCTTTCTCTCAAGAAATTCAGGGCTCCACTTCCGTCCTTGACATCTTGATATCATGATTGTGGTACTTTCGGCATTCTTCGATTGAACAAACATATAATGATTAAAAAAAAAAACGAATCAGTGACATTTCAAATACATTTATATTTTATTAGCTACAATAGAATCTACATTCATGTGAAAAATGGTCGCTATATCTTTGCATTTGCATTGGTCAGCCTGTTACCGTTTGTTGCAAGTTTTAAACAACAGACAATACAATGAAAATATATAAACAATCAATTGTGAAGCAAAATTGTAAATCTTGGAAAAGATGCTGCATTTGATAAAGTTTGTGAAAGTGATACTGGAATACCTTCCAAATCGATTGATAAATAAGGCTGTGGCAGAGTGGGAACAGTCAACTAGGTGAAGTTAAATCACCAAGGATGATGAAACAATTGTTGTTAGGTGCCGTTGAGTCAGTTCCGACTCATAGCGACCCTGTGCACAACAGAACGAAACACTGCCTGGTCCTGCGCCATCCTCACAAGCGTTGTTACGCTTGAGCCCATTGTTGTAGGCACTGTGTCAATCCACCTCGTTGAGGGTCTTCCTCTTTTCAACTGACCCTGTACTTTGCAAAGCATCCTGTCCTTCTCCAGAGACTGGTCCCTCCTGACAACATGTCCAAAGTATGTAAGACGCAGTCTCGCCATCCTTGCTTCTATGGAGAATTCTGGTTCTACTTTTTCCAAGACAGATTTATTCATTCTTCTGGCAGTCATGGTATATTCAATATTCTTTGCCAACACCACAATTCAAAGGCATCAATTCTTCTTCGGTCTTCCTTATTCATTGTCCATCTTTCACATGCCTATGATGCGATTGAAAATACCATGGCTTGGGTCAGGCGCACCTTAGTCTTCAAGGTGACATCTTTGCTTTTCGACGCTTTAAAGAGGTCCTTTGTTGCAGATTTACCCAATGCAATGAGTCTTTTGATTTTTTGACTACTGCTTCCATGGCTGTTGATTGTGGATCCAAGTAAAATGAAATCCTTGACAACTTCAGTCTTTTCTTCATTTATCACGATGTTACTTATTGGTCCAGTTGTGAAGATTTTTGTTTTCTTTATGTTGAAGTGCAATCCATACTGAAGGCTGAAACAATAGAGACTTGAAAAGAGGGTGATTTGATGATGGAAGAGGCTCTTGGGTAAACTGATAAAACTCACAAATATTGTTGCAAAAAAAAAGTCCTGCTTAACTATAGTATTGCAAGCATGAAACAAAATGCGTTGTTTTTATGCTCTTGTATACTTTTTCCAGAAAAATGACATGAGTCCCATCCCTAATCCTTGATTCATGACTTGGTCATTCTAAGTATTAGTGCAAATACCAGTAGTATGTGGATCAAACAAAAGGTTGTTTTTACAGACAATAACACTGAGGTGCCGAGAAGAGAAGGGCGAGGTGGCTGGGTCAGGCAGAGTTAGCAGGGCCAGGGTTAGAGGGTGGGGTCCTAAAATTCACTCTTGCTTCTTATGAAAGAGGCTGTGTTCTACTCTCTTTACTGCCCTGTCCAAAAGGTTGGGAGGGATTTAGGTCCCAGACAGGGCCATTTAGAAAGAAAGCTACAGATTCATGAGTAATTGGTAGCAAAATGTAGCTAGCATTATATACACATAACTTTAAACCTAAAGAGCAGTTCGCTCAGTTTGTTTGTAAAAGCCTCTTTAAAGGAAGGACTCCATTAATACATGAACTTGCCAAGTGAAAGAAAGTACTGGAGGTTTACTTGTCAATGCAGGGTCTCATTCTTTGGACTGTTAGAGGGCACAGAAGAGTTCGGGGGGGAAATGCTTGATAACTGTCATAAAACGGAAGAAGGAGAAATATTTTGAGGCACTGACTTAGTTCTGTAGAGAGTACATTTCAGTGGAAGGAACCACCAGCAAAAACTTAAAGAAAGTCTGAATGATCCCCAGTCCCAGCCACTGTGTTGGAGACACTGTTGCTCACTCTGCTTGTTATTGCCCAGTCACTGATGGCCAAAGGAGACAGTTTCAGAGGCTTGGGCTGAATCTGCTGGGAAGGTGCCAATGCCAGGGAAAGTTGCTACATATTCTCATCTAGGGGCCATTCTGGACATCAGTAGGGGAGCTGGTCTTGGCCAGAGAAGGCCTTTTTTCATGTCATCCACATCTCTGGGAGATGTGAATAACCTTTCTATTGCTCCGGGTTTTATCAATTTGTATCCATCCCCACATGCCTCTCCCAGCTCCAGCGCTCAAAATCACTGACTGTGGGCACATAAGAGCCCATGTCACCTGTTTCCATATGGGAGGCTGGACATCCTTTCTATTGTGTCTCTGTTGAGTGGTCATTGCACCTCTCATTGATGGAGTGCTCAGGACCTATTGGGCATAGGTCCCTTCCCTCATTGTTTGTCCCAGTTTGGGGAAAGGATGAGAAACCTGGATCTTCACATTGCTGGTTACCTGATGCTGAAGCTCCCTTCTATCACCTAGGTGGTCAAATCTAAGGGAAGTCTGAATAGCAACCAGATTCTTCAAAATTTCATATGAATTCTAGAAATGTTCTTTTTCTAAAACAAAGTTGTGGGATTTTTTTTTTCCTTCCCAAGTAAGCCCCCCCCCCTCAAAAGTTGGTACTTTTCTTTGAATGGGTAGAGCTGATTTTGCCCTGGGGGCATGCATTGTTACTTTTATTATTATCATTGCTACAATGTTCTTAATTATTATTAATTGCATATGCAGTGCTATCTTTGTGCTATCCCCTGTGCTAAGTGATTTGTGTTATTAACTTCCTTATTCTTTCTATAATGTGAGCAATGTATAGTCTGAAATTGTCTGCCTTGTTACCACTATATGCCCAGTGCCTACAGGATCGTCCATTCCCATTAACTATTTATTCAAGGAATGAATAAATCCTCAGCATGGCCTTTGCACATGTGGTTCTCTCTGCCTGGCATTCTTCCTGCCATCCTTTGCTTCGCTATTTATCCTTAAATAGTAAGCTTAAATGTTACTTCTTTCGAAAGTCATTTTATGATTTCCCAATCCAAGTTAGATTTTCCCTTTACAGTCTCTGAACTCTGTCTTTTAGCACTTATTCTAGTTTGTCATCCTATAGTTACCCTTGTGATGACCAGTTCAGTGTTTCTCTTTTTTTGGGCCTTACCCTCCTGAAAGGTTGGTGGTTCAAGTCCACCTAGAGGTACCTCAGGAGAAAGACCTGATGATCTGCTTCTAAAAATTCAGCCATTCAAATCCCTATGGAGCACAATTCTACCCTGACACACATGGGGTCACCATGAGTTAGAATCAAAAGGATGCCAAATGATTATTCATCAACCTCCATTAGGGAAAGGACAGTGTTTTTATTATTTAATCATTGTGTTTGAGTAACTAACACAGTGCCTGGCACAGAAAAGGTACTCAACAATTATTGGTTAAGAGAATGAATCCATGAGGGGTAGGTTCTATTAAAAAAGTCCCATGTTATTAATAATGAATCTGAGGTGCAACTAGATTACCTAAGGTCACATAAATAAGACCAGGGCTCATTTAAAAGCCCATATAGCACTGCCCCAGCCATAACCTTATATTGATTGTTAACTATGGGGCAGGTATCTACATATTTCATCTGTTAGCCTTGCCACAACCATACTTAGGTAGATCTTATTGTTCACATTTAAGTGAAGAATTTGAGGCATGCAGGGGCCCAGTGACTTAAGTTCATGAAACTGGTAAGTGCTGAACTCTGAAGAATGTTTGACTTCAGAGCCTCGTATGATCTCTAATATCCTGTGCTATCTAGCATGTTGCCATGTGAGAGCTTGTACGCATATATGTATGATGCACATGTGTGCATGTGTATTTAGACTCCAAAGTTTCAATTTCCAGTTTGGAAATTGCCAAACCTCAGCCCAGCAAGCCTCCTCTTTTTCCACAAACCTAATCAGGGGAGTGGAATAACACAGAAGAGTCACTCTGCCAATATGTTCCTGTCCCAAATGCCTTTTGCTAGGCCATATGGCTTTTTAAGAATTACTTGCAAATATTAGGTGAGACTTGAGAGCAGTAATTAAAACTCATAGATCACAGGTTAATTAATCCCTGGCTTCACATAGCACTTGGTCACTGAGGCATTTAGCGCCCATGAATGACCTGCAAATCACAGGCCAAGTAAACAGACACTTGACAGGCTTCCTCAGCTGGGTAGTAATCTTGAAAATTCACAATATTTGCAGAGCAGTTTAGCATATCATATATAGCTATAATAATTTTTTTTAGAAGACTTTTGTGAGGTCAACCAAGCAGATATTAACATCTTTTCTTTGATTTGTTTTATTTTGGTGACATTTACTGACCAGTTAATAAATGCCCAGGTATTTGCTAAGTACCTTATCTTTCCTGTGTCATTTAATCCTCATGGAATCTCTGTAGGCTACATAATATTGTATTATTGTTCTTGTTTTATTGGTGAAAAAGCTGAGATTTTGGCAGGTTCATGGCCTTGCGCAGCATCATCTGGTTGGTATCAGTCAGAGCCAGAACCACAAAGACATCACTCCCATCAGCATCATTTTCTTCTTTTCTATGAACAAAGACCCTCAAGAATGCTTTGTGCAAAGTGCCCTATTTCATTGAGTTTTCATGACAGCCCTGTGAAACACCCAATAGCATTATCCCCATCTCACAAATAAAGGAACTGTGGCTTAGAGAGGTCACGTAGCTTCCCAAAGTCACATAGCTGGTAAGTGGCAGAGGAAGGACTTGAACTTGAGTATCAGTATCTTTAGAGCCCAAACTCTTAATTATCTCTTCTAGCACATTTCTAGATTAACCCTGACTTCTGACCATTACTCTACTGTTCATGGTGATAATATCATCATTCTGTCTCTCAAATTTGCACAGGGTTTCAGAAAAATTTTTCCTTGTGCAAGTTTCATAATATACACAGAAAAGCACAATGATCCCCTGCAAGGTAGGTTTTTTCCATTCCCCATGTGATGGTCTGGCTGGAAAAAGCGCACACTGAGGAAGCTTCTAGGGGGCATCTCACTGCCTCTGACCATGAGGCTTTTAGTGATGGCTGGTTGGGAATGATCACTAAACACCCATGAACCTTCCCATGTGTCCTCCAGGACCAAACAGAGTTGTGGATGAGTGAGAGCAGGTGGTGCAGCAGAAGTAGTGCCAGATGGTGATTAACTAGGACCAGGTGTCAGAATGATTGAAGGGCTGAGGCTTTGCTCATGGCAAGAAAAGAAGACATCCTTCATACATTAGGTTTGGTGTGGGCTAGCAGGTGGGCACTCCAGATTTGAGTATGCCCAAGGCATCTTGGTGGAAAAAAACATCAAAATAGGATTTATGAAGCACTTGACTCTAGTCTTAGCTTTTACTCTCTCTACTTTAGATCTTTAATTTCCTCTTCTGTAAAGTGAGGGAAGCAGACCTGCTTAACTATTTTATGTAAATAACCCCTCAGAAACATCTGTTTCATTCATTCATTCATATTCATGTAATATTTTGTGATAGCCAAACAGGTGCCTTGTACTATATTTTAGGCTCTGGAGAAAGACCATAGTGGGTGGCTACAGACTTCTGTGCCAAAAGTTAGCTTTACAGTAGAGCCCAACTCAAGTCGGCTGTGTGCCCCAACTGTGTTATTTACTGAAATGTGCTCTGTGCTGTGGTTAAGAGCTTGACTGCTAACCGAAAGGTCAGTGATTTGAACCCACCAGCCACTCCTCAGGAGAAAGCTGTGATAGTCTGCTTCTGTAGAGATTACAGCCTTGGAAACCCTTGGTGCAGCTCTACCCTGTCACACGGGATCACTGTGAGTTGGAATCAACTCAACGGCCATGGGTTTTTCTAAACGTGAAAGCAGGGTTTGGGAAACTTTTTTTCTGTAAAGGGCCAGGAGGTAAATACGTTAGATTTTGTGGGCTAGACTATCCCCATTACAACTACTCATTTTGGCCATTGCATGTAAAAGGGGTTATAAACAACACAGAAATGAATGTGTGACTTTAAGTTCCTCCAACCTCCTGTCTGAAGTGCCATATGAATGTGAAGCGCTAGTGTTTTATGTAGTCTCCTTTGCCTAATACTGGTCACTCTCAATGTTCAGCTCAAGACCCTCCTTTATCACTGTCCTGGTCTTCTGCAGCCCACTATGACATACCACTTTGCCAAACCCCTCCAGATCGTATAGCCTGCTCCATGAAACTGGGAACCTGGTGTTAATACTTAACGGCGGTGTCCTGCATGTTTTGTTTTTTTTTTTTAAACTCACTCTGCTTGGAATATTCTTTGCATGGCTGGCTTTTTCAGGCTACTCAGGCCTCAGCTCCAGTATCACCTTCCCCGAATAGGCACTCAAAACATTAAACATGAACACTGCATACCTCTTGATTTCCTTCATAAATCTTATCGATTGGAAACTATTGAGTTTACCTGTCTACTTGCTTTATTGTCAGACCTGACACACAGAAGGGGCCCAGGTGATGTTAGGTGTTACCGTTTTCTTCTGAACCATCTCAGCCTTCTACTAGAAAATGTAAGTTGCCTGAAAGCTGGAACTCTCTGGAGTTCCCCAGCATCTGACAGTTCCTGGCATACACATTCACCATTTTCTAAGTAGATATAATGAGTATGTGTTCTGTGCCAGCCACTGCACTAAAGACTTTTTCATATATTTCCTTACTGAATCTTCATAACACCTCTCTGAGGTTGTTGGCAACCTTGTGTCGCCCCCTCGTGCAAAGGAAAAAACACTGCCTGATCATGCACCATTCCATGATTGGACCATTATGATTCAAAGGCTGATTTTTGGAAGTAGATCGCCAGGCCTTTTTTCTTAGTCCACCTTAATCCGGAAGCTCTGCTGAAAACTGTTCAGCATCATAGCAACATGCAAGCCTCCATCAACAGAAGAGCGGTGGCAGCGTATGAGGAGCACTCGGTGAGAATCAAACCTGGCTCTCTCACATGGAAAGTGAAAATTCTACCACTGTTCCACCACTGTTTCCTCTCTGAGTAGGTCCTATCATTCACGGATGGGGAAACTGAGGATCAGGCAGGGAAGTAACTGCCCAAAGTCATACTTTGGCATGTAAAGCTAAGATTCAAACCCAGGCCACCTGGATCCTAAGCCTGGATTCTTCACTAGTTTATTATCTTGCTGTGGATTTGTATGGTCAAAGCACTTGCTTTCTCATTTGCTTTTGAAAGTGTTTTGTGTACCCTAATGGACGGTAAGATTCCTGTCAGTTGGGGCCATGTCTCATTTTGTTTTATCTCTCACATGTTACTTAGCATTATTCTCAGCACAGAGTGGAAGATTAATATCGTTATTTTGTGCACTGCTTGACAGACATTAAAGGAATTCTTTCCTACTTGTTTCAGTGCCACGTGGGACTTTTATCTTTCTCCAAATAGAATTGCCTATGGCGCTATTGAAACACTGTTTCCCCCATCCTCGGAGACCGATTACATTTTGAATACCCTAAATACAAAGACTTCACGTCTCTAAATAGCAGAGTAATTACAGGTGGTGCCTTAAGGGCTTAAAGGGAGCGAGGCCTTCGATTTAATTAACCCTGGGCTATAACCAGCTGAGGACAGGCTGGTGCAGAGAGGTGGAACAGTTTTTACTCTGCAACACTGGGGAGAAAGCAGATGCACTTTCATGCTGATGGTGCTTCTGACAGAGAAAAGGGACATTTGGTGCTTTTTCCAGAGGTTGCTGGATCTGGTCCCATGTCCAAGGATCTGGCAAAATGAAGGCTGTCAGCCAGCAGGGGCCACTTTGCGTGTGGTCTCACAGTGCTCTGTTGAATGTATTATGAGAAAGAGGAATGATGATAATCTAGGCTCAAGGAGTTGAAGGTTTTCCCTTCATCTGTCATTAAGCTTCCAGACCAAACTGCAGGGTGATGATGACAAGTCACCTTTTTTGTTATGCCTTTTTTGTTTGTTATACCTTCTTCAGATATAATCATATGCCCCAGCAAACCTCTCGAAGTGCTGCTCTATTTTTTGCAAAGATCTCATTAACCTGGGAGAAATTTGGTTCCCATTATTTTTTAAATGTTCATTGTGGTTAAATATATATAACAAAACATTTGCCAATCCAACCACCATTATGCCATTCAACCAATGGCATTAATTATATTTACCCTGATTTTCAGCCATCACCACTATCCATTTCTAAGTTATTTCATCACCCATAACAGTGGGCCACTATAAAGAACAAGTATATACATACCATAGCAGCTTGTTCACCGGTCTTGTTCACCGGTCTTAGCCTCAGGACTGACTTTACTGCCTTTTATTCTGTAGCCATTTTAGTTAATCAGCTCTGTGTGAGGCTCTTATTTAGTGCTGTGAGTTAACCAATACTTATTATTATAATCATCAGCACTGGTATTATTGTAACATAAACAACTGACATTTTTGAGCACATTCTGTGAACCAAGTGCTATCCTCAGTGATTAGTATGCGTTGTCTCCTATAATTCTCATATCACCATACGAAGAAGAAGCTATTATCAATTCCATTTTACAGATGAGGAAACTAAGGCACACACTTGATTCCTGGCCTTAAGCTGTCAAATAGAGGAGATAAGGCATTGGCACACAATTGAAATACAAAGCAGAGTATGATAAGGGTCATAACCAAGGTGGTATTAAATGCCTCTGCGTAGATGGAAGATACACAGCAGACACATCACTGAGTTCTCCTCCCATGGACATGAGAAACCAAAACCAAACCCATTGCTGTCGAGTCAATTCTGACTCATAGCTACCCTAGAGATCAGAGTAGGTTTCCAAGACTGTAATCTTTACTGAAGCAGACTGCCACATCTTTCTCCCTTAGAGCAGCTAGTGGGTTTGAACTGCTGGCTTTTCAGTTAACAGCTGTTGTGAATTGAATTGTGTCTCTGCAAAATGTATGTCAACTTGGCTAGGCCATGAATTCCAGTACTGTGTGATTGTCTACCATTTTGTCATCTGATGTAATTTTCCCATGTGTTGTAAATCCTACCTGTACGAGGTTGATGAGGCAGGATTAGAGGTGGTTATGTTAATGAGGCAGGACTCAATCAACAAGATTAGGTTTTATCTTGAGTCAATTCTTTTGAGATATAAAAGAAGTGAGCAGAAAGACAGGGGGACCTCATGCCACCAAGAAACAAGAACCAGGAGAGTAGTGTATCCCTTGGACTCAGGGTCCCTGCACTGATAAACTCCTAGACCAAGGGAAGATTGATGACAAGGACCTTCCCCCAGAGCTGACAGAGAGAGAAAGCCTTTCTCTGGAGCTGGTGCCCTGAATTGAGATTTCTAGCTTCCTGGACTATGAGAAAATAAATGTCTCTTTTAAAGCCATCCATTTGTGGTATTTCTGTTATAGCAGCCTAGATACCTAAGACAGCAGCTGAGCACTGAACCACTGTGCCACCGAAGCTCCGCACATGACAGACATGGCTAATTAATTGCAGCACTCTTTCCAGCTGATCCCAGATACTGCCTAAGGATTTCTTTCTAAATAGCTTCTTAGCTAGCCATTCCAGCTGATTGATTTTCATGGGATAGGATAGCTTTTTGCCATTGAGGAGCAATGGGTTTGAGAGAAGGGAGAGTGTCTTTCCCTATCGGGACATGAGAAAAAATCTCAGTTGACATCTGAGAGTCATTCATTCAACAAATATTAATGGAGAATCTACTCTGCTGCCTTAGGAATATGACAACACCCAAAACAAGGTCCCTATTCTTGAGAAGGGGGAGGTGGATAATAATTTTAAAGATACGCATGAATATATACTGTTACACAAGATAGGATGTGCCATTAAGAAAAGTAATGCAGCATAAAGGGTCCAAGAGTGAAGGGGCAGGAACTGTTATTTTAGATAGCGTGGTTAAGAAGATTTCATTCAATGAGGCAGCATTTGCATAGAGACCTAGTTGAAGTGAGGAGGGTGATGTAAATACTTAAAATAGCAATCCAGATAGGTAAATACTTAAAAAAGCATTTCTGGCTGATTATAGAGGAACAAGAGCAGAGTGATTCTTTTACAAAGAAGTCAGATTATGTTTTTTCCCATACCTGAAACTCTTTTGTTATCTTCCATTACACTAGTATTCATCCAAAGTCCTAGTCTCGTTTAGGGAGCCTAAATAATCTAGCCCTTGGCTACATCCTCCACTCCCCCCTACTCACTGTACTTCAGCTACCCTGCCTTCCTGTTTTTCCCCCTCCTACCTCAAGGGCTTTGTACTTTCTGGGTGCTGTTTGTTTCTCTCTTATCTTTGAGTTATTTCAGGGAGAGACAGAGCTATAGCTCATCTTCTGACTCTAAGCTTTCCATGAGAGTCTTTCATAAAGAGATGCACAAGCAAGTTCATGGCCAGGTGTCCCAAGCCAAACAGCAACAAAGCTTCCTTCTTGCCTATACTCCCTATACATCTGGTGGCCAGTGAGTATGGGTAGAATGACAGAATGGATTAGCAGTACACAGTTGGTTAGTGCCATGAATGGAGTTCTGATAACTCAAAAAGGCAAAAATAATTTAATAGCATAACCTCAGGGTCATGGTACCCTCAAGCTGCCATCTGTAAAAAATAGAATCAGTAGTTTATAGTTTAGGGATGTGCCATTAGTAGAACTTGGCTTGTACTGAAATGTCATCTTGTAATATCTATGTATCTCTGCAACCAAGATTCTTTAGTGAGTTAGTAAACCAGGTTTTGAAGGGACCAGTGGTAGGCAGTCTCCTAAATGGCCCCAGTGATCCTCACCTCCTGGTATTTGTGTCCTTGTGTAGTCCCATCACACACAGTATCAAGGCTGTGACCAAATGAAAACTATGGGACAGTGTGTGATTTATGAGGTTAGGTGATAAAAGGTATTCAGCTTCAACCTTGACCTCTGGGATCACTCAGTCTGGAGGAAGCTAGCCACCATATCATGAGGAGATCCAAGTAGCCCTGTGGAGAGATCCACGAGGAGAGAAACTTCAGTTTTCCAACAGCCATAACCAATCAAATAGTCAAGTGTGTGAGCCCCCTTTGTCTCTATGCTCTGGGTACATTGACATTATTGATTATATTTGGGCTGTCTCAAGTAATCTTCCTTCTTCCTACCACCTAACTCATAGGCATCCTTTGGGTATCTGTTTAAATAAAACTCCCTGGTGAAGCCTTTCCTGACAATATCTTCCTTACCCCCAGTTCCCCTTGGCAGCCCTCCTTAGGTGCCCACAGCACACCTGCTTTCCCTGTGATAGCACTTGTAATACTGTTGATTGCCTGTTCAATTGCTTTCCACTTTAGACGGTAAGCTTCTTGAGAGCAGGAACCCTTGGTTAGTCTTCACTAGAGATGCCTGGCATAAAGTATCCTCTCAATAAATCTTAGGCTTGGAGGAAGTTTAAAGGGTGAAATAAATGTAAGAATTATTTCTGAATATCCACCACCATAGTGCTCCACTTGCATTGGTATGGTGCCTAGGAGTCAGGACCTCATCCCCAGCCAGCTGAGTAAGCCTCCTTAGCTGCAGAAATCCAATCCCATGGCCATCCCAGGTATTGGAGCCCCACCCTCAGCTCTACTGTGATTTCTTACCTCTTCACGCTCATTGCCTTGGGGAAATCGGCAGTGTTTACCTAGTGCCAATGCAAAGATGAACAGATGGTAAATGTCCTATGTTCTGCCAACAAGAGTTAGGAGGGATAACTAGAATTTATTTGCTTGAGACAAACCCTAGCCAGGGATTTAACTGAGAGCTGGCAAAAGTAATCTGTTAGCTTATGATTGATTTCTCAGTTCCAAGAAAGAATGATGTCTATTTAGTGTCCCTTGCCATTCTTCCAGGTTATAGGGAGATCCTTAATCAGAATTCTTATAGCATGTCCCCACCCCCCAATACCCACCTTCTCTCTCCATACAAGGACATTTCTAATATTGCTCATGCTAATTAACTAAACTTCTGACTTAGATTGGAGATGAAGGTAGCTAAACCCTGTGTGGGCATCTGATCACTCTTTCAAACACTACTCTAGAGTGTGTATTCTCCATTAGGATACTGCAAATATTAACTAGCTGGCACTTGAGTTACATTCTAAACCTCAGCTGTACATGCATGTATAAACTACATGGTCTATGCTGAAGTATTTAAAAATATGTTACACATTGGAGACTATGAGGAGATAACTATAACAATTGGTCTTTGGTGACAAAAATGTTGGAGAACATTTAATAAGAACATGCCTAATGCTTATACTTGAAACACCAAAAGTGAGAAAAATCAGAGCGCTTCTACATAAAAAAAAAACATAGCATTGCCAAAAGTTGCTATTCTCTTAGAATGAGGCAAATCTAGCTTTTTGATACATCCTTTTAAGTAGTGAGATTCAAAAATGTCTTTGCCCCTCTGGCCCTAACTTTTCTCACATGAGAAATGAAAGAGATTGGACTAGATCATCTAAGGTTGTTCATCTGGGTTTAATGCTTTATAGTTCAGGAAATTTTTCTCCTTTTAAACTCAGGCACACACACACAATCAATTGATTAGCATAAATGATAAATTTTCAAACAAGTTGATAGAATTTGCCTGAAATAAGAGAGCTTAAAGATTGAGGTTGCCAAGGATTTCATTTTACTTGGATCCACAATCAACACCTATGGAAGAAGCAGTCAAGAAATCAGGAGACAGATTGTATTGGACAAATGGACTGTAAAAAACCTCTTTAAGGTTTTGAAAAGCAAAACTGTCACCTTCAGGACTAGGGTCTGCCTGACCCAAGCCATGGTGACTTCAATTGCCTTATATACATGCAAAAGCTTCACAGTTAATAAGAAGACCAAAGAAGAATTGATGCCTTTGAATTGTGGTGTTGGCAAAGAATATTGGATATACCATGGATGGCCAAAAGAATGAACAATCTGTCTTGGAAGAAGTACAACCAGAATGCTCCTTAGAAGCAAGGATGGCAAGAATACATCTCACATACTTTGGACATGTTATCAGGAGGGATCAGTCCCTGGAGAAGGACATCATGCTTGGCAAAGTAGATTATCAACGAACGAAAAAGAGGAAGGTCCTCAAAGAGATGGATTGACATAACGGCTGCAACAATGGGCTCAAGCATAGCAACAGTTGTGAAGCTGGCGAAGGACGGGGCAGTGTTTCTTTGTGTTGTGCATAGTGTCACTATGAGTTGGAATCAACTCAATGGCACCTAAGGACAAGAAAGTGGGTGTGTAAAATACAATCTGTTAAATAAAACAATTTGATTAAATTCAAAACAATTTTGGTAATTGAAAGTTATTTTAATTTAGTTAACAAATTAAAAACAAATTAAGGAGGCGGGGCCAAGATGGCAGACTAGGTAGACGCTACCTCGGATCCCTCTTGCAACAAAGACTTGGAAAAACAAGTGAATCGATCACATACATGACAATCTATGAACCCTGAACAACAAACACAGATTTAGAGACAGAGAACGAACAAATACGGGGAAGCAGCGAATGTTTTCGGAGCCTGGAGCCAGCATCCCAGTCAGGTAACTTTGGCGCCGGGCTTAGGTCTGGGCCCAGGGGAGCTGAACTCAAATTCTTGTGATGGCACCAACAAGGGGCGCAGCCCTACCCCCCTGAACTCACTCTGGGAGGGGGCCAAGCCGGTCCTCGTGGGCGGCGTGGCGACGCAGCTGGTGGGAGAAGTCCCCGGGAGGCAGTGACAGGTTTTGGAGCCAGGAGTGCAGCGTCCCAGCCAGGGAACCTTGGCGTCAGGCTTTTGACTGGGCGCTGTCACGGTGCAAGCAAGGGGCATAGCCCTACTCCCCTGAACTAACCCCGGGAGGGGGCCCAGCCGGTCCGCGGAGGCGGAGCGGCAACGCGGCGTGCAGGACGAGAAGTCCCTGGGAGGCAGCAACTGATTTTGGAGCCAGGAGTGCAGCGTCCCAGCAGGGGAACCTTGACGCTGGGCTTTGAATTGGCAGTGGAGGATCTGACCGCGGCTTCAGTGCGCCAGACCCTAGGGGGCAATCTCCACACAGCCAGCACACATAGGCGACACGCCCCTCGGGAATCTCAGATAAAATAGTCATTCCAAGCAAGATAAACAACTTTGGCTATATTCCGAGGTGCTACTCTCCTATTTCTCTGAACCCTCCCCCACCCTCCCCAGGCGGCTTCATTAACATTGGAATTTCCTAAGCCAGAGGGAGAACGGCTCCGGCTCTGCGGCGGCTTTGCTTTCCCCTTTTTTTTTTTTTTTTTTTGGTTTTTTCCTAACCCATTCTTCCGGCCTGAGAGAAGGAACCACAAAAAACCCAGGAACCAAAAATCCACCCCTAACTGGACTAAAAACACAGAACCAGCTAGAGCCAAGCATATATGACCCAAATCTCGGACTTTCATCCTTACAGGGAACAAGGTGGCAGTTATAATCCAAAGGCAGTTCTGATAGGGATCTGACTGCATTTTTTTTTAGCGGATTTTCTGGAAAAATAAGTTTCCCAGGTCTGATATCTCTGCTTATTCAACAGAGCCCTAACTGACCCACAACAGGGAATTGAGGGCTGAAGCTCCCCCCAGACCACCTAGCCTCTTGCCTTAGGGGTCTAAGGAGGGTGACATCTACCAATCAGTAGAGGTACCTGCATTGGGGGCCTAAGGTACAGCTGCAGTGTCCTCCCACCAAGGTGCTATAGGAATAGAGACACACCTACCTCACTGACACTTGGGGGAACCCTGACAGCATCCTGCCACCCCGCCGGAGGGTGAACCCCAGCTGCTAATAGAATCTGGTGCACACAACTATCACCACTACTTCTCAAGGTGGATAGGTGTTAGGGTGCAGCACACACTTGATGACCCAAAATCAGATTCTACTCAAGAATAGTGAATAGACTCAGGCATATATATCTGGCAACAGCCCAAACCAGCTGATAATAGGTCATACGTAAGTCAAGGGCTAAAACAAATAAGACAGCACAATCTAGTAGCCCATCCACGTATATTGAAAGAAAACAAAACAAGATAAGACTCAGTGAGCAATTATAGAATAAACCACTACTATATCTCTTTTTTTATATATCTTAGTGATGGCTCAGAGACAGCAGTCGATATCAAACCACATAAAGAAGCAGACCATGACAGCTTCTACAACCCCCCAAACAAAAGAATCAAAATCTTTCCCAAATGAAGATACAATCCTGGAATTATCAGATACAGAATATAAAAAACTAATTTACAGAATGCTTCAAGACATCAGAAACGAAATAAGGCAAACTGCAGAAAAAGCCAAGGAACACACTAATAAAACAGTTGAAGAACTCAAAAAGATTATTCAAGAACATAGTGGAAAAATTAATAAGTTGCAAGAATCCATAGAGAGACAGCATGTAGAAGTCCAAAAGATTAACAATAAAATCGCAGAATTAGACAACGCAACAGGAAGTCAGAGGAGCAGACTCGAGCAATTAGAATGCAGACTGGGACATCTGGAGGACCAGGGAATTAGCACCAACATAGCTGAAAAAAAATCAGATAAAAGAATTAAAAAAAATGAAGAAACTCTAAGAATCATGTGGGACTATATCAAGAAAAATAACTTGTGTGTGAATGGAGTCCCAGAACAGGGAGGGAGGACAGAAAACACAGAGAAAATAGTTGAAGATCTGCTGACAGAAAACTTCTCTGACATCATGAAAGACGAAAGGATATCTATCCAAGATGCTCATCGAACCCCATTTAAGATTGATCCAAAAAGAAAAACACCAAGACATATTATCATCAAACTTCCCAAAACCAAAGATAAAGAGAAAATTTTAAAAGCAGCCAGGGAGAAAAGAAAGGTCTCCTTCAAGGAAGAATCAATAAGAATAATTTCAGACTACTCAGCAGAAACCATGCAGGCAAGAAGGCAATGGGATGACATATACAGAGCACTGAAGGAGAAAAACTGCCAGCCAAGGATCATATATCCAGCAAAACTCTCTCTGAAATATGAATGCGAAATTAAGGTATTTACAGATAAACACAAGCTTAGAGAATTTGCAAAAACCAAACCAAAGCTACAAGAAATACTAAAGGAAATTGGTCAGAAAACCAATAATATCAGATACCAGCACAACACAAGGTCACAGAACAGAACATCCTGATATCAACTCAAATAGGGAAATCACAAAAACAAATTAAGATTAATTAAAAAAAATGCTAATAACAGGGACTCATTGAAGTCAATATGTAAAAGATCACAATAATCAAAAAGAGGGACTAAATACAGGTGGCATAGAACTGCCATATGGAGAGTGATACAAGGCGATATAGAACATTACAAGTTAGGTTTTTACTTAGAAAAATAGGGGTAAATATTAAGGTAACCACAAAGAGGTATAACAACTCCATAACTCAAGATAAAAGCCAAGAAAAACGTAACGACTCAACAAACATAAAGTCAAACACTATGAAAATGAGGATCTCACAGTTTACTAAGAAAAACGTCTCAGCACAAAAAAGTAAGTGGAAAAATGAAATTGTCAACAACACACATAAAAAGGCATCAAAATGACAACACTAAACACTTATTTATCTGTAATTATACTGAATGTAAATGGACTAAATGCACCAATAAAGAGACAGAGAGTCTTGGACTGGATAAAGAAACACGATCTGTCTATATGCTTCCTACAAGAGACACACCTTAGACTTAGAGACACAAACAAACTAAAACTCAAAGGATGGAAAAAAATATATCAAGCAAACAACAAGCAAAAAAGAAGAGGAGTAGCAATATTAATTTCTGACAAAATAGATTTTAGACTTAAATCCACCACAAAGGAAAAAGAAGGACACTACATAATGATAAAAGGGACAATTGATCAGGAAGATATAACCATATTAAATATTTATGCACCCAATGACAGGGCTGCAAGATACATAAATCAAATTTTAACAGAACTGAAAAGTGAGATAAACACCTCCACAATTATAGTAGGAGACTTCAACACACCACTTTCGGAGAAGGACAGGACATCCAGTAAGAAGCTCAATAGAGACATGGAAAACCTAATTACAACAATCAACCAACTTGACCTCATTGACTTATACAGAACTCTCCACGCAACTGCTGCAAAGTATACTTTTTTTTTCTAGCGCACATGGAACATTCTCTAGAATAGACCACATATTAGGTCATAAAACAAACCTTTGCAGAATTCAAAACATTGAAATATTACAAAGCATCTTCTCAGACCACAAGGCAATAAAACTAGAAATCAATAACAGAAAAACTAGGGAAAAGAAATCAAATACTTGGAAACTGAACAATACCCTCCTGAAAAAAGACTGGGTTATAGAAGACATCAAGGAGGGAATAAGGAAATTCATAGAATGCAACGGGAATGAAAATACTTCCTATCAAAACCTCTGGGACACAGCAGAAGCAGTGCTCAGAGGCCAATTTATATCGATAAATGCACACATACAAAAAGAAGAAAGAGCCAAAATCAGAGAACTGTCCCGACAACTTGAACAAATAGAAAGTGAGCAACAAAAGAATCCATCAGGCACCAGAAGAAAACAAATAATAAAAATGAGAGCTGAACTAAATGAATTAGAGAACAGAAAAACAATTGAAAGAATTAACAAAGCCAAAAGCTGGTTCTTTGAAAAAATTAACAAAATTGATAAACCATTGGCCAGACTGACTAAAGAAATACAGGAAAGGAAACAAATAACCCGAATAAGAAACGAGATGGGCCACATCACAACAGACCCAACTGAAATTAAAAGAATCATATCAGATTATTACGAAAAATTGTACTCTAACAAATTTGGAAACCTAGAAGAAATGGATGAATTCCTAGAAAAACACTACCTACCTAAACTAACACATTCAGAAGTAGAACAACTAAATAGACCCATAACAAAAAAAGAGATTGAAACGGTAATCAAAAAACTCCCAACAAAAAAAAGCCCTGGCCCGGATGGCTTCACTGCAGAGTTCTACCAAACTTTCAGAGAAGAGTTAACACCACTACTCCTAAAGGTATTTCAAAGCATAGAAAATGACGGAATACTACCCAACTCATTCTATGAAGCCACCATCTCCCTGATACCAAAACCAGGTAAAGATACCACAAAAAAAGAAAATTACAGACCTATATCCCTCATGAACATAGATGCAAAAATCCTCAACAAAATTCTAGCCAATAGAATTCAACAACATATCAAAAAAATAATTCACCCCGGCCAAGTGGGATTTATGCGAGGCTGGTTTAAATTAGAAAAATCATTAATGTAATCCACCACATAAATAAAACAAAAGACAAAAACCACATGATCTTATCAATTGATGCAGAAAAGGCATTTGACAAAGTCCAACACCCATTTATGATAAAAACTCTCACCAAAATAGGAACTGAAGGAAAATTCCTCAATGTAATAAAGGGCATCTATGCCCAACAGCCAACATCACTCTAAATGGAGAAAACCTGAAAGCATTTCCCTTGAGAATGGGAACCAGACAAGGATGCCCTCTATCACCGCTCTTACTCAACATTGTGCTAGAAGTCCTAGCCAGAGCAATTAGGCTAGACAAAGAAATAAAAGGCATCCGGATTGGCAAGGAGGAAGTAAAATTATCTCTATTTGCAGATAACATGATCTTATACACAGAAAACCCTAAGGAATCCTCCCGAAAACTATTGAAACTAAGAGTTTGGCAGCCTCAGGTTATAAGATAAACATACAAAAATCACTTGGATTCCTCTACATCAACAAAAAGAACATCGAAGAGGAAATAACCAAATCAATACCATTCACAGTAGCCCCCAAGAAGATAAAATACTTAGGAATAAATCTTACCAAGGATGTAAAAGACCTATACAAAGAAAACTACAAAGCTCTACTACAAGAAATTAAAAAGGAGATACATAAGTGGAAAAACATACCTTGCTCATGGATAGGAAGACTTAACGTAGTAAAAATGTCTATTCTACCAAAAGCCATCTATACATACAATGCGCTTCCGATCCAAATTCCAATGTCATTTTTTAAGGTGATAGAGAAACAAATCACCAACTTCATATGGAAGGGAAAGAAGCCTCGGATAAGCAAAGCATTACTGAAAAAGAAGAAGAAAGTGGGAGGCCTCACTCTACCTGATTTCAGAACCTATTATACAGCCACAGTAGTCAAAACAGCCTGGTATTGGTACAACAACAGGCACATAGACCAGTGGAACAGAATTGAGAACCCAGATATAAATCCATCCATGTATGAGCAGCTGATATTTGACAAAGGCCCAGTGTCAGTTAATTGGGGAAAAGATAGTCTTTTTTAACAAATGGTGCTGGCATAACTGGATATCCATTTGCAAAAAATGAAACAGGACCCATACCTCACACCAAGCACAAAAACTAACTCCAAGTGGATCAAAGACTTAAACATAAAAACTAAAACAATAAACATCATGGCAGAAAAAATAGGGACAACCTTAGGAGCCCTAATACAAGGCATAAACAGAATACAAAACATTACCAAAAATGACAAAGAGAAACCAGATAACTGGGAGCTCCTAAAAATCAAACACCTATGCTCATCTAAAGACTTCACCAAAAGACTAAAAAGACCGCCTACAGACTGGGAAAGAATTTTCAGCTATGACATCTCCGACCAGCGCCTGATCTCTAAAATCTATATGATTTTGTCAAAACTCAACCACAAAAAGACAAACAACCCAATCAAGAAGTGGGCAAAGGATATGAACACACACTTCACTAAAGAAGACATTCAGGCAGCTAACAGATACATGAGAAAATGCTCTCGATCATTAGCCATTAGAGAAATGCAAATTAAAACCACGATGAGATTCCATCTCACTCCAACAAGGCTGGCATTAATCCAAAAAACACAAAATAATAAATGTTGGAGAGGCTGTGGAGAGATTGGAACTCTCATACACTGCTGGTGGGAATGTAAAATGGTACAACCACTTTGGAAATCTATCTGGCGTTATCTTAAACAGTTAGAAATAGAACTACCATACAACCCAGAAATCCCACTCCTCGGAGTATACCCTAGACAAACAAGAGCCTTCACACAAACAGATATATGCACACCCATGTTTATTGCAGCTCTGTTTACAATAGCAAAAAGCTGGAAGCAACCAAGATGTCCATCAACGGATGAATGGGTAAATAAATTGTGGTATATTCACACATTGGAATACCACGCATCGATAAAGAACAGTGACGAATCTGTGAAACATTTCATAACAAGGAGGAACCTGGAAGGCATTATGCTGAGCGAAATTAGTCAGAGGCAAAAGGACAAATATTGTATAAGAGCACTGTTATAAGATCTTGAGAAATAGTATAAACTGGGAAGAACATACACTTTTGTGGTTATGAGGCGGGGAGGGAGGGAGGGATGGAGAGGGTTTTTTACTGATGAATTAGTAGATAAGAACTGCTTTAGGTGAAGGGAAGGACAACACTCAATACATGGAATGTCAGCTCAACTGGACTGGACGAAAAGCAAAGAAGTTTCCAGGATAAAATGAATGCTTCAAAGGTCAGCGGAGTAAGGGCAGGGGTTTGGGGACCATGGCTTAAGGGGACTTCTAAGTCAATTGGCAAAATAATTCTATTATGAAAACATTCTGCATCCCACTTTGAAATGTGGCATCTAGGGTCTTAAATGCTGACAAGCAGCCATCTAAGATGCATCAGTTGGTCTCAACCTACTTGGAGCAATGGAGAATGAAGAACACCAAGGTCACAGGACAACTAAGAGCCCAAGAGACAGAAAGGGCCACATGAACCAGAGACCTACATCATCCTGAGACCAGAAGAACTAGTTGGTGCCCGGCCACAATCGATGACTGCCCTGACAGGGAGCACAGCAGAGAACTCCTGCGGAGCAGGAGGTCAGTGGGATGCAGACCCCAAATTCTCATAAAAAGACCAGACTTAATGGTGTGACTGAGACTAGAGGAATCCCGGCGGTCATGGTCCCCAAACCTTCTGTTGGCACAGGACAGGAACCATTCCCGAAGACAACTCATCAGACATGAAAGGGACTGGACAGTGAGTAGGAGAGAGATGCTCATGAAGAGTGAGCTAATTATATCAGGTGGACACTTGAGACTGTGTTGGCATCTCCTGTCTGGAGGGGGGATGGGAGGATAGAGAGAGTTGGAAGCTGGCAAAATTGTCACGAAAGGAGAGACTGGAAGGGCTGACTCATTAGGGGGAGAGCAAGTGGGAGTATGGAGTAAGATGTATATAAACTTATATGTGACAGTCTGACTTGATTTGTAAACGTTCACTTGAAGCTCAATAAAAGTTAATAAAAAAAAAAAGAATACAATGCTCAAGGCAAAAAAAAAAAACAAATTAAATAGAAACATTCTTTTTATAATTATTTTAGATAGGATTCTGTTTTCTAACTCAAAAGATTGTACGTGTGTCTGTGTGCATTTATGTTTTTGCTATCTTCCTTTCGGTGGAATCAATGTTATCTAGCTGTGAATCTAGTTGTTGTCCATTCTGGGATATTCTGGTCTATACTAATTATGGACAGTTTTATTCATACATATAAACTTGACAAAGGCATCAGTTCTGCATGGGAGAATATTATCTAATTGGTGGTAAAGAGTATGTGTTTGAAGGTCAGACTGACAACAGCCACAGCTCTACTGTTGACCAACTGTGACTTTGGACTAGGTGCTTCTCTGAGCTTCAACTTTCTTTTCTGACAAATGGAAGTAGTAATAATGCCCATGGAGTTGTTGTGATAATAACATTTAATTATCTCAATTTAGTTAAATGCTTAACAAAGTTGTTGGAAAATAGTAAGAAATCAATTCAAGTTGTATCTTGTTTTTCTGTCCTGTCCATGGTTGTCCAATACTTGTGTAGATGTGGCCCAAGAGAACCGAGCCTGCCCTACTGTCATGGATTGAATTGTGTCCCCCCAGAAATGCATGTCAACTTAGTTAGGCCATGATTCCCAGTATTGTGTGGTTGTCCTCCATTTTGTGATTGTAATTTTTTGTTAAAAAGGATTAGGGTGGGATTGTAACACTGTCCTTACTCAGGCCACCTCCCTGATCTAAGGTAAAGGGAGCTTCCCTGGAATGTGGCCTGCACCACCTCATGAGATGAAAGGGAAGCAAGCAGAGAGCTGGGGACCTCATACCACCAAGAAAGCAGCACGAGGAACAGAGTGTGTCCTTTGGACCCAGGGTCCCTGCGCCTGAGAAGCTCCTTGACCAGAGGAAGACTGATGAGAAGGCTGACAGAGAGAAAGCTTGCACCCTGAATTTGGACTTTTAGCCTACTTTACTGTGAGAAAATAAACTGCTCTTTGTTTAAGCCATCCACTTGTGGTATTTCTGTTACAGCAGCACTAGATGACTAAGATGCCTACTCATTTTTATTGATACTTATGGCTCTAAGATTTTTAGTGCTATCTTTGGTTAATTGCTTCTGGAGTTGTTCAGTGACTCCATTCCTGTAAAGACTCACTTTCCCAATAGCTGTGGTGAATTGGTCTGTTATGGATTGTCATGTGCCCACAAAAGACTGATAATCTCAGAAATTATTCTTGGAGCTTTTGGCTGTTTATTTATACCCATATACCCACAGTGACCTCCTGTTCTGGTGGGTTGGGAGGTCCTAGGATACTCCAAGAGAAATGTCTTTTTTTTTAGCAGCAGTTTGCATTTTTTTTTTTTTTTTTGCATAGCCAAAAAAAAACTCCATGTAGACAGTTTTCTCTCTCCCTTCAGAGGTCTGAGATACATATACACATATATATATATACACATAGTGGCTTGTGTGTATATATACATATGTGTGTATATATACATATGTATGTGTATACACGTGTGTATATATATATTTGAAAACATTTTCTGATTCAACAGATTTTACATGTACAATTCAGTGACGTTGATTACATCCATCATGTCGTTCAACAACCACTACTACCGTTTTCCAACTTATTCTACCAACATTAATAGAAAGCCAGTGCCCCTTAAGCAATCACTCCCCCTTTCCCCCTCCATCCCATCCTTCAAAACCACTGATAAACATTTGCCTATGTCATATAAGTAGGATCATGTGGTATCTGTCCTTTTGTGACTGTCTTATTTCTCATAGCAGTGTTTTCAAGGTTGGTCCATGTTGTGACATGTATGGGGATTCATTTCTCTTTATGACAGAGTAATATTCCACTGCATGTATATATCACATTTTGTCTATCTGTTGATTGTCATTTACGGTAATTCTATGTTTAGCTTATTAAGCAACCATTGATTAGTTTTCCACAGTGGTTATACCACTTTGCATTTCTACCAACAATAGAGAAGGGTCCTAAATTCTGTACATCCTCACCAACAGCTGTTATTTTCCTTTTTTTTTTTTTTATCGTAATCTTTCCTGTGGGGCTGAGGTGGTATCTCATTGCGGTTTTGATTTGCATCCCCTTCATGGTTAATGGGAGCCCCGGTGGCACAGTAGTTAAGAGCGCAGGCTGCTAACCAAAAGGTCAGCTGTTCAAATCCATCAGCCACTTCTTGGAAACCCTGTGTGGCAGTTCTACTCTGACCTATAGGGTCACTACGAGTCAGAAATGGCTAGATGGCAACGGGTTTTTTTTTTTTTTTTTTTAATGACTAATGACATTTGAACATCTTTTCATGTGCTTGCTGACCATTTGGATATCCTCTTTGGCTAAATGTCTGTTCAAGTCCTTTGACCATTTTTTGATCTGGTTGTTTGTCTTTTTGTTGCTCCTTTCATTCTTAAAAGGAAGTTCTCAGGATCTCAAAAGTTATTGGCTAAAACCCCTATAACTATATAAGGCAGAGGGTGGATAAACTTTTTTTAACTACCTCAGAAGAAACAAAATTTAAGATAGAATATAATAGGAAAAAAAAATCATATCAAGCCTTGCATTTTGTTGAAGGGGGCAGATTTGTTTATTCAACTTATTGGTGATGATAGCATCACCAGTTTATTGGTGATGATACCAGTAATACTATTTGTGCCAGACGAGATGCTAAATTGTTTACCTATAGTATCTCATTTAATCCTCACAACAGTCTGTGAGTTGTGAAAATTTTTGACAATTTAAACTGAGGAACCTGAAGCTTAAAGAAGCCAAGAAAATTATCCAAGACTATACAGCTAACAAAGTTCCTGGGTGATGAAAACAGTTTGCACTCAACCACTAACCTAAGGTTGGCAGTTTGTCCAAGCCCAGTCGTACTGTTTGAGAAAGACCTGGCAATCTGCTTCTTTAAAGATTACAGCCATGAAAGCCTGTACTCTGAACACCTGATGTCACCATGAGTCTGAATCAACTCAACGGCAGCAGTTTGTTTATATAGCTAGTAAGTGGCAAAGCCAGGATTTAAAATCTGATCAGTCTGATTCAAGACCCATGTCCTTATATGATATAGCCTCCTTTTTTTTTTTTTTTGTCTCCCCCTATACTTTGGGGTTTCTTGGGCAAGTTTCTTTTTCTTTTTAAAGTCACTGTTTCTTAACCAATTGTGAGAAGATAAAATTTCTGAGTCTGTTGCTGTTGTCGTTGAGTCAATCCCAATTCATGACAACTCCATGTGTGCTGTAACTTTTTGGAAACACATCTCTAGACCTGTCTTCAGAGGTGCCTCTGTGTAGGCTTGAACCTATACCCTTTTTACAACCTTTTGGTTAGTTGTTGAGCACTTAACTGTTTGTGCCACCCATGAACCTACATCTTCTGTCCTGGAAGAAGTAAGAAATGGAATATGCATAGTCCCCAGCTAATGATGGGGTTCCATTCTGATGACTCTGTTGTAAGTCAGTTCTGACACAAATTGACTACCAATTTTTTTTTAATTTCGTTATTTCCATTTATTATTAATATCTTTATAAATCATAACATTGAACATCTACAAGTGAGAATATGAGAATAACATCAGCAAATTACTCACTGCAACAATTGTATATAGTATATATTACTAATGATAAGATATTAAAAAAAAACAGGGTCACAAGTATGGTTTATCATAACCCAAATACACCAGGGACTATCTGTACTGTAAATATTTATATGAGTAGAAGGGATTATCCCTACCTTTATCCTATTTCCTTTAAGAATATCCTTCGATTATAGGGCTTAATAAATGTATATTTACATAGGCCAAGGTCAATTTAAAAATGAGTTGTCTGCTACAGCCAGAGTCTTTCAGAAATCCTTAACACCATGGTACATCATGGGCATGAGATAAATATTTATTCAGTGGAACAATTTGGTCCAGTTATGCTATCACTTTATGCACATAAAGACAGCCCTGGTGTTCACTGGTTTAGTCAGGGCCCTTTCAGTTGGAAATGACAGAAACCCAACTCAGGCTAGCTAACAAAAAATGGAATTTTATTGACTCATGTAAATGAAAAGTTGCACGGTAGATAGCTTCAAACCCACTGCCAAACCCACTGCCATCGAGTAGACTCCAACTCATAGCAACCCTATAGGACAGAGTAGAACTGCGACATGGAGTTTCCAAGGAGTGCCTGGCAGATTCAAACTGGGGCCCTTTTGGTTAGCAGCTGTACCATTTAACCACTACACCACCAGGGTTTCCTCGATAGCTTCAGGTGCTATTAAATTCAGGGTTAAATGCTATAGAGAAGAATCTGTTTCTATCCTTCTTTCTGCTTATCTTTCCTCTGTGTTGGCTTTACTCTTAGGCAGGTCTCTTTATGTGGTGAAATACATGCCTTACATGCTACATTATTGGAAAAGAAAACATGTCTTTCCTAACATCCAGAAAAATTCCAAAATCACTGTTGATTTGACAGACCTTGGGCCAACCTCAGAACCAATCGGTAAAGAAAAGGAATCCAATGCCCTGATTCCCCAGGTCACATGACTGCTCTTGGAGGTGTTTGGGGTCAGTTCCACATGAACCACATAGAAGGAGAATGAGAAAGAATTGTGTTCCAAAGTGTAACCAGAATTACTACTATATTAAGGGGACTGGATGCTGCATAGGCGAGGGCAAATATTCACTTGCTCAACTTTGGGTCACGTCTGCTCTGGGATAAGGAGCTCCAGTTTTTCAGATGTTCTTCAAATGGCAAAATTTAGAGTCTTCTTATTAACCTGGTGATTCTCCACTGTTTCTGCTAGACAATTGTGGCCAAGATGTTGAGTGATGACGTAAACCGAGTTAGAAATGGCTGAAGGAAATTGTCTTATGGTATGTGCAAGGGTGTAGGGTGGTATGATACTTATTATGATCTTGGAGCAAAGGAGACAAAATGTAGAGACGAGTGCTTCCTTGAGATTTTAGAAGAAATGAATGGTATGAAAAAGTAGGGAGACAAATTTAGAATTAGCATAAGGTACAACTTTTTGTTACTTTCTGTGCTCACTAGTATTACAGAGAGATGGGACTGGTGAAGCCCATAATTATATAGTGACACTGTTTTTTTTTATTGTTGCTGCTTCTTCCTCCTCCTCATCATTATGTTTAGCATTCATTTTGGAGCACAAAAATGTGCAAGGAGCTGTGCTTAATGACTAATACATATTATTTTATTGAATCTTCATAATTACTACACTAGTTAGGTATATCCCTGGTATCCTTATTTCATCCTGAAGGAAACTGATTGATGCTTTAAAAGCTATACTAAACAGACTGAAACTCTAAGAAGAGGTTATATCCAATGGTGGCTGAACCAAGATTCAACCCATATTTTTTAGATTGAAAGCCCATATTTTCTATACTACATTGCCTAGTCATTGAAAATGAAAGTGCAACATGTACTAAGAGCAGAATATTATGGGGAAAAAAATCAAAGATAAAAATGAACTTTGTGAAATAAAAATTAGGATATTTATTTGAATTAATAATATAGCAACTACTACAGGCTTCTGAAATTTGAATGTTATTAACGCATTTAATCCTATAACAACCCTGGGAGGTAAGTAGTATCAGTGTCCCATTTTACATGAAAGAAAACTGAACCTAGACAAGTTTAATAACTTGCTGAAAGTCCCTCGAATACCAAGTGGTAGTTGCATAAATAGAACCTAGGTAGCTTGGATCCAGAGTCTATGCTTATAACCATTACATTAGTCTCACAAGTAAAAAATGAACTCAGTAGACTACTGGAAGATAAAGTCAAGGAAGTCTGTTAAGGAGAGCAAAAAGATAAAGAGATGAGAGAAAAAAATAAGAAAATTAAAGAATCATTTCTGAATGACCACAATCCCACAAATAAAGGGGAAACAAATGTCAAAGAGATAACACAGAAAATGTTTCCTAGAACTAAAGAAAATGTTTGTAGATTGAAAAGTATGGCCTAATGACCTATATTATTATCATGAAGTTTCAAAAGAAATAGGATAAAAAGAGCTTATAAGTGCATGGTGGGCGGAGTAGAGAAATCAGGAATAAAGAGAATAACACTGGAAGTTAGACAAAAAGTAAAAAATGTTTAAATTTTTCAAGAGAAAATTATTTTCAACCTAGATAAAAAAAAAAATCAAGTGTGAAAGTACATACGCAAAATTGCACAAAAAATTTACTTGTAACATAATTCCTCAGGAAACTATGGAGGATGTGCTCCCCAAAATGTGGAAGCAAACAAAAATAAGGAAGGCATGGAGTCCAAGAAACAAATAATCTAATACAGATGAGAGATGAGAGAATTTCCCTGAAAGATAGCAAAGGAAAGTCCTAGGACAAAAACTGTTCGGCATGCCTTCAAAAAAAAAATGCCTAGAGAGCATCAATTTATACAGAAACTGGGAGATAGGTGAGTCTGGATAGCAGGTCTCCTGTGACATGATAAAGCTGATAATTACTCAAAGTTATTAAACATATGAAAGTATTTTATAGAAAGTCAGAGAGATTGAAAGAGTTAATAATGATAGTTGCACAGAGACGTAGCAACAGAAAAACAAATGAGGCAATTATTGACTCCAGGACATACAAATAAACATATAAAGGAAATGTAATTTTGGCTCACAGTCTCTCAGAATTCACAACCTGCATTATGCAGAGGACACAACCTTACTTGCTGAAAGAGGACTTGAAGCACTTACTGATGAAGATCAAAGACCACAGCCTTCAGAGTGGATTACACCTCAACATAAGGAAAACAAAAATCCTCACAAATGGACTAATAAGCCACATCATGATAAATGAAGAAAAGATTGAAGTTGTCAAGGATTTCATTTTACTTGGATCCATAATCAACAGCCATGGAAGCAGCAGTCAAGAAATCAAAAGATGCATTGCATTGGGCAAATCTACTTCAAAGGACCTCTTTAAAGTGTTGAAAAGCAAAGATGTCACCTTGAAGACTAAGGTGCACCTGACCCAAGCCATGGTATTTTCAATCACATAATATGCATGTAAAAGCTGGACAATGAATAAGGAAGACTGAAGAAGAACCGACGCCTTTGAATTGTGCTGTTGGCGAAGAATATTGAATATACCATGGTCTGCCAAAAGAACAAACAAATCTATACAACCAGAATGCTCCTTAGAAGCAAGGAGGGTGAGATAGTGTCTTACATACGTTGGACATGTTGTCAGGAAGGATCAGCCCCTGGAGAAGGACATCATGCTAGGTAAAGTGCAGGGTCAGTGGAAAAGAGGAAGACCCTCAATGAGATGGATTGACACAGTGGCTGCAACAATGGGCTCAAGCATAACAAAGATTGTAAGGATGGTGCAGGATGGTGCAGGATCAGGCAGTGTTTCATTCTATGGTACATAGGGGCACTATGAGTCGGAACTGACTTGACACCTAACAACAACAAATAAGTCAGTAACAACAAAAAATACTTATTCACATTAATATATACTATGGGTGTTTAACCAAAACATGTGATGCAACTAAGTAGGAGAAGGTGGGGGTTGGAAAGTAGTGTCAGAAGAGTCCTAAATTCTCACCTTCCACAATAGGAAGATAGTATTTTGTGAATTTGGTAAATCAAGAAAGAGCAGCATAAGATATTATATAGAAATGGAGAGATACAGGTGGACTGAGAGATGGGAGGATGGATGTTTCTGGAGAATAAGAGGCGTGGGTAAGTTTACATTCAAAATTTTTATGAGCTTGGAGTACTATTTTGCTTTTTAAACTATATATACATATTACTTTGATAAAATATTACAAACCAATATAATAAGTGATTACATGGTAGACATCACAAAAATATGCTTCCATAATACATGGTGAAATATTCAAATATTATTCTATTAGTTGCCTGGAGTATTTAGAAACATTTCCTGAATCTATACAAGTTTGAATCAAACACAGATTTCAAAAGTATTCCTCAAAAAAACGTAGGCAGAAATAAGCCATGGAATATTACTTTGGATGCTTCAAAAAGTGGCTCGAGGCATGACTAAGAAACTGATGTGGAAAATGTTTGCAAAGAGAATTAATTTGTTTCTTGAAATGTGAGAATGGAAAAGCAATATTTCTAAATTAATATTTTATATACTACATAATTTTAAATATGTGTGCATGTGTAATGAATCTTAGCCCTACTATATTGTCTTGGACAACTTGCTTAGCTTTTCTTTGCCTCAGGTTTTTTTTTTTTTTTTAATCTATAAAATGGGATAACAACACCTACATCAAGGATATTATAATGAATCAATGAGTTAATACAAATAAACTGTATGGAATGTATAGAATAGTGTCTGTCACAAAGTAAGCATTCAATAAACTATTATTATTGAAATTAATATAATTTTAAATGAGATTAGGACTATGTTGAAGAGAAAGGAAATGGATTCAGTTTAAGGAGTTTACAGAGAAGACACGTCCATAAGGCCAGAAGTATTTAGGTGAATGTCTTAGTTATCTAGTGCTGCCATAACGGAAATACCACAAGTGGATGGCTTTAACAAAGAGAAATTTATTTTCTCACAGTCTAGTAGGTTACAAGTCTAAATTCAGGGTGTCAATACCAGGGGAAAGCTTTCTCTGTCTTCTCTGGAGGAAGGCCTTTGTCCTCAATCTTCTTCTGGTTGAGGAGCTTCTCAGGTGCAGGGACCCTGTGTCCAAAGGACACACTCTGCTCCTGGTGCTGCTGTCTTGGGTGGTATAAGGTCCCCAACTCTCTGCTTGCTTCTCTTTCCTTTTATCTCTTGAGAGATAAAAGGTGGTGCAGGCCTCACCCCAGGGAAACTCCCTTTGCATTGGATCAGGGAGGTGACCTGAGTAAAGTCAGTGTTACAATCCCACCCTAATCTTCTTTAGCATAAAATTACAATCACAAAATGGAGGACTACCACACAATACTGGGAATTGTGGCCTAACCAAGTTGACGCATATTTTTTGGGGGGACACAATTCAAAACATGACATTCCACACTTTGGCCCCCCAAAAATCACATCCTTGCAACATGCAAAACATATTCACCCTATCATATCATAACAAAAGTCTTAACTCCAAGTCCAAAATCCAAAAATTCCTCTTCATCTGTAAAATCTAGAATACAAGTTATCTGCTTCCAAATGGACAATGGCAGAACAGGCACAAGCTAGACATTTCCATTACAAATGGGAGAAACTGGAGGAAAAGAAGGGATAACAGGCACCAAGCAAGTCAGCAGAACACATTACATTAGCCCTCAAAGCTCTGAAAGTAATCCTCTGTTCTCTGAGACAATTTACACAATGGCCCTGCCATCCAGACTCTAAGTATGGGCCACACTCTCCAGATTCTGAATGGAGGCCCCTGACCCTGGGCTTCAGCAATGCCTTCCAGGCCCACTGGGACAGGATCTCTGCTCCTTATGCTTTAGCTGCACCATTCTCCTAGTCCATCTGAGTGGCAACTCCACCCTTAGAAACACCAGAGGCCATGGCTCCACCCTTTGAAACCCCTGAGGTCATGGCTATACCTCTTGAGCCTGAGGCAGCTCAGCCTCTTATGTTCCTTGTCTTTAAAAACCCACTAAAAATTCTGTTTTCTCCTTTCTTGGCTTCTTGGCTTCTCAGGCCTCATGCCTGCATCTGCCCTGCTGGGGCAAGTGTTCCAAAGCTCTGTATCCCCACTGATAAGTGCCTGGAGGCACCCCACTCCACCAGGAAGCCTCCCGTACACAGGCACTCAGCTCTTTCACTCCGTGGATTGGCTCCAGCACCGTCTCACGCTGGTCTCTTGGTTCTGCTGCTGTTGGTTCTCTGCTCTTGCCGTTTCTCTGGCGCTGCAGGTTCTCTGCTGCACTGGTCCTCTGTCGCTGCTGTAACTCTATCCATTCACAGTTTCAAAACTGCTTCCAAAGAGCGGCGGAAACCCTGGTGGCATAGTGGTTAAGTACTACAGCTGCTAACCAAGAGGTCAGCAGTTTGAATCTGCCAGGCGCTCCTTGGAAACCCTATGGTGCAGCTCTACTCTGTCCTGTACGGATGCTATGAGTCAGTATCGACTCGACCACAGTGGGTTGGCTGAGTGGGTTAGAGTAGCACCCCACTCTCTTGGTACCAAATTCTGTCTTAGTCATCTAGTGCTGCCATAACAGAAATACCACAAGTGGATGGCTTTAACAAAGCAAAATTAATTTTCTCACAGTTTAGTAGGTTACAAGTCCAAATGCAGGGCATTGGCTCCAGGGGAAGGTAACTCTCTGGTCTGGAGGAGGGTCTTTGTCCTCAACCTTCTCCTGGCAGACGAGATTCTCAAGTGCAGAGATCCCGTGCCCAAAGGACGTGTTCTGCTCCTGGTACTGCTTTCTTGGTGGTATGAGGTCCCCAACTCTCTGTTGCTTTCCTTTTATTTCTTGATAAAAGGTGGTACAGACCTCTCCCCAGGAAAACTCTCTTTATATTGGATCAGGGAGGTGACCTGAGTAAGGTTGGTGTTATAATTCCACCCTAATCTTCTTTAGCATAAAATTACAATCACAAAATGGAGGACAACCACACAATACTGGGGATCATGGCCTAACCAAGTTGACACTTATTTTTGGGGGGCCACGATTAAATCCAAGGCAATGAATTTCTACTGCCTCTTCTTCCCTGTGCCCACAGCTGTCTTTGAAAGCTTGCTCTTGCCTTCCTGGACTGAGGCTATCTTTATTTAGATTACTTTTTTTTTGTTGTTGTTAAATAAAAAGGGCCAAGAAGCAGAAAGGCTGACCTCAACAGTTCTGAGCAGCCTCCAGCTTCTCAGGAAACCTGAGCAATTAGAATGTTTTAAACCCTCAGGCAAAATTGTCTGAGAAAGCAGCTCAGTCAGCCGGTTGAGCCTTCCAGTGGGCAGCACCAGAGCAGGCTGAGAAAATTCTGTGGTTTTCTCCTTCCCTGGTGGTGTAGTACTTAAGTGCTACAGCTGTTAACCAAGAGGTCGGCAGTTCAAATCCACCAGGTGCTCCTTGGAAACTCTACAGGGCAGCTCTACTCTCTGTCCTGTAGGGCCGCTATGAGTCGGAATCGACTCGACAGCATTGGTTCGGTTTTTTGGTTTTTTCTCTCCTTCCAGCACCCAAGTTTCTTTCCTAATTTCCCCAAGGTTCTCTTTTTGGGGGTTCCCCCAGAAGCCAGCATGATTGGCATGGGTGAGAGGTGGTGTTAGATCATCAGCAAATGGCAGGACAGATTCCTTGGTGAATGAGTAAGAATAGTCACAAAATAAATGACTTCCTAAAGTCTGGTAGCTGCGGCTGGAAGGGTTGGAGCAGATAGAAACAAGAGACCAATGGGTACTGGGACCAAAGCCAGACGGTCCATGGGGACCTGTTTCCTGCTGTAGAAATCTAAGAGGCAGACAGCATACTTTCCTTTTGTTCTTTCTCTGCCCCCTTCAGTCTAAGCTCATGAGTTTTCTGCTGTGGTAGTTGGTTAGATCCATCAGTCCCAGGCTTGATTTCATTAACAAAAGATTATGTAGTCATGTCCTTGATGAATATTCTAGGACATGTGTCCTTAGTTTGTACAACAGAATCTTACAGATTTTTAAGTTTTGTTTTCATTTTGCACAGTTCATTTTTAAAAATTTTTTATACTAAACTATTTAAAATTATATATATGTTTTATATACATTATTGTGCTTTAGGTAGAAATTTACAGAGCATATTAGTTTCTCATTCGAAAATGTATACACAAATTGTTTCATGACATTGGTCACAATCCCTGCATTGTGTCAGCAGTCTCCCCCTTCCTCTTTCCACCCCAGGTTCCTGTGTTCCATTAGTCCAGTTTACCTGTCCCTTTCTGCCTTCTTGGCTTTGTTTTTGTACAGGTGTTGCCCTTTTGGCCTTGTATACTTGATTGATCTAAGAAGTATTTTCCTCACATGTGTTATTGTTTGTTTTATAGGCCTGCTGGATCTTTGACTGAAAGGTGAGTTTTGGGAGTGGCTTCAGTTCTGAGTTAGAAGGGTGTGTGTGGGGGGGGGGCATATTCTTGAGGGTTCCTGCGGTCTCATACCAGTAAGTCTGGTCTTTTTTGTGAATTTTATCTTTTGTTTTACATTTTTCTCCCACTCTGTCAGGGATCCTCTGTTGTAATCCCAGTCAGAGTGGTAGGTAGTGGTAGCTGGGCACCATCTAGTTCTTCTGGTCTTGGGGTTGTGTAGGCTGTTGTTCATGTGGTCTATTAGTCCTTTGGGTTAATTGCTCCCTTGAACCTTCAGTTTTTTTTTCCCACTTTTCTTTGCTGTGGACTAGAAGAGACCCATAATTGTATCTTAGATGGATGCTCATAAGCTTTTAAGACCCCAGATGCTACTCACCAAAGTAGGATGTGGAACATCACCTTTAAGGACTATGTTGTGCCAACTGATGTAGGTGTTCCCCAAGTCTATGGTCCTTTGCCATCAAGCTTGGGAACTTCATCTCACAAGGTGTTTAGTTATGCCTAAAAGGGTTCCCTGACTGTGCCACTTGTGTGCTCTGTTGTCTATATTAATATATGAGGAGTGCCAACAGTCATATATTTAGAAATTTCTACCAACAAACCTCTATCTGCTCATAGGTGCACTCCCTTACCCCCTTGGCATATCTATCTCTGTACTCATTTGTAGATTATTGTTTGTTAACACTATTGATACAAGATTATCTGTGCCATAGTACTTACCATCCATTACCCATTGCTTTTGAGTTGATTCCAACTCATAGGGACCCCATAGGACAAAGTAGGACTGTTTCATAGGGTTTCCAAGGAGTGGCTGGTTGATTCAAACTGCCAACCGTTTGGTTAACAGCCAAGCTGTTAACCACTACACCATCAGGGCTCCATAGTTACCATATCAAAACAAACAAACAAACCTGTTGTCGTCTAGTTGATTCTAACTGCACCACCAGGGCTCCAAAAGTTGTCCATTATTCCTGTGTTCCTCTCAGTGTCTTCTCTTACCTTGGTCATGTGGTGCTGACTTCTCCCATATTGTGTATTGCCGTTTTCTTCTTCAATATTAACATGTGTCTACATCTTTGGTAACTTTCCCTCCCTCCCCCTCCCATTCCTGGTAACCATCAAAGAGTTTTGTTGTTTTATTTTTCCTCTTTGTAAACCTTTTGTTGTTACTTTTTAGTAGTGGTCTTATACAATATCTGACCTTTTGGAATTGACTTATTTCACTCAGCATAATATGCTCCAAATTCATCCACGTTGTAAGAAGTTTTGAGGATTTGTCATTATTCTTTATTATTGCATAGTATTCCATTGTGTGTTCTACCAGTTTGCTGATCCATTCATTTTTTGATGGACACTTAGATTGCTTCTACCATTTTACTTTTGTGAATAATGCTTCAATGAACATCAGTGTGCATGTATCTATTCATGTCATGGCTATTATATACCTAGGAGTGGAATTGCTGGATCATATTTCTAGCATTTTGAGGAAGCACTACACCGTTTTCCACAGTGGTTGTGCCATTTTACATTCCCACCAGCAGTGTATAAGCATTTCAATCTCCCCACAACCTCACGAACATTTATTTTCTGTTTTTTCTGGTTAGTACCAGTAATGCCAGGGTGAGATGGTATCTCATTGTAGCTTTGATGTACATCTCTCTAATCACCAGCGATCACAAGCATTTCTTCATATGCTAGTTAGCAGCCTGAATGTCTTCTTTGGTGAAGTTTTTGTTCGTATCCTTTGCCCATTTTTTAATTGGATTATTTGTCTATTTTTTGTTGAGGTATTGATGTTTTCTATAAATTTTAGAGATTAGACCCTTGTCGGATATGTCGTAGCCAAAATTTTTTTTCCCAGTCTATAGGTACTCTTTTTACTCTTCTGGAGAAATCTTGTTGAGTATAAGTGTTTAATTTTTAGGAGATCCCATTTATCTAGTTCAATTTCTTCCATGTGTACGCTTTTAGTTATGTTTGGTATTGTAGTATTGTATTTATGCCATATATTAGGCCTTTCACGTTTTGTCCCTAATTTTTTCTCCATGACCTTTATCATTTTCGGTTTTATATTTAGGCGTTTGGTCCATTTTTCCACAGATAGATATCCAATATTGACAGCATCGTTTGCTAAGGAGATTGTCTCTTCCACGTTCAATAAACTTTGGTCTTTTGTCAAAGGTCATCTGACCATAGGTGTATGGATTTAAAGCTGGGTTCTTGGTTTTGTTCCATTAGTCTGTGTGTCTGTCATTATACCAGTACCAGGTTGTTTTGACTACTACGGTCATATAGTAGGTTCTGAGATCAGGTAGTGTGAGGCCTCTTACTTTGTTCTTTTTCTTCAATAATGCTTTGCTTATCTGGGGCCTGTTTCTTTTCCATGTAAAGTTGGTGATTGTTTTTTCCATCTCATTGAAGAACGCTGTTGGGATTTGGATTGGGATTGCATTATATTTATATATCACTTTGGGTACTGTTGACATTTTCACAATGTTAAGTCTTCCTGTCTAAGAGTTTTTCCATTGATCTCTTTTGGTTTCTTGCAGTAGAATTTTGTAGTTTTCTTTACATAAGTCTTTTATTTCCCTGGTTAGATTTATTCTTAAGTATTTTATTTTGGGGGCGACTATTGTAAATGTTATTATTTTCCTGATTTCCTTTTCACAGTTTTCTTTGTCAAAGTAAAGGAATCCAAGTGATTTTTATATGTTGATCTTTTATCCTGCCACTTTGCTGAATCCTTCTGTTAGTTCCAATAGCTTTCTTGTGAAATCTTCAGGATTATCTATGTATAGGATCGTATCATCTGCGAATAGGAATAGTTTTCTTTCTTTCTTACCAAAGTGGATGTCCTTTATTTCCTTTTTCTGCCTTATTGCTCTTGTTAGGACTTCCAATACAATATTAAGTAAGAGTGGTTATAAAGGGCATCCTTGTCTAGGTCCATTCTCAAAAGGAATGCTTTGATTCTCTCTGCTGAGGTTAATGTTGGCTGTTGGTTTTGTATAAAAAATTCCCTTTATTATGTTGAGAAATTTTCCTTCTATTCCTATTTTGCCAAGAGTTTTTATCAGAAATGAATGTTGGACTTCATCAAATGCCTTCTCTGAGTCTATTGATATGATCATGTGATTCTTTTCCTTTGTTTTATTTATGTGGTGGATTACGTGGATTGAACCATCCTTCCATGTCTGGTATGAATCCCACTTGGTCATGATGTGTTATTTTTTTTGATCACTGTTGAATTCTATTGGCTAGGATTTTGTTGAGAGTTTTTGCATGTATATTCATGAGGAATATTGGTCTGTAGTTTTTTGTTGGTTTGTTTTTGTTTTTTAAGTGATGCCTTTGCCTGGCTTTGGCATCAGGGTTATGCTGCCTTCGTAGAATGAACTTGGGGGTATTCCTTCTTTTTCTATGTCCTGGAATAGTTTGAGTAGAATCAGTGTCAACTCTTCTCTGTATGTTAGGTAGAATTCTCTGTCTGGACAGGGCTTTTGTTGTTGTTGGAACTTCTTCAATCTCTTCTTTTGTTATAGGTCTCTTCAGAATTTCTTCCTCAGTTTGTGTTAGTTTAGGTAAGTGGTATGTTTCTAGAAATTAATCCATTTCCTCTAGGTTTTCAAATTTGTTGGAGTACAATTTTTAATAGTATCCTGCTATGATCCTTTATATTTCATTTGGTTCTGTTGTAATGTCACTCATCTGATTTCTCATTCGGGTTATTTTCATCTTCCCTTGTTTTTCTTTTTTTAAATTTGGCCAGTGGTTTGTTGATTTTGTTAACCCTTTAAGAAAATCAACTTTTAGCTTGTTGATCCTTTCTATTGTATTTCTGTTCCCTCTTTCATTTGTTTCTGCTCCAATTTTTATTATTTAGTTTATCCTGGTGACGGTGGGCTCCTTTGCTGCTATGTTTCCAATTGTTCGAGTTGTAGGGTTAATGTTCTGATTTTTGTCCTTTCCCCTTTTTTGTTGTATGCATTCGTTGCTATAAACTGTCCTCTGAGCACTGCTTTTACTGTGTCCCAAAGGTTTGGCTATGTTCTGTTTTTGTTCTCATTTGATTCTAGGGATTTTTTAATTCCGTCTTTGATTTCTTCTATTACCCAGTTATTTAGTTTCCATTTATTAGATTTTTTTCCCTTGCTCTACCTGTTGTTGATTTCTACTTTTATAGCATTGTGACCAAAAAAGATGCTTTGTATTATTTCAATGTTTTTGAATTTGTTGAGGCTTGCTTTTTGGCCTAAAATGTGATCTATTCTGGAGAATGATCCATGGGTATTGAAGAAGAATGTGTATTTTGCTGCTATTGGGTGAAGGGCTCTGTACATGTCTTTGAGGTCAAGTTGGTTAACTGTATTTAGATCTTCTATGTCTTTGTTGAGTTTCTTTCTAGTTGTTTTGCCCTTCACCAAAAGTGGTTAAGAGCTATAGCTGCTAACCAAAAGGTCAACAGTTTGAATACACCAGCTGCTCCTTGGAAACCCTATGGGGCAGTTCTACTCTGTCCTATAGGGTTGCTATGAGTTGGAATCAACTCTAAAGCGACATGTTTGGTGTTTGGTTTAGTATTATTGTAAAAGTGTCCATTCTCTTTTCAGGGCTGTTAGCATTTATCTTATGTGTCTTGGAGCTCTGTCGTTGGGTGTATGTTTATTATGGCTGTGTTCTCTTGGTGGATTGACCCCTTAATCATTATATAATGTCCTTCTTTGTCTTTATTATAGTGGATTTTGCTTTAAAATTTATTTTTACTCCTGCTCTTTTTTGATTATTATTTGCTTGATGCCTTTTTCAATCCTTTAAGTTTTACTTTATTTATATCTTTGTGTCTAAGTGTGTCTCTTGCAGACAGCATATTGATAGGCCTTTTATTTTTTTAATTCCATTCTTCCATTCTCTGTCTCTTTACTGGCACATTTAGGCCCTTTACATTCAGTGCGATTATTGATAGATATGAGTTTGTTGATGTCATTTTCTTATGCCTTTGTATGTGTGTGTGTGTGTGGTGTTGATTGTGTCTTTGTTCTGCTTAATTTTCTGATAAGTTTTTATAATTTTGACTATGTTTTCATTTTCTTCATTGTTTTTGCTTTTATGTGTACTGACTATGATTTTCTTCTTTTATATTTTGATGAGTAGGTTCTTTTAACTTTCTTTGTGGTTGCCCTGAAATTTACCTTTATATTCCTAAGTTTAAAGCAGTAATTTGTTTCTTGATATTGTCTTCACTTTCTCTCCATATGGAAGTTCTAAACATGTACCCTTTATTCCCCCTTTATGTTTTGAAGTGATCCTTGGTTACAGATTAATGTCTCTTGTTCCCTTTTCTTCCATCTTTTATCTTTATTTTATTTTTGAGAGTTCTTTATTTGGGTTGATACCTATCTGATGTTGTCATGTGTTTTAATCTCAGGTTGTTATCTGGTGTTGTTACTTTTCTGTCCAAAGAACTCCCTGTAACATTTCTTGTAGAGTTGGTCTGGTTTTTACAAATTCCTTTAATTCCTCTTTATCTTGAAATGTCCTAATTTCAGCATCATAGTTGAGGGATAATTTTGTTGGATATATAATTCTTGGTTGGCAGTTTTTTTGTTTTTTTTCTTTCAAGATTATGTATACATATCCTATTGCCTTCTTGCCTACATGGTTTCTGCCAGGTAATCAGAAATTAGTCTTATCAGCTTTGTAGGTGATCTTTCATTTTTCCTGAGCTGCTTTCGGGATTCTTTGTCTTTGATTTTGGAAAGCTTGATTATATGTCTCCGTGTTCTTCTTTTAGTATCTATCCTGTATGGGTTTTTTTGTGCTTTTGAATGGTTATCTCCTCATCTTTCATGGTATTAGGGAAGTTTTCTGTCAACATATCTTCAAGAGTTCTCTCTGTGCTTTTTGTTGACTCATCCCTTTCTGGGATTTTGATCACATGTAAGTTATTCCTTTGTAAATTGTATGTTCCTCATTTTCATAGTATTTGACTTTATGTTTGCTGAGTCGTTATGTTTTTCTTGGTTTTTATTTTGAGTTATGGAGTTGTTATACCTCTTTGTGGTTACCTTAATATTTACCCCTATTTTTCTAAGTAAAAACCTAACTTGTATTGCCCTATATTGCCTTATATCCCTCTCCATATGGCAGTTCTACACCACCTGTATTTAGTCCCTCTTTTTGATTATTGTGATCTTTTACATATTCACTTCAAAGATTCCCTGTTTTGAGCGTTTTTTTTTTTTTTTAATTAATTAATCTTAATTTGTTTTTGTGATTTCCCTATTTGAGTTAATATCAGGATGCTCTGTTCTGTGACCTTGTGTTGTGCTGGTATCTGGTATTATTGGTTTTCTGACCAAACAATTTCCTTTAGTATTTCTTGTAGCTTTGGTTTGGTTTTTGCAAATTCTCTAAGCTTGTGTTTATCTGTAAATGTCTTAATTTCGCCTTCATATTTGAGAGAGAGTATTGCTGGATATATGATCCTTGGCTGACAGTTTTTCTCCTTCAGTGCTCTGTATATGTCATCCCATTGCCTTCTTGCCTGCATGATTTCAGCTGAGTAGTCTGAACTTATTCTTATTGATTCTCCCTTGAAGGAGACCTTTCTTTTCTCCCTGGCTGCTTTTAAAATTTTCTCTTTATCTTTGGTTTTGGCAAGTTTGATGATAATATGTCTTGGTGATTTTCTTTTTGGATCAATCTTAAATGGGGTTCGATGAGCATCTTGGATAGATATCCTTTTGTCTTTCATGATGTCAGGGAAGTTTTCTGCCAACAGATCTTTAGCTATTCTCTCTGTGTTTTCTGTTATCCCTCCCTGTTCTGGGACTCCAATCACACGCAAGTTATTCTTCTTGGTAGAGTCCCACATGATTCTTAGGGTTTCTTCATTTTTTTTTAATTCTTTTATCTGATTTTTTTTTTTCAGCTATATTGGTGTCAATTCCCTTTCCCTCCAGATCTCCCACTCTGCATTCTAATTGCTTGAGGCTGCTCCTCTGACTTCCTATTGCATTGTCTAATTCTGTAATTTTATTGTTAATCTTTTGGATTTCTGAATGCTGTCTCTTTATGGATTCTTGCAACTTATTAATTTTTCCACTATGTTCTTGAATAATCTTTTTGAGTTCTTCAACTGCTTTATCAGTGTGTTCCTTGGATTTTTCTGTAGATTGCCTTATTTCATTTCTGAGGTCATCCCTGATGTCTTGAAGCATTCTGTAAATTAGTTTTTTATATTCCGTATCTGGCAATTCCAGGATGGTATCTTCATTTGGGAAAGATTTTGATTCTTTAGTTTGGGGAGTTGTAGAAGCAGTCATGGTCTGCTTCTTTATGTGGTTTGATATTGACTGCTGTCTCCGAGCCATCACTAAGATATTGTAGTGATTTATTGTATATTTGCTCACTGAGTCTTATCTTGTTTTGTTTTCTTTCAATATACGTAGATGGGCTACTAGATTGCGCTGTCTTGATTGTTGTAGCCCTTGACTCACTTATGTCTTATTACCAGCTGGTTTGGGCTGTTACCAGATGTATAAGCCTGAGTCCATTCACTATTCTTGAGTAGAATCTGATTTTGAATCATCAAGTGTGTGGTGCAGACTGTCACCTATCCACCTAGAGAAGTAGTGGTGATAGTTGTGTGCACCAGATTCTAGTAGCAGCTGGGGTTCACACTCCATGGGGGGCAGGATGCTGACAGGCTTCCCCCAAGTGTCAGTAAGGTAGGTGTGTCTCTATTCCTAAAGCACCTTGGTGGGTGGGCTCTGAAGCTGTACCTTAGGCCCCCAATGCAAGTACCTCTACAGATTGGTGGGTGTCATCCTCCTTAGACCCCTAAGGCAGGAGGCTAGGTGGTCTGGCGGGAGCTTCAGCCCTCAGTTCCCTGTTGTGGGTCAGTGAGGGCTCTGTTGAATATGCAGAGATATCAGACCTGGGAAACTTGTCTTTCCAGTAATTCGCTAAAACAATTACAGTCAGATCCCTATTAGAAATGCCTTCGCATTATAATAGCCACCTTGTTCCCTGTAGGGATGAAAGCCCAAGACTGTGGATCACCATAGCTTGGCTGGAGCTAGTTCTGTGTTTTTAGTCCAATTAGGGAAGGATTTTTGGTCCCTGGGTTTTTTGTAGCTGCTTCTCTCAGGCCAGGAGAATGGGTTAGGAAAAGACCAAAAAAAAAAAAAAAAAGAAAGAAAAACCACAGTGCAGTTCACTCTCTGGTTCAGGAAATTCCAATGTTAATGAAGCCGCCTGGGAAGGGGAGGGGAGAGTTCAGATAAATAGGAGAGAGTAGCACCCCGGAATATAGACAAAGTTACTTATCTTGCTTGGGATGACTGTTTTATCTGAGATTCCCGAGGGGCTTCTCGACTGTGTGCACTGGCTGGGTAGGGATTGCCCCCGAGGGTCAGTCCCGGGTCCCATGCTTGCGCTCTCTCAGAAGCTGTGGTTAGTTCCTCCGCTCCCAGTCCAAAGCCCAGCACCAAGGTTCCCCGGCTGGGATGCCTCACTCCCGGCTCCAAAACCAGTTGCTGCCTCCCGGTGACTTCTCCTCCTGTCAGCCGCGTCACTGCGCTGCCTGCGTGCACTGGCTGGGCTTCCCCCGAGGTCAGTTCAGGGGGCTAGGGCTGCACCCCGTTTTTGCGCCATCACAGGATGCCAAGCTCAGCTCCGCTGCTCCCAGTCTAAAGCCCGGCGCCAAGGTTTCCTGACTGGGGCACTGCCTCCAGGCTCCGAAAACAGTCACTGCTTGCTCGTGTTTGTTCGTTCTCAGTCTCTGTCACTCAGGTGAACTCTTAGATCTGTGTTTGATGGTCAGGGTTCGTAGATTGTCATGTATGTGATCGATTCACTTGTTTTTCTGAGTCTTTGTTGCAAGAGGGATCCGAGGTAGCTTCTACCTAGTCAGCCATCTTGGCCCTGCCTCAAGTTATTTGTTTTGATGTTGTCCCACGTAAGTCTCAGGTTTTCTTCCTTCTTTTGTTTTTTATTCTCTTTATTGTTCCTCGAGCAGATTATTGTCAAGGCATTTAATCTTCTATTCCACTGATCCTGTCTTTCATTGTTTCAATTCTGCTCCTATGACTTTTGATTGAGTTGTCAATTTGTGAAATTTTATTGTTAAGCTTCTGAATTTCTAGTTGTTGTTTTTGTATGGTTTCCAACTGTTTATTTATTTTGTCATTTTGTTCTTGTGTTGTTTTTCTGAATTCTTCTATAGTTTTGCCTCTTTTTCTCCATAGTTTTGTATGTGTTTTCCTTGATTCCTTTGAGGATCCTATATGTAAGCCTTTTGAATTCCTTATCAGGAAGCTCCATTGCCTTTTCTTCCTCAGGGAGGATTTATGGTTCTTTATTATGGTCACTTGCTGTGGCCATCTTGCCCTGCTTCTTTAGGGTTTGCTATTCTCTGTTGTTTCCAGGACACTGAGGGGTTATTGTATTATTTTTCAATTGTTTGATTGTTTGCTGCGTCCTTTTGTTTTGATGATTCCCCACAGGTGTGGCTAGAATGATGCTCTGGCTTTGGACTGGCTGTGCTGGAGCACTCCTTCCTGTCTCTGAGCTCAGAGTAAAGTGGCAGGTAGAGGGTGAGATCTTGGCCTGTTTACTGGTCTTGTGGGGTAGCTGAGAGTCGGTTGGTTGGGCTTCGGACTCCATATATCTTTGGTTTGGTGGTACAGGAGCAGGGAATGATGCTTTCCATGCAGGTACAGCAGCCCGTGTAGTGGGTGTGGTGGGTGTGTGGGGGCACGCTCATCACCTCTTGCTGGTTGGGGTGGGGGGAGGTGTAGGTGGTAGAGTGGGGGTGGCAGGCAGACATTCACACAGTTGCTCTGCCTCCACTTCCTCCTGGGCAAGGGGAGGAAAGAAGGAATAGCAGGCAGATGTTTGCTCGGTCTTGCTGCATCCGTCAGTGGTAGGAAGAAGGAAGAAGGTGTAGCAGGTGGATGCACAACCGCTCACTTCTCCTCTGCCCTGCACTGGGAAGGGGGAGGGAGGAAAGGGCTTTGGGGAGATGCACACATAGGCATAGCTCCTGTGCCTCTTACTGGGCAGGTTAAAGGATGGAGTTGTGCCTGGCAGATGTACATATAGTAGTGCTGCCTTGAGTCAGGTGGGAGGAGGACGGAAGGGGTTGTGGGGGAATGTGTGTGTAGTCACAGCTCCTCTGCCCCTTGCTGGGTAGGTTAAGGGAGAGAGTAGCACCTGGTGGATGCAAACACAGTGACGCCGTCTTGTGTCAGGTCAGGGGAGAGAGGAAGGGACTACAGGGGGGATGTGAGCACAGTCACAGCTCTTCTGCCCCTTGCTGGCTGGGTTAAGGGATGGAGTCATGCCTGGTGGATGCACACACAGAACTACTGCTTCAAGTCAGGCAAAGGGAGGGAGGAAGGGGCTACAGTGGATTGTGTGCACAGTCATGACTCCTCTGCTCCTCACTGGCAGGTTAAGGGATGCAGCCTTGCCTGGTGGATGTACACACAGTGGCACCACCACCACCTTGCACTGGGTGGAGGGAGCATTGGGTGAGGTCTCTCACTGTCCTATTGCCACTGGCCTCTACTGGGCCCTTGGTGGGGGGAGTAGGTGGCAAGTGGGGCACACAAACACGGGCACTCTTAGCCTTGCTCATCAAGTGGTCAAGGCGGGGTAGAAGGCAAGATTGGTTGGTGTAGGGGAGAAGAGGATAGGCTTGTGTTGTAGTCCTCTACTCAGGCAAGGTGGTCAGGGTATAGGACACTCTGCTGCCTCTGGTCAGAAGGATGGGGTGAGGGGGACTAAGCCACCACCTTGGCTCTGCCTCTCCAGAGTTCATTTTCAAGTATCTTTCCTTTCACATTTTACTATAAGCAGTAAAAAGAAACCGTGTGGCCCCTTTAAGATCTTGCTTAGAAATCTCAGCCAAATATTCAAGTTCATCACTTATAAGTTCTACCTTCCACCAAATAGTTGAACATAATTCAGACAGGTTCTTTGCCACAGTATAAAGAGCATCATCAACCTTCTTCCATCGACCAATCACATATTCATCATTTTCTTTTAAAGCCTCACCAGAAGCACATTTAACATCCACGTTTCTAGCAACTTTCTGTTTCTGGCACCATACATATTCTCTAAGATGAAAGAGACTCTCTCTATAGCTTTCCTCACTTCCTTCTGAGCCCTCAACAGGATTGCCTTTGATGTTCATAATTCTACCAATTGTCTCTTCAAGGCAATCTAGGCTTTACTGTTAGGTACCTTAAAACTCTTCCAGCCTTTACTTATTACCCAATTCCAAAACTGCTGCCACATTTTCTAGCACCCCACTCTTCCAGTACTAAATTCTGTCTTAGTTATCGAGTGCTACTACAGCAGAAATACCACAAGTGGATGGCTTTAACACAAAAATTTATTTTCTCAAAGTTTAGGAGGCTAGAAGTCCAAATTCAGGGTGCTGGCTTTAGGGGGAAGGCTTTCTCTCTGTTGGCTCTGGACAAAAGTCCTTGTCTCTTTCATTTTCTGTTCCTGGTTGATCTTCACCTGGTTGGCATCTCTCTTCCCCCACCTCTGCTTCCTAGTTTGCTTGTTTAACCTCTTTAATATCTCAAGAGAAATTCGAGACAAACCCTATACTAAGGCTGCCTCATTAACATAACAAACTCATTTCAAAATGAGATTATAAACACAAGCATAGAGGCTAGGATTTATAACACGTATTTTGTGGGGACACAATTCAATCCATAACATTCTTGGCTGCTAATCAAAAGGTTGGTGGTTCAAACCCACCTAGTGGGTTCATGGGAAAAAGACCTGGCAATCTACATCCATGAAGATTATAGCCTAGAAAACCCCACCTGGCAGTTCTACTCTGTCAAATGGGGTTACCATGAGTTGAAAATCAACTTTATTGCACTGTAAAACAACAACTCTATATTGAGGGCTCATTATATCTCAGGCATTGTGCTAATTAAATATCCTATATTAAAATACAGTTAACTTAATCCCTAGAGTAACTCAATGAAGTTGGTGCTGGTGTCCTCATTTAATAGATTACACTGAGACACAGATATATTAGCACATCCCAGGACGCAGAGTTAACAAGAGCACAGAGGGTTCAAATCCTGTCCTTTGTGCTGAAATCCTGGCTTCACAAGCTTGTCTGCTGTCTCTTCTTTTAATAAATTATAATTATTAATGATTGTTGTGTCTTGAGTTCCTATATGTGCCAGCAATTGTACAGGCACTTCCTTTTTCAATGATTGTGCATGTTTAATAACAAATAATATTTTTTATTGTGGAGAAAATGAAAATGTGAAAAACAACAACAAAGAAACAAATTACCAGTATACCCATTTTCCTACCTTGAAAAGGTAATTGCTTTCATGTGGCATATACCTGGAGCCCTAGTGGCTCAGTGGTTAAGAGCTTTGCTGCTAACCAAAAGGTCAGCAGAAGGAATCCAACAGCCGCTCCTTAGTACCTTAACTTTGCTTATCTTTTAAAGGTATTAACCTCTCTCTGTATGTAATAACTCGTTTGAAAAGCATGCATTTACCTATGTTTATATATTGCATGTATGTATCATGTATGTATACTGTCTGTGTGTATGTTGTTGTTGTTAGGTGTCGTCGAGTCATTTCCAACTCATAACAACCCTGTGCACAACAGACAGAAATATTGCCCAGTCCTCAGCCACCCTCACAATCATTGTTCTGCTTGAACTCATTGTTGCAGGCACTGTGTGAATCCGTCTTGTTGAGGGTTTTCCTCTTTTTGGCTGACTCTTTGCTTTACCAGGCATGATGTCTTTCTCCAGGGACGGGTCCCTCCTAATAACATGTTCAAAGTATATGCGACAAAGTCTCACTATTCTTGCTTCTAAGGAGCATTCTGGCTGTGCTTCCTCCAACACAGATTTGTTCATTCTTCTGGAAGTCTATGGTATATTCAGTATTCTTCACCAACACCATAATTCAATGGTGTCAATTCTTCTTCAGTCTTCTTTATTCATTGTCCAACTTCCACATGCATATGAGGCAATTGAAAACACCGTGGCTTGGGTCAGGTGCACCTTAGTCCTCAAAGTGATACCTTTGCTTTTTAATACTTTAAAGAGGTCTTTTGTAGTAAATTTGCCCAATGCAACACATCGTTTCATTTCTTGACTGCTACTTCCATGGGCATTGATTGTAGATCCAAGTAAAATGAAATCCTTGACAACGTCGGTATTTTCTCCATTTATCATGATGTTGCTCATTGGTCCAGTTGTGAGGATTTTTGTTTCTTTATGTTGAGGTGTAATCCATACTGAAGGCTGTGGTCTTTGATCTTCATCAGTGTGTATAGGCAACATATGGAGCACTGGTGGTACATGGGTGGGAGCTTGGCTGCTAACCAAAAAGTTCGGCAGTTCGAATTCACCAGCTGCTCCTTGGAAACCCTACGGGGCAGTTCTACTCTGTCCTATTGGGTCATTATGAGTCAGAATTGCCTCGACAGCAACGGAATGTAAGTACAAGAATCCTTTAAATGTAGAAGAAGGAGATTGCAGTCGGAGAGATTTGAAGATCCTATGCTCCTGACTTTGAAGATGGAGGAAGGGACCACAGCCAAGGAATGCAAGTGGTCTTTACAGCTGGAAAGGCAAGGAGATATACCCTTTCCTAGAGCTTCCAGAAGGAACACAGCCCTGCCTACACTTTGGTTTTAGTTCAGTGAGACCCATTTACAATGCTGATCTCCAGAACTGTAAAATAATAAATTTGCATTGTTTTAAGCCACTGAATTTGTATAATCTGTTAGAGCCAAAACACTCAAACCCTTTGCTGTCAAGTCAATTCCAACTCAAAACAACTCTGTAGGACAGAGTAGAACTGCCCTATAGGACTTCCAAGGAGTGGCTGGTGGATTTGAACTGCCAACTTTTTGGTTAGCAGCCAAGCTCTTAATCACTATGCCACCAGGGCTCCAATCTGTACACATGCACTATCTCATATAAGCCTTACCACAGGTCATGTGATATGTATTGCTAGCTCTGTTTTACACGTGAGGGACTTGAAATATTAAAGGATTTAGCAGAGATCAGAGGGTAACTCCAAACTAAGACTTGGACCCAATTCTTGAAACTGAAAAAGTCCAGTGCTCGCCCTTTCTCTACATGACATCCTCATAGTATTTATATGAATAGTAAATTGAGATTGTATTATATATTTTATATATATTTATTTTCATTATGGTGAAAATATATACAACAAAACACGTGCCAACTGGACAATTTCTACATGTATCATTGAGTAAAATTGATTAGAGTTGTGTGACCATTCTCACTATCCTTTTCCAAATCATTCTGCCACCATTAAAGTAAATTCACTGCCCCCAAACAAAAACTCCCCCTCCCTTCCACCCCAGTACCACTAATAATCTTTGGTTTCTGTACATTTTCTTACTTCATGTAAGTGAGATCACAAGTATTTGTCCTTTTGGGACTGATTTATTTTACTCAGCATGTTTTCAAGATTCATTCATGTTGTGGCATGCATCAGGACTTCATTTATCTTTGTGGCTAAGTAGTATTCCATTGTGTGTATATATACCTCATTTTGTTTATCCATGCATTTGTTGTACATTTCGTTTTTTTCCATATTTTGGTTATTGTGAAAAGTGCTCATACCATATTTGAAAGTGGATTCTGTATCTTCTCCGGAACATTTCTAGATTTTATGAGTAATAACAAAAAATAACAAGAAGAGGAATTAAGAAAAACACAACTCCTGGATTTTCTAGTAAATGCTTTCTTTGTCAGGGGGCATGGGATGATGAATGGTGCAGCTGGTCACCTCGATGCAGCAGGGAGGTCTCTCCAAGACACATCAGGCTATAAACACCAACACCTGATCAACGCCACGTTGATGAAGTACTGAGACTCCTTTTTTATAGAAAGGCTTTCTATGATTCTTTCCAACACTAAACAGACCACTAGACAAGGGGAAGGTATTAAAAATTCCTAGGCCAGCGAGAGTCTTCTTAGCCTCTCCTCGCATTCTACCCTGTGGAGAGTTTCTTTTGAAGGTGGTGGTTACTTTTATGTTTGAAAATATATTTTACAAGCTTTTTCATGAAAATTACCTTATATCATAGTAGAAAGTTTTCTTTTTATAGTTCATAGAGTTACAATTAATGGTGAATAATATAATTGCAGTAATTATTATTAGTGAGGCAAAACATGACAAAATTGTCTCAAAGAGGTAAATTTAAAATTTATCTTACATTTTAATCTATTTTAATATCCAAATGAATTATTCCCAAAGAAGTCTGTTTTAAATGAAGTCTACATTAATATGTTGAGAGGGGAAAAACTTATACATTTTCACTTTGGTTTTCCTGTTAGACATTCTTGCCTTATGCAAAATTTTTTAATATGGAAAATTTCAAACGTAGACAAAAGTTCATTGTATAACTCTGTACTAAACTCCCACATACTCAGTACCTGGCTTAAAAGATTATTAATTTGTGGCCAATCTTGTTTCATTTACCACAATTTCTTTACACTTACCCACTAGATTATTTTGAAGAAAATTCATAGAATATCTAAATAATGTTTAGACATGAGGTTGGGGAATTTTTTTTTTTAATTTTATTTTAGGGCACAATGAAATATTCTATTCATCAGAGAGAGCTATTTCTGTCAAAACAAGATTTTGAAGAATATTTTTTGGCTGTTTTTGTTAGTTGCTGTCAAGTTGGCGCCTACTTATGGTGACCTTATGTATAAGAACAAAATATTGCCTGATCCTGTGCCATCTTCGTGATCACTGGTTTGAGCCTATTGTTGTGGCTATTGTGTGAATCCTTCTAATCGAGGATTTCACTCATTTTTGCTAAACCTCTGCTTTACCAATATGATGTCCTTTCCTAGTGATAGATCTTTCCTGATGATGTGTCCAAAGTAAACAAGTTGAAGTCTCATCATACTCATTTTTAAGGAGCATTCTGATTGTATTTCTTCTAGGACTGATTTGTTCATTCTTCGTGGAGTCTGTGGCATATTCAGCGTTTTTCATCAGCACCATGATCCAAATGCTTAATCTTCTGTCTTCCTTTGTTCATTGTCCAGTTTTTGCACACTGATCATGTTTTAATTTCTGGAAATTAGACTTTTCTATATTTCTTCAAAGTATTGAAGACCTTCAATACTTATTAATAAGCTAGCCCAGCAAATTGAGCTTTTGCTGTCAGTCAGGAAGAGTACCATGATACTATGGGGAATCAAGAAAAAAAATCTAGTGCTTAAATAAGTCACTGTCTAATAGGATAAACAATTAAATATAGTAACATGTGATGAGATTAGTAATAGAGAAAGAGTGCTATGAATTTTTTATATGGATTATAAAAAAGGAACATCTAACCCAGGCTTAGGGGGTCAAGTAAAGTGTTGAAGGAGACAAATGTCTAAATAGAGATCAGAAGATTAAACAGAAATGAGACGTAAGGAGGGTAGCTTGAGCCTATGTAATGTTTTATTAAGAGGGAAGAGTTATGCAGAGGTCTGTGGGTAAGAGAAGGTGTGTCATGCACCCAGGACCACAAGGTAGAATATGAAGGGGGAAGTAGGAAGAGGTGAGGCAAGAGAAGTAAGCAAGAGCCACACTGAGAAGTTTGGATTTTATCCAAAACTTAGAGTCCTTGGAAGGTTTTATTCAGGGAACTGACAGAATGTGTTAGAGAAAGTATTGCCCAGTCTAATAGTAGGGAAAATTGTTCTGAGAGATTCAATCACTAACCAAAAGACACCAGTTAACCATAAGTGTGCCTTGAACTCTGGCCTACTGACTCCTGGTTCAGTGCTCTGTCCATTCCAAGGCATTGCATCTTCCTTGGTACTTTTTTTTTTTTTTAATTTTAATCAATAAAGGCTGCCAGTAATTCCCTTATGTGTGATCATCTTATCCTTGGTCATTAATTCCTAGTTTAATAGGAGTAAAACTCCTGAGTCCAATTTTCTCATGACAGAACTATCCATATCATTGATAATCTGCTGGTTAATCTGTAGTGCTCTTTCCCCCCATGCCATTATGCCCACTATTTTACATCCTGAAATTAGAATACTGAATGTGCAAGGCCCAAGGATTTGGGTGTGATGGAGATTTACTGGGGGAATAAGTATGACCCGGTGGAGTGAAGGACTCACGGACACAGGGGAGTTAATTTGATCCTATGAGTCTGGGGACTAGAGATCTTTCTTGATGGAGTGATTGGGTTAAACAAATGAGAAGGGGGAGAGATATTGAGTATTTTTCCTGGCAGCTACTACTGTGGAGCAAGTGTTAGTAAACTACAGCCTGCAGTCGAGTCTGGCCCACTTTTATAAAGTTTCTTTGGAAGACAGACATGCTTGTTCATTTCCGTATTGTTTTTGGCTGCTTTTATGGTACAATGGCAGAGTTGAGTAGTTGCAACAGAAACAACACAGCCTGCAGAGTTTAAAGTATGTACTACCTGGCCCTTTACAGAAACAGTTTGTCAACCCCGGCTGTAGAGGGAGAACCACTGAGAGTGGTTCTCGAACTAATCATACTCTGGAATCTAAAGAATACTCATGAGGATAAGGTCTGTAGAGGGTTCACGTAGTTGGGTCTGGAGCCTTAGTTACTATGAGGGTGAAGGGATCCTTGAGTTCTATAAAGCTTTACTTCAGATGAGATGTTTGAGGGGGGTGACTTCCAATCATCGAGTCCTAAAGGGGTTTTCACATGAGAGAATTATGCAAGCTCAGAGATGGTACAAGGGCTTTTCTTACCAACTGGGGACTGGTGAATTTCTACTCTTGTGCAGCATTTGCTTCATGACATTCCAGCAGTGAGCAGAGATTTCACTTCCAGCTGTGAGGCATCTGGCTTGGATTCTTCCACTCTTCTTTGCTACAGGATTCCTGATGTTCCCGCTGTGTGTTCTGAACTGTATTGGTGTCTATCTTCCCCTGCACAGTGCCCTTAGAGGCTCTGCCAGGCTTACACCAGCCCAATCCATCTTCTTGCTGACTCAGCAAGCTTGTCCTCTGTGTGCCTTCCTATCCTTGGGGAAGCAACAGAATTTAGGTTTTGACTAAGAAGACCCACAGATCCATAAACTGACTGGATATCATTAGTTCACTTATTGTAATAATTTTTCTCCACATCAAGCTCTTGAATAGACAGAGTCATACATGAAAAGATACTTAAATTACTGGAAGGTCTTCCCTAGTCCAAAATATCTTCTCTACTGGCCCTGCTGTGGTCCCTGAATTGCTCCATTTTGGAATAAAAAACCAAGAGCACCTCTACAGATAATGATACCCCTTTATGCTGTGTAACTCACGCAGCCATTGGATGTCATTGGATTAAATATGAAAGTCAAATGGATTAACTGTAAAAGAAATAAGAATTTCCAAGTAATAGGATATGGGAGAGGTCAGTTTTGAAAGGAGCAGAACCTTGGGAATGCTGAGAGCTGACAGGCCCAAGTGGGACATTCAAAAGGAAATTTATAGGTACTGAGAACCTTGGAGAGAAGTTATGAAAATTGAGGAAAGGCCATGAAGAGTATCGAAACACAGAAATTGTGGGTTATTAGACTTAGAAGAGGCCAACTAGTTGACAGTTAAGACCACAGAGGAACAGAGGGGACTATGACTTCCTTGAAGTACTACAGCAAGGAATTATCAGAGTTTGGATTAGACTCTAGGTCTGTGAACAGCCAGGGCTGTGATTTTTCCACTTAACGAGCCTTTCACAAAGTGTACTCTGGGGAATACTGCTTCAGCAATATTGATAAAAATTTTACTTGGAAAAAAGGTTAGGTGGTGAAATAAATTTGGGAAACATAGTTAGAAAAAACAACTGTCAGTGGTGATAAGGCAGGTGTGCTGGGACCCCAAGGCTTATTATCTCTAGACCACAGCCCTTGTCTGTTTCTCCATGTCTGTCTTACAAATATTATTCTTCTCAATGGTGTAAAAAAGGCTGGGAAGTACTGCATCAAGAGAACTAAAAGATAAAACTCAGTGAGTTAGGAGAGTGGCAAGACATAAGACTGGGAGATCATGAAGGCCCTGAAGATTTGGGTCTTAATTCTAAAAGTAGTTGTTCGGCTACTAACTCCTTGTGTCACCTTAGCTGAGTTCTGTCCTCTTTCTGGACCTCAGTTTCTTTGCAGTTTGGACCAGATACTCCATTTCCTTTCTGCTACCACCAGCTCTAATTTCATAATCCTGTGATTTTTTTTTTTTTTTCTTCTACTCTAACAAGGGTATTTGGCTTTAAAAAAGCTGTGCTTTTGAACTGTCTTCCAGACCAGGCTGACTGAAGGGCTGCTGAGTTAGTTACTCACTGCCTTAGCCCAAGATGATTTGTGCGTCAATGTGGGGGCTGAGCAATTCTGCCTGCTGATAATGAGTTGTGATTTCACACAACTCATTATTGCTGCTCACCATCCACCCCCTGCCTTGGACTCCAGAGTCTGTGTTCCCCAAGACTTTCTAGTCTAAATATAGTGACTTCCCCATTCACAGAGCTATTTTTGCTATCAGGGGAAGGGAAGTGGCAATGCCCAAGCCCATCTGGTGGGTAGGGAGCCTGTGGTTCTGTTTTGTACTCCCTCTTCTCTTAGCTCATTTTGGGCCATCATTGACAAACACACACTCCCACCAAAGATGCAACCTCTTTCTGGAGTTGGCATGTCTCCCTAGACTTCTAGGAATGTGTCATGGTCATTCAGAGCCATTTTTCTCCCTGCCATCTACCATTTCTGACCTCTGACCGTGGGGTCTGCACATGTCACACATCAAACACAGATGATAAGTTATGGTACTTAGAGATGTGATGCTGGAGTTAGCAAAACTTGTGGGGTGTCCAGGGGACTTCTGGGCAGTGTGTGTGAATGTCAATGAACAGAAATACTCTACCTTCTGGGAACTCACGAGAACTGAGAGATGATGACTCAGTGAACAAAGAAAGAGTTTACAGCTGGACTGGCCTATAAGAGAATCCCAAATGAGGAAGGAAGTGTGCAAAAGCTGAACAATGAAAAACGGAAGGCAGAAGAAGAATTGAAGCATTTGGATTATGGTGTTGGTGAAGAATATTGAATAAACCATGGGCTCCCAGAAGAATGAACAAATCAGCCCTAGCAGAAATGCAACCAGAATCCTCCTAAGAAGTGAGGATGGCGAGGCTTTGACTTATTTGCTTTGGACACATCAGCTCTGCATTAGAGAGATTGAGTTTAAACCCCCATTCTGTGATTTACAAATTTTGTGATTTGAGAGTTACTTAAATTCTCTGTTCTCCAATCTTTTAAATGTGAAATTTAATAAGATAATAATACCACGTAAGTGAAGTAGCATATAGCAAACATTCAAACAATACTGATAATAAAATTGTTAGTATATATTCAATATTCTATAGTCTATATTCTTTTTTTTTTTTTTTTTTAATTGTTATTTTTGGAGGCCCACCTTCTTTTTCCTGAGAGCTTTTCTGTGCTAGTTCCATCTGTGTTCTCCTTTGCAGGCATGACTGATGTTACAGTCTCTGTTGCTGGGGTCCTCATCCACCTTTAGAGGGCAATGGTAACATTAAGAGCAGTTGGAGCTTCCGGTCTGAGGTTGTTCGAATGTTCCCTTGTGAGTTCCCCCAGGTGCTTTTCAAGACAATCGTGGTTCACAAGACTTTCTCAACACAGCAGAGTGCAGTGTGTACGTTAAAAGCAGCTGGTCAGTAGCTGGGTCTAAGTGGGAAGGTCTCAGTCAATCTTTTAAAGGACACTGGAAACTCTTAGGCAGCGGTTGATCACCACAAACTTCCCCTGCCAGTTCTGGCCACAGTTTCAATGGGTTTTCTACTAATTACCGTTTAACCCCAAAGGGATTTTATTCCTGCCTTCAGGTTGTATGGCCATTGACCCAGCAAGACTGCCTATTTGTATGCCCACCATGTCTTCAATGTCTTTACCTCTAAGGCCCTGCAGAAAGCTTTGACCCTGTGTACTCATCAGACACAACTGCTGTTGGCTATATTTCTTTAATCATTTTAATTATGGAAGGTGAGAGGAGGGCTGAGAATAGCAAGAGTTACCACCATATAATACCATGAAGAGAAGAATTAGAGGAACAATATGGAGAGAAGAGGGAAACCAAGAAAGTGTTGTCACAGAGGCTTAGAAAATAGATTCCTTTTAGGATAGATGGCCTAATAGGTGTACTCTAACAATCCACAGGTCTAAATGAAGGGGAATATACTGGTCCATCAACAGCATATTATATTTTGAGCAGAGATGTTAATGAACTTGACTCAAGACCACCTTAGTCTTTCACATTGTGGTCAAGGGCAAATGTGAGTATCAAATCCTTAAAAGCCAATTAGCTTGATGATTTTAACTATATTTATATGCATTAATGTTGACAATGTTAATTTCCTTTAAACCTCAGAGTCGTCATGGCCAAACTTGCCTCATTTCCTTATTGACAAGTTGGTGTTTTTAATAAGAAACTCTACCCCACCTACAACTTCAAGTTAATAACTTTTGGGGGATACTTTTTTTTTTTTTATCATTTTAATTATGCTAAGTATAGGGCCATATCTATGAAGAGAAAAATTGCAGATATTTCTTAATGAGATCAGTTATGGAGGAAGAATGATGAGTATCTGGAATGTTAGGAAAAAATAATACTAAACTGAATTTTGGGAGAATTAGATTCAAATTCTGACTCTGCCATTAACTTGATATGTGGCGAAGGAAAACAAAACAAAATAAACAAACAAAATTCTCTCTTGGCCTCAATTTGCCTATCTGTAAAAGTAAGGGGTTGAACTCAAAGATCCCTTTCCTCGTTAATATTTTGTGAACTCTGAGCAGACTTAAGTTACTTAGTGCAGAATGACAGAAGGTAGTGTATCTAGACTTCTGTGCGGTTCCTATCTCTACCTAAGACTTAAGTTGTCATTCCTGGGCATTAGAGCTGGATAGAAATCTCCGATTACAAGGCAACACAGCATTGGTCCCAGTACCTTGATTCGAGTGTATTTGTTCATGACCTTCTAAAACTTCTGACTCTTGGAGGAAAACTCATCTTTAATTTTTTTAAATTATTTTAATTTCAAATGTAAAACCATCTTACCCAAGTTAAAAAAAGTGATAAATCCCAGTTACTCTATGCTGACCTGGCCATATACTAATAATATCCTCCTCCATCTTCCCTGGGAGCCCTGGTGACACAGTGGTTAAGAGATTGGTTACTAACTAAAAGGTCAGTGGTTCAGACTCACCAGCCACACCCTGCATCCCCATCTCCCTGTGGGAGAAAGGTGTGGCAGTATGGTCTGCAAAGATTGCAGCCTTGGAAACCCTATGGGACAGTTTTAATCTATCCTATAGGATCACTATGAGTCAGAACCGACTCAACAGCAATGGGTGTGTTTTTGGTTTTGGTTTTCCTATTCCCCTACTTTTTTATTTTTCAAATAAACAAAGAAAAATACAACATTAGAATATGCACAGGGACACTAGTATGGTTAAGACTTGTCCCTTAAAAAGACTACAATCTTAAGGACCTGTGTGAGAGAGAAATTAACTAATAATTATAACAGCATAAGTGGTCTGGTAGATGTATAAACTGCAGTGTTACAGGAGTATGAGACATTCATTCGTTCATCCATTTACAAATACTTGAGTGAATACTATGTACCAGATACTGCTTTATGGATGCTGATTCAGTAGATGTAAAAATGTTCAAGGTTTCTGCCTTAATGTAGCTTACACTTTAGTAGATTAAGAAAGAAAATCAATCAATACCAGAGAATTATAAAGGGTTTCAGACAGTGGTAAGTACTATATGGAGAAAAATAAAAAAAGAAATAGTGAATGATGGTGGGAGTTGTTATTTTCTATAGGATAGTCAGAGAAAGTTTTGTTGTTAAGGGGACATTTGAGCAGAGAACTAAGGGAAGTAAGGGAGTTATGCAATGTCTAGAGGAAAAACAGCCCAGGTAAAGGGAACAACCAGTACACAGGCCTTTTGGCAGAAATATGCCTGACATGTTTCAGGAATAATAAGGAGAGTTCCAGTGATAGGTTCAGGCTGGAGATATAAATGTGGGCGTTATCAGCATATAAATGTGCCTAATATTTAAGATGAAGTAGCTTCAAAAGCCCCCTCCAGGGAGTGACTATCTGCAAAGATCTAAGACAGGAGAAAGAACCAGCAAAGGACAACAGAGACCATTTGGTCAGGATCATAGGAAATCAAGAGTGGTGACCTAGAAGCCAAGTGAAGAAAAAGAAAGGATTTCAAGGAGGAAGGAATCAACAGTGTCACTGCTTCTGATAGTTCAAATATTCATTCAGGCAAGAGAGTGGAGAATTGTTGGAAGAGCTCTGGAGAATGGACTGGCGGGGTTCAAGTCAGAAGACTGGGAAGGTATCAGTTAGGAGGTTCTTATTAGCACAGGGAAGAGAGAAAGTGAGCCTGAGCTAAGTAAGAGGCATGAAGATGGAGAGAAGAGGCCTCAACAAGCAGCAGAACGGGCAGGGTTGGATGATGGATTGGATCTTGTGTGAGCAGCTTAAAGCACAGAGAGAATTCCCAAGATTCAGATCTGAGTAGCTGGGGGAATTATGAAGCTGTTCACTAATTTAGGGAACATTGGAGGAGAAGCAGGTTTAGGGAGGGGAGGGTGGTAAGTTTTTAAGACAAATTGAGTATAGATAGTCCCCCACTTACGACGTGTTCGAGTTACGAGAAATTGAACTCACAGCCATTCTTTTTTTTTTTTTTAAGTCTTATCATTAGTAATAGGTACTATATACAATCCTGCAGTGCATAATTTGCTGATATCATTCTCATGCCAACCCCCAAAGACAAATAAAGATTGGATTTATAAAGATACTGATAATAAAAGGCAATAATAATGAAAACTAAAAAAAAAAAAAAATGAGGTATTCGACTTACATCAGAACCGACTTACAGTGGAGTTGTCAGAACAGAACCTGTGGTAAGTTGGGGACCACCTGTGTTTAATTCATATAGGTCACCCAAGTAAATATGCCCCCTGGGAAGTTACACATGATGTTGGATCTCAGGAGATAACTTCAAGGCATTTAATCTGCAGTTTGGGTTTCCATATTTTTATTGGGATACAGACAAGTAGGAGCTTGTGTGTGGAACATTTGCAGGGTGTTGAGCGGTCTGGAAACCGTGTTATACGAGGAACATGTAGAGAAGTTGGGAGTCATCCATCCTAGGCTCTGTCTGAGGTGGGCAATGCTTTGGACCAATTGTGTGATTTTAATAAGGTCCTTAACTGCCTGGTCAGTGAGTTCTCGCTTCTGTAAAGTATGAAGAACGGCGACTTCCAGGTCAGTTGAGGATCCAAGTTACTAGTAAATGAAGAAAGTATTCGAATTTATTCTTCATAGTTTATGTCATTGCTGATACTTCTGACATTATTGCTGGCACTATTACTACTGCTACTACTACAACTATTAATTTTATTACCAATAACAAATCCCCTTTGGCTTTCCTAACATAGGTCATAAATGAGGGGGCACTGACCAATCTTCTAAGACTGGATTTGTAAAAAGGAACCCCTTCCACTTACCACCTTTAAAATGTACCCTTCTCTCTTGCTCTCACTGTCACCCATCCATCCCTCATTTAAACTCAAGGGAGACTGACTATGATTTCAGTGAATCCAAGCAAGTAAGTATGTGTCCATTAGCTCAATTAATCATTTTGGGAGGAAAAAAGACAGTGTATAAGATTGCTTTAGTAAGTATCCACTGGGCTGAATTTCTATTTGCTTGTATCACTCTTCACCATACGCAGCACATTTTAAACCTCTGCTTTTGACAAACACTCTTTTTGAGCTTCCTTAGCTTTCCTAACAGCTTTGCTTCCCTGATGTGTGCTGTCTTGTTGTGGCCAGAGGAGCAGAGGCAGGAGATTGTGCAGATGACGGTGCTCTTTAGCACTCACCAGCCTGTCTTCTATCAGTGTCATCTTGTCATTCTATCATAGCAAGACCAGCCTCAACATCTCAGCAGCTACTCAGAGGCCTGAGCTATGGATGCCTTCCAGGGGGAGAACTGAATGCTGGGCCAGTTCCTACTGTGGTTTTTATATGGACCTTGTTCACTGCTTGGCTCATTCATTTTTTTCATTGGTCACACATAATTGGACACAAAAAATGAAGCTGATGAAGACAATGGTCACTAATATTCAGCAACATTGCCAGACACCGTATTAAGAGGTTTAAACACATTACATCAACTAAACTTCATAAGAGTACATTGTGGCTGGAATCGTAACTATTTCTGTCAGCTAAGAAATGTGAGAATTAAGAACAATAAATAATTTCCTCAAGTATACCCAGTAGTTGGCAGAGCTGAATTATAGGTCTCGGTCTTTTTTTTAGAGTTTATAGTAATTGTCATTTGTTATAAAAGCCATAAATGTAAATGGTAGAAAATGCTGATCTAAGAAAAGAAAACTCCATGTTCCTACTACCCAGAGATTACCATTATATTTTCTTGAAGTATATCTTTCTACATCTTACACACACATTCCCCACCTCACTATTTGCACACGAAGGGTAGTATATATAAACACTATTCTGCTTTTTGTCCTTTTTTTCTAATTGTACTTTAGATTAAAGTTTACAGAACAAACTAGTTTCTCATTAAATAGTACACGTAATTGTTCTAAGACATTGGTTAACAGCACCAAGACATGTCAACGCTTTCCCTTCTTGACCTTGCGTTCCCTTTTACCAGCTTTCCTGTTCCCTCCTGCTTTCTAGTCCTTGCCCCTGGACTAGTGCGCCCCTTTAGCCTTGTTTTGTTTTATGGGCCTGTCTAATCTTTGGCTGAAGGGTGAACCTTGGGAGTGACTTCATTACTGAGTTAAAAGGGTATCTGGGGGGCATACTCTGAGGGTTTCTCCAGTCTCTGTCAGAACAGTAAGTCTGGTCTTTTTTTGTGAGTTAGAATTTTGTTCTACATTTGACTCCAGCTCTGTCTGGGACCCTCTATTGTGATCCCTATCAGAGCAGTCAGCGGTGGCAGCCAGGCACCATCTAGTTGTACTGGCCTCAGTCTGGTGGAGGCCATGGTAGATGTGGTCTATCAGTCCCTTGGACTAATCTTCCCTTGTATCTTTACTTTTCTTCATTCTCCCTTGTTCCCAAAGGGGTGAGACCAGTGTTGTATCTTAGATGGCTTCTCAAAGTCTTTTAAGGCCCCAGACACTACTCACCAAAGTAGAATGTAGAACATTCTCTTCATTAACCGTGTTATGCCAACTGAGCTAGATGTTCCCCAAGACCATGGGCCCCACAGCCCTCAGCCCCGCGATTCAGTCCCTCAGGGAGTTTGGATGTGTCTGTGGAGCTTCCACAACCTTACCTTATACAGTGTGTTCTGGCTTCCCCAGAATTGTGTACTGTCTTACCCTTCACCAAAGTTACCACTTATCTGTTGTGTATTTATTGTTTTTCTATCCCTACCTATCCCTTCTGTTGTAACCACCAAAGATTTTTTCTTTTCGTGTGTAAACCTTTTCATGAGTTTTTACAGTGGTGGTCTTATACAATATTTGTCTTTTTTGTGATTGACTTATTTCACTCAGCGTAATACCCTCCACATTCATCCATGTAATGAGATGCTTCACAGATTCACCATTGTTCTTTATCATTGAGTAATACTCCATTCTGTGTATATCCATAGTTAGTTTATCCGTTCATCTGTTGGTGGGCTTCTAGGTTGTTTCCAACTTTTTGCTATTGTGAACTGTGCTGCAAAGAACATGGATGTGCCTGTGTCTATTCATGTGATGGCTCTTACTTCTCTAGGATATATTCCTAGGAGTGAGATTGTTGGATCATATGATATTTCTATTTCTAGCTTTCCATCTTTCCAAAATGGTTGTATCATTTTGCATTCCCACCAGCAGTACATAAGAGATCCAGTCTCGCTGCAGCCTCTCCAACATTTGTTATTTCCTATTTTTTTGATTTACGCCACTAATACTGGGGTGAAATGGTATCTCATTGTGGTTTTAATTTGCATTTCTCTAATGGCTAGTGGTCATGAACATTTCCTCATGTGTCTGTTGGTCGCTTGAATATCTTCTTTGGTGAAGTGTCTGTTCATTTCCTTTGCCCATTTTTTAATTGGATTATTTGTCTTTTTGTTGTAGAGGTGTTAATTTTCTTGTACATTTTAAAGATCAGACCTTTGTCTTATTTGTAATAGCCAACATTTTTTCCCAGTTTGTAAATTCTTTTTATTCTTTTGGTGAAGTCTTTTGATGGGCATAAGTGTTTAATTTTTAGAAGACCTTAGTTATCTAGCTTATTTTCTGGAGTTTGTGTATTGTTGGTTATAGTTTTTATATCCTGTTAATGTCATGTACTAGGGCCTCTAGAGTTGATCCTATTTTTTCTTCTATGAACTTTATACTTTTTGGCTTTATATTTAGGTCTTCAATCCATTTTGAATTAGCTTTTGCATATGGCGTGAAGCATGGGTACTGTTTCATTTTTTTGCAGATGGACATGAGTTTTGCCAGCACCGCTTGATAAAAAGACTGTCTTTTCCCCTTTTGATGAACTTTGGGGCCTTGTTGAAGATCAGGTGACCATAGGTGGATGGATTTACATCTGGGTTCTCAATTCTGTTCCATTGGTCAATGTTTCTGTCATTGTACCAGCACCAGGATGTTTTGACTACCTCAGCTGTACAGTAGGTTCTGAGGTCAGGTAGTGCAAGTCCTCCTACTTTATTCTTCTTCTTCAGTAGTGCTTTACTTATTTGGGGCTTCTTTCCTTTCCATATAAATTTAACGATTAGTTTTTCCATCTCTTTAAAGAATGTTGTTAGTACTTGGATCGGGATTGCATTTTATTTGTAAATTGCTTTAGGTAGAATTGTCATTTCACAATGTTGAGTCTACTTATCCTTGGGCATGGTATGTTCCATTTATGTAGATCTCTTTTGTTTTCTTACAGTAGTGTTTTCTAGTTTTCTTTGTATATGTCTTTTACATCCCTGGTTAGATTTATCCCTATAGGGTCACTATGAGTCGGAATCGACTCAACGGCAGTGGGTTTGGGTTTGGGTATTTTATTTTTTAGGGGCTGGGTTTTGTTTTGATTATAAATGGTATTGTTTTCCTGATTTCCTTTTCATCATTTTCTTTATTGGTGTATAGGAATCCAACTGATTGTTGTATGTTTATCTTGTATCCTGCTACTCTGCTGAATCTTTCTATGAGTTCCAGTAGTTTTCTTGTGGAGTCTTTTGAGTTTTCTATGTATTGTATCATATCATCCCCATATAGAGACAGTTTAGCTTCTTCATTACCAATTTGAATGTCCTTTATTTCTTTTTCTTGCCTTATTGCGCTAGCTAGGACTTCCAGCACAATGTTACATAGGAGTAGTGATGAAAGACATCCTTATTTCTGTCCTCAAGCAGAATGTTTTCATTGTCTCTCCATTGAAAATGACGTTGGCCGTTGGTTTTGCATAGATGCCCTTTATTATGCTGAGAAATTCCCCTTCTATACCTATTTTATCGAGAGTTTTTATCAGGAATGGGTGTTGGACTTTGTCTAATGCCTCTTCTGCTTGTTTGAGATAATCATGTGATTTTCTTTCCTTTTTTTAACGTGGGGCTTACTTTGACTGATTTTCTAATATTGAACCATCCTTGCATACCTGGTGTGAATTCTACTTTCTTGTGGCATATTATTTTTTTGATATGATGGTGAATTCTACTGGCTAGAATTTTGTTGAGAATGTTTGCATCTATATTCATAAGAGATACTGGTCTGTAATTTTCTTTTTTTGTGGTGCCTTTGCCTGGTTTGGAAACCCTGGTGTTGTAGTGGTTAAGTGCTATGGCTGGTAACCAAAAGGTCGGCAGTTCAAATCCGCCAGGCACCCGTTGAAAACTCTATGGAGCAGTTCTACTCTGTCCTATAGGGTTGTTATGAGTTGGAATCGACTTGACGGCACTGGGTTTTCTTTTTCTTTTTTTTCTTTTTTTTTTGCCTGCTTTGGTATCAGGGTTATCCTGGCTTCACAGAATGAATTTGAAAGTATCACTTCCTTTTCTATGTTCTGCAATAGTTTGAGTAGTACTGGTATAAGATCTTCTCTGAATGTTTGGTAGAATTCTCCAGTGAAGCCACCTGGACCAGGGCTTTTGTTGTTATTGTTGTTGGAAGCTTTTCTTGTTACATTTTCAATCTCTTCTCTTGTTATGGGTCTGTTCAGATTTTCAACATCATTTTGTTACTTTGGGTCAGTAGTGTGTTTCTAGAAATTTGTCCATTTCCTCTAGGTTTTCAAATTTGTTGGAGCATGGTTTTTCATAATACTCTGTTATGATCTTTTTTATTTCAGTTAAGTTATTGTAATGTCCCCCATTTCCTTTCGTATCTGGGTTATTTGTGTTCTCTCTTGTTTTTCTTTTGTCAGTTTGACCAATGGTTTGTCAATTTTGTTGATCCTTTCAAAGAGCCAACTTTTTTTTTTATTGATTCTTTCTACTCTTTTTCTAATCTTTATTTCATTTATTTCTGCTCTGATCATTATTATTTCCTGTCTTCTGGTGGACGTGGGCTTTTTTTCCCCATTCTCTTTCTATTTTGTTTGAGTTGTGTAGCCAATGCTTTGATTTTGTCCCTTTCTTTTTTGATGTGTGCATCTTTTGCTGTAAATTGACCTCTCAGGACTGCCTTTGCTGTGTCCCAAAGGTTTTGGTATGATGTGTTTTCATTCTCATTTGATTCTAGTAATTTTTTGAATCCATCTCTGATTTCTTCTATTACCCAGTGGTTTTTAAGCAGGGTGTTATTCAGTTTCCACATAGTTCTTTTCTTTTTTTTTTTCCTTGCTCTTCCTGTTGGTAATTTCTAACTTGATGGCATTGTGGTCATGGAAGATACCATGTATTATCTCAGTGTTTTGGATTTTGTTGAGAATTGCTCTGTGGCCTAAGAAGTGTTCTATCCTGGAGACCATTCCACTTGCATTGGAAAAGAATGTGTACTTTGCAGCTGTTGGGTGGAGTGTTCTATATATGTCTCTGATATCAAATTGGGTGATTGTGCCCTTTAGCTCTTCTGCATCTTTGTTGAGTTTCTTTCTAGACGTTCTATCCTTTACCAAGAGTGGTATGTTAAAGCCTCCTACTATTATTGTGGAATTCCCTATCAGACAGTTCTACTGCCTTTTCTTCTACTGGAAAGTCATCTGGTGTTTTATTTTGGCTGCCTACTGGAACTATCCTGTCTTGTTTTTTTTATGTTTTGATATTGTTTGCTGTCTTTGGGATATTCAGTAGTTATTTTCTTCATTTTTTGATTGTAGATTTGTTTGTTTTGCCCTGCTTTTTTTGTTTTATGTGGTTATGTCTGAGCAGGCAGGCTGTACATTCTTTGTTGTTTGCTCATCATGGGCACAATACTTTTCACCTCCTTGTCCAATGTTCAGGGCCAGGTGCTTAGCTATGGTACAGCAGGACAGGCCCAGCTGAAGGGGAGGGTCTGGGATAGGTTGCTTGTAGGACATACTAGGGTCAACAGGGCAGGCTGGGAATCAGTGTAGGGCAGGTTCTGGTAGGCCATGCCTGTGCTGCTCAGGCTGTGAAGTTCACTGCATGGTGTAGACAGGAGGGAGGAGATTGTGATATGTGGAGCTAAGGTGGATATGGGAAAGAGGAGAGCAGGGAGAGAGAAACAGGAGCCAAACACAAACAAACAAAAAAGTGCTAAGGGATCTTGCCCTTGGAGTGGAAAGATGAGAAATGGAGAAAAACAAAAGGGAAAAAAAAAGAAAATAAATAAAAATTAGAAAAGAACAGCCTCCAGGGATCCCACCAGTGTAGCTGCAAAGGCCTGCGAAGTGGCTCCCGGGCCATGTAGTACAGCCTGGGTAGGAGGCATAGAAGTGTCACACAGCACCAGGTATTCAGGAGACAGGAAAAGAAGATAAGTATAGAGAGATGAGAAACAGAGAAATGAAGAAAGACAAAAAGGAAAAAAGAAAAAAAAAAAAAGAAAGAAAAGCAATGCCCCTAGGGATCCCACAAATGCAGCTGCACAGACTGGGGAAGTGGCTCCCAAGCCACAGTATATAGCCCTGTTAGAAGGGGCTCCCAAGCCTCAAAAAGAAAAAGAAAACAAACAAAGCAAAGCAAAGCAAAAAAAAAAAAAAGCCCCAGGGATCCCACCAGCATAGCAGCAGGCTGGGGAAGCAGTTCCCCAGTCAAGCGGTGCATCACAGCCTTTCAAGAAGAAGCAAAGATGGTGCACAGAGCCAAGTGTTCAAGAGAAGGGAGTGGGAGGTGGTGAGAGGCATGGAAGAAACCAAGAGAGCGGAAAAAAGCAACATCAGCAACAAACATATGGCACTCCGGGAGCTGGCCAGTGTGGGCAGGACAAATCCAAGTGGCAAGGGGCCAAAGCAAGTGCCTCTCAGCCAAAAGACTGTGGCTGCCAGGAAATAGAGGAGGCTGAGCATCAGGGGGGAGGGTGGGAGGGTAGGAAAATGTATATTGCTGGTTACCAGGTGCTCTGTCTCCTGCTGGGAGCTGATGCTGAATTCATGCTGTGTTAACTGATAGGGGACCTCCACATGTATCTCTCCTCACTCTTTTCTCTGTCAGTTTCTTGTTCCATGCAGTGCTTGGCTGAGTTTTTTATCTCTTCATTTGATGGTTAGGGTTCAAGGACTGACATTTGTCTCGGTTTTACTCAGTTTTTTGATCTTTGCTGTGAGGGGGATGGCATGGTGCCTCCAGCTATAGTGCCATGTCACCCAGAACTGTCTTTGTTTTTTTAACCTAACTATATATCCTAGAAATCTTGACATAAGAGTATCTACAGCTCTTTCTCATTTCATTAAAACAGCTAAAAAATATTCCAGCATATGGCTTTATGTATTTAATTCTGTCTCCCAAAAAGAAATGTGAAAGTCCTGACCCCTAACCCGTGACCCTGTTAATCTGGCCCTGTTTGAAAATAGGGGATTTTTTTTGTTATATTAATGATTAGAAGAGTCTTACACCTAATCATCTCTGAGCAGTATCTTATTAAAAAAAAAAAGTAGAACAGACAGAGACACACACACAGGGGAAAGAGAGACAGCAAAGAATGTCAAGGAACCCCTGCGGCTCCATACAAGGAAGGATCCTCCCCTAGATCCAACCTCCTTATTTGGACTCCTAGCCTCCAAAACTGTGAGGCAAAAAGTTACTGTTTTTGGAACCACCCACTTGTATTTTTTGTTACAGCAGTACTAGGTGACTAAGACAGGTGGATACACTATAGTTTATTTGACCAATAACCTATTGCTGGATATTTATGTTGTTTTTGAAAATGCAATAATAAAGTATACTTTTAATATATTATTTTGAATTTGTACAAGTATGTATAAAAAAAAAGTATGTTTACGCAGAATAAATGGATAAATCCCTAGAAGTGGGATTTCTGAGCCATAGAGTAAAAATATCTGTAATTTTGTTAAATAATGTGAAATTTTACACCATTTGGGTTGTATACAGTTTTGCACCCCCACCAGCAATGGATGAAATTGCTAGTTTCCCAATAGCTTAGCCAAGAGAGCTTCATCAAACTTTTGCTTTTTGCCAACCAATCTAATAGGTAAAAAATGGTAATCTCATTCTCATTTTTAAAATAATGAGAATATATTTACACACAGTGGAATGAATTGACCTATTTTTTCCTTGGGTCCATTGTGTTAATCTGTGTCTTCCAAATAATTTGTTCATTTCATGTAAGTTGTCGAATTTATTGACCTGAAATTATTTGTAATATTCCCTTGTCTTTTTAAAGTCCATAGGATTTGTAATGAATTCTCTTTCATTCATGATATTGATCATTTCTTTTAGAACAACTTCTGGCTTTAGTGACTTTTTTTTTCTTGTTTTTACTCTTTATATTTCATTACTTTTTCTCTCTTATCCTTACTAGTTCCTTTATTCTGCTTATTTTAAACTTAATTTTATCTTTTCCTTCCCTCCCCCCAGCTTCTTAAGTTGGAAACCTAGGTCATTGATTTCAGACATTTTTTTCTAATAAAATTATTTGAAGCTACACATTTCCCTCTAGGCACTGATTTTGCTACTTTCATAAATGTTCATATCTTGTAATTATCCTTCATTGTGACACAGTTTACAATTTCTATTAGGATTTTTTTTCTTTGATCCATGAGTTATTCAGAATTACGATGTTTAATTCCCAAGTATTTGTGACTTTTCTGCAGTCTTACTGGTAATGATTTTTAATGTAATTTTGTTGTGGTCAGAGAAGACACTCTGAAAGATATCAATCTTTGTAAATATATTGAGACTAATTTTATGGCCCATCTAATATGTCCATTTGAAAAGATTATATGTTCTACAGTTTTTAAGTGTAGTCTGCTAGAAATGTCAGTTAAGTCAAGGTAGTCCTTTCGTTTTTTTTGTTTTGGCTAGTTCAGTCAATTCCTGAAAAGGGGGGAGAAATTGCTATCTTCATTTTCAACTGCTCTAAAAAAACTGAACTCAATGCTCTGATACCTCAAACTAAAAAGATTTCAGTTTTCTGCTTGACTGCTAGCCCCTTCCTACCTTGCAGTCAGGGTTGTGACCAGGGAATTTTCCTTCTTCCAAGGTTGAATCCCCTTCAGTGACTGCCTGCTCTTGCTTGCACTCTATTGCCTTTAATACTTGTTCTTTATAATGATTATTTGCACAAGTATTAATTCACTACAAACTACTTACCCTTTCCTTGCAGCAAAACTCCCTCATGTTGTTTTAATTTGTGTTTCTAATATGAGTGAGTTTTAGCATGATGTGTTTAGAGTCATTTCCTTTGTTTTATCTGAGCTCTCTTTTCGTGTCCTTTGCCCGCTTTTCCTACTGTGTTGTTTGTCTTTCTCTTCTTGTTTCCTGATTGTTCTTTATAAATTACGGGGATTAAATTTTGGTCTATGACATGAGTTAGAAACATTTTCCTACTTTTAATTTGCCTTTTGAATTTGATTATGATTGTTTTTATATTTTGTCATGAAAATGGTTTTTAATTTTTTTAATTCATTAGAACTTACAAAAGTTCATAATGTCTGTATTTTGAAATTTATTAAAAATACTTCCTTGACTCTGATTTTAAAGAAGTAAACCCCATGTTTCCTTCAAGACTTAAATGGATTCTTTTGTTCCTTATATTACAAGAATCAGATTTATGACTAACCCATTGAAAGCCTTTTTTGGCAGGTGATGTGAAATATGAATTCACTTAAAGAGTGCATCTCGAACCCACTAATTTGAAATGCCTCCTTTATCATATAATATACTGAACTTTCCTATGTTTAGGAGTTAATATTGGATTTTCTGTTTTTAATAGGTATTTCTGTCTATTCATGTGCCAAAGTAATTGTAGTTACTGAGTCTTTATAGTGAGTTTCAATATCTTAAAAACTAGTTTCCTTTCATTGCTCTTCTTTCCCAGAAACTCTCTGGAAATTCTTGTTTGTTAAACAAAGTCTTTCTGCCACAAAGATCCCATGCACTTATTCACTGTATCTTACTAGCAAGTGTGGTTCATTATGTGTTATTTTCAAACTTTCTGTGTTGGTCTCTGTGCTAAGTAAAAGGAAAGAAGACAGATGTGAGCCCTGCATTTACTGAGTTTAGAGCATAGCCTCAGTAGTTTTCAAAATATGGAATACAAATATCGTGAGCTCCAGTGTGTACATCTGTATTTTTAAAAATTCCATGGGTATATTCTGAAGAGCTTTAAGCCACTGAGTAGCAATAACAAACTCGGGCCACCTTCTAGCTGGCTAGGGAATGGTTGGTTATTTCCCCTTAATTACTATCATGTCATAGATCAAATATCATCAAAGCTGGATAGGTCTTTGGGGAATCTACTTCAGCCTGCTTATTTAACAGATGGAAAATGTTATGCCTAGATGTGAGCTGCTCAAAATTGAGTCAGTGGCTGATTTAGTTAGAAAGCCTCCACTTCTCATTCTTAGTGCCATTTTCCCCTCCATTACACCAGGCAGGGGCCTCATTGAACAAGCCAGTATCTCCTAAGTGAAAGATATAAAATTAATTTACTTGTAAACATTTTTGAAGCATTCACTAGGCTAGGGTTGTTTTCACCTAATATTTTGAACACTGTTTCTAAATTTATTCATTACCTATTTTTTGTATATTATTAATTCACCGATTCAAGAAATTTACTGAACATTATATGTTATGGTTGATGTAATGAAGTATCAAACTCTGAATCTGTATTCAAATGACTTTTAATTTAACTGTATATTTAGGGTCGCTATGAGCCGGAATCAACTTGATGGCAGTGGGTAGGTAAGTATATGTAAGATACATACACACAAGATGTTAATAAGCAATCTACGGTTTGAACAAAGACAATTCGAGAAATGTTCCAGGGCACTTTCAAGCTACATGAGTAATAGATAAAGCAAGGTCAGTGTAAGCTGGGAATAACCGGAGAACGTGCTGTGGAGGAGGTGACTTAGTGGTTGGCTAGATGTTGAGGGATTATGGAGCATATTTGATACCAAGAGATATGGGTACACAGAAACACCCAGCATTATGAGAAGCAATGAGAAAGTTTTTTTCTCTTCACCTGACTTTAACCGAGCTTTTCTTTTTTCTTCTAAATGTACATCTGCTTTGCAAACAACTCTTGTCTTTTCAAACAATGAGAATTATTTGATAGACCCATTATCTGTTGCCTTCAGGTTGATTCTGGAGACTATAATAGATAGTTACTGATAAACACACTTCATACAAATAAAAATACCTCACCAGAGAACTAACATCGTTGAGGCATATTGTTTGATATAAAGTGAATTTTCCAGATTACTGAAGCTTGCCCTCTAAATGTCAAAGCTGTTGATTTTTTTTTCTTTTTAACCCATTTTAGATATAAATCCTTGTAAAATAAATTTTAGAGTCTCCTAACGTCTTACACTGGATTTATTATGCAACTTTTGCACTCTTCCTGGAAACTAGAGTTACATGTGTTCTCCTACTCTACACAATTGAGCATCTCTGTTTGTCCTTTTATTTCCTCAAATGGCAATGTAGATTAAGTTCTCTTATCATTTTAGTTCCCTGTGCCTCTCTTATTAAGCATGGTTATATATTTCTACTTTCCAGGTATCTGATTCAAGCAATCTAGTTTCTCTTCTAAGCTATTACTGCTGCTCTACTGTAGCCTATAAACATAAGCAGGAAATGAATTGGATTGTATCCTTGTAGTGTAGGGAAAGAGATCTGGATGGGGAGTCTTGAGAACTGAGTTTTGTTAATGGCTTTGCCAACTAATGAGCAGTGTAACCTTAAAAAAGTTGCTTTCTTTCTCTCCTTCCCAGGTCCCTCAGCTGAAAAAGTAGGAGACTAGATGTGACGATGAGTGGTTTTCAAACTTTTCAAGGACTTCCTTCAGTAGGGCCCTAGTAGCTCCATGAGGAGGGTCTTGTCCAATCGTTGTTCTCTCCCACCATGTTTCAACCAGCATAATCTAGCTTATCCATTTTATACCTCGGATATTTTTATAGAAAGTGTTCCATTAATTTACAAATAATTTGATGCCACTGAATTAGGATAATAGCTGTATATTCTCTGATCTATCTTAGTGGTGCACACGTGTGCATGTATTTTTTTTAATCTAATTTTCACCAAATCCTTAAAGGATGGTAAAATATTATTATCCTATTTAACAAGTAAAAAAAAACAAAAAACTGAAGCTCAGAGAGTTTAAGAAATTTTCCTAAGGTAACACAGCTAATAAATCATAGAAATGTAATTCCAACTCTTCGCTATATAATTTAAAAGCTAAGCACTCTCATAGTTCCACATTGTCTCATGGTACGATCCTTTTCATTTTCATATGACTATGATAAAATGGTATCTAAACTAAGCATAAGAAGTCTCAGAGTGAAGTACTCTCCTATGAGAAAATTGTGTTAACTTTCATGCCATTTGCCCATGCTCCTCATTGACTGTTTCCCTTCTTTTTCTCTGGCTCAGGACTATATTCTGAACATAGCTCTGCACACAGAGTCCCTCAAGGGGGCATCCCATGTATGGTTAAAAAAAATTAATAGGTGTATCCATTGGCTGTACAGAAAAACATGGGCACATATATGGGGAATGCAGGATTGAGGGTGGAAAGATTCCCAAAAATATACAAATACATATATATATATATATATATACACACTTTTGGAAAAAAATAAGTCATTTTCACTTTGAAAACAGATTTTCTATACAGTTGGTAAATTTCCATCCCGCATTGAACTTTGATGTCTTTTTTCTTTTATAATTTTCCTTTGCCCGTGTCACAGGAGAAATCTGTGTCTTAGTTGGCAGGAAGGAAGATATTAAATTATAAACTGAAACCACAGAATGGTGAGCACACAAATGTACACATACACATGCTCACACACACACACACACATGCCTTTGTCTCCAAATAGCAGTAATTGCTAGTTCCCTGCACCTCTTATTCTCTGCATCCTGAGCTGTCAAACTTCTCACCTGCTTTTAAAAAAAATCAACAATGGCTAATTTTCTTGCTTTTACAATGAAAAAATCTCCGGTTTAAGACAACAATCCAGAAACGCCCAGATACTTTGCCCTGAGATGCTTGGCTTTCAGCCGAAAGCTTTTATTTTTCTCTCCTTGCGTCAGACAGTGTGAGGGCATGACTTGACCTTCAGCACTAGAACAGAACATCTTATTGCTCTTCCTGATTTTCTGGACTCTGCTTTTCACAAGAAAGCCTGGCTGTGGCCTCTGTTTCTTGACTTCTCAAAGGCAAAGCGTACCCTTGGGTGAACAATAGCCTTCCTCTTCTGCTTTATGATTCAGGAAGGCAGTGCCCGGAATCGCTGAGCATCTTTTATAGTTCTCAGAGGCACCTACCTAGCCTCTATAAATTGCCATTCCTAAGTGCTTGGAGGCTGAAGCAAAGTATATTGTGACCATACTCTAAATACCTTATTCTCCCAAAGTTTCCTGGGTGAAGGTAACAAACCTGGGAAGGGCTACGGTATTATAATAGATGACAGGATTTAGGGTTATGTAAACTTCTTTCAAAAAAAAAAAAAAAAAAACTTCTTTCGGGGTCCCTGGGTAGTGCAGTTACAAGCTCAGCTACTAACTGAAAGGTTGTAGGTTTGAGTCTACCCAGTGGTGCCTCAGGAGAAAAACCTGGCAATCTATTTAAAAAAAAAAATAGCCATTGAAAACCCTATAGAAAACAGTTCTACTCCAACACACAGGGGTCACCATGAATCAGAATTTACTTGATGGGAACTAGAATCCAAAGTTAATCTTCAATAATAGCTTTATGTTCTTGAGAAAGTCTTATTCATTTTTTTCTTTCTTTCTTCCTTTTCTTTAATAACAGTTTTATTGAGATACAATTTATGTAGCATAAAGTTCATCTTTTTTATTGTGGCAAATGTATATACATATAGCACAAAACATTTGCCACTTCAACATTATATATATATATATATATATATATATATAATTAAGTGTTATTATCCTCTTCGTCATGTTTATAAAATGTACAATTCAGTGCTCTTTAATATAATATTAAGAGATGTGCATCCATCAACACCATATATTTTAAAATATTTTCTTCACCTCAAAAGCAAACCTTATCTGTTAATGGTAACTCCGCACTTCCGCCTTCCAGTCCCTGGCAACTGCTAATCTAACTTCTGTCTCTATGGATTTGCCTATTCTGGACCTTTCATATAAATGGAATCATACAACATTGTTGTTGTTGTTAGGTGTCATCAGGTCAGTTCTGACTCACAGTGACCTTATGTACAACAGAACGAAACAATGCCCAGCCCTGTGGCGTTCTCACAATTGTTGTTAAGCTTGAGCCCATTGTTGCAGCCAGTATGTCAATCTATCTCATAGAGGACCTTCCTCTTTTTCACTGACCCTCTACTTTACCGAGCATAAAATCCTTCTCCAGGGACTGACACCTCCTGACAACATGTCCAAAGTATGTGAGACAAAGTCTCAACCATCCTTGCCCTCTAAGGAGTATTCTGGTTGTACCTCTTGAGACAGATTTGTTCGTTTTTTTGGCAGTCCATGATGTATTCAATATTCTTCTCCAACACCATAATTCCAAGGTGTCAATTCTTCTTTGGTCTTCTTTATTCACTGTCCAGCTTTAGCATGCATAGGAGGCAACTGAAACACCATGGCTGGGCTGAGGCACACCTTAGTCTTCGAAGTGACATCTTTGCTTTTGAGCACTTTAAAGAGGTGTTTTGCAGCAGATTTGCCCAATGCAATGTGTCTTTTGATTTCCTACCTGCTACTTCCATGAGTGTTGATCATGGACTCAATAAAATGAAATCCTTGACAACTTCAACCTTTTCTCCACTTATCATGATGTTGCTTATTGGTTCAGTCATGAAGATTTTTGTTTTCTTTATGTTGAGGTGTAATATATACTGAAGTCTGTAGACTTGGATCTTCACCAGCAAGAGCTTCAAGTCCTCTTCATTTTCAGCAAGCAAGTTGTGTCATCTGCATATTGCAGGTTATTAATGAGCCATCCTCCAATCCTGAAGCCCTGTTGTTCTTGTACTCCAGCTGCTCAGATTATTTGCGGATTGAATAAGTATGGTGAAAGTATACAACCCTGACTCACAGCTTTCCTAATTTATCATACAATATGTGGACTTCTGTGTCCAGGTTTTTTCGCTTAGCATAATGTTGTCAAGTTTTGTTTATTTTGTAGCCTGTATTAATATATCATTCCTTTGTATGGCCAAATAATATTAGATCATATGGTTACCACATTTTGTTTTCCTATTCATCAACTGATAGACTGTGGCTTGTTTCCACCTGTTGTCTATTATGAATAATGGTGCTATAAACATTCATGTACACTTTTTGTAAAAATACATTTTCAATTTTCTTGGGCATGTTCCTCAGAATAAAATTGCTGGGTATGGTGACATGAATTCCTTTTGTGGACTTTCCCTTAGGTCTTTGGAAAAACAATTCGAGAGATTTATCCCCTAAACCCTGAGGAGTTACCTTTCCCAAGTTGTCTACCCCAGAGGGGGTTTGTTGCATTTCCCAGGCAAGCTCTAAACAACCGATGGGTTGATACTTTTTGTCTGGTCCTGGGCTGCAGCTTGGTCTGTGATTGGTATGCGCCTTGCAGAGACTGGTCAATATACTCTACATATGATATGACTATAGACTACTATGCAAATGAAGTATCTATGGCCTACTGATTGGGGATTGGTCTGTCTGTGGCCCTGGTGGGACGGCCATATGTTGAAACTGGCTAGGTGTTTGCGTGTATATGCAGCCAACCCCACAGAGGTTTTTCAGACAACAAGCAGGAAGCAGCAGAAAGGAGACAAGCCAAGAGAGAAGATTGAAGAAGCAGAGAGAGTGGTGGCAAGGAACCTCCTAAAAAAAAGCTATAACACAGGTCAAGGGCTGTAACACTGAATACAGCAAGAGGCCCAGAGGGGCCTAGCAGTAGAGCTAGCAACAACCATTCTGGAAGGGGTTCACAGGCCGAGTCGGTGGAGACAGATAGCAGGGCCAAGAGGAGCCTGTCTTGAGAGAGCCCAGAGGAGCCTGTCCTCGGGGCCAAGAGGAGCTGAGAATGCTGTCCTGCACTGAAGAAGGGAGGGTGTGCTCTGCACTTCAGGGGAGCCTTACAGATTTTGCCTGCATGCTTTCTGATCCTGAATTGTAGCCTTTTCATCATGCTGCTTCCTTAATAAAGCGCTTATCTGAAAGAATGGCCTGTGAGTTCTATGTGCCCATTGCAATGGATTATCAAACCCAGAGGAGAGGTGCAGAGTGCTGTGCGAAAGACAGCTGGTGTCAGAATTGGTAAAAAAAAAAAAAAAAGATTGGAGAGCAGAGAGATGACTGACTGCTACCTCATAGGGATCAGCCTTGGGCTCAACCTGATTGACATTATCCGCCCTGAAGTTAGACACAATCTGGTGCTACTCCTACCCCCATTTCACATTGGGTCATATGGTAACTCTGTGTTTATCTTTTTTTGAAACATGCCAATCTTTTTTTCAAAGTGACTGTGCCATTCTGCGTTCCCACCAGCAGTGTATGGGTTTCTTTGATCTTTCCATATCCCCTCCAACACTTGTTGTTATCTGACTTTTTGATTCTAGACATCCTAGTGGGTGTGAAATGCTAGCTCATTGTTGATTCGTATGTGCATTTTCCTGATGACTAATAGTGTTGATTATCTTTTTATGTGCTTATTTGCCATTTGTATATCTTCCTTGGAGAAATGACTATTCAAGTCATTTGCTCATTTTTAATTAGGTTGTCTTCTTATTTTTGAATTATAAACATTCTTTAAGTAGTTTTACATATGTCTCTTATCATACATATGATTTGCAAATATGTTTTCCCATTTGGTGGATTATGTTTTCACTTTCTTGATGGTATCCTTCGAAGCAAAAATATTTTTTATTTTGATTAAGTCCAATTATCTGTTTTTGTTTTTATTGTTGCATGTTATTTTTGTGCCATATCTAAAAATCTTTGCCAAATACAATGTCATGAAGGTTTATCCCTATGTTTTCTTTTAAGAGTTTTATAGTTTTAGGTCTTACATTTAGGCCTCTGATCCATTTTGAGTTACCTTTTGTACAGTAAAACCTGTGAAAGACAGAATCTGTGTAAGGTAGAAACCCATCAGAGAAGGAAAACTCAAATATTTTCCACTAATAGGAGACGATAAAAAAAGTGATAAGACAGTACCCTGTCAAAGACAGAAAACTTACAAGACACAGGAAAACAAGGCAGTCCTGTCGCATTCCAGCTCTCGCAGTTTTCACTATATATGTTGTCGGGTAAGGGTCTAACTTTATTCTTTTGCATGTGAATATTCAGTTGTCCAGCACTATTTGTTGAAAAGAATATTATTTCTCCCAGTGCATGATCTTGACACCCTTGTTGAAAATCAGTTGACTATAGATGTATAGAGATCTTGTGGCATAGAGGTTAAGAGTTCGGCTGCTAACCAAAGGGTCGACAGTTTGAATCCATCAAATGCTCCTTGGAAGCCATATGGGGCAGATCTACTCTGTCCTATGGGGCTGCTATGAGTTAGAGTCAACTCAATGACAGTGGGTTTAAGTGTACCTTAAAATAACACTATACTACTCATAGGTGGTGTAATTACCATATAATATTCTCAATTCCTTCCTCCCATCCATTATATATTGCCGTCATTCACTTTACTTATCTATATGCTATAATCACCCGATACATTGTTGCTGTTATTACTTTGAACAAACATTTATCTATTGGACCAAAAAAACTCCATTGTCCAGTCGATTCTGACTCATAGTGACCCTAAAGCACAGAGTAAAACTGCCCCATAGGGTTTCCAAGGAGTGGCTGGTGGATTTGAATTGCCAAACTTTTGGTTAGCAGCGAAGCTCTTAACCACTGCACCACCAGGGCTCAATGAAAAATAGAAAAAATAAGAGATTGTATTTTATTCCACCATTTTTTATTCTGTCAGATATCCACTGATGTCTGCTTTATTCATTTATTATTCTAATTCCTAATGATACAGTGATAAATAATCTGTATCTCTGCCCTAGTGCAGTGTTTTTTCCCCACGGGATGCTTTAGAGGCATGTATGTCCAGAGGATAGAGTGACTCCTGGAATAGGTCTGTAGATTCCAGCTTCTCAATCCAGCACTGTTTTCCTGCTCTCAGTGCTGCGTTCCTACCCGTTTTCCAGATGGCTTGAGCTGCCAGTCTATTAATAGACATTTCTCATTCCTCTTTTCCAAAATTATATATAATATCAGAGCTTCAAAGAAGACGGAGAGACAGGATAAGAGCAAAAGGGAAAGAGATACAGCTTCCTGGGAACTGTTCCCAAACTGGCAATTAATGCCTTTGAGAGAAATGTAGTCTCCAAGTGGAAGGATTTAAGTGGATATAAAGAAATTGTGCATTTCAAACCACGTGCCCGGGAGGTAAGAGCTTTCAGTGTTGTGGCTAAAGGGAGTTAGGTTAGAGATGTGTGCTGAAGCTCAGCCTGCAGGAGTCCTTGCTTTGATATGGCTTTGACAGCCCCAGCTAAACTAGAGTAGACTTTATAAGACTTCTCACTTCCCATTCTTTTTCCCTCTTCTAGAAATCAGCTTTGTGGAAGACTGGGAAATGTTACACCTGTCTGTGTGAATGTGGGAACAGATAGAGGGAAAATTCTTCTCAGGAAAATTCCATTATAAGAAGCAATTTTAATAAAGAATCCTCAGCTAGTAGTCTTGTCTTTGTTCTGGCTTTGCCACTAATGGGCCATGTGACCTAGAACACTTTTCTTCCCCTTGCTTATTCTGCTTTTTATTGCTAAACAGAGTGGATTAGATTAACAGTTCTCACTTCTAGATGCAATTAAAATTACTTGGAAAACCTTTTATAAATATTGATATGTATACCTACCCTACCTAAGATCAATTAAATCTAAATCCCTAGAGGTAATAAGGCTCAGCATCAGAAATTTTGAAAAGTTTCCCAGAGGCAGCCAGAATTGAGAACCACTGGGATAGCTGATTAGTCTGTAGGACTTGGACTGTGTCAGAGTCAGTCGAGGAGCTTGATAAAAGCTGACTGCTAAGATCTCTCACCAATTTAAGAATTGCTGCGGGAACAAATAATTTACATTTTTTGACAGGTTCCCTCAGGCATTTTTATGGATAAGAAAATCTGAAAATGCTTGCCTTAAATTTGGTCTTTGAAGATATTTTCAGCATCTGAAAGTTATTATTCTGTGGATTCCTTAGCTGGGTCAAGGTCACAATGAAGATAGAGAACATGACATATCAATGGCTAAAATTTTATGCAACTTCAGAGAAACAATGTTGGCTTCAAAATTTGGAACAGGTTCGGGTTGGGAACCAATGAGAATTGTGTATGTGAATGAGTGTGTGAGCATGTGTTCTAAGAGCCATAGTGGTATAGTGGTTAAGACATGAGACTCTGGATTCAGAGTGATTAGTTGAGATATGAGTTCCCCATTTAATAGTTTACCCTTGAGCACTTTTTAATTTCTCCAGGTCTCATTTATTTTCATTCATTAAATGGGGGTAATTATAGCAGAACACTGTGAAGATGTGATATAAGGCAAGTGAAGCACTTAGCACAGTACCAGTCCCTGGCACAGAGTAAGCATACAGTAAATGAAACCAATCATCATCATCATCACCACTATCATCATCAATACACCTGCATAAACCAACTTTCTCTTCCTTTTTCTATATCTAAATTACCATCCTTTAAGAGGTCAACTAAAGTTCCACCTCCTCCATGAACACTTCCTTGATAAATCCAGCTTTTATTCATCTTTCACCATTGTTGACTACTACAGTATCATTGTGGCACTGTAAACATGGGCCTATCATATGTTCTGTCTCATGTGTTATTCCTGGATCATGTCCTGTGAATGCACAGGACATGTCTGTCTAATGGAATAGCTTGTTTTTGACAACTCCTTGATTCCATTTGTTTGAAGAGGAGAGAAAGGGAATGGAGAAAGAAAACAGCAGGATATTATGGGAAATGACCTACTAGCTCAGAGACAGCTGTTACGTTTTCCTGCCTAGCATCTAATTATCCTAAGAGAAGGCATTTCTCCTCCAGTCTCTGACTATATAGATAGATGGGGCTGAGTTCACTCCTAGAGCTAAGAATGGATGTAACTTGGTCTGGGTCAAGTACCATATACACTTCCCTATGTATAGGAATAGGCAAGTGTCCTAAATGTACCCAAAGAGAATAATCCCAAAGCTTATGTTAGAAATAATGAGAAAGCAGTGCCCCATTTCTACTTGGGCATCTAATATGACAGAATATTGAACTGTTGTTAACTTTATTGCCAACTGCCATGACAAGTCTGCCTAACAATTAAGCCAACCAAGAAGAAAGTAAAGCTGCTTTGAGACCTATATATCTCTCCAATAAAGAAGGAAGAAAAGCAGGAACATATGTTACATACCTGTGATGTGCCAGGGTTTATGCAAGTTTTATCCACATTATCTGACTGAATTGTTACAATAATTCTATGATGTAGGTATCATCACCCCCATTTCACAGAAGAATAAACTAAGACTCAGAAAGTTTATAAGAAACTTTTCTAAGGAAGTGACTTCTGGAACGGCAGAATAAAGGACTAAAAAAATCTGCTCCTCCCTATATAAATGCAATGAAGATATTGACAAAAACTGTCACAATTCCATTTTTCATAACTCTGGAAATCAACCAAAGGCCTTCAAAATCTGAGAAGTGTTTATTTAAGAAAATAATTGAATCTTAGCAAGAGCAGCAAGCATTGTGGTATTTTAACTTACCTCCATCCCATTCTCTTCTCCCTAGCTCCAAGGTAATCTTCAAAACCAACAACCTCACAAGTACAGAAACAGTAAAAATATCAGTGGTTGCTGGGGGTTTGGGGTGGGGTGGTGGATGAAAAGATAAAGCGTAGGAGATTTTTAGAAAAGGGAAACTACTCTGTATGATACTGTAATGGTGGATACATGACATTATGCATTTGTCAAAATCCATAGAACTGTACAAAGCAAAGAGCAAACATTAATATAAACTATGGACTTTAGTTAATAATTATCAATATTGGTTCATTAATTGTAACAGAAAAGGAGCCCTGGTTGCACAATGGTTAAGCACTTGGCTGCTAATTGAAAGATCAGCTTTTTGAACCCACATAGCCACTCTGTGGGAGAGAAGACCTGTAATCTGCTGCTATAAAGATTACAGCCTAGGAAACCCAATGGGCAGTTCTGGTCTGTTCTATAGGATCAGTATGAGTTGAAATCGACTCGATGGCATGCAACAACAACAACAATTTTAACACATGCACCACACTAATGCAAGATATTATAAGGAGAACTGTGTATGTGTGTGGTGGGGGGTATTACAAGAACTCATTGTTTTATCTGTTCAGTTTTTCCAAATAAAGTCTATTAGTTAAAAAAAAAAAAAAATGGTGGGAAGGAAGGGACATGGATGAAGGAAGCGTGGGTAAAGAAGAGACCAAGGAAAAATCAGCAGCAGATGCATACATGTCAGAGATGACAGGCCAATTTTTTATGGAAATTACTTTGATCATAGGGACAAAAACCAATAATCACTGTATCTGAGCGTTGTCATCCATTGTCTTCCTCTTGTCTTTACATACTCATCAGAAAGATAGGCACTTGACAATTGACATAGAGCCCTAGTAACTCCTGAAAGTTTCCAGTTCTTATATGCCTAAGGAGAGGATGGTTTAAAGATTTTATTTTCATTTAAGTTAAAAGAAAACTAAATAAGTTGACTAATAAGTAGTGACACCTATGTACACATTTTAGTGCTCGGATTTTCAGAGTATGTATAGGATGTGTAAGACACCATCTCTGCCCTCACGGAACTTATTGTACAGTAGAAAAGGTAAGACAGCTACACATAAGTCCATTAGATATGATCTAAGCTAGAGCTTCTCAAACTTTCGTGCATATACAAACTATCTGGGGATCTTGTTAAATTAGAAATTCTGGCTCAGTAGGTTTGGGGTGGGGGACTGAGATACTGCACTTCTAGCAAGTCCCAGGTGATGTCTATGCTGTTGGTTCTTCAAACTTTGAGAATCTTGTCTCTTCTACACTAAACAAAACAGAACAGTTCACTTATGCTAAAATTGCCTATCTTGGGAAGGCGAAATACCCACAACAGTAAAGGTGTTTCGGAAGACACACACAAAAAAACTCATTGTGCTTAGCAAAGAGAGGATTTGTGCACCTGGAAGAGACTCAGCCAAGGTGTTCTTTATGAGTCCCTCTAGGTCCGATGCTCTGTAGTAGTTTCATGCACTAATGGACTTGGTGTGGGGAGTAGATCTTAAAAAAAAGTAAAATGTTTGCTAGGCCCTGAATATTGGGTACAGAAATCCCAAAAAAAAAAAAAAATTTTTTTTTTCTCCTGCGACTTCCAAAATGTTTTCCAGAAAGAACTGTTTAGAGTTCCACACCAAACAATATATTTCAGCCATTAAAATGATGCTGTGTACAAACGTCAAGTAACATAGGAAAATATTCATAATATGTTATTTGAAAATTACTGGTTAGAAAACAAGTATGTACTTCATGACACACACACACACACACAAATATAGAGAAGTCTGAATACATTCTAAAATGTTAAGAGTGATTCATTAATTTTCTTTATTCCTTCAGCCCTAGCTATTGAACCTCTATCTATACCAGTCACTGTGCTGGGCTTAGCAAAGTATCTCTTGGTGCTTGGAAAGTGGGAAATTTAAAAATATTATTTTAGTTCCATCATTTTCTACAGTTTACACTCCTTTAACAAATATGGGTTGTCCTGAACTGGCCTGTGATCCTGTCATTTGGCATTTGGAACTTTGCTACCTAGACTCTGAACTTTTGGTTACGAAGGAGGGAACTAAGCTTCCTTTACTGTCACTTACATACCCTCTTTCCCAAGGGAAAAATAGCTGTGTCCTTGGTAAACGAAAGTAGAACCCTGTGCTGTTTACTGGTAGCCAGTACCCCTCCCCCCAATTTTTTTTTTCTTTTGATTGCTGCTTGAGGAGTGGGAAAGGGGGCAAAAGAGACCAAAGAGAGACCCTGTGCCTCCTCACAGGTTCTAGATTTGTTCTGAACATTTCCTTTTGAAACAACTTGTTTCTGGGGAGGAAGCAGACAGAAAGTAATGCAGAAATGATAAACTGGCAGTGAATGATGAGGGAAGGAAAACATAATGCCTAGAGTTGCATCAAGCATTTAATTCATTTTTTTTCAACAAAATATTTCTGAATGACCAGCATGAATATGAAGCAGTGAGACATCCAGATCAAGAAGCAGTATCAGATGAGAGGAAGGTAGGCTGTAAAGCCACATGGTAGAATAGAATCAGAACAGGATCCTGGGAGTCAAGAAGCTTGGATCCACTTACTCTGGGGACTATGGGGCCCAGAAAAGTAAATGCGTTTACCATTTTCCTCACCTTTAAAGTGGGGAGTTACTTTGGCTTAACTATAAAGCTCTTCCCAACTTTGACACCCAGTGATTTGGCTACAGAGTCTACTTACAGATCTACTTCTGAGGAATCCCATGTCCTCAGTGACATCCAGTTGGTGTCTGCTCTGGGTGGGGCATATAGAGATGGTGACTGTGCTTTGGTACTTTATATACTTTTTTCATTGAATCCTCACAATCTTGGAACATAAGTGTATGATCCCATTTTCTAGGTGAAGGTTTAATGGAAGAAGTGGCATTTGAGATAGTTTTAAAGGATGAATAGATTTTGAGTCTCAGAAAGGTTTAGCCCAGTATCAGTAACTGTGAGAATACCAAAATATATTCATTCCAATGGAAAAGAATGAGATTAAGTGGTATAAATGTCTTAGAAGAGGTATCAGAATGGAACAAAATAAATGAAAGTTAACTCTAGAGAGACCAACAATTTTAATGATATCTTCAAAGAAAATGATTTATATATTCACAACAGGTGTTGACAAAAAACAGGGCACAATAATGAGCAGGAGGAGTGTTTCAATTATCTAGTGCTGCTATAACTGAAATAACACAAGTGAGTAACTTTAACAAGCAGAAATTTTTTCTCTCACAATTTCGGAGGCTTAGAAGTCCAAAGTCAGGGTACCAGCTCTAGGGGAAGGTTTTTTCTCTCTGTCAGCTCTAGGGGAAGGTCCTTGTTTCTTTCAATGCTTGGGGGCCCAGATCTCCATGCATCTTGGCATCAATCTTTCCTTGGGTCTAGAAGGTTCTCAGTATAGGAACCCTGGGTCCAAAGGATATGCTCTGCTCCTGGCTTTTCTTTCTTGGTGGTTGTCTTAGGCTGGATTCTCTAGAGAAGCAAAACCAGTAAAGTATATAAATATACACAGAGAGAGATTTATATCAAGGAAATGACTCATAGTTGTAGAGGCTGGAACAGCCCAAGTGTGTGGGTCAGGCTGAAGGCTTTTCGTGATTCACGTAGCCACATGGGCTGGAGAACTCAAGATCAGCATGTAAGACAACAGGGCTCTTTCTCACAGGTTGTGATGACAGACAAGTCCCAAGATAGGTAGGTAAAACAGCAGATAAGTCACTAGCTCAAGTCCCAAGAACTGAAGGTCAGACCAACAGGAGCCAGCTGCAGGATCCAGAGTGAGCAAAAGCCAATGAGCCTTGCCAGAAAGTCTACCTATATTGGACACAAGCCATACTTCCAAGGAAGCTCCCCTTCAGCTGATTGGCTACTCGCAACAAATTCCATCATGGAGGTGATCACATTATATCAGATCTCACTATAGAAGTGATCACATCATTATATGACCGCCAAACTATTCAGAATCATGGCCCAGCCAAGTTGACACGCAATCATCACTGTGGGAATTAGGCCTCTCCCTTCTGTGCTCACTTCTCTTTTTATCTCTTGTAAGATAAAAGGTGTGACTCTTGTAGGGCTGTGACTCAAAATATACCTCACACTGATCCTGCCTCATTAACATATAGACGTTAGGATTTACAACACATCACAAAACGGAGGATAATTACATCAGATCACGAAACGGAAGACAATCACTCAGTACTGGGAATAATGGCTTTGCCAAATTGACACATAATTTTGGGGGACACAATTCAATCCATGACAAGAAGGAAGAGAAAAAGAAGTGTGAAATAACCAATATTCGGATTCCCTTGGATGGTGCAAATGGTTAACGTGCTGGGCTGCTAACTAAAAGATTGGAGGTTTGAGTCTACCCAGAGACACCTTGGAAGAAGGCCTAGTGATTTACTCTCAAAAAATCAGGTGTTGAAACCTCTGTCGAGCAGGGTGCTACTCTGACACACTTGGGATCACCATGGGTCAGAATAGACTCAATGTCAACTGGTATTGGTACTGAACATTTGCTTCTTGTGAGGCATTATGCATAATGCCTTTGGTGGATTAGCTCCTTTAATCCCTAGTTCACAAAAATCTTATGAGGTTGGTATTATTGTTGACCCCACTTTACAGTTGAAGAAACTGAGGTTTAGAGTGGTAGAATGTGAGTTGTTCAGTTTATACAACATATTGGTGGCAGACCTGAGTCAACTCCAAGACGTCTGACTTAGAAATGTGTATACTTTGCGACTCACTTGTACTGTATAAATGTTTATATTGACTGGCAGAATCAAGGAGGGTTTCATGGAAAAAGGTAGCATTTGAGATGGTGTTGAAGGAAGATAGAATTTTATCTGGGGAAAATGAGCTAGGTGGGGGCAGAGAAATTGCCAACTGAAGGAAAGACATAAGCTAAGGTATGGAAGCATGGCAGTTGCAGGAGAAAATTCAGTGGTCTTTATAGGAGCAATGCTATGTGTGAGCAAGGAATAGAGGACAAAGGCTAAAGGATAATTTGGAAGTCGATAATATGCCATCTTGGATGTTAGGTTAAAGTTTGGGAGTTTTTCCCTTGGCATTGAGAGGCAATTGAAAGTTTATGGAGAAAGACATGGCATGCTCTGATCTGTGTGTGGTGAGAACTCTAACTCCAAGATAGTAATTGCTGACCATGCTGTACTTGTGCTCCCAGCTCCAATGGGGCATCTGGATAGTGCTAGCAACCTCTATTTGTGAAATCCAGACACCGGCCATATTCTCCAGTTTGACTGGATAGCTGAGGTTTTTAACCTCCAATTGCTGTTATGAGCAGGTTGCATAAAATTTGCTGCGTCTGGCTAGGATCATTCATTCATAGAGTCATTCACATATTAATTGACTTTCTTATTTATGTCATTATTTATACACTAACATTTATTGGGCAACTACTCTATGCAGGTGCTATGCTGGGCACTGGGAATTCAAAGCTGAATGAAATACAGCCCCTTCTCACTGGTGCTCATTGTGTCGTAGCAGAGATTGACCCATCACCTAGTAATATAATGTGATATGTGCAATTAGAGAAGTATGTAAAGAGCACAATAGGTGGAACCAGTAAACTTGCCTCAGTTATATCAAAGGATATTTGACTAAGAAGTTTCTAATAAAAGGGGATGGTGGTAAGCCAGGAAGGGGCATATGCAGAACACTTGAGCTTGGACTTAAATAATTTGATGAGAATGGACAGAGGGGTAAGGAGAGAGAAACTCATCCCAATCAAGAAACTTAACATATTTTTTTAGACATGGAGTCTTGAAGCCACCTTATATTTTACTTATTTATGTAACAAATCTTTAAAAATGTTTACCTAGGGTTAGATAATGTGCTTGACACGAGGCTCAGTGCTGAGCCCAAATAGATGTTGTACTGTCTTCATGAGGCTCACATGGAGGCTGGCATCCATTAAGTAATCACATGTAAGTATAATATACACTATGGTATAATGAGAGAACAGAAATGCAGCTATGGATGAGATTCCCAAGACTATGTATAGTTCACTATGCCTGGAGCAAACAGTGAGGAGCAATTACTGAAAAAGGATAGAATGAGAGAGAAAAGCAAAGGCCAAACCACAAAGGGTTTTGTATTCCAGGCATAGAAGTATTGACCCTCCTGAAGACATGGAGAATGATAAATGAACTTAAGCAAGGAAGAAACATGCTCAGATGTGTGTATTTGAGATATTTCACAACAATTTGAAGAGCTGGTTGAGGTAAGTAAGACTGAAACAGCAGATTAATTAGAAGTCTCTTCCAGAAATTCTAGTGGGAGATGCCAGGGCCTAACGCTGTGACCATGGGGAAAGAAGATTAGAGAAGAATTAGAGATGTTAAGGAGGTAGTGTCAATAGGACTTTCTAACCAGATGAATTTAGGGCAGTATTTCTCAGGCTTATACTTCTAGTGACTCATAGGGACCCTATAGAACACAGTAGAACAGCCCCCATAGGGTTTCCAAGGCCCTGGTCGAATCTTTATGGAAGCAGACTGCCACATCTTTTTCCCACAGAGTAGCTGGTGGGTTTGAATACCAACCTTTCGGTTAGTAGAGAGTGCTTAATCACTCTACCACCAGGGCTCCTATAGTGTTGCTGAGTTGGCATCAACTCAATGGCCATGGATTGGTTGGGTTTTGGTTATTTCTCACAGTGTGATTGGGAAATCACATGCATTAGAAGCCATCCCTTAGAATGGAGCCTAGGAATCCTCATTTTAGCCAATCTCACCCTGCCTCCACTAGCTGACTCTAAGAAACACAGTGTTTGTTATTCACTGTGGTAAAGGACTTGGGAAACACACCTGGTCTGACCTGAGGTTTCTGACTTAGGTGTCAGAGGATAGTGGTGCGATTGTCCTCAAACTTCAGTGTGCTTGAGGATTCCATGGGGAATTTGTTAAAATGTAGATTTCAAGTTGTGCTCCCTGAGATTCTGTCCTCTGGCTCCAGGTGACTCATGGCCATCTCCATTACAAAAGCTATCCAAGGAAATTCCACAGCAAGAGGAATCGTTTGAAGAGATATCCCATCTACCCCACTGACCTAGCTCAACTCAAGATCTTGTCTCCTCTCCCTACTTTGAGCCAATCAGAATTCCTTGCCGATGAAAATACTGAAAGATGAGACCAAAGTGTAAGGGTCTTTCCGTCTTAGACTCTGGGCACTTTGAGGGCAGCAGGGACCTTGTCTTTTTCAGTCCCACCCTAATCACAATGCTCTGCGCCTAATAGGCTTTTGACATGTGCTTGTTATACAAAATTCCAACCAGGCAAACAAAAGCCCCAGGTGAGAAAAATTATTTAAACACTACACATTGATGAGTAGCATTAGAAAGGGTTTGTGAGAATGTCATCAGTGAATGTGCTATTTCCTTCATAAACAGCTGTATTCATGATTTTATTTTATTTTTTCCCATGCAAAATCAAATTAATGTTAACAAACTCATGTCAAGTACCACTCTGGTGGTAGCTTAGACTGATGGCATCTTTTTGAAGTCTTCAAAACTGTCATTGTAATTGTTCATATGAAATACCTCCTTAGCATGAGGTACTATACTAATTTAAATTTATACAAGAGTATGGCAAGACTTCTAAAGTAGACATTATGGCTTCCCGTCAGTTATAAAAGCCCTGACTTACTGAAATGAATGTAAATTTTTAAACGGCCTTCATTGGAGGTTGCATCTATCTTTTCCTTTTATTCCACCCCCTGTCAAATATTCCATAATCACACACATAACTTACTTGACAGTTAAATCAGAAAATGTTTATTGGTGTGATATATCTCTTCCATTTCCCTTTCCTGCTGCTTCTGGAAACTGGAAATCCGTTGTTCAATTAACTAAAGGTGAGATAGCTGTCAGCCTGTCTCACTGCATCCTCCTGTCAGTTCAGAGCATAAGAGGGGGGCAGAAGCCTCCAGGATATGCGAGGACTGATGGAAATAATCTCAAATGAGTGATATGTGGCCACAACTCTGCACATACATTGAATTCCATGTGACTCACTGATTCCTCAGAAAGCCATGCAAGCTCACAGTTTGTCCACTAGGGTTCTTAGAAATCAAAGGTGGATCAAGTAAATAGGCAAGGTGCCAAAGGCTTCATATTTTCTCACAAAAGTAACAACAAACTAATGTTAGCCTAGAAACTAAGAGCCCCCACTCAATAAAATCCAGTTCCTGGATTCAATTTCTATCTCTGTGACCTTGAGGAGATCAGCCTCAACTCTTATAGGCCTAGGTATTCCAAGTTAATCCCCTCCCAAAGACCAAAGGGGTTGGTTATCTATCAATCTATGTCTATCTGTCTGTCCATCTGTCCATCCACCCATCCATCCATCCACCCATCCATCCGTCCGTCCGTTTACCCATCTACCAGCCCACCCGTCCATCCATCCACCTGTCCACCTGTCCACCAGCCCACCGCACCCCACCCTATCTCTCAGGTGGCTATTGATGATCTGTAAAAGGATTATCTTTGCCTTTCATGTTATTTGCAATTCATTATTTAACTGATAAAAGTAGGTGTCTGCAGACTTTTTCTGTAAAGGGTCAGATAGTGTTTTAAGCCTTGCAGTCATATGATCTGTGTTGCACCTATTCAAGTAGTTTCTCATTGTAATGAGAAAGCAGTCACAGACCACACATAAACAAATGGACATGGCCATGTTCCAATAAAACTTGGTTTACAAAAATGGGTGGCAGGCTGGATTTGACTTGTATGCTTTGTATGCCGAATTATGGCCATCCCTGAACCCACGTAAATCCTGGGTAGTTCAGAAAAAAAATCTAGTTAAACTTGGTATGAATGGTTTAATGACCCCCAGGATCTGAAGTGAAGAAAGTTCTCCTTAGGCAATGTAGTAGAATGGAAACAGTTCAAAATAACAGAAAATTTGAATTTTAGGGCTGGGCCTGCCTCTGGCTAAGACCAAGAATAAATCATTTAACCTCACTCTGCTCCTATATCCTTATCCTAGATTTCCTTTTCTTGGACTGAGACTAGCAGGGAATCTATTCAATGAATCATCAATATTAGAGATATTTAAAATCCAGGTATGTGATGCATAGGAGTCCCTAGGTAGCAGAAATGGTTAAGACTTGTGCTGCTAACCAAAAGGTTGGAGGTTCAAACCCACCCAGAGGCACCTCAGGAGAAAGACCTGGCTTTCTGTTTCTGAAAGGTCAGTCATGAAAACTTTACCCAGTGCAGTTCTACTCTGCAACACATGGGGTCAGCATGAGTCAAAATCAACTAGATGGCAACTGGTTGTATGGGGTACATGAGCAGAGGAGACATTTAATGAAATGCTAGTGTATAATGCTTGATCACCAAGATACAAATCAGAACTGGCTAGGATTTACTCAGGGCCCACATGCACAAGATAGAATTGATGAGCCTCTTTCTCAGGAAAAGAGCCTCTCCCCACCAAAGCACAAATCATAAGAAATTCTCTTTAGCAAGCAAGAGAACTAGAAAACTTGAGACTGTAAATTGGCCAGGAACTAAGCTCTTTTTTGCAGGATCAGTGGGGAAGTGTAATAAGTAAAGCTCTTTTGCAATCATAGCACTCATTTTTTTGAAAAAGGCCTCGACAATTATCAAAGCAATCTTTCCTGCTTTTCCAGGAAGCTGTTCACTGGTATTCAAGTGAGTTTCTGGCAATCGCCCCATTCAGTCAATCCATCAGCAAGATCCTGCCTTCTAGATTTGACTGCTTTCTGCTTCATGGGTGGTATGTGGCTGCAACTAGTCCAGCTGAGAAATGCAGAGACATAAGGTATTGCCCAATTTATATATGGGCCAATCAACAAAAACTTGTTGAGCATTTTATTCTGCGCTTGGGGAACGTAGACTGATTTCTGAACAAATCTGGGAGAAGGAGAGTTCACTTTTGCAAGTAGTCAGGGAAATTCAGAAGGCAGAGTAGAAAATTTACAGGTAAAAATTTGAGGGTTGCCTTCAAGATAGGAGTAAAAGTTTGCGGGGGGGGCGGTTTGGGGAGGGAATGACAAAAGAACAGCATGTTGAAAACAGATCAGTATAGAGCGGAGTCAATTGAGAAGTAATTCTGGAATGGATATGTTAGGAAGGGCCCCAAGTTATATCAGGAAAGACTTGTGGATTCTGTCACTACAGTGACAAATCCAGGGAACATACAGAAGTTAAGCAAGCTGATGGTCAGGGAAGAGAGGGAGTGGATGCAAGTAAGGATGCAAGGCACCAAGAAACCTACCCCTACTGATATGAAGCAGCTAGCATTCAGCTTAAGGACTGAATGTGAGCCCATTGTTGTCCATCCTCTGACTTTTCAGGAGGAGTAGAAAACCTGGGCCTTTATGTGAAATATTCTACTTTTCAAATGTGGCCAACTAATTTTTTTTTTTCTTAACCACTTTGCGAGGCAAAACAAAAGCAATGACCAAAACCCCAGACATTTCAAGTCTTAATCTACTGGCTTTGTGTTTGTAGCCTCTGGGGAGCCCTTGACAGTCTGGAGGCAAGGAAGGACAGCACCTAGGATGGACCTGGAGGAAGAGATTTGAGGGCTGGCGTGAGGTTATGGCTACAGTCCAGGTGTGGGATGATATGGATTTGACTCAGACTCCTGGAAATGGGAAGGGAAAGAGAAGGAAGATGGGAAAAGTGTACAGTGTAGAGAAAGAGGTACTGTAAGCTGACTGGATCTCTCAGAGTAAACCTTATGACCCATTTTTCCACATCAAAAGGCACTGCCTATGTTTCACTCCTCGTGTGAAACATTCTCAGTTAACCTTTCGCTCAGCTCATTTTATGTTTTAATTGCTTTGCTATTATTTTATTCCCCAGTTCAACACTTCCAATTTGCTCTTTGCATTTCTGCTGGTTCACTCTTGGCAGGTAACCCGAGTGCATGTCCAGGTGAAGACTGTAATCTTTAAAGCTGTCAAATAAGAAAAACCATTTTATGGCCCTATTTCGATGTGTTTTTGTTTTTGTCTTAAATTTCAAGGTAAAGAAGATCAAGGGCTTGTAGCTAAATCACTCTAGTGAGAAATGAGTCATAGGAAAACTTAGTACTTCCTAGTGAAGAATCCGATCCTGGTATTCTTTGCTATGTGAATGCTCTTCTCTTCGAAGAAACGTTTTCTAACCACTATAGCCTATTTTTTTTTTTTTTTTTTATAGCCTATAGTAATCACTGTTGCATTTATTTTTCTTTTTGCTAAACTAAAAGTTTCCAGATGTAGTTATTTTTAAAAATGTAAAGAGATGTATTGCTTCCTCGGATTAACACATTGTATGTTCACTAAAATAATTTCAGTTATTTCTGAAATGTTCAAAGCACAATTTAAATATCCCCACTGATACGTGTGTGTGTTTAAACGACCTCATACTATATACTGTTCCATACCTGAATTTTTCCATTAACAGTAAAGGAATATATATGTATGTTTCAGTAAATATAAAACTACATCAATATGTTTAATGGCTGTGTAATATTCTACTAGAGAGACCGGTCACAATCTACTTAGTTACGTCTCTCCTGCAGGATATTTAGGCTGTTCCTGTATTTTCAATATTCTCATGTCGGTGAAGAAAGCATCCCTTTATGTTCATTTTTATGTCCGTATCCAGTCATCTCCTCAAGATACAGAATTTAAATGGATGTGTTGAAATGTGTAATTCCTAAGGATGTTTGAAAAGATTTCCTCATAAATGAGTCATCTTTGCTTCCATTACTTTTTAAATCTGTCACTTTTACTACATAATAGTAAGGGCTCCTCCATTCTGCCCCCTAACCATTTGTATGAGCAACCTTTACATTATTCAACTATCTGAGAGGTAGAATTCTGTACTCTTAAATGTTACAGAACATATTAATTTTCTCTTATTTTGGGGTGAAGACATACTGCTTTTAATCGACATGTAAAAAATTTTTAAAGTATTTGTGCCGATTCCCCAATTAGATTATAAATTATTTACCTGCTGCCATAGAGTCAATTCTGACTCATAGCGATCCTATAGGACAGAATAGTATTGCACCATAGGGTTTTCAAGGCTGTAATATATATATATATTTTTTTCTTTTCATGTCTTTTTTTAAAGTTGCGCTTTAGGTAAAAGTTTACAGAACAAATTAATTTCTCATTAAACAATAACGCAAATTGTTTTAGGACGTTTGTTGCCACCCCACAATGTTTCGACACTCTCCCCTTCTCTAACCCAGATTCCCTGTTTCTATTTGTCTAGTTTTCATGTCGCTCCCTGCCTTCTCTTCTTTGCTTTTGTACTGGTGTGCCATTTAGGTTCGTATACATGACTGAACTACGAAACACGTTCCTCACGTGTGTTTTTGTTTGCCCTATAAACCTGTCTAATCTTTGGCTAATGGGTGAACCTCAGGAGTGACTTCAGTACTGAGTTAAAAGGCTTCTGAGAGCCATATTCTTGGGTTTCTCCAGTTTCTATCCGACTAGTAGGTTTGGTCTTTTTTTGTGTAAATTTAAATTTTGTTCTATTTTTTTCTTCTACTCTGTCGGGGACTCTCTACTGTGATCTCTCTCAGAGCAGTTGGTTGATGGTAGCTGGGTACCATCTATTTGTTCTGGGCTCAGTCTGGTGGAGGTGGTAGTAGCTGTGGTCTGTTAATCATTTGGACTAATCTTTCTGTTGTGTCTTTGGTTTTCTTCATTCTCCCTGTTCCAGACAGGGTGGGACCAGGGAAGTATCTTAGATGGCTGCTCACAAGTTTTTAAGATCCCAGATGCTACTCACCAAAGTAGGATGTAGATATAAATATTTTCTTTATAAATTATGTTATACCAATTGAGCTAGATGTCCCCTGAGACCTTAGTCCCCAACCCTCAGCCCAGTAATTTGGTCTCTCAGGGAGTTCCTATATGTCTATGAAGCTTCCATGACCTTGTTCAAGGCTGTAATCTTCGTGGGAGCAGACTGCCACATCTTTCTCCCACAGAGTGAGTGCATCTGAGAACTTTAACCACTGTACCACCAGGATCCTTATAAATTAGTTAAGAGATTATTATTTCCATTTATACCACAATCATCTTTACTATGAATTCTTAACTTTATTCCCTTGTAGGACAGTGCCTTTCATTTCTTACTTCATTTTGCCCCCCACTCAAGTAATTTTAAAAAATCATTGAAATTTTATAGAATAAATGATTAACATGATTTTTCATCCCCAAAGCAGCAAATATTTATTGATGTCATCTTCGTTGTATTTTTTATTCCTACTGGAAAAAAATCTCTGTAAACTCTGTTAATAAAATACTTATTGAACAAATAGATGCAACCAAGTTCTAGAGCTATGCTGTCCAATATGGTAGCCACTAATTACATGTGGCCACTGAACACTTGAAGATTGTCTAGTCTGAACTGAAATGTGCTATACATGTAAAGTATACACTGGGTTTTGAAGACAGGAAAAAAAATCTAAAATATTTCATGGATAATTTTCATATTGATTGCATTTTGAAATATTAATATTGTGAGTACTTTGAGTTAAATGAAATACTTTGATTAGTTTCACCATTTGTTTTTACTGCTTTAAGTCCCTGGGTACAACAAATACTTAAACGTTTAACTATGAACCGAAAGGTTGGCAGTTCAAACCTACCCAGAGGCACTTTGAAAGACAGGCCTAGTGATCTTCTGAAAGGTCACAGCCTTGAAAACCCTTGATCAGTTCTGATCTGCAACACATGGGGTTGCCATGAGTCAGAATCAACTCAACTGCAACTAACAATGACACCCAGAAAATTTAAAATTACACTTGTGATTTGCATTTGTGACTTCTGTTATATTTCTAACAGACAACACTGATCTAGAGGTTTTGACATTATAAATATTCAGACCATAGGAGACCAGTCTGGGGCCATCTCTTAAATGGCCTTCAGATTGGAGTTCTTTATCATTCTTTTGCAGCAAGGAAGAGAGGAATGCATCCAAATGCCATTGTCATACTGGCTGATATTTGCCTTGTGTTTCATCTGAAGGAGGCTTAATGAAAGGAAACAGCTTCAACCAGAATAGTTTATAGCCCCATTGAAAAGTAACTTAAATTAAAAATGGAGAAATTGAAGTTGTTCTGACTTTGACCAACTGCTCATGTCACCACAAAGCCATGGTCACCATGTGATCTGTCAGCCAGTGATAGGGCAAGTATGAATCACTTGTCCCCTCAAAAGTTCTGGATAGAGGGTGCAGCCAAGACGACAGAAAAGACAGACACTTCCCTTGAGCCCTCTTTACAAAAAAGACCCGAAAAAACAAGTGAAATGAGTATATATGTGACAAGCTGGGAGCCCTGAGCATCAAAGGCAAACTTAGACAACGAACTGAGGGGCAGGGGAAGGAAGAGACCATTCAGAAGCGGAAAGGAGTTACAAGACCTGAATCACAGGGAGCCCTCAGGCACCATTCCTAGAGCAGCGGCTGCGGCAGTGGGCTGGTCCTAGCGTTTGGCTGCAGTTTCCTCAGGAAGAAGCAGCCAGCCACACAGCCCACTCACACCTCCAGAACCTGAGAAAAAGGACGCGCTCGGCAAAAGCTAAGTACCTGCATATATTTTACTGCACCCCCACCCCCACCCCCACCCCCAAGCCAGCTTCAGCGGCTGAATCCCTAGGCCTGAGATAGACCCTGGTGAGCACCTGGAGCCGTCCTCCCGGCTTTGGGGAAGGAAAAAAGTTGCAACTGGGGGGAAGAGATAATTTTTTTTTTTTAATAATTTTTATTGAGCTTTAAGTGAACGTTTACAAATCAAGTTGGTCTGTCACATATAAGCTTATATACGCCTTACTCCATACTCCCACTTACTCTCCCCCGATGAATCAGCCCGCTCCCTCCTTCCAGTCTCTCCTTTCGTGAAAATTTTGCCAGTTTCTAACCCTCTCTACCCTCCTATATCCCCTCCAGACAGGAGATGCCAACACAGTCTCAAGTGTCCACATGATACAAGTAGCTCACTCTTCATCAGCATCTCTCTCCAACCCATTGTCCAGTCCCTTCCACGTCTGATTAGTAGTCTTCAGGAATGGTTCCTGTCCTGGGCTAACAGAAGGTTTGGGGACCATGACCACCGGGATTCTTCTAGTCTCAGTCAGACCATTAAGTCTGGTCTTTTTATAAGAATTTGGGGTCTGCATCCCAATGATCTCCTGCTTGGGAAAAGATAATTTGCTAACTCCACTAACTAGGGGAACTCAGGACAGAAGCAGCTCCTGTCCAGGCATAAACCGTCCATGGACCTCGATCACCTTTCCCTTCTGCATGGGCCTGTGTGGGCCTATTTCAGGAGAATAGGCCCCTGTTGGCAAACTCCAACCATTTCAGCGGTGTGGTGGAGAGGTGGGTGCTTGATGTTTGACATTGCTTTGCCTATTAAACAAGGTCCTCACTTACCCACAACAGGGACCTAAGGACTGGTGGCCCACTTGGGTCACCCAGCCACCTGCGACAGGGGTCCAGGGATGACTGGTACCTCCCAGTCCTTACAACAAAAAATTTTGGTGCCTATGGTCCCTCTGCAGAGCCCACCCACCAGCACGCTCTAGGGAACAGAGACGCATTTTCCTTAGAGTCACTTGGGGGTTGGTTCTCAACCCCTTGCCTTGTTCAGAGTGTGACCCCCTGCTGCAATCAGATACAGGTATATATGCCAATCACCTCTGCCCTTCTAAGACTGTAGGACAGAGCCTGTACCACACACTTGATATCAGCTATGTGGAAACCTGAGCTAAATTCATACAAGAAAACTGAATGGACTCCTAGACTGATATACCTGATAACAGCTCTAGCCATCTGGGGACAGGACGTCAGAGCTCCAAAGGCAAAAATAATCAAGCTAGCTCACTCAAGCAACCCATAGGGGTATACCAAAACAAAACAAAGCAAGAAGCTATGACACAGTAAGCAAGCATAAACTAATACAATAACTTATAGATGGCTCAGAGACAACAGTCAATATCAAGTCACATAAAGAAACAGGCCACGATCACCTCAACAGGCTCTCAAAACAAAGAATCCAGAGATCTTTTAGATAAAAGTGCATTCCTGGAATTACCAGATGCAGAATACAAAAGTTTAATATACAGAACCCTTCAAGACATCAGGAAGGAAATGAGGCAATACACAGAACAAGCCAAGGAACACACAGATAAAGCAATTGAAGAACTTAGAAAGATTATTCAGGAACATAATGAAAAGTTTAATAAGCTGGAAAAATCCATAGATAGACAGCAATCAGAAATTCAGAAGATTAACAATAAAATTACAGAATTAGACAAATCAATAGAAAGTCAGAAGAGCAGAATTGAGCAAGTAGAATCTAGAATTTCTGAACTCGAAGATAAATCACTTGGTACTAATATATTTGAAGAAAAATCAGATAAAAGAATTTTAAAAAATGAAGAAACCTTAAAAATTATGTGGGACTCTATCAAGAGAAATAACCTATGAGTGATTGGAGTACCAGAACAGGGAGGGATAACAGAAAACACAGAGAAAATTGTTGAGGATTTGTTGGCAGAAAACTTCCCTGATACTGTGAAAGATGAGAAGATATCTATCCAAGATGCTCATTGAACTCCACATAAGGTAGACCTTAAAAGAAAATCATCAAGACATATTATAATCAAGCTTGCCAAAAACAAAGATAAAGAGACAATTATAAGAGCAGCGAGGGATAAAAGAAAAGTCACCTACAAGGGTGAGCCAATAAGAATAAGCTCGGACTACTCGGCAGAAACCATGCAGGCAAGAAGGCAATGGGATGACATATTTAAAAAGTTGAAGGAAAAATATTGCCTGCCAAGAATCGTGTATCCAGCAAAACTGTCTCTTAAATATAAAGGTGAAATTAAGACATTTCCAGATAAACACAAGTCGAGGGAATTCGTAAAAACCAAACCAAAACTACAGGAAATACTAAAGGGAGTTCTTTGGTTAGAAAATCAATAATATCAGGTATTGACCCAAGACTAGAACACTGGGCAGAGCAACCAGAAGTCAACCCAGACAGGGAAATCCAAAAAAACAAAGCAAGATTATAAATAATAATAATAAAAAAAAAACTCTCAAAACAGAGTAACAGCGATGTTATTATATAAAAGAAGACAACATTAGAATAATATAGAGGGACTAAGAAATGTAATCATACACCTTCCATATGGAGAGGAAGATATGGCGATACAAAGGAATAAAAGTTAGATTTAAATTTAGAAAAATAGGGGTAAATAATAAGGTAACCACAAAGGTGAGAAACTATCCTACTCATCAAAATAAAATAAGAAAATAAGAAAAAAAAATACAAGAAAAAAATAGAGAGTCAGCAGAAACAAAATCAACAACAACAAATATTTGGAAAGGAAAATATACAAAGATAATCAGCCCATAATATTAAGTGGAAAAAGACACTGTCAACAACACACAAAAAAAGACATCAAAACGATAGCACTAAATTCATGCCTATCCACAAATACCCTGAATGTAAATGGACTAAATACACCAATAAAGAGACAGAGAGTGGCAGAATGGACTAAAAAATAAGATCTGTCTATATGCTGTCTGCAAGAGACACATCTTAGACTTAGAGACACAAACAAACTAAAACTCAAAGGATGGAAAAAAATATATCAATCAAACAACAGTCAAAAAAGAGCAGGAGTGGCAATATTAATTTCTGACAAAATAGACTTTAAAGTTAAATTTATCAGAAAGGATAAGGAAAGACACTAATGATTAAAGGGGTAATATACCAAGAAGATATAACCATATTAAATATTTATGCACCCAATGACAGGGCTGCAAGATACATAAACTCTGTCAGCATTGAAAAGTGAGATACACAGCTCCGCAATAATAGTAGGAGACTTCAACACACCACTTATAGTGAAGGACACGACACCCAGAAAGAAACTCAATAAAGACAAGGACGATCTAAATGCCACAACCAACTTGACCTCGTAGACATATACAGAACACTCCACCCAACAACAACCAGCTATACTTTCTTTTCTAGTGCACATGGAACATTCTCTAGAATAGACCACGTATTAGGTCATAAAGCAAGCCTTAGCAGAATCCAAAACATTGAAATATCACAAGGCATCTTCTCTGACCATAAGGCCATAAACGTGGAAATCAATAATAGGAAAAGGAGAGAAAAGAAATCAAACACTTGGCAACTGAACAACACCCCGCTCAAAAAAGACTGGATTATAGAAGACATTAAGGATGGAATAAAGAAATTCCTAGAATCCAATGAGAATGAAAACACTTCCTATCAGAACCTTTGGGACACAGCAAAAGCGGTGCTCAGAGGCCAATTTATATCAATAAATGCACACATCCAAAAAGAAGAAAGGGTCAAAATCAAAGAACTATCCCTACAACTTGAACAAATAGAGATCAACAAAAGAAACCCACAGGCACCAGAAGAAACAAATAATAAAAATTAGAGCTGAACTAAATGAAATAGAAAACAGAAAAACAATTGAAAGAATTAACAAGACCAAAAGCTGGTTTTTTGAAAAAACCAACCAAATTGATAAACCATTGGCCAAACTGAAAAAGAAAAACAGGAGAGGCAGCAGATAACCCGAACAAGAAAATAGATGGGCAATATTACAACAGACCCAACTGAAATTAAAAGAATCATATCAGATTACTATGAAAAACTATACTGAAACAAATTTGAAAATCTAGAAGAAATGGATGAATTCCTAGAAACACACTACCTACCTAAATGAACACAAACAGAGGTAGAGCAACTAAATAGACCCATAACAAAAGAAGAGATTGAAAAGGTAATCAAAAAACTCCCAACAAATAAAAAGCCCTGGTCCAGAAGGCTTCACTGCAGAGTTCTACAAAACTTTCAGAGAAGAGTTAACACCACTACTACTAAAGGTATTTCAGAGCATAGAAAAGGACGGAATACTACCAAACTCATTCTATGAAGCCACCATATCCCTGATACCAAAACCAGGTAAAGATACCACAAGAAAAGAAAATTATAGGCCTATATCCCTCATGAATGTAGATGCAAAGATCCTCAACAAAATTCTAGCTAAATAGAATTCAACAACATATCAAAAAATAATTCACCATGACCAAGTGGGATTCATACTAGGTATGCAGGGATGGTTCAACATTAGAAAACAATTAGTGTAATCCACCACATAAATAAAAGACAAGAATCACATGATTTATCAGTTGATGCAGAAAAGGCATTTGACAAAGTTCAACACCCATTCATGATAAAAACTCTCAGCAAAATAGGAATAGAAGGAAAATTTCTCAGCATAATAAAGGGCATTTATACAAAGCCAACAGCCAATATCACCCTAAATGGAGAGAGCCTGAAAACATTCCCATTGAGATCGGGAACCAGACAAGGATGCCCTTTATCACCACTCTTATTCAACATTGTGCTAGAAGTCCTGGCCAGAGCAATTAGGCTAGATAAAGAAATAAAGGGCATGCGGATTGGCAAGGAAGAAGTCAAAGTATCTCTATTTGCAGATGACATGATCTTATACACAGAAAACCCTAAGGAATCCTCCAGAAAACTACTGAAACTAATAGAAGAGTTCAGCAGAGTATCGGGATGCAAGATAAACATACAAAAATCAGTTGGATTCCTCTACACCAATGAAAAGAACATCGAAGAGGAAATCACCAAATCAATGCCATTTACAGTAGCCCCCAAGAAGATAAAATAAAACCCTACCAGAGACATAAAAGACTTACACAAAGAAAACTACAGTATACTTCTGCAAGAAACCAAAAGAGACTTACATAAGTGGAAGAACATACCTTGCTCGTGAATAGGAAGACTTAACATTATAAAAATGTCTATTCTACCAAAAGCGATCTATACATTTAATGCAGTTCCGATCCAAATCCCAAGGACATTATTTAATGAGATGGAGAAACAAATTGCCAATTCATATGGAAGGGAAAGAGGCCCCGAATAAATAAAGCATTACTGAAAAAGAAGAACAAAGTGGGAGGCCTTACTTTACCCGATTTTAGAACCTATTATACCGCCACAGTAGTCAAAACAGCCTGGTACTGGTACAACAACAGATACATAGACCAACGGAACAGAATTGAGAATCCAGACATAAATCCATCTACATATGAGCAGGTGACATTTGACAAAGGTCCCAAAATAGTTAAATGGGGAAAAGACAGTCTTTTTAACAAATGGTGCTGGCATAACTGGATACCCATCTGCAAAAAAATGAAACAACACCCATACCTCACTCCATGAACAAAAAGTAACTCAAAATGGATCAAAGACCTAAATATAAAATCTAAAATGATAAAGGTCACGGAAGAAAAAATAGGGACAACATTAGGAGCCCTAATACATGGCATAAACAGTATACAAAACATTATAAAGAATGTAGAAGAAAAACTAGATAACTGGGAGCTCCTAAAAATCAAACACTTATGCTCATCCAAAGACTTCACCAAAGGAGTAAAAAGACTACCTACAGGCTGGGAAAAAGTTTTTAGCTATGACATTTCTGATCAGCACCTGATCTCTAAAATCTACATGATACTGCAAAAACTCAACTGCAAAAAGACAAATAACCCAATTAAAAAACGGGCAAAAGATATGAATAGACACTTCACTAAAGAAAACATTCAGGTAGCTAACAGATATATGAGGAAATGTTCACGATCATTAGCCATTAGAGAAATGCAGATCAAAACTCCGATGAGATTTCATCTTACTCCAACAAGGCTGGCATTAATCCAAAAAACACAAAATAATAAATGTTGGAGAGGCTGTGGAGCGATTGGAACACTTCTTCACTGCTGGTGGGAATGTCAAATGTTTCAACCACTTCGGAAATCAATTTGGTGCTTCCTTAAAAAGTTAAAAATAGAACTACCATACGGTCCAGCAATCCTACTCCTTGGAATATATCCTAGATAAATAAGAGTCTTTACACAAACAAATATATGCACACCCATGTTTATTGCAGCACTGTTTACAATAGCAAAAACATGGAAGCAACCAAGTTGCCCATCAACAGATGAATGGATAATGGTATATTCATACAGTGGAATACTACACATCAGTAAAGAACAGTGATGAATCTGTGAAACATTTCATAACATGGAGGAACCTGGAAGGCATTACGCTGAGTGAAATTAGTTGCAAAAGGGCACATATTGTATAAGACCACTATTATAAGAACTTGAGAAACAGTTTAAACTGAGAAGAAAACATTCTTTTGTGGTTATGAGAGGGGGGAGTGTGGGAGGGTAGGAAAGGGGTATTCACAAATTAGATAGTAGATAAGAACTACTTTAGGTGAAGGCAAAGACAGCACACAATATGGGGCGGGGGGGCGGTCAGCACAATTGGACTAAACCAAAAGCAAAGAAGTTTCCTGAATAAACTGAATGCTTTGAAGGCCAGCGTAGCAGGGGCAGGGGTCTGGGGACCATGGTTTCAGGGGACATCTAAGTCAATTGGCATAACGAAATCTATTAACAAAACATTCTGCATCCCACTTTGAAGAGTGGTGTCTGGGGTCTTAAACTCTAGCAAGCAGCCATCTAAGATGCATCAATTGGTCTCAACCCACCTGGATCAAAGGAGAATGAAGAACACCAAGGATGCAAGGCAAGACAGAAAGGGCCACGTAAACCAGAGACTACATCATCCTGAGACCAGAAGTACTAGATGGTGCCCGGCTACAACCGATGACAGGGAACACAACAGAGAACCCCTGAGGGAGAAGGAGAGCAGTGGGATGAAGACCCCAAATTCTCATAAGACCATACTTAATGGTCTGATTGCGACAGGAAGGACCCCAGTGGTCATGGTCCCCAGACCTTCTGTTGGCCCAGGACATTCCCAAAGCCAACTCTTCAGACATGGATTGGACTGGACAATGGGTTGGAGAGGGATGCTAGTGAGGAGTGAGCTTTTGGATCAGGTGGACTCTTAAGACTATGTTGACATCCCCTGCTTGGAGGGGAGATGAGAGGGTGGAGGGGGTTAGAAGCTGGTGAAAAGAACATGAAAAGAGAGAGTGGAAGGAGAGAGCAGGCTGTCTCATTAGAGGGAGAGTAATTGGGAGTGTGTAGCAAAGTGTATATGGGTTTTTGTGTGAGAGACTGACTTGATTTGTAAACTTTCACTTAAAGCACAATAAAAAGTATTTAAAAAAAAGTTCTGGATATTGCAAAATCTCAAATGGGGTAGAGAATTGTTGAAAGGAAGCTTGGCCTAAGCTGTAAGGAGGGATCCATCTGGCCCCCCAGTCCCTCCTTTGGTGGGGGCAGAAGAAAGAATGATCACACTTGGTTCTGATTATCTTCTCCAGCAATGTCATTTCTTTAGCGGGAATGTGACCTCCTTCCCATTAGCGTAACGAATCCCAGCATTTCACAGACTTTCTCATTCTGCAGATGAGGAAACTGATTGAAAGTGATGAAATGAATGGTCTCAGACCCAAGAATCAATTATCCCTGAAACTAGGGCTCAAATTCACAGAGAAAAAACCCCTTTATAGCAGTTCTCAGCTTCCTATCACAACCCTTTTAAGACTAGTATTTTTTTAGCCTTATTCCCCACAAAATTTTCAATTCTAATGTCCCCTAAAGTAACCTCAATCACTAGGCTGTATATAAAGTTTGTTCTCTATTAGACATTTAAACTTAAGTTCTTTCTCTTATCTAACTAAAATTCTTTCCTTTATCTCTAACATTTGAATTCATTGTTAGTACAATTTATGTCTGTGTGTGTGTGTATGTATTAATGTATCCTTTGAGGGTGGTAGAGAGTTTTAGCTTATCAAAATCGGAGTGAGCCCCAATACCCACTTACCCTTTTACATTTTAGAAACAGGCAGATACTCATGGATAGTTCAGTTCTATCCAAATGTGTGGAATAAGTGGCTATCTATAGAGTGTCACTGGAGGATATAAGGAAAGACACTTGACCCACATATTTTCCCTAGAAATATTGTATTTAGCAAAAAGTAAAATCCTATTAAAATGCCAGGACCAATGGGAGAGCTAATATGTTGGCGATAATGTCATTTTGTGTAGATTTTTCCTTTCCTTTAGTGAATTTGTTCATATTTCCAACCATCTACACATGTACCAAACCTGTATCTACCTCCTATTATGATGCTGTTTTTGCTCCTCAATAGAGTCAAATATGCAGAAGGCAAGGCCTTACAGTAGTTATGATTTCATATGAAGTAATTAAAATTTCGAGGGAAGATTTTTATTTTGGGGGTCTGTAAAACTGATTGGAGAAGGATATTGTCCTTGGTAAAGGCTTTGGCCACCCAAGGGGTGCCATGTGGTGAACGGATGCCTGAGATGGGAGAAAAGCAGGACGGATGCATAAGCATAGGATAGTAAACTTCACACCTTTTGTAACTTTGCTCAAGTTAGTCCTATGAAAGAACAATCTAAAATTTGGTTCGTACAATACTGCAAAATTTGTCATATCCAGTGCCTTTGGACTTTAAAGAGAAAATTGTATACCATGGTCTGTAAGTCTGGAGAAAGTTTGCTTTGGATTAGATAAGAGATACTTTGACAAAGAGAAATGATTTTGTTTTTGCCTCAATTTGCATTTCCTTTGAAACTTAGAAACACAAGGTTTAGGCCCTGGATTAGGGGAAAAAAATCCCTTCATATCTTAGTAAATAACCATTTCCTGTAACAAGTCTGAATCCTCCTCCAGATGCTTGGAATTTGCATGCCTGGTGGTTCTATTTCTAGAATTGTACTTAATGGACCTCTCCTTCCTCATTTCCTCCTTCTTTTCTCCTCCTTTTTTCTGAATACTTGCTGAATACTTTCTAGCCTTATTCTCAACCTCAAAGGATGCCAACTTCATGCAGAAAAAACTACCACTAAATACTATAACTTAACTAAGTAATACTCTTTCAGAAACTCTGTAATCTATCACTTGTCAAGTTTGTAGTAAGTACATGTTTGGAACAATGAAGAATGTGACGGAATATTAAGTGTTCATACCTTGAAGTTGCACATAGCATGCCATATGTAAACATCTACATAAACAATTCCTTGTGGCTGGGTGTCAGAAAGTCCTTATTGTGATTCTTAGTTGAACAGTATAGTTTTGAATCAGTAGATTTCTTTCTCTTGGCTTGTTTCCCCATTTGTAAACTTGGGGACCTAGTCCATTTAGTACTGACAATTTCTTATCTAATTAGAAAATAATATAAGGTAGTATATGTTTAGCATTGAATATGAAGCAGCTATTTTTTTTTTTTTTTTAACCCTTTGAGGCCAAGTACTACTGGTATACTCATCATACAGATAAGGGAACTGAGGTTTGACTACTAGACCCAAAGACTTACAGCCAGTAAAAGGTAGTCTGAGACTTGGACGAAAGCAATCGAACTGTAGAGCTGAACTCCAGGCAACTAATTACTTCCTGTTCAACCTATTGCTTGATTGCAGGCTAGAATTCACCAAACAGATAGTGATATTGAGGCCAGAAACTTTAGCTTCAGTTTTCCAGGAAGCTTCCCTTGAGATACTAAAATATGAATCTAGAATATTGGGGATATTTTAACAGGTAAAGAAGAAGGTTATCAACCTGTCAGGTTGGGAGAGCCAAGTGAGATGTGGCATGAATGAGCAGGGTGAGTTTGGGAGGTATGAGAAAGTCAATTTGGTTTGCTTGGAGAGCCTTGGAGTAGACGAGATTGTATAGGTGATAAAACTGGATTATGGATGACTTAAAATATCACCCTGAGTAAACAGGAACAAATTCATTTCTTCAACAAACATTGACAGAAACAAAAGATACAAATATTTCCATGGGACCCATCACCAAATAGAGAATGAGTTTGGAGTATGTTAGATTTGGGTTCAAATCTTGACTGTGCTATTTGCTAGTTCTATGACTTAAGTGAATTACTGAAAGTCTCTGGACTTTAGCTTTTCACCTGTGGAATGGGAATAATGACACCTATTATATAGTTTTGTGTGAATGCAAAGTTAAGTGTATGGTGCCTGCAAAATAGTATGTGTTCAGTAAACACTGATGCTATTATTGGTTTAATTAAAAGAGATAATCTATGTAACGTGTCAGATATGAGCCCTTACACATTGTAAGCACTACAGAAATATCAACTTTTTCTGCGCAGCTTCTATGATGTCACAGATACTAGGACTCTAACTAACTAACCCGTTGCCATGGAGTTGAATCTGATTCACAGTAACCCTATAGAACAGAGTAGAACTGCCCCATAGAGTTAGTTAAAGGCTTTAAATCTTTACGGAAGCACACTGCCGCGTCTTTCTTTTGCAGAGCAGCTGGTGGGTTCAAACCTCTAACTTTTCAGTCAGCAGGAAAGCACTTAACCATTGCACCACTAGGGCTCCTTACTGTGGCTCTACTTGCTAATAATCTAGGGGACAGAAAAATCCAACAAGTGTTTTTTTTTTTTTTTTTTTTAATGCAGTATAATTATTATAGACATATTATAAGCTACACCGCAATTATAAAGAGATATCGAACTCATAGAGAATGTGGATGTTCAGGGAAAGCTTTGCAGAGAAAGACATGTTTAGAAATAAAGTATTAAAAATAAAGTAGGATTGCGCCAGCTAAAGAGGTGGTTGACAGAAAGCCAAAGCAGGAAGATGTCAGAGATTGTGGAATACTAACAAAACAAGAGAAATGTATTGCTGCAACATGGTGTGAGAAGGGGAAGTGACCAAGGTGAGGCTGGAGAAGCAGGCAGGGGCCAGATCATGCTGGGTCTTGTAAGCCACTGAAACAATTTAAGATTCCATCCAGGATATAATAGTAGAGTAGCATCCACCTGATATGATCGTTATAAGAAGACTTCGGAGATTGCCAAATGACGAGAGCTGCTTTTGGCCTTTTTATAAAAATTCTAATTGAAGGTGTGGGTCCTTTCTCCAAGTCTACATGGTAGACTCTGACTGCAGTAGGGAATCAGTGGTAACAATCATCACCTTGAATTCTGTTCTCTCCCACGTGGAAGCTGACAGCCTGGCTTGGATCAAAGGAGGCTGTGTTGCAAGGGAATAGTATGTCAGAATGGTGGCAAAGATTACAACTTGACGCACAAAAGTATCGATTCCAACTGTCAGCAAGATACTCTCAAAGGTCAGACTTGAAAGTCACAGAATGCACTACTCACCTTGTCAAAAAAGAAATTGATGTACATGAAAAATGAATGATGAAACAAAACAAACATGGACTTCAGAACCTGAAGGACTTGGAGCCAGTACGAGTTCTACCACATCCAAGCTGTCTGCTTGCCTGCCTAGCTTCCATCCACAGATATTTATTGAGGATTTACTGCATAATCTTGGCCACGTTATTCCACCTCTCTGAGGTTGCTTTCCCACTTATAAAAGTGGGATTAATAACACCTCCTTTAAGACTTAAAGTGAGAATCGAATGAGACAATATATTGAAAGCCTTCAGTACAGCATCAGGCACATGGAAGATGCTGAATAAGCATTTTTTCCTTTGCATATTCCCCTTGCCACTCACTGATATATAAATGTTTATTAAGTGCCTCTGTTCCAGGTACTAGTATGGACCCTGGCCAGAAACAGAAAAACCAACCTTTCTTGGACGTTAGGAAATCCTGGTGGTGTAGTGGTTAAGTGCTATGGCTGTGAACCAAAGGGTAGGCAGTTTGAATCCGCCAGTCATTCCTTGGAAACTCTATGGGGCGGTTCTACTCTGTCCTATAGGGTCGCTATGAGTCGGAATTGACTCGACGGCACTGGGTTTGGTTGGTTTTCTTGGATGTTATGTTTGGTGAGAGAACATCGAATAAACAAACACAACACTGGCTGGTAGTGATGAGTGCTATGAAGACAAAAACAGTGATGTGAAACTGGGTGCCTTGTAAGGAGTGCTGAGGGGTGGGCTTTAAGAAGTGACACTGGAGCTGAAATACGAATAAGAAATGGAGGCTGGTGTGCACAGTTCTAGAAATGTGGTTTCCAGGCAGGGGGAATAGCAAGTCCAAGTGTACTAAGGTGGGACAACCTTGGTGTGCCAGAGAAGCAGAACCATGGCCAGGGTGGCTAGAGCCTAATGTGTGAGGGGAAAGTGATGAATGAAAAGGCTGGAGATAGTCAATTACCCAAGGCAAACAAGAATCCTGCTAGCAGAGGATTTATACCTGGTTACAGTTAGAAGGTCAGCATCCCCCAATGCTGTCCTCTTCCTGTGAATGGTTTCCCTCCTGTTACCTCTGCTGAGTGAACATTTAAGGGCTGCTTTTTTTTTCTTTTTGGACATCCAGACTAGATAAGTAATTTTGCTGTTTCCTCCAACCCAGCAGTTCTCAAAAGCACAGACTTACATATTCAACCTTTCTTCAGTCTCTCAGTTTGTGGCTTATTTCACTTTTGAAGATATAAATTTTACAATAGAATCATAGAGTTTACAAACAAATGGCACAGATAGATAAGTACATATAATAGAGATCTACAACAGGTATTCATGTGCTCTATGGAAGCACAGAAGACAGATAAATTCTGCAAGTGGGGCTCGGGATGGCTTCGTGGAGAAAGTCTCATGTTGCATTTTTCTGGTCCTCAGAGGTAGGAGGTGTGGTATTCTCCCTCCTGTTTTTTACCTCAAAAAAAAAAAAAATTTTTTTTTTATAAATGTTTTTTGATCTGAATACATCCAGATTCCTTTTAACTCACTTTTTTTTCTCTCTCCTTCTCTTTAGAAAAAAAAAAATTTTTTTTTTTTTTTTTTTTTATGGTTAGAGAGATGATATTTCTCAGTTTTCTACAATTTAGGATTAGGTATGCCCACATCTTACATTTGACCGTTCTTGTGTATATTTTCTTTGGTAACCTCCCATAAAACATAATTTCATTTGCATTAGAGATTTTCAACTCCAAATACTCCCATTAGTTAAATGTTATTTAAAGTTTGCAGCTATTTTAGGACCCAGAAATTTCTAGCCTCTACCTTTTTTTTTTTTTAGTTGCCACTCCGAAGTTACATGATCATTCTCATAAGAGGCAAAAACGTGGGGAAGGTGTTTTCTCATCTTGCAAAGCACAATTAGTATTTTCCTCTTTTTCTCCTGCATACACATGTATTCATGTATTTATTATACACTTAATGGAGGCAAACCTTGGTGCTTAGAAATCAGTCTTGGAACATACAGCATATCATTGTGGAGTAAAATTTGGAGGGTGGTGAGGCAAAGGGTACAGGACGAGAAGGGACAGCATGGTCATCCTCCTTCTGGGTTGTTTGAGAACATCTGAGAATGGACCCATGAAGCTGTTCTCAATAAATGAGCAGGGAGGCCATTTCCCAGGCAGCAAATCTGTTAATAGATATTGTTGTTGTACTAGGTCCCAAATACTCAAAGGAAGGTCTTATCTTTATTCACTTGTAACCAGAATTGTCACAATTATCTGTGCTGGAGGAAGAGGCCAGCAGTAATTACACACCCATGTATATGTAGATTCTTCTAGCACCTTGTCTTTCTGACAGTCGTGGCCATAGTCCTGGGTCTTAGCCCTCTGTGTTACCAATACAAGTCTTACCCTACAGTTTATTCTCCATCAAACCCTTTACTACCAAAAGAAAAAGGGTGGGGTGGGGGTGGGGGTGGGGGGTGGAGGGTGGGAAGGGGTTTGGAATCCTGAAATCTTGGGCACCTTTTGCAAAGAGCCTGTATGTAGATACCTTCATCCCACTTACTACACTAGTACACTCAGGGTGCAGAGGCAGTGAGAAATTAATACTCTGAGATATGGCAGCAACAATATTTTCTTCAATGTAACTTACTTCATCTAATGATAATAACAGTAAAAGTTCGTTGTGTTTTTAAAGTTGAGAAGCTGAGCATAAATGATAGTATACAAATGAGCTATAAATTTAGTACTTAGGAAAAACGTACTTTATTACCTGTGTCTTCTATTACATCCCTATTTGTGCCAAGAGTGCTTTGCTCCCCCCTAATTTTATTTTAATAATGCAGGGTGCCTAAATGACCCATCATGAGAATGACCTGGACAGCTTTCGAATGGCAGGGTATGTCCAGTGTTCACTGTGGTTCCCTCTCTCTGTTCCTATTGGGTTACTGTGATGGAAGCAGTATATCAGAGAGGTTAAGACTATATTCTAGAGCCAGAACATCTGAGTTTGAATCCTGGCTCACAACGTCCGTGCGACCTGGGCAAGTTACTTAATGTCTTTGTGCCTTGGTTTCTTCATCAGTAAAATAGAGATAATAGTACCCTAGGAGAGCTAGGTACTTGTGAGTGAGTTAATACATGCAAAGATCTTAGAAGAGCTCCTGGCACACAGTAAATGTTCATAATGTAAGGTATTTGTATAGGAGGCTATAAGATCAAATGCCTACAGGGGCCAATTAGATATTATCAATGAATCAGGTATAAAACATGGAGCCCTTTGGATATATCTTTGCTTTTTCCACATTTAAGTAAAGAAAGAGAAAAAATTTAAACTATGAGAAAAACCCAGTACAAGAATGATAAATGCAAATGACTTTGACTTATTGTTGGGGAGCAATAAGCAGTGGTGAGCATCATGGCAAATGACTTGGAAGAGCCTACTCAGCTCCAGATAATTGCTGCCAAGAGAGGCTAGAAAACTAGATAAACCCACCCATGAAAACTAGATAAGGGTATGAAATCTCCCAATTTTTAAATGTTGTCACCTGATGCACACCCTTTTTTTTCTTTTGCAAATTCTATGTGATCCAAGCAACATGTCTTCAGGCTGCATTATTTGGCCCATAAGCTGGTAGTTTGAGACCCCTGATTTTCTGCTAAGTACTGAAGTCTGAATTCTAACCCAGTAGACTTGCCTCTCGTTGCCTTGCTCCTTCCATGACACCTGGCTATTAAGTCACACAATCCGTTGACCTTTATAACTCTCTTGGGTTGAAAGGACCAAAGTGCCTCTTATCAATACTCTATGTAAAAACTGATATGTGTATATATATATATGTCTATGTATATTCATTCCAGAGATGGTGGTAAAAAGTGATTGCTAAGAAGAAATCAATCATACCTGTTTCTTTTCCCTATTCCCTCCCAAATGATAACTGCTTTGCCTTAGTTGTGAATCTGCCCTCTTTCTGAATTGCTGATTACAAGGGAAACCCTCCAAGTCCTACATCCTACTTGATACTCATTCTGTGTAATTGCTCCCTCCTGTGGAGACACTGGGCTATTCCTGCTGCTTATTAGAATGTAGAACAACAAGTCTTTGAGTGTTTTCTTGTCCTCATTTGTTGAGGAAGGAGAAGCTTCATGCTTTGGGGGACTGTGTTCTGAAACACCCTAAGGCAACCATTGCTTATCCAGGCCTAAGGAGAGGAGGCAAACACTCAGGGAGCAGTTACTTAATAAAGTAGTTTATGATCAGAGAAGACAAGGGAAGGAGGAAGACTGTACTTGACCTCTCAGGATGCCCTCTCACCATAACAAGGAGTAGACTGAAGGGAAAGATATCACACAGGATAAGAGCCCAGTAACTAGAACTGGCCAAAGTGCTGCCTCAAAGCAATCAGGCTGGTTCTATGGTAATTATCTACAGTAGTTTGTCAACTAGAATAAAACAGGGAAATTCTGACAACCCTCTTGCTCTCCAGATCTCAAGCTTTACTTTTTCCTCAAGCTTCCTCAACCTACTGTATCTGCAGAGATCTTACATAGTCTTATATAGTCCTTTCCTTATTCAGCCTTTCTAAGGAAGCCCCCATCTGTTTTGCTTCCTGTCTTGTCCTGTAATACTATCCTATATGCATTTTTCCTACAGCTTCTTTATCTTTGCACATTGCCTTCTATCTGGAATACCCAATTCTCTTCTCAACCTGCACAACTCATGGACTCAATTGAAATTTTTTCTCTACCAGGAAGCCTTTTTGGATTTTCTCATTGTACCAGAATCTATAGACCTCTAGTAAGAAAGGGAAGTTCTTTTTTTTCTCTCAACCCCATTCTTCCATTTTGAACCTCACTCTTGGGAAATATATAAATCTGATTGGCCAGATACTGATTGGGCAACCTTTCCTAAGGGTAGAATCACTTTACTTCCACAGGTATGTGTCTACATGTGCCTCTCCCTCTTCTTTTCTGTTACTTCAGCAAGAGGAGTGAAGAGAATTAGGGATTTTTCCTCTTGGAAATGTCTCAGCTAGCTTTCCAGGACCAGTTTCTCTTTGGACCTCAGCCTTTTCTTACATGCTCTGAGGTTGAGGATCTGACGTTGTAGATCCACAAGGTCTGTGTTAGGAGTAGCAGCAGGTCTTCAGGCCCCTCTCCCAGGGCGTGTGTTCCAGCCAGATTATCAAACTTCCTATATTGTTGTTGGGTTTCCAAGCCCACTGAATGATAAAGGGGTATTTGCTTTTTGCGTCCTGCTGTCCCTGTGTCTCTCTGTCCCTTGGGAACCCTGTTAGGGAGGTGGCTGTGGTGCCATGTTATTCTCTTAATATCATCGCAATTCTTACATTGTTTTAAACACTGCTCACTTTTGAAGAGGCAGTAACTTGCCTGGTGAAGAGAGCAATATATGAAGCCAGATTCCCTAGATTCAAGAACAGGCTCTGACATTGTATAACTGTGGGACTTTGGGACACTTATCTAACTTCTCTGTGCTTTAGTTTCTTCATCTGTATTATGGGAATGATTATACTGCTATCCTCTTAGAAGTGTCATAAAAATTAATTGAAATAATACTTCTAAAGTGCTGATAGCAATGCCTGGATCACAATAACATTCATCAAATGTTAGTCATCTTCATCATCATCGTTTGTACCCCTAAGCACATCACTCATGATTCCACTGAGATACTCAGCATGGTTTGCCCTGTTTATTATAGTTTGCATATGTACATCAGCTATGCCTCAAGAGCGTCCTCTTAGTTCACAAAATTTACGGATCTGAAGTTTATCATAAGATGTTTATCATAAGAAGAGTTCGTTATAAGAAGAGCAACAAAAGAACAGCTTCTACGTGAAAATGGTTATGCCATAAACAATCAAGCCACCAATTTTAGAGCTGGAACAAATCTTAGAGACCATCATGTCTCAGTTCTTCTTTTTATAGATGAGGAAACTGAGACTAGGACGGAGAAGAGACCCCAAAGCATCCAATTTGCAGAAGAACCAGGAGCACAGTGCAGTTGTCGGGGCCCCTCCTTTGAGGCCCTATTACTTTGCAGTACAGCCTTGGGGAACACACAAACCATTTAATCCTCCTGAGTCTCACTGGAGGATTTAAAAATTAAAGGTGGTGGTTACCTTTGCATCCAAGATAAGAAGCAGCATGTTAAGCTAAATGTCCCTTCTAATGGCTGTATTTCCAATTTAATAGGCACATTGCTCTCATATGTTAATTAGAGACTGAGTTCCTGTTTCAAAAGATACCTCATAAAGTTTTACAAATAAGTTTAGGGGCCAGTACTCTATGTTTCCCTGCTGAGTAATTAGTTTTACCTGTTTAAGAGGACCACTGCCAGCAGAATTAACATAATGATGTATATAGTATAACAAGCATAGCAACATCGTAACGATCCTCTGTTCTTACAAACATTCCTTCTTAGTTTGCCTGTTAGCTACATGACTTCTTGCATCCTGCCCATCACAAAAGCAGGTGATTTGCCATTACTAAACATTTATTTAAAATGTCTTTTATTTACAACTAATTGATACCTGGAAAGATGACCTTAAATTGTCTTTCCATTATGTATTAACTATCAACAATTTTCTTGTAAGTTCCATGGGCTGTTTTCAACTGCCCAATAAGCAAGGTCAGTGTCTTTGCAATTTTTAGATGGGTGTTTGTTAATTAGGGCTTATCTTATGTCAGTAATTAAAACACCACTGAACGCTGTTTCAGAAATCAATTGACATCAAGTTAACACAGAACATCTCACTAAGAGTAAATATGATGTATCAGTGCTTATGCACAAGAAATATTAAACAGTGATGAAGATTCTAAAAAAAAAAAAGTCAATTTTAGGTTCTTGGGAAAATCCTTTTTTTTTTTTAATTCAGCACTATCCAGTCATAAAAGGCGAGTTGAACACTGATTATATATAAGCATCATGCAAGTCTTACTGTATGAGATATAATTCTATTTCTCAAGGGGTTTATAGCATGAAAAGAGATAAGACATGTCCTGAAATAATGCCACAACAAGATATAAAGTGAAAGGAGCCTCAGGAAGTTTAGAAAAAGTGAATTGATATTCAGAGGCAGGAGATAACTATAGGATAGTGGTTAGGAACATAGGCTTTAGAAGCAAACAGGTGAGAAATTAAATCCTGTTTTTTTTAGGACCATATATACTGGTTTTCAGATAGACTAGTTGTTTAACCTCTCAGAGTCTTAGTTTCCACATTGTAAAACAAAAATACTGAGATAAAAGGTGAAAACAGCCAAGTATCTGGTGCTTCATCTACTGGGGAATTTAGGGAAGTTTCATGTAGGAGGTGGCGTTTGCACTGGTACTTGAAGAATGAGAAAATTTGGATATGTAGAAGTGTGAGGTGTATGTATAAGTAGAGGGAACAAGGCAGATACTAATCCAGGCAACCATGGCATTGTATGGGGGAAGAATGTTAGAAACAGGGTTGGTCAAACGAACTTTAAAATATGACACGAAAAAAATACATTAGGACAAGATAACAATGATATATCATGGCCTTTTGCCTAATGAAGCAATTTTCATATCCCTGTCTGGATGGGGCCAATGAGTACCATTTTCTTGACATGGTTAAGAACATGGGCTCAGAAGACTGTCTGCCTGAGTTTGCATCTTAGCCTTACGGTTCACTGTCTGGGTGACCTAGAATAATTAGCTGAACTTCTCTGCGCCTCGAGGGCCTCATCCATAAAATGTAGTTAATACTAACACAGATAATTTCCATGGCCGTACTTCTTATTGTCTTCATTTTGAATAATGAACCTTTTGAGTAGGATGCGAAAAGATCTGTTCTGAACCAGCACGGATTTATTGGTAGCTCACTGCACTTCCGTTTTCTACTTCCAGTAATCATGGGCTAGATTATTTACACCAAGTTCTGCACTAAGGACAACTAAAAAAAAAAGAGAGAGATATTTTAAAATATCCCTTTAAATCATTGTGAACCTGACAGATAATAAGGAATTACCAGGCTAGGATCCAGGAGATGGCAGGAACTGAGAATAATAAGAACGCCTTGAAGCTCATTTTTAGCCCTGAGAACATTTGCTCATCCAGAAGCAATAGCAGAGTTGAGGGAATAAAAAAGGGGTGTTTGACACCTTGGGGGGCAAGCAAGTAGAAACCCAGGGCCAGCCTAAGGTGGGAAAACGACAATTAATACCTGAACATGAATCTGGGTGAGGGTAATCCAGAATAAACAATTCCCCTCCATCCGCCCTCAAGGGACCAGGGAGATTGTTGCCTTGGATGAACACGATAGGCATATTTGTGAGCCTCCTCTGGGAGGCAGTAATCATATCAGTTCTTTCTCGTGGAATTTCAGTCCAACTTTAGCTTATAAATATGACCCCCCAAAATCCCAAACACTGAATTTAAGTGGTTTCAGATTAGCAGTCTCCAGGTTCCTGATAAGAGGAAGTAAAAATCCCCTCTGAATGTTCCTTCATTCTAGGTCCTATGAAATCTCTGCCAAAAAATATTTCAAAATAACCAATTCACAGTCCCAGATAAACCAACATTCAAAAAAAAAAAAAGCCACCAGAAGTAAGAACCAACAGAAACAATAGCCTCAGTGACTTATTCCTCACAACTTCAGACAATGAAATCATCTAATACAGGTTTGATCTCATTATATGTGGGTCATCTGGGTCACTGTGAGTCAGATGCTGACTCAATGACAGCTAACAACAACAGGCTTAGTATATTTAATGAAAAAAAAGCCAATTTTAAAAGTATCTAACAAAAATAAGAAACTATAATTACGGACATTGCATGCTTTAAAAAAAAATGCCAGAAATGGAAACTACAACTGAAATTGAAAATCCATTGGATGAGATTGGCAGCTGATTGGCCACAACTGTGACAGAATTAACTAAAGATGAATGAGAAGACATTAGGTAGAATGTAATAGACACAAAAAAATAGAAAATATGGAAGAGAGAGAAGGTCTAACAGAAGTTTAATTTCCTGAGACAGAGCCAAAGACAGAGACTAAGAGACAGAGAGAAGAAATTGAAATGGATGAAGCAGGGACAATATTGAAAAACTGTTGGTTTGAGAAATTTCTGTAACCCATGAAAGATGTCAATTCACAGATTCAACAATGCCAGTGAATCTCAAGCTGAATAAGAAAGGAAAGAAGGAAGACATATCTAGACACATCTTAGTGAAAATGCAAAAAAGAAAAAAAATCATAAAAACAGTAAGAAAACAATGACAGATTGACCTTCACCTACATTCTACCAAACAGTATTTACCCTTTTGCTTTCTTTTCTCACTGCTACTCTTACTGCTTCTCACCCACTTCTCATCCTAAGTATTTCAGCCATCCACAAAGGAAAGTCCTTTGCTCATCTTCTGTGTGCAGGCCAACCTGAAGTCTTCACTATGACCCTATCATGCCTTACACATTCCTGCCTTGATAGCCTGTGCATGCTCTTCCCCTTTTCATAAATTCTCTCATCATCCTAAAAAACAAAACAAGATAAAAACAAGCAGACCAACCACCCTACATGTGAGGACCCAGGAACTTGGAAATTCATTAAGACAGACTCTTACATTTAGCTCCTGCAGGCTGGAAATGAAATTTCTAGCTATTAGTTATCACAGAAAAACCATAGGCTTTGGGTCCAAATTCCTGGTCTGCCACTCACTAGCTATGCAAACACAAGCAAGATCCTTAACCTCTCTGTGTTATGGTTTCCTCATCTGTAAAACATATAATAGTATCGACAACACAGAATTCTTGGGACTATTAAGATGATGCATTAATGCATGTAAAATGACCTGCCCACCATCCAGCTCAGCAGGCTTTCAATATATGTTTTCTGAGTAAGTGAATATGGGTTCTAGTTGTAACTCCAAAGCCTGTGGCCAGTTAAGATGCACACAGGATTAGTATAAAAAAGCAGCTGCACGACAATCACCTGCCTTGAAAACTGCAGTGCTGCTCACTTATCTTAGTTTTGATATTTAAGAACAGTGGGTTTCCCAAGAGATATTGATGGGTTGGGGCTTATACAGATTCAAGGAAGTAAAGTTGGTGATCTAAGGAGGCCATTCCAGATCAGTGTTTCTACCACTCTTTGAAAGGCCTCCTGCATATGGTTGTACAAGCTGTCACTACTATCCATGCCTGGGGATGGGCGAGCAGGGGCAACATACCATATGCCCTGGGGAAGGGGCATCTTTGCTTCTCAAAGTCTCAAAGCCATCTTACCTGTGAGAAGTCTGGCTCCAGGTTAAAATCCTATGTGTGATCTTTCAGGCCCAAACATAGGCAATTACAAAGGCTGAGCATAGTGGTTAAGCATTCAGCTGCTAACCAAAAGGTTGGCAGTTCGAATCCACCAGCTGCTCTTTGGAAACCCCATGAAGCATTTCTCTGTCCTACAGGGTCACTCTGAGTCGGTAACGACTCAAAGGTAAAAGGGTTTACTTAAAGGAGCTCTAGTGGCACGGTGGTTAAGCACTGGGTTGCTAATCGAAATAGAGTTAGAACCTACCAGCCACTCCACCATAAACATTACAGCCTTGGAAACCCTAAGGGACAGTTCTACGTGGTCCCATAGTGTTGTTATGAGTCTGAATTGGCTCAACAGTGACAGGTTTTACTTGACAGGTCTCCTAGGGAAAGCTGTTCTCCCCATACCAGTCTTGGTGCACACCCTGGAAGGAGTTTTAGTTGAAAACACACAGCCTCCCCCCACTCCTGAAACCCCATAGTCTTATGCACATTTGCATTCGTAGCCCAGGTACCTCTATTCAGTGGGCTTATATCAAAGAGCCATCAGCCAAGGCCCTTTCCAGGTGCCTCCACTGAGACCTCCTTTTCAGGGGCCTTGAAGACACTTTTCTGACTCAGTACTTTTTCATGCCTAGCCTTTTCCCTCTTTCTCCTTCTGGCCCCTGGGTCAAAAAAAAGGCAGAAGCCCTTTGTTCTGGGCTCCCTCAGCAGCAGAATGATAACCCTATCTGCACTGATCCACCTGACCCTCGCCTGGTGCTGTTGAGTGGGGAAAATGGAATATCAGAGGAGCCTGCAAGCTTCTTTCCTTTGTGACCTCTTGCCTATACTATGGTAGTGAGTAAAGCCAGCCTTATTACTTTCAGTTTGGCTCGTTGTCCTACATGACTACCTTAACAGCTGGCAGCTCAGCTAGTGACAATCTGCAGTCTGTCCTTGATTCTACTTACCTGGCAGTGCTCACAATAATTTGCAATTGGGCAAAGGAATAAGGGATGGAGTTGGTGATATACTGATGAATAAGGCTGAATTTGGTGGTAGGAAAGGATGAAAAGATGGTAGCAAGTGAGAGGAAGATAGTCTAAGTGCTTTGAAAACTCTAAAAAATGGAAAACTCAAGCAAATGGAATCACTGGCATATAAACAGTCAAAAAAAATTTTTTTTAGGAGACATCTAGTCCAGCACCCTCAATGTAACATCTTGGGAGAGAAAGCATACCATTTCCAAGCTACCAGAATAGACCAGGCTTGTTGGGGCTGAGGGTTCTTGACAGCACGTGGAGGGTTAAGCACAGCCTGGAAGTTTAGGACAAAGGCAGCTTTGGGGACAGATGCTGTTTTCGCTTTTGTTCATAAGGAACAAATAGATTCTGTTTGGTGATGTTTCAGGTAGGTTAGGAACAAATTTCGTAGTTCCAAATTTGAAACTAAGATCAAATTCTCTTCCCGTAACTGAATGGACCCTTAGATGGAATATAAGATTCTTCAGGTGAGAATTTTAAAAATAAATCTTAATGACACTTCCTGCCAATCTCCAGGCCCAGTAGGAAGAAGGGGAAGGCTTTTAGCCCAGGGGAGCATAACAGCTCAGGGACGGATTACCTAATAAGCAAGGTACACATGGACTTATTTGTGCTTACTTACTTATCTGGAGTGCACAATCAAAGATGTGGTGAAACCCATGTGAAGTTGTGTACTACAGATTAATAACTAAACACAATTAAGCCCATGCGTACCTTGCTTACTGTGAACTGGAGTGTACCTTGCTTACTGGTTAATCCATGGGGAATAGAGTGTACAGTAATGCAGGAGACAGGAAAGCAGGTATAACCCCATACAACTCAGGTCCATTAGGTGCTGGGCCACCTTTCCCAGTCATGGCAAAGGAGGCAATTCTGTTACAATTTTCATCTGTTGCTACAGCACTGACCAAAGCATGTACCTTGCTCCACCAGGATGCTGGTGGGGGAGGAAGCTCTCTCCTTTATGGGGTTCAAAGGTGTATTCATGACTATTACCAAGAGAAGCCAGACGTTCTAAACCACGTGTGTACAAATAACCCAACAATTCTCTCTAAGACTTAAAGACCAAGCACACTCAGATTCTAACAGCATTTGTACCTAAATCTAAACTATCATGCCCTGAAATGGTTGTAACATCTTGCCTATGACTCAAGAACAAGATTGCCAGTCTGGTGGCCCAAGTCAGGAAGACTTTTTACAAAGAGGCATTTGTTTGGAAGGTCTCACAGTCTCATACCGATGTGGGGGAGAAGGGGAAATGATAACAACTCTATTTGCTGAATGGTTGCACTGTGCCAGGTGCTGTGCCAAATTACATAAATTATCCATGACACTTTATAAACACTTATTCAAGGATATATAATTAGGGTTTGTTTTGTTTTGTTTTTATTAGTTGCTGTCAAGTGGGCTCCAACTCACAGTGACCTTATGTATAACGGAATGAAATATTGCCTGACCCTGTGCCGTCTTCATGATCATTGGTATGCTTGAGTCCATTGTTGTGGCCACTGCATATTTTGAGTGCCTTTTTTCCAACCAGGGGGCTCATATTCCAGCACTATACTGGACAATATTTTGTGGTGACCCATAAAGTTTTCATTGGCTAATTTTCTGATGTGGATAGCCAGACCTTTCTTCCAGGTCTTTCTTAGTCTGGAAGTTCTTCTGAAACCTTTCCACCACAGCTGACCCTTCTGGTATCTGAAATTCTGGTGGCATAGCTTCCAGCATCACATCAACTTGCAAGCTACCATAATACGAGCAACGGATGGATGGCGATGAATACAAAGGTGTACCACCACCATCCTAACTTTACAGGTGAAGAAACTGAGGGCCAGAGAAATTAAAGAGCTTGCCCAAGGTCAAACAGTTAATAGGTGTTGGAATTGAGATTTAAACAGAGGTCTGTCTTCTTAAAACATTCAGAGTCTTTCTACAGTACCTATTTGCAGTAAGAAGCGGATATCGTTTGTCCTGAAACATATAAGACAAAAAAGATAGTATTCATTTAGAGAGATACTACATTCCTTTGAGAAGAAAATGAAACTAGCAATAAGTGATGATTATTTGGAATATTAGATCATTGTCGACTTTTTTAGTCTATTAGGTATTAACGAGTTCTTTCTCTATTCAGAAAGTATTTCAGCATAGTACGCTGAACTGACTCATGCATATAAGGTTTTTTAACTATGTTTTAGGCTTATATGAATTTTAATTTTTTTCCTCTATTAGTATATTTGGAGGCATCTCAGCAGTCAGGCAAAATTCAAGGACTAGAGCTATTTTTCTCGTGTATGTCCTTGCATAATTGCTCACTAATAAGCTTTAGGGGAATGAAGAAAACTAGAAAAACGAAAGCAACGCTATTTGTCTTCTTTTGGACAGCTAATGCACCGAGAATGTGTTTTCTTAGAGAGGTTATTTTACTGTTCGCATTTATTTTTATTTTTGTTGCCGTTATTATTCAAAGCAACTCCCTCTTCTCAACAAGAAGATAAAAGTGTTTCATGTTCTCATGGTGCATAGTAATATCCTGAGGGAATATCAAGGTATAATTACTCCCATTTTTCAGGTAAAGAAGCGCGGAGCTGTGAACTGGTTTACCTGTTTCGGATGGCCACGTTCACAGAAAAATCTAGAATCTGGAGGCCCTTCTGAGTTCTACGACTCTATTATGAAATTGTAGGAAACACATAGCTAACATGGATGTGCATTCTCCCATTAGTAACAACTAGGGCAGATATGGGAACAAATCATAGCTGTGCAATCCATCCCAATTCATGCCTCTATGTTAACATCCTAAATAAATACATAGAAGAAAATGATATTGTAGACAATTTGCAATAGAAAAAAAATGCTAATAAACAGAACAACAACAACAAAATATTGACCTTAATAATGTAAACCAAATAATGATGTAACCCAAATAATGTAAACCACACCTATGTTAAATTTGACTTGGTTAAGGGGAGCCCAAGCCCGTTGCCATCGAGTCGATTCCTACTCATAGCGACCCTCAGGTTGCTTAAGGAGAAGCAACAAGGAATAATAGACTATCCCAAACATCAAGGAACCTTTCCAAATATATATAATTTTCAGTTCCCCCACCCCTGCCCTATCCTACCTATATCAAGCTTTTCAGGAGTGAGGCTCTAGGATCTATATTTTTATAAAACCATATAGGATGCTTCTGATACTCAGCAAGGAAGGATTGGGGAGCACTAAGTTGTCCCACATTTATCTGATGTAGGAAGACCCTCTTCAGTATCTCTAATTTCAGGGATCTTTGTGGAAATTGGCATGGCTTAGTTTTGAATGCTAATTCTGACACGTGCTAACTGTGTGGCCTCAGAAAAATTACTGAACATCTCTGAATTTCACATAAATTGATCATGGTTTATAAAGATTATTGATATATAGTTAAAACACCTTTAAAAAGCTGGTTGAACAGAATAAAAATGTGATTAATAGTTTCTGCTGGTGGAGATGGTGCTGGGGGTGTAGACGTAATCTTAGCCCTCTGATAGTCCAGCCCTTTTGTGCCTATTTTGTTAGAAAATGTGTGCTTGTATTGATCAAAACTTTCTCTTAATTTACTTTCCAGCAATTAGTATTAGGCATGCTCTTCTGAATGTCCAACTACTTCCTCCACATGTGAGGCCTGCTCAAGTGCTTGCTAAGGACTCTTCTGCCCCCACCCAATTCTTTTCACTAGATTAAACCCCCACTTCTCCTTCAACTGAGCCCTGATGGCAAATCCACCAGTCACTCCTTGGAAACCCTATGGGGCCGTTCTACTCTGTACTATAGGGTTACTGTGAGTCGGAATGAACTCAATGGCAATGGGGTTCTCCTTCAACAGGAGCCCCCGTGATGCAGTGGTTAAGCACTCAGCTGCTAACTGAAAGGTCAACGGTTCAAACCCACCATCTGCTCCAAGGGAGAAAGATGTGGCAGTTCGCTTCAGCAAAGATTACAACCTTGAAAACCCTATCGGGCAGTTTTACTCTGTTCTGTAGGGTCACTATGAGTCAGAATCAACTCCACAGCAATGGGTTTGGTTTGGATTTGCTCTGGGTTTGCTCCTTTATCAGTTGCCCATAAGAAATTTTCCTGGTATGTAGTCTCAGAACTCTAGAAGGATGTTCCTTAGTGATGTGTTCCGTGCTTTTCTCTGTTACAAAATCCCCCGCTGACTCAGAGTTGAACAGAGCTCCCATGCCTACTGTAAAACCCTAGCCGAAGATATCATGTCCACTATGTCAAGGCTTCTCAAACCTGAATGTGCAGACAAATCACCTGGGATCTTGTTAAAATGAAAACTCTCATTCAGGAGGTCTGGGAGAAGACCCAATAGTCGACATTTCTAACGAGCTCCCAAGTCATGGTGCTGTTGCTGCTGGCCCAGGGGTTACACTTTGAGGAACAAAGCACTACATTATTAAACGCCTTTTAAATCTAGATATAAATAAAATAGTCTCTGTAGATGGATTTGTATAATTTCTACTGTCAGAAAATGACAATTCTACAACTCAATGCATTTGATTTTGGCCTTAGCTGTCAAAAATATTATCGCCTGACTGTTGTTATCTCCTCAATGCTGGTGCCTGCAAGCATCTATTGTGCTGGATTCTTTTAGAAGGATGTCTTTTCTGTTAAAGGCCTTTTCTTGAAAGTTGATATATTTGGTTATGTTTAAATATCTTAGCAATAAGACTTCAATCATTCAGGATTAACAGGCAATCTTTGTGTGTGTGATGAGGGACTGATTGGCAGTTAATTTTGTTGTCCTTTTGGCACTTGGGTTCTATTATTGTGAAAAGACAAACTTAAAAAGGGTAGATCTGGGGTCAGAGTTAAAAAAAAAAAATCCTTCAACTTGCTGTAATGTACATTAGTTGGGCTAGATGTCATCCAAGAAAAAAGACTGTCTGGTAGCTTCATGGAAACCCTGGTGGTGTACTGGTTAAGTGCTACAGCTGCTAACTAAAAGGTCAGCAGTTCAAATCCACCAGGTGCTCCTTGGAAACTCTATGGGGCAGTTCTACTTTGTCGTATAGGGTTGCTATGAACCAGAATTCACTCGACAGCAACGGGTTTGGTTTTTTGGTTTTGGTAGCTTCATTTCAGTCCAGGGACATGAGTTGTTAGTTGCTGTTCAGTCCACTCCAACTCATCGTAATCTTATGCATAACAGAAGGAAACTGTTATGGATTGAACTGTATCCCCCTAAAATGTGTATCGAAAATGTATATCAACTTGGCTAAGCCATGATTGCGAGTATTGTGTGGTTGTCCACCATTTTGTGATTTGATGTGATTATCCTATGTGTTGTAAATCCTAATCTCTATGATGTTAATGAGGCAGGATTACAGGCAGTTAAGTTAATGAGGCAGGACTCAATCTACAGATTAGTTTATATCTTGAGTCAATCTCTTTTGAGATAGAGAAGAGAGAAGCAAGCAGAGAGGTATGGGACCTCATACCACCAAGAAAGAGGTTCTGGGAGAGGAATACTTCCTTTGGACCCAGGGTCCCTACATTGAGAAGCTCCTAGACCAGGGGAAAATTGATGGCAAGGACCTTCCCCTAGAGCTGACAGAGAAAGAAAGCCTTCGCTTGTAGCTGGTGCCCTGTATTTGGACTTCTAGCCTCCTAAATTATGAGAAAATGGTATTTCTGTTATAGCAGCATTAGATAACTAAGAAACATTGCCCAGTCCTGCACCAATTCCATGATCTTTAATGTTTGAGCCCAATATTGAGCCTATGGTGTCAATCCATCTCATTGAGGATTTTCATTTTTTTTTCTTTTCTACGGTATGAAACAGAATGTTCTTCTCTAGAGATTGGTCTTTCTTGAGGACGTGTGCAAAGTAAGCAAGATGAAGTCTCGCCTTCCTTGCTTTTAAGGAGCATTTCACAGGGAAGGACAATTTGGAGATGTTTTTATATTACCCTTGTTTTCCTTGATTCTGTAAAATACTTTTTAATAGGACTGAATTTTATATTTAAATCTATTATAAACATCAAAAAAACTTATGGGGGATTATCCCGAATATCAATCAGTTGGAGCCATACCCTTGAATTTTTTGGTACATTTTTTCTTCCAGAATTTTATTTCTTTTGTATTTGTGTGTAATGGAAAATAAAAGAGAGAGAGAGACATGCACACACGCACAAAATAATTTATTATGAGGTTGAAGCATACGAAGTTGCCATTTTTGTATGTCAAAATAGTTGAACGTTACCAGTTCAGTATGATTCAAACCATATATATGTTGACTTGCAACATGGTTTTAAAGCTGAAAAGTCTACTCTAAACATTTCCACGTTTTATCTTCAACAACATTATTTAAAATGGTGATATTAATGTGTTGTGATACATTTTACCAATCTATATTGGATACTTACATTGTTTCTAATTTTTCACTATTCTAAGAAATGTTGAGTATATATCCTTATGAAGAAGTGCTTGTCTATATTTACAATAATTCCTTAGGAAAAATTCCTAAATTGGATTATTTGGTCAAAGTAATCCAACTGTAGGATATTTTAAATGCTTTGATGCAATTTAAAATATCACCAGCTATATAAAAATATATACTGTATCTTTCCCTGTTTCAATACCAGCATATAATATTGATACACTTTAATCCCTTTTAGTTTGATAGATAAAAAGATAGTTTACGTTATTTGGTTAACATCATTATTAAGGTGAACTTTTTTTTTCTTCTGTTTATTAACTTTTTTTTTCTATTGTAAATTGTCTACAATGTAATTTTCTTATATATATTTTACTGTTTTGGCTGTCTTTTTATTTTCAAGTTATGAGTTCTTCTTTATTTGTGATGAGCTTTTCGTATTATTGCAATTGCAAGTAGCTCACTTTTAAAATTACCTTTTAATATTCTTGAAGATGGATATTTTATTCTCTGATTTAAAATTTCTACATAGCCTATTTTTTATTCATTTCCTTTGTGTTTTCTGTACCCGGTGCCATACTTAGAAATTCTTCCTATCCTCGAGTTTTTTTTTTAATAGTTCATTTTTTATATTTAACTATTCAGCTAGGCCAAATTTATTTTACGATATGGCTTGAGACAAGAATACAGCTCTCTTTTCTGAAAGAGTTAACTACTTTTATGAGTACAGTTTATTGAAAATTCTTTCACCACTGATTTAAAATGTCACATTTATCTTAATATACTTGGGGCTGTTTCTGGGAGTTCATTTCTGTTTCATTCATCTGTCTGCCTTTTCTGGTACAATTATTATAATTATAATATTTAAATTGTTATATAAATTTTGAATAGCTGGCAGTTTAAGTCACCCACCCCTTGCTTCTCTTGAAAGTTTTCTGGGCTATTCTCTCTCATTTGTTCTTTTTATAATAATTTTATTCACTGATGAAAAAAACATAATTTTCTTTGGGATTTGATGAGAATAGCATTACATTTAAAAATTAATTTGGAGAAAAAGAAAATATTTCAAATTTTGAATTTTCTCATCTAAAAACATGGTACCTCCTTTTACTTCTTCAAGTCTTCCTTTATGTCTCTGATGAAAGGTTTATTGCAAATAGGTTCTACACATTTACGGTTAAGTTTAGTCCAATGCATTTTCTGTTTTTGATTGCTATATGGATAGGCTTTTTTTAAATCCCATATTAAACTTGTTTTTACAGAGCCTCAGGCAGCGGTGGTTTAGTGGTAGGGTTCTTGCCTTGCATACTGGAGAGCTGGATTTGATTGCCAGTCAAACAACTCAAGCACAGTTACCACCTGGCTGTCAGTGGAGGCTCATGTGTTGCTGGGATGCTGAACGGGTGTCAGCGAAGCTTGCAAGCTAAGGTGGACTAGAAAGAAAGATCTGGTGATCTGAAAACCAGCCAATGAAAACCCTATGGATCACAGTGATCTCATCTACAACCAATCATGGGGATGGCGCAGGACTGTGCAGTGTTTTGTGCCATGTGCATGGGGTCATTGCCATGGCTTGGGGGCTGACCCTAAGGCAGCTGACAACAGGCAAGTTATTATTTTATTCATTTATTTTTTCATAACAAGCCGCCTTACCAGCCTTGTTAATCCATTTTTACCTTAGGGTTATTAGCTAATTTATCCCAATAAATAATGAACATTCGATTTGGTCTTATCCTTTCTAATAATTTTAATTTTTTTGTTTTCCACGTATCTTACATGATTTTACCTTATGTTCATGCCTAGAATTTCTAGAGCTTTGCGGTGAAAGCATTATTATTATTATTTCAGATTTTAGTTGGAATGCTATTGTAATTTTTCCTTTGAGCATAATGCTGGCAGTTGGTTTTAAATACATTTTTCTTTCTAGACTAAGGTGGTAGAATTATTTTCATAGATTATTAAGGACTTCTACCCACTTGTGTGTTGAATTTTGTCAACTGAATTTTAACCTCTACTGAGATAATGGTATTTCTTCTTTGATCTATTTATTGACAAATTACATTAATAGGTTTCCTAATATTGTACAATTCTTGCATGCCTGAATAATTTCTGTTTGGTCATGGTATGTTATTCTTTTAAAATGGTGTTAGATGAGATTTATTTTCAATTTATGTAGCATTAATATTTAGTTTATTGTGTAATACCAGGTTTTGTTATCAAAATTATGTTAACTTGATGAGAATAATTGGAAAGACTTCTCACTTATTCATGCAGTCTAGGAGGGCATGGGAAATAAAAAAAAAAATCCTGTGTGCACAGTAACTGTCTGTGTTTCTCCTTTTTGAGATCCATCTATTCTGAAGTGTACCTCGGTGACAACATTTGTTAAATCGATGGAACAGTTGTTCTGTTTCTCTAGTTTGTTCTTTTTCCATTTGAACCAAGGTAGCTTATTTACAGGTGTCTGGAACTTTTTCTCTCTTTTCTCATCTGTCCAAAGAGTGCTTTATGCTCGGCTACTTGAGATTATTTCCCCCAGGGCTTACGTGGTTTTGCATTTGAATCTTCTAAAATTCAGAATTAAAAAAAAAAAGTGAACAAACATTTGATTGTAGCTTTACCGTGATCATTGGTATATCCATCAGTCTTTGCAGGGAAGGGTTGCTGGGTGGAGAGGTACGGGATGGTGGCTGAACCTGAGAGATTTGACCTAGTCAGAGACTCTTCTTTTTTGTATCTGCTGTGGCAACCCAAAGTTAACTGGGACAATACACCTCTAACAGAACAGTGGCCTTTTTGGGGACATTGCCAATATTGTGCCCATATTCTTTGGTTAGAATTTGGACTATGTACCTTGATACAGTATCTGCTATGACATATGTCATATGGAGTGGTTCCCAGGTCCACCGCTAGAATAAAAATTTAACTACTCCTTTCACCTAGTCCCTCTGTGAATTAGAGCACGTAGTTAGGTGGCATCAGCAGGGTTTCGTTTCTTTATTTCTTAAGCCAACACATCTTTTCCATGGGGTGAATTGTGGGTCAGTTTGCCCATTCCTTATACTGGTCTTTGTATTTTTCTTTTCAAATTTTCTCAATTTTTCATAATAGGTGCAATCTTTTCCTCATTCCCTTTACTGGGAGGGGTCTTCTCGTTGTATTCTTTCAGTCATTTGAGTGAAAAAGCAGAACAAGGGAAGGAAGTGTAAGAAAATAAAAGCATGTCTCTAGCCCCTACCTTTACTCTTAGGCAGACAATGTCCTTTGTCCTCATACTGAGGAAACATGCCCAAGTGAGTCAAACAGAAAAGTTTTCACACTCAGGTTTCATATGAATCTAAGATGACCCTTTCCTGTTTTAGAGACTTAAAGTTTGTTAGAGGAACTATGGGAGCAAAAAGCTAGCTGAGAACTTTATATGAAAAAGTTGTTAGCACCAGTGACTTCATGGCACAGAGAATGAGTGGTGATTGTCTATGATGAGGACTTTTGGGCTCCAAGGTTAAGCATGTAAAAGCCAGAGTTATCCTCATGGGCAACCATTTTCTGCCTTTATGTGTTTTGCATATAGTCATCCCTTGATTTTGCCCATCCAGGTTGTGATGCCTAAAGAACTAGGGTTATATTTTAACATTGACAGGGCTTGGATTAATGACCACCATTTTAGAGAAGAGGAAACTTGTCATGGATTGAATTATGTCCCTCCAAAAATGTGTGTATCAACTTGGTTGGGCCATGATTTTCAGCAACATGTGGTTGTCCTCCATTTTTTGGTTGTAATTTTATGTTTAAAAGGGTTAGGGTGGAATTGTAACACCACCCTTACTCAGGTCACTTCCTTGATCCAATGTAAAGGGGGTTTCCCTGAGATTTGGCCTGCACCATCTTTTATCTCCCAAAAGATAAACGGAAAAGGAATCAAGCAGAGAGGGGGGACATCATACCACCAAGAAAGCAGCACCAGGAGCAGATCACATCCTTTGGACACTGGGTCCCTGTGCCTAATAAACTCCTTGACCAGGGGAAGGTTGAGAACAAGGACCTTCCTCCAGAGCTGACAGAGAGAGAAAGCCTTCCCCTGGAGCTGACACCCTGAATTTGGACTTGTAACCCATTAGACTGTGAGATGGGGTAGTTTTACCCTGTCCTATAGGGTCGCTATGAGTCAGAATCGACTCGACGGCAATGGGTTTGGTTTTTTGGTTTAGGCTGTGAGACAATAAATTTCTCTTTGTTAAAGCCATACACTTGTGGCATTTCTGTTATGGCAACACTAGATGACTAAGACAAAACTGAAGCTCACAAAGGTAGGTATTTCTTCCAAGTCATTCAGCTGATATGAAATAGAAAACCTGAGTCTTTAGACTGCTAGTGGATTTTCCTCCTGGGGATTCCACAATTTTTAAAGGTAATGCGTCTTTGTAGGCAGGTTTCTCAGTGGCCATTTCCATTTCTGACCCAAGTCCAAAAACCAAACCTGAAAAAATTCTCACTTTAGCCAGTTGAAGTGTTTTCCTCTTAGATTTTTCAGAGGAGGTAATCAAAGGAAAACTCTTTAATACACCTAGAAAATTGGATTCTACTGTACTATTCTATAGGCAGTTCATTCTCTGACCCAGCTTGAGCTCAGTGCATATCCTGACATCAGGGGATTAATTGGCCATGTAATTGTTATCCTTGCTAGTAACTGCACAAGCTGTTCTTATTCACATAAGTCCCTAATCCTTTTCCAAATTCTTCTTGCTTCAATTTGCCTCAATAATATCCTGCAGTTGTGGATAACTGCACATTGTGTAGAGGAGGATTTCCTTTGATTTTCTCTAAATTTAGAGTCTGCTAATTTTTTTTTTTTTTAATGGGTAGGCAATGGGACCAGGTAGCATGGAACACCCAATTAGTTGCTCTGCAGCATCTCATTTAAATTTCTCTATCATAAAACACTCCTCCATTTTCCCACTGAAGAGAGTGACTCTTTGTCCTTGCTTGAAATTCTCCCTGTTACATTTCCCCAGCTATTCTAATTATGTCTACTGCAATCTGATAGACCTGGTAGTATTGCTCAGATTCAAAGGACAAATAAATGGAGATAAGATCATTGACTTTGAGTGTCTAGAGGGTTGTCAGGGGGATGAGGGATGACACTTACTTAACCTGAATGGTTTAAGAATTTGAACTAGTAGCTTTGTAAGTTGTTGAAAAGTTTGGAGTTTCTACATTAAATAGAATTATCCATCTGTCGTTGTTATTATTGTTGTTAAGTGCCGTCAAGTTGGTCTGACTCATACCACCCCTATGTACCACAGAACGAAACACTGCCCAGGCTTGCACCATCCTTACAACCTTTGTTATGCTTGAGCCCATTGTTGCAGCCACTGTATCAATCCATCTCATTGAGGGTCTTCCTCTTTTCCACTGACCCTGTACTTTACCAAGCATGATGCCCTTCTCCAGAGGCTGGTCCCTCCTGACAATGTGTCCAAAGTGTGTAAGACCCAGTCTTGCCATCCTTGCTTTTAAGGAGCATTCTGGTTGTACTTCTTCCAAGATAGATTTGTTCATTCTTTTGGCAGTTCATGGTATAGTCAATATTCTTTTCCAACGCCACAATTCAAAGGTGTCAGTTCTTCTTTGGTCTTCCTTATTCATTGTCCAGCTTTCACATGCATATGATACAATTGAAAGCACCATGGCTTGGGTCAGGCACACTTTTGTCTTCAAGGTGACACCTTTGCTTTTCAACACTTTAAAGAGGTCATTTGGAGCAGATTTGCCAAATGCAATGCGTCTTTTGATTTCTTGACTACAGCTTCCATGGGTGTTGATTGTGGATCCAAGTAAAATGAAATCCTTGACAACTTCAATCTTTCCTCCATTAGTCATGATGTGGCTTTTTGGTCCATTTGTGAGGATTTTGTTTTTTTTTATATTGAGGTGTGTAATCCATACTGAAAGCTGTGGTATTCAATCTTCATCAGCAAGTTCTTCAAGTAGTTTTCACTTTCAGCAAGCAAGGTTGTGTCATCTGCTTAATGCAGGCTGTTAATGAGTCTTCCTCTAAACCTGATGCCCAGCTTTTTAGATTATTCATAAAGTCCAGCTTCTTGGATTATTTTTTCAGCATAAAGACTGGATAGATATGGTGAAAGGATACGACCCTGATGCACACATTTTCTCACTTTAAACCAACCAGTATCCCCTTGTCCCGCCCCAACAACTGCCTCTTGATCTACGTAAAGGTTCCTCATGAGCACAATTAAGTGTTCTGGAATTCTCATTCTTCGCAATGTTATCCATAATTTGTTATGATCCACACAGTCGAATGCCTTTGTGTAGTCAATAAAACACAGGTAAACATCCTTCTGGTATTCTCTGCTTTCAGCCAGGATCCATCTGACATCAGCAATGATATCCCTGGTTCCACGTCCTCTTCTGAATCCAACCTGAATTTCTGGCAGTTCTCTGTCAACACACTGCTGCAGCGGCTTTTGAATGATCTTCAGCAAGATTTTGCTTACATGTGATATTAATGATATTGTTCGATAATTTCTGCATTCTATTGGATCACCTTTCTTGGGAATAGGCATAAATATGGATCTCTTCCAGTCGGTTGGCCAGGTAGCTGTCTTCCATATTTCTTGGCATAGACAAGTGAGCATTTCCAGCTCTGCATCTGTTTGTTGAAATATGTCAATTGATATTCCATCAATTCCTGGAGGCTTGTTCTTCCCCAGTGCCTTCAGTGCAGCTTGGACTTCCTTCCTCAGCACCATCAGTTCCTGATCATATGCTACCTCTTGAAATGGCTGAACATCGGCTAATTCTTTTTGGTATAATGACTCTGTGTATTCCTTTCATCTTTTGATGCTTCCTGCATCGTTTAATATTTTCCCCATAGAATCCTTCACTACTGAAGCTCGAAGCTTGATTTTTTTCTTCAGTTCTTTCAGTTTGAGAAATGCTGAGCATGTTCTTCCTTTTTGGTTTTCTACATCCAGCTCTTTGCACATGTCATTATAGTACTTTGTCTTCTGGAGCTGCCCTTTGAAATCATCTGTTCAGTTCTTTTACTTCATCATTTCTCCCTTTTGCTTTAGCTGCTCGACGTTTGCAAGTTTCAGAGTCTCCTCTGACATCAATCTTGGTCTTTTCTTTCTTTCCTGACCTCTTGCTTTCTTCATGTATGATGTCCTTGATGTCCTTTCACAACTCGTCTGGTCTTTGGTCATTAGTGTTCAACACACCAAATCTATTCTTGAGATGGTCTCTAAATTCAGGTGAGATATACTGAAGGTCGTATTTTGGCTCTCATGGGCTTGCTCTATTTTCTTCAGTTTCAACTTGAACTTGCATATGAGCAGTTGATGGTCTGCTCCACAGTAGGCCCCGGCCTTGTTCTAACTGATGAAATTGGGCTTTTCCATTGTCTCTTTCCGCAGATGTAGTTGATTTGATTCCTGTGTATTCCATCTGGTGAGATCCATGTGTATAGTTGCAGTTTATGTGGGTGAAAAAAGGTATTTGCAATGAAGAAGTCGTTGGTTTTGCAAAATTCTATCATATGTCTATCTGTCACCGAGGCCATATTTTCCAACTACCAACCCTTCTTTGTTTTACAGTTTTTGCCTTCCAATCACCAGTAATTATCAATACATCCTGATTGCATGTTCTATCATTTCAGACTGCAGAAGCTGATAAAAATCCTCAATTTCTTCATCTTTGGCCTTAGTGGTTGGTGCATCAATTTGAATAAAGGTCATATTACCTGGCCTTCCTTGTAAGCGTATGGATATTATCTGATCACTGACGGCAATTGTACTTCAGGATAGATCTTGAAATGTTCTTTTTGACCATGAATGCACCACCATTCCTCTTCGAGTTGTCATTCCCAGTGTAGTAGACTATATGATTGTCCAATTCAAAATGGCCAATACCAGTCCTTTTCAGTTCACTAATGCCTGGGATATCGATGTTTATGTGTTCCATTTCATTTTTGATGATTTCCAGTTTTACTAGATTCATACTTTATACATTCCAGATTCCGATTGTTAATAGGAGTTTGCAGCTTTTTCTTCCATTTTGAGTCGTGCCACATCAGCAAATGAAGGCCCTGAAAGTTTTACTCCATCCACGTCATTAAGGTGTTCTCTATTTTGAGGAGGCAGCTCTTCCCCAGTCATCTTTTGAGTGCCTTCCAACCTGAGGGGCTCATCTTCTGGCACTGTATTAGACAATGTTCTGCTGCTATTCATAAGGTTTTCACTAGTTAATTCTTTTCAGAAGTAGACTCTGCCAAGTCCTTTTTCCTAGTCTGTCTTAGTCTGGAAGTTCAGCTGAAACCTGTTCTCCATAGTGACCCTGCTGGTATCTGAATACTGGTGGCATAGCTTCCAGCATCACAGCAATATGCAAGCCCCCACAGTACAACAAACTGACAGACATGTGGGGGGTTATCCATCTAGGAAATGGTTATCTCATAATGGAACAAGCTTCCCTTAGGGGAGTTTTTGAAGTTGTTCAACCTTACCAAGAATCCCTTAGTTCTAGGCTTACTTTTGGGCAACCTTATACTTCTTTCAGTTCCTCTGATTTACTTTGTATAAAGGAGTACAGACACCCCATTTTAGAGATCTTTTATGACAATTCACTGACTTAATTCAATAATTAGTTATCTCAGTGAAGGGCAGGATTTGAGATACATTTAGGACAAAAAATCAAAAGTCCTTTGTGATGGGTTGTTTTAGGGGGTGAGGGAGAAAGGTGTTAGGTACAACAGTTTCCTTACTTTCAAAGGAAAAAAAATCATACATATGAATGATCATTTTACAATATGTTAACTGTTATGATCACTTTAATAAATGAGGAAGTAGAAAGGTTCCCTGGAGGAGACAATGATTGAGCTGCATCATAACTAACTGATGGGTAGGCATTAGACAACAGGGAAGGGGATGCTGAGCTAAGGATGATGATGATTATGTTTATTGAGTGATTATTTTATCCAAGGAACTGTGTTAAGTAAGTGCATGCATGATCTGATTTAATTTCATTTGAAATATGAGGGAACTGAGGCTCAGAGAAGTTAGGTAACTTTTCTGGTGTTGCATAGGCAACAATTGGTGGAACTGTGGCTCAAATTTAAGTCTGTATGACTCCAGTGTCTGTGCCCTTAATTATTTTGGGAAACTGCTTGAGACAGCTCCACTTGTAGGGATTCTTAGACACATGTCAATCTTCAGGAGTGTTCTTGACTACATGAAGTGTTAATTTTTCCTTGAGAAAGTTTTAGGCAAAGGATTCTAGGAATGGGCATCAGAGAGACATTTGGATCAAAGATTCCAAAGAAGAATCCTAATCAAAAGGGGGAAAAATAGAGAAGTTGAAATTCTCATGGACTCCAGATGTTCTGGGGTCATAGAGGCTGGATGAACTCCTGAAACTATTGCCCTGAGATAATCTTTTAAGCCTTAAACCAAAATTATCCCTTGAGGTGTTCTTAAAACCAAACAATAGTTTAGCTTAAGTAGTAAAGAATGTCTGCCTTGAGTATTGTGTTCTTTCAAGGTCTATCTGCATGGGATCAAACTGACAACAGCAAGTCAAAAGATTCGATAGGAAGCTGAGGGGGCAGTGACTTAATGTTAAAGGTGAGGAGCAACTCAGAAAAGGAAGGCAACAATGTTTGCATCAAAAAATTTAATCAGTCTCACTGAATTGTACATATAGAAACTGCTGAGTTGGTATGTGTTTTCTTATGTATGTTCTCAACAAGAACAAAATAAATAAAATAAAATAGGCAGGCATAGAGGAGGGTCTCTCAGTCTGCCCTATTGATTGATAATGTTTGAAAACTGGGATGTAAGGGAACCTCAGAAGAAAAGGTGCGAGTTCTCACAAAACTCAAGTATATGCTCTGAGAAATGAAATGGATGAGAAGGGTGATGCTGTGGGCAAGGAAAAGTTCTCACAAGAGACTGATTGACTGACATCAAGCCAGATTCAAGTAGAGACAAGGTTCATCATAATGGAAACAAACAGGTATAGATTCATGAAAGTGACTTCGGAGATGTTTGTCCAAGGTGTTCCTTCATTATTGTTCCTTATTTAACAGAACCTTGTTTGGCTGTAAAGAACAAGGATTAATTCAAGCTGGCTAAAATAATAAAGGACAATTCATGGTTAAGGTTCCAGAGACCTCAGACAACCCAGGACAGGCAATGAAGTTTCAGAGAACTTCAGTGACACTAGAAGTGTATGTGTATATGTGTGTGTGTGTGTGTGTGTGTGTATACAGTTGAAACCTAGGCACAAATAGCTCCATCTCTTTAAAGTCCTTAGAGATGTAACAGCTCTGCCTCTGCTCTGTGCTTTCTTGGACATGAAGCAACATGGCTGACCAAATCCTGCCTCTGTAAAACCATTCCACCCAAGAGCCTTCAGTGGACTGGCTTCAATTTCTATGAATCATAGTTTAGATATGCAAGAGAGAAAGAGAATCTGGTTGCTCATTGGTTTTGTGATACACTAGAATTTCCCTTTCAGGTGGTGTGAGTGTAGAATACCAGGATGTATATGTTTGGAGCAGTGAACAACCTAGAGATAAGTTGATTTTAATGAAGTCACATACTTCATGAGATTCCAGACTTGGCTCATGTCCCTTGCATTCTTTTGTAATACCCCCAAGGAATTCTCACCAACAGTGAGGCAATGACCTGGAGCTTAAACAGACTAGAATAAGAGACAAAGCAAATGGTAATAATTTGATAGGATCTTAATAGCTTCTTTTTGACTGTTTAATTTTTATTTATTTATTTTTATTGTGTTTTAAGTGAAAGTTTACAATTCAAGTCAGTTTCTCATACAAAAACTTATACATACACTGTTATGTGAACCTAGGTGCTCTCCCTGTAATGTGACAGCACGGTCCTCCTCTCCACCCTGTATTTCCCATGTCCATTCAACCATCTCCTCTCCACCTCTGCCTTCTCATCTTGCCTCAGGACAGGAGCTGCCCACATAGTCTCATGTGTCTACTTGAGCCAAGAAGCACACTCCTCATCAGTTAACATTTTATGTCTTATAGTCCTGTCTGATCTTTGTCTGAAGAGTTGCCTTTGGTAATGGTTTTAGTTTTAGGCTAACAGAGACTCCGGGGACCATGCTTTCTGGGGTCCATACTGTCTCAGTCCGACCGTTAAGCCTGGTCTTTTTACTAGAATTTGAGTTCAGCATCCCACTTTTCTCCTGCTCCATCAGGGATTCTCTGTTGAGTTACCTGTCAGGGCAGTCATTGTTGGTAGCCGGGCACCAAATCGTTCTTTCCGTCTTAGGCTGATGGAGCCTCTGGTTTGTGTGGCCGGTTCTGTCTCTTAGGCTCTTATTTTCCTTGTGTCTTTGGTGTTCTTCATTCTTCTTTGCTCCAGGTGGGTTGGGACCAATTGATGCATCTTAAATGGCTGCTCACTACCTTTTAAGACCCCAGATGCCACTCACCAAAGTGGATGCAGAACATTTTCTTAATACACTTTGTTATGCCTATTGACCTGGATGTCCCTTGAAACCATGGTAACAAGATCCCTGCCCCTTGTACTCTGTCCCTTGAAGTGTTTGGTTGTATTCAGAAAACTTCTTAGCTTTTTGGTTTAGTCTAGTTGTGCTGACTTCCCCTGTATTGTGTGTTGACCTTCCCTTCACCTAAAATAGTTCTTGTCTACTATCAAATTAGTGAATACCCCTCTCTCCCTCCCCAACATCCTAACCATCAAATGTTTTCTTCTGTGTTTAAACCTTTTCTTGAGTCCTTATATTAGTGGCCTCATACAATATTTGTCCTTTTACAACTGACTAGTTTCACTCTGCGTAATGCCTTCCAGATTCCTCCATGTTATGGGATGTTTCATGGATTCATTGTTGTTCTCTATCATTGTGTAGTATTCCATTGTGTGAATATACCGTAATTTGATTATGTATTCTTCTGTTGATGGGCACCTTGGTTGCTTCCATCCTTTTGCTATTGTAAACAAGAGTGCAGTGAACATTGGTGTGCATATAATTATTCCTGTGAGGGCTCTTATTTCTCTAGGATATATTCCAAGGAGTGGAATTGCTGGATCATATGGTAGTTCTATTTCTAGCTTTTTAAGGAAGTGCCAAATTGATTTCCAAAGTGGTCGTACCATTTTACATTTCCACTAGCAGCGTATAAGTGTTCCAGTCTCTCCACAACCTCTCCAACATTTATTATTTTGTGTTTTATTGGATTAATGCTAGCCTTATTGGGGTAAGATGGTATCTCACTGTAGTTTTGATTTGCATTTCTCTAATGGCTAATGATTGTGAGCACTTCCTCATGTATCTGTTAGCCACCTGAATGTCATCTTTGGTGAAGTGCTTCTTCCTATCCTTTGCCCATTTTTTAATTGGGTTATTTGTCTTTTTGTTGTTGAGGTTTTGCAATATCTTATAGATTTTAGAGACGAGACACTGACTGTATTTGTCTTAGCCAAAAATTTTAACCCAGTCTTTAGGTTGTTTTTTTAATCTTTTGGTGAAGTCTTTGGATGAGCATAAGTGTTTGATTCATAGGAGCTCCCAGTTATCACATTTCTTTTCTGGGGTTTGTGCATTGTTAGTAATGGTTTCTGTACTGTTTATATCATGTATAAGGGCTCTTAGCATTGTCTGTATTTTTTCTTCCGTGATCTTTATCATTTTAGATTTTATGTTTAGATCTTTGACCCATTTTGAGTTAGTTTTTGTGGATGGTGTGAGGTATGGGTCTTGTTTCATTTTTTTGCAAATGTATATCCAGTTATACCAGCACCATTTGCTAAAGAGACTTCTTTTTCCCAATTAACAGTTTTTGGGCCTTTGTCAAATATCAGCTGCTCATACATCGATGAATTTACATTTGGATTCTCAATTCTGTTCCATTGGTCTATGTATCTGTTGTTGGACCAATACCAGGCTATTTTGACTACTGTGGCAGTATAATAGGTTTCAAAAATCAAGTAGTGTGAGACCTCCTGCTTTGTTCTTTTTCAGTAATGCTTTACTTATTCGGGGCCTCTTCCCTTTCCATATGAAGTTGGTGATTTGTTCTCCATCTCATTAAAAAATGAAATTTGGAATTTGGATGGGGATTGCATTGTATCTATAGACCCCTTTGTGTAGAATAGACATTTTCACAAAGTCGAGTCTTCCTATCCATGAGGAAGGTATGTTCTTCCACATATGTAGGTTTCTCTTGGTTTCTTGCAGTAGAATCTTGTAGTTTTCTTTGTACAGGTCTTTTACATCTCTGATTAGATTTATTCCTAAGTATTTTATCTTCTTGGGGTTATTATAAATGGTATTGATTTGGTGATATCCTCTTTGACATTCTCTTTGTTGGTGTCAAGAAATCCAACTGATTTTTGTATATTTATCTTGTATCCTGATACTCTGCTAAATTCTTCTATTAGTTTCAATAGTTTTCTTGATGATTCTTTAGGGTTTTCTGTGTGTAAGATAGTATCATCTGCAAATACACTTTTACTTCTTCCTTACCAATTTGGATACGCTTTATTTATTTTTTTTTTAATCTAATTGCTCTGGCTAGGACCTCCAGCACAATGCTGAATAAGAGCGGCGATAAAGGGCATTCTTGTCTGGTTCCTGTTCTCATGGGGAATGCTTTCAGACTCTCTCCATTTAGGATGATGTTGGCTGTTGGCTTTGTATAAATGCCCTTTATTATGTTGAGGAATTTTCCTTCTCTCCCCATTTTGCTGAGAGTTTTTATCATGAACAGGTGTTGGACTTTGTCAAATGCTTTTTCTGCAACAATTGATAAGATCATATGTTTCTTGTCTTTTTTTGTTTTATTTATGTGATGGATTACATTAGTTGTTTTTGTAATGTTGAACCATGCCTGCATACCTGGTATGAATCCCACTTGGTCATGGTGAATTATTTTTTTGGTACGTTGTTGAATTCTGTTGGCTAGAATTTTGTTGAGGATTTTTGCGTCTAAGTTTGTGAGGGATATTGCCCTGTAATTTTCTTTTTTTGTGGTGTCTTTACTTGGTTTTGGTATCAGGGTTATGCTGGCTTCAAAGAATGAGTTAGGGAGTATTCCATCATTTTCTATGCTCTAAAAAACCTTTAGCAGTAGTGGTGTTAACTCTTCTCTGAAAGTTTGGTAGAATTCTCCAGTGAAGCCGTCAGGGCCAGGGCTTTTTTGTTGTTGTTGTTGGGAGTTTTTTAATTACCTTTACTATTTCTTCTTTTGTTACAGATTTATTTAGTTGTTCTACTGCTGTGTTAGTTTAGGTAGGCAGTGAGTTTCTAGAAATTTTCCATTTTCTCTAGGTTTTCAAATTTGTTAGGGTACAATTTTTTTGTAGCAATCTGATATGATTCTTTTAATTTCAGTTGGGTCTGATGTGGTATCATCCATCTCATTTCTTATTTGGGTTATTTTCTTCCTCTGCTTGTTTTTCTTTTGTCAGTTTGGCCAATGGTTTATTGATTTTGTTGATCTTTTCAAAGAACCATCTTTTGGTCTTAACTTTTTCAATTGTTTTTCTGTTCTCAATTTCATTTAATTCTGCTGTAATTTTTATTAGTTGCTTCCTTCTGGTGTCAGAGGCCATTTTTTTTGTGGCTCTCTTCCTATTTGTTCAAGTTGTAGGGATAATTCCTTGATTTTGGCCCTCTCTTCTTATTGGGTTTGAGCTTATATTGCTATAAATTGGCCTCTGAGCACTGCTTTAGCTGTGTCCCAAGGTTTTTAATTTCATTGGAGTCTATGAATTTCTTCATTCCGTCCTTAATTTCTTCTACAATCCAGTAGTTTTTGAGCAACGTGTTGTTCATTTTCCATGTGTTTGCTTTTTTTTTCTTGCGTTTTCTGTTATTGATTTCTACTTTTATGGCTTTATGGTCAGAAAAGATGCTTTGTAATACTTCTGTGTTTTGGATTGTGTTAAGACTTGCTATATGGCCTAATATGTGGTCTATTCTGAAGAATGTCCTATGTGTGTTGGAAAAGAAAGTATACTTGGCTGCTTTTGAGTAGAGTGTTGTGTATATGTCTATGAGATCAAGTTGGTTGATTGTGGCATTTAGATTCTCTGTGTCTTTATTGAGCTTCTTTCTGGTTGTTCTGTCCTTCACCAAAAGGGGTGTATGGAAGTCTCCTACTATTACTTTTGAGCTGTCTCTTTCTCTTTTCAGTGTTGTTAGATAGAGTTTGTTTTATGTATTTTGGAGCCCTGTCTTGGGTTCATAAATATTTATTATATTGACCCTTTAATCCTTATCCTTTGTGGTGGATTTAACTTTAAAGCCTATTTTGTCAGGAGTTAATATTGCCACTCATGCTCTTTTTTGATTGTTGTTTGCTTGATACATTTTTTTCCATCCTTTGAGTTTTAGTTTGTTTGTGTCTTTAAGGTGTGTCTCTTGTAGGCAGCATATAGATGAATCATTTTTTTATCCATTCTGCCACTCTCTGTCTCTTTATCAGTGCATTTAATCCATTTCATTCAGTGTAATTTTCGAACGTAAGAATTCAGTGCTGTCATTTTGATGTCTTTTTATGTGTTTTTGACAGTTTCTTTTTCCACTTAATTTTCTGTGATGAGTCATTTTTCTTTATATATTTTCTTTTCCTTTTTTTCATTTTTGTTCATTTTGTATTTTCTGAGTCTTTTTTTTGTCACTGTTTTGTTTTTTAGTTTTCATGTGTAGGATTGTTAGTTTCCTTTGCATTTACCTTAATACTCACCCCTATTTTTTCTAATTTTAAACCAATCTTTTATTTCTTTATATAGCCTTGACTTCTCCGCATGAAAGATCTATGACTATATTTTTTAGTCCCTCTTTTTTGTTTTACTTTTGTCATCTTTTACATAATGTCATCTCTGTTTCACTCTTTTGAGCATTTTAGCTTTGATTTATTTTTGTGGTTTCCCTATCGTTTCTCTGTCCCATGTTCTTGTCTTGGCTTGCTATCTGATGTTACTGATTTTCTAACCAGAGGACTCCCTTTAGTATTTCTTGTAATTTTGGTTTGTTTTTTTGAAATTCCATAAACTTCTGTTTATCTGAAAATGTCTTAATTTCACCTTCATATTTGAGAGACAGTTTTGCTGGATATATAATTCTTGTCTGGCAATTTTTTTTTTTCCTTCGAGGCTTTATATATGTCATCCCATTGCCTTCTTGCCTGCATGGTTTCTTCTGAGTAGTCCAAGCTTAGTCTTATTAACTGTCCTTTGTAGGTAACTTTTCGTGTATCCCTGGCCACTCTTAAAATTCTCTATTTATCTTTGGTTTTGACAAGTTTGATTATAATATGTCTTGGTGACTTTCTTTTGGGATGTACCTGTGTGGAGTTCAATGAGCATCTTGCATAGATATCTCATCTTCCTTAATATCAGGGAAGTTTTCTGCCAACAAATCTTTAACAATTCTCTCTGTATTTTCTGTTATCCCTCCTGTTCTGGTAATCCAATCACTCGTAGGTTATTTCTCTTGATAGAGTCTCACATAATTCTTAGGGTTTCTTCATTTTTAAAAATTCTTTTATCTGATTTTCCTCAAAAATGTTGGTGTCAAGTGCTTTATCTTTAATCTCACTAATTCTGACTTCCATTACCTCAGTTCTGCTCTTCTGACTTCGTATGGAATTGTTTAATTCTGAAATTTTATTGTTAATCTTCTGGGTTTCGGTTTGCTGTCTCTCTGTGGATTCTTGCAGCCTATTAAATTTGCCATTATGTTCTTCTCTAATCTTATTAAGTCCCTCTCTTGCTTTGTCTGTGTGTTCCTTGGCTTATTCTGCATTTTGCCTGACCTCCTTCCTGGTCTCTTGAAGAGTTCTGTATATTAATCTTTTGTATTCTACTCCTGGTAATTCCAGGAAGTTCTCTTCCTCCAGAAGATTTCTTGATTCTTTATTTTGGGAACTTGCTGAAGCCATGGTGGCCTGTCCCTTTCTTTGATTTGATATTGACTGTTGTCTCCAAGTCATCCATAAGTTTTTGTATTTATTTATTTTATATTTGCTTACTGTTTCCTAGCTTCTTGTTTTATTTTGATATGCCCAAATAGGCTGCTCTCAAGTGAGTGAATTTGACTATTGGTGCCTTTGAAGCTCTAACTTCCTGTCATCAGGTGGTTAGAGCAGTTACTATGTATATGAGCCCAGGATCCTGTTTACTTGTATGGATTCAGTGCAAGTATCCAGGTGGTCGGTCACCCAGTGTGCAGTGTAGGCTCTCACCTACAGCCTTAGATGGGCAGGGGTAATTGGCGTAGTCACAGGTATCTGGTTGCAGTAGGGGGTCATGCGCTGAGCAAGGCAGGGGCTGACTACCGCCCCAAGAGTGTGTGAGAAAAGTGTGTCTCTCTTCCCTAGAGCACGTAGGTGGGCACATTTTGCAGCTAGACTATGGGCACTCAGTACTGTTGGCTATATGGATTTAGAGGCTCCACTTATTCTTGGACCCCTGTCACAGGTGGCTAGGTGACATGGCTGGAGTTACCAGTTCTCAGGCCCCTGATGTGGGTAGGTGAGGACCCTGGGTAATAGGCAGAGTGGTGTCAAATGTCACAAACCCCCTTCTCCACCATATAGAGAAACAGTTGAAGTTAGATTTTAGGTGTATACCTTGTCGTATTGGGCTAATGAGGACCTATGCTGTTGAAATGGGCTCACCTAAGTCTATGCAGGGGTGAAAGGCATTCGAAGTCTGTGGATCCATTATGCCTGTTCCTAGGCAAAGGAGCTGTTTCTGCTCTTAATTCTTGGCTTAGGGAGCCAGCAGATTATTTTTTCCCTGTTTGTTAATTTGTTCCTTTTCCAAGGCCAAGAGAATGGCTCAGGATGTGTGACATGTCCTAGTTCTAGCCCAGGGAAAGCAGCTATCATTGAAGTTGGCTTGGGGCCCGGTGCAGAGTAAGGAGTACTCAGGTAAATGGGAGACTTTTTTCCCAGAGGGGTATTTTTTGTTCTGCACAGTAGGTTAGATGCATGTACTTACCTTTTGCCAGTTGAGCACTGCCTCTCACAGACATCAGAGGCGTGAGTGTACTCTCTGCCGCTCAGTATCTCCCAATGTGGAAAATGCATCTGAACACCACTGCTTGCCTCACCACACTAGCGCCAGCGGATCTGGCCTATGGGGCACTGATTCCCATTGGGTCAGGTCTGGTACCTCCTTGATGCTTCTGAACCATGTCTTCCTCCTCCTGCTGTTCAGTCTGACCCCTCAACTTTGCCCTTGATGTTCGGGGCTCCCAGACTGTCATATATCAATTCACTTGTTTTTTTGGGTCTTTGTTGTAAGAGGCGCCACAGAAAGCATCTGACTACTCTGGCATCTGGCCTCTGCCTTCTTGACTATTTAATTTAAAGTGACTTTACAAAGGTACTAGGATATTGCTCCCTTACCCTTTAAGAAAGATAATTTTCACTGAGTGGCTTGATAAGTTTTGCTGAATTGTGAGGTCCTTTCTTGGAGAAAAAAAATTCTAACACATGCAATATTGGGATTTTTGTCTTCAATTTACTGTTGTGACAACTGACCTAGAGAGGAGAAGGAATTTTTCTATGGTATAGTTAGATCAGTGGCTGAGTTGAGAGTAAAATACAGGTATCTTAATTGCTAGTCCATTACTAGTGCCCAACTTACTGTAAATAGGTCTCATCTCATATGTCACGTCCGTTTTGCCATTGAAAACTGCCTGGACCATTCTATTGAGAAGGATTCTGAAGCTACATCAATTCTGACCAGAGAAGAGCACTATGGTTAATTTGTAATATCTATTGTGGGTAGGGGAACCCTGGTGGCTTAGTGGTTAAGTGCTATGGCTGCTAACCAAGGGGTCAGCAGTTTGAATCCACGAGGCGCTCCTCAGAAACTCTATGGGGCAGTTGTACTCTGTCCTATAGGGTCACTATGAGTTGGAATCGACTCGGTGGCAGAGTTTGGTTTTTTTTGGTTCATTGTGGGTAGGGAAACCCTGGTGGTGTAGTGGTTAAGTGCTACAGCTACTAACAAAGAGGTCAGCTGTTCAAATCTGCCAGGCATCCCTTGGAAACTCTATGCGGCAGTTCTACTCTGTCCTATAGGGTCGCTATGAGTCGGAATTGACTTGATGGCAGTGGGTTTGGCTTTTTTGGTATTGTGGGTAGGGGGAGAGAGGGATGGTGGCATGTGAGCTGTATACATTGATCACTGGGTAAAGTTTATCAGTTTCTCATCAAACTTCCAACTTCTACTGGTTTCTTTGCCTGAATCCTTGAGAGTAAATCAGAATTTTAAAGGTATAGCCAGATTACAAACGGCAGTAATCACTTACATATATAGTACTTGAATTTACGTATCACTAGCTCTTTTATTTTTTAAAAGTTATTTTTAATTTTTTGTGATGGAAGGGGCTGTATAGATTAGTTACCCAATCAAAAAATACTTACATTACAAAATTAATTTAAATTCAAACAGGAAAAATGAAAAAGAATCATATCGTATAAAATCATTGCCACTTGTTTTGCTTCTTACAGCTGTTCTAGGCTATTGTAATTGTAAGTCATTGTATTCTTATTAGAGAGAATTCCAGGGGGCATCTCATTGTGATACAAGAGGCATTGAATCCCAAATCTGGAAACTTGGATTTTCGTGTTTAATTGCGTGACTTTGTGAAAATAATACCCTGCACTCCTTGGATACCTTCTGCTCCAGACATATCTAAACCTGTATACTTTAGACAGGGCTGGACCCTGAATAATTTGATTACTAAACACTGTGCCATACACAAAATTACTTCCTCCCTCTGGTGAGGAAGCCTGGGTGCAGAAAGTAAGTGTTTTCCATCTCATGTGATAGCTCCAATCCATTAACTCTGGCCGCTAAAGTGATATGTTGAGAAGGATTCTGATACTACATCTGACTTAGCAGAAGAAAGGGTCATGATCCGTAAGCCATCTCTGACATGAACATGACTAAGCTTGTTTACTTATGAATTCCTTTGGGTGAGATTTCCCTTACAAGTTTTCTTGCCAGGCTCCCCTAATTGTGCTTCTGCCATGTTTAAGTGAGTCTGCACCATAGCAACTATCAGGTCTATAAACTGAAACCAATATCCTCCCTACCTTACTCATGATGGGGCTAAACTCTCCCAGAAATTCCTTTTCATTTTGAAGTTTCTCCCAAAATCAGACTCCAAATATCTATCCTCAGTCAATAATCTCTGAAAAATTACAAAGGTATTTAGAAGTGTGTTTATGTCTCTCATACCTTGACCTCTTCTTCATTTCCCTTCTTTGGATTCCGATATCCCTGCTGAGTGTTACATAAGGGGTGGTGGGGATGGGGGCCTGGTGCAGTGAAATGATCCTGAATTACAAATCATAAGGCCCATGTTCTAGTTCTACTTCCAGTCGATTTTTTCTCTGGAGAAAGCATGTCCATTTCTTAGCAAAAAAGGACAGAGTGGGGTTCATTATTCTCATTTTATACAATGGAAGACCAAATGGTAACTTGCACAAGGCTCCCAGCTTTCAGAGCAGCACACAAACCTGGTGGCCTTCCCACAACATTTTTGCTGCAGTCGTAGTTCCATCCCCTGTATTCAAAGAGTCAGTACGTACAAAGAAGTATTTAAATGTCTCAGGAAGAAACAAGAAAAGCTGTTTAGGAATAAAATGGAAACCTATAAAAGCCATTTCACGTGCAAGCTCTCACACCCTCTCCCCTTTACTCTGGGTTTGAGCCACTACAATTTACCAATATGTCTACTGAACCCCCCCACCCCACATGATCTGGCTTTTTGGACAGAGAAAAATTGTTTCTTTGGGAATATCCAGAGGCAGGGAAATGTGTGCCTTGTCAAGTCCCCTCTCCCTCCACAACATGCCCAGAGCTCCAAGAATCATATCTTTTCCATTGATTTTAATGGTGAGAGAAGAGAATGCCCCTATTCCCGGCTACTTACTAAGAAAGCTTTGTCACTGTTGCTGGGACCCTTAGTTCTCATCCTTACACTAATAATTAACTGGAAGCGATGTAAGAGTTTAGTTAGTCACATCCCCTCAATGAACAAATGAGAAAACTGAGACACGTACAGGGGAAGGGTTTTCCTAAGATCGCATAATATGTTAGTGCCAGAACTTGGGCTAGAACCAGATCTCTGAATAAGTGTCTCTATGAGGTATATGAGGGCTAGAACAAGATCTCTCAATAAGTGTCTCTATGAGATGTATCCCCCATGTGTCTGTCAGTTTCTCATACTGTGGGGGCTTGCGTGTTCCTGTGATGCTGGAAGCTATGCCACCAGTATTCAGATACCAGCAGGGTCACCCAAGGTGGAAAGGCTTCAGCTGAGCTTCCAGGCTAAGATAGATTAGGAAGAGGGACTTGGTAGTCTACTTCTGAAAAGAATTAGCCAGTGAAAACCTTGTTAATAGCAGCAGAACATTGTCTGATATAGTCAAGGTTTAGGGACCTTCATTTGCTATGTGGAACGACTCAAAATGAGAAGAACAGCTGCAAGCATCCATTAATAATCAGAAACTGGAATGTATGAAGTATGAATCTAGGAAAATTGGAAATCATCAAAAATGAAATGGAACACACAAGCATCGATATTCTAAGCATTAGTGAACTGAAATGGACAGGTATTGGCCATTTTGAATCAGACAATCATATGGTCTAGTATGCTGGGAATGACAACTTAAAGAGGAATGGCCTTGCATTGATTGTCAAAAAGAACATTTCAAGATCTATCCTGAAGTACAATGCTGTTGGTGATAGGAATTTAATATCCATACCCCTACAAGGAAGACCAGTTAATACGGCTACTATTCAAATTTATGTACCAACCACTAAGGTCAAAGATGAAGAAATTGAAGATTTCTACCAGCTTCTGCAGTCTGAAATTGATCGAACTTGCAATCAAGATGCATAATTACTGGTGATCGAAATGCAAAAGTTGGAAACAAAGAAGGATCAGTAGTTGGAAAATATGACCTTGGTGATAGAAATGATGCCAGAGAGAGCATGATAGAATTTTGCAAGACTGATGACTTCCTCATTGCAAATACCTTTTTTCACCAACATGAACTGTGACTATACACATGAACCTCACCAGATGGAATACACAGGAATCAAATCGACTAAGTCTGTGGAAAGAGACAATGGAAAAGTTCAATATCATCAGTCAGAACAAGGTTAGGAGCCAACTGGGGAACAGACCATCAATTGTTCATATACAATTTCAAGTTGAAACTGAAGAAAATTAGAACAAGTCTACGAGAGCCAAAGTACAACCTTAAGTATATCCCACCTTCATTTAGAGACCATCTCAAGAATAGGTTTGATGCGTTGAACACTGATGACCGAAGACCGGATGAGTTGTGGGATGACATCAAGGACATCATACATGAACAAAACAAGAGGTCATGAAAAAGACAGGAGGGAGGCAGAGCGAAGATGGGAAAATAGACAGACACTTCTGGTGAGCCCTCTTTACAACAAAGACCAGAAAAAACTAGTGAAATGAGTATATTTGTGACAAGCTGGGAGCCCTGAGCTTCAAAGGTAAGCTTAGAAAACAAACTGAGGGGCAGGGGGAGAAAGAGACCATTCAGAAGTGAAGAGGACTTACCGGACCTGAAACACGGGGAGCCATCAGGCACCATTCCCGGAGCAGTGGTGGCAGTGGGCTGGTACTAGCGTTCAACCGCAGTTTCCTCAGGGAGAAGCAGCCAGCCACACAGCAGACTTACACCTCTAGAACCTGAGGAGAATGGCGCTCACGGCAAAACTTAAGTATTTGCATATATTTTAACGCGCCCCCCTCCCTCAAACTGGCTTCAGTGGCTGAATTCCCTGGGCCTGTAATAGGCCCTGTTGACCCCCTAGAGCCATCCTCCCAGGCTTGGGGAAGGGAAAAAATTTGTATTTGGGGGAGAAGATAATTCGCTAGCTCCACTAACTGGGGGAACTCAGGACAGAAGCAGCTCCTGTCCAGGCATAAACCGTCCGTGGACTTTGAGCACCTTTCCCAACTGCATGGACCTGTGTGGGCCTATTTTGGGAGAATAGGCCCTTGTTGGCAGACTCCAACTATTTCAGCTGTGCAGTGGAGAGGTGGGTGTTTGATGTTTGACATTGTTTTGCCTATTAAACAAGGTCATCACCTACCCACATCAGGGACCTAAGGACTGGTAGCTCCACTCAGGTCACCCAGCCACCTGCAACAGGGGTCCAAAGATAACTGGTACCTCCCAGTCCCTACAACCAAAAACTTTGGGTGCCCATGGTCCATCTGCAGAACCCACCCACCTGCATGCTCTAGGAAACAGGGATGCACATTCCTCAGAGTCACTCAGGGTTGGTTCTCAGTCCCCTGCCTTGTTCCGAGCATGACCCTCTGCTGCAATCAGATACCAGTATACACGCCAATCACCCCTGCCCCTCTAAGACTGTAGGACAGAGCCTGTACCACACACTTGATGATCAGCTACCTGGAAACCTGAGCTGAATTCATAAAAGAAAACTGAATGGACTCCTAGACCAATATACTTGATAACAGCTCTAGCCATCTGGGGACAGGACGTCAGAGCTCCAAATGTGAAAATAATCAAGCTAGGTCACTCAAGCAACCCATAGGGGTATACCAAAACAAAACAAAGCAAGAAGCTATGACACAGTAAGCAAGCATAAACTAATACAATAACTTATAGATGGCTCGGAGGAAACAGTCAATATCAAGTCACATAAAGAAACAGACCATGATCACCTCAACAGGCTCTCAAAACAAAGAATCTAGGGATCTTCTAGATGAAAGTGCATTCCTGGAATTACCAGATACAGAATACAAAAGTTTAATATACAGAACCCTTCAAGACATCAGGAAGGAAATGAGACAATATGCAGAACAAACCAAGGAACACACAGATAAAGCAATTGAAGAAATTAGAAAGATTATTCAGGAACATAATGAAATGTTTAATAAGCTGGAAAAATCCATAGGCAGACAGCAATCAGAAATTCAGAAGATTTACAATAAAATTACAGAATTAGACAAATCAATAGAAAGTCAGAGGAGCAGAATTGAGCAAGTAGAAGCTAGAATTTCTGAACTTGAAGATAAATCACTTGGCACTAATATATTTGAAGAAAAATCAGATAAAAGAATTAAAAAAAAAATGAAGAAACCTTAAGAATCATGTGGAATTCTATCAAGAGAAATAACCCACAAATGATTGGAGTACCAGAATAGGGAGGGATAACAGAAAATACAGAGAAAATTGTTGAAGATTTGTTGGCAGAAAGCTTCTCTGATACTGTGAAAGATGAGAAGATATCTATCCAAGATGCTTATCGAACTCCATGTAAGGTAGATCTTAAAAGAAAGTCACCAAGACATATTATAATCAAACCACACATTAGGTCATAAAGCAAGCCTTAGCAGAATCCAAAACACTGAAATATTATGAAGCATCTTCTCTGAGCCTAAGGCCATAAAAGTGGAAATCAATAATAGGAAAAGCAGGGAAAAGAAATCAAACACTTGGAAACTGAACAATACCCTGCTCGAAGAAGACTGGATTATAGCAGACATTAAGGGTGGCGTAAAGAAATTCAGAGAATCCAATGAGAATGAAAACATTTCCTATCAGAACCTTTGGGACACAGCAAAAATGGTGCTCAGAGGCCAATTTATATCAATAAATGCACACATCCAAAAAGAAGAAAGGGCCAAAATCAAAGAATTATCCCTACAACTTGAACAAATAGACAGAGAGCAACAAAAGAAACCCACAGTCACCAGAAGAAAACAAATAATAAAAATTAGAGCTGAACTAAATGAAATAGAAAACAGAAAAACAATTGAAAGAATTAAGACCAAAAGCTGGTTTTTTGGAAAAATAAAAAAAAAAATGATAAACCACTGACCAAACTGACAAAAGAAAAACAGGAGAGGGAGCAAATTACCCAAATAAGAAATGAAATGGGCGATATTACAACAGACCCAATTGAAATTAAAAGAATCATATCAGATTACTATGAAAAACTATACTCAAACAAATTTGAAAACCTAGAAGAAATGGATGAATTCCTAGAAACACACTACCTACCTAAATGAACACAAACAGAAGTAGAACAACTAAATAGACCCATAACAAAAGAAGAAATTGAAAAGGTAATCAAAAAACTCCCCCCAAAAAAGCCCTGACCTGGACGGCTTTACTGCAGAGTTCTACCAAACTTTCAGAGAAGAGTTAACACCACTACTACTAAAGGTATTTCAGAGCATAGAAAAGGACAGAATACCACCAAACTCATTCTATGAAGCCACCGTATCCCTGATACCAAAACCAGGTAAAGACACCACAAGAAAAGAAAATTATAGACCTATATCCCTCATGAATGTAGTTGCAAAAATCCTCAACAAAATTCTAGCCAATAGAATTCAACAACATATCAAAAAAAAAAATTCTCCATGACCAAGTGGGATTTATACCAGGTATGCAAGGATTTTTTTTTTTTTTTTTTACGCGGGGATGGTTGAACATTAGAAAAACAATTAGTGTAATCCACCACATACATAAAACAAAAGACAAGAATCACATGATTTTATCAATTGATGCAGAAAAGGCATTTGACAAAGTTCAACACCCATTGATGATAAAAAAAAAAAAAAAAAACTCTCAGCAAAATAGGAATAGAAGGAAAATTCCTCAACATAATAAAGGGCAATTATACAAAGTCAACAGCCAAAATCACTCTAAATGGAGAGAGCCTGAAAGCATTCCCATTGAGACTGGGAACCAGACAAGGATGCCCTTTATCACCACTCTTACTCAACATTGTGTTAGAGGTTCGAGCCAGAGCAATTAGGCTACATAAAGAAATAAAGGGCATCTAGATTGGCAAGGAAGAAGTCAAAGTATCTCTATTTGCAGATAACATGATCTGATATACAGAAAACCCTAAGGAATCCTCCAGAAAACTACTCAAACTAATAGAAAAGTTCAGCAGAGTATCAGGATACAAGATGAACATACAAAAATCATCTGGATTCCTGTATACCAACAAAAAGAACATCGAAGAGGAAATCACCAAATCAATGCCATTTACAGTAGCCCCCAAGAAGATAAAATACTTAGGAATAAATCTTACCAGAGACATAAAAGACTTACACAAAGAAAACTACAGTATACTTCTGCAAGAAACCAAAAGAAACTTACATAGTGGAAAAACATGCCTTGCTTATGGATAGAAAGACTTGCATTAGAAAAATGTCTATTCTACCAAAGGCTATCTATAGATTTAGTGCAATTCCAATCCAAATTCCAGTGACATTCTTTAATGAGATGGAGAAAGAAATCATCAACTTCATATGGAAGGGAAAGAGGCCCCGGATAAATAAGGCATTACTGAAAAAGAAGAACTAAGTGGGAGGCCTTACTTTACCTGATTTTAGAACCTATTATACTGCCACGGTAGTCAAAACATCCTGGTACTGGTACAACAACAGATACATGGACCAATGGAACAGAATTGAGAATCCAGACATAAATCCGTCCACATATGAGCAGTTGATATTTGACAAAGGCCCCAAAACAGTTAAATGGGGGAAAAGACAGTCTTTTTAACAAATGGTGCTGGCATAACTGTGTATCTAACCCCCCAAAAATGAAACAAGACCCATACCTCACTTCATGCACAAAAACATGCTCAAAATGGATCAAAGACATAAATATAAAATCTAAAATGATAACGATCACGGAAAAAAAATTAGGCACAATGTTAGGAGCCCTAAAGATGGCATAAACAGTATATAAAACATTATTAAGAATGCAGAATAAAAACTAGATAATTGGGAGCTCCTAAAAATCAAGCACCTATGCTCATCCAAAGACTTCACCAAAAGAGTAAAAAGGCTACCTACAACCTGGGAAAAAGCTTTTAGGAATGACATTTCCAATCAGCGTATGATCTCTAAAATCTAGATGATACTGCAAAAATTCAACTACAAAAATGCAAATAACCCTATTAAAAATGGGCAAAAGATATGAATAGACACTTCACTAAAGAAGACATTTCAGGTAGCTAACAGATACGTGAGGAAATGTTCACGATCATTAGCCATTAGAAAAATGCAGATCAAAACTACAATGAGATTTCATCTTACTTCAACAAGGCTGGCATTAATTCAAAAAACACAAAATAATAAATATTGGAGAGGCTGTGGCGTGATTGGAGCACTTATACACTGTTGGTGGGAATGTAAAATGGTACAACCAATTTGGAAATTGATTTGGCGCTTCCTTATAAGGCTAGAAATAGAACTACCATACGATACAGCAATCCCACTCCTTGGAATATATCCTAGAGAAATAAGAGCCTTTACACAAACAGATATATGCACACCCACGTTTATTGCAGCACTGTTTACAATAGCAAAAAGCTGGAAACAACCAAAGTGCCCATCAATGGATACATGGATAAATAAATTGTGGTGTATTCACACAATGGAATACTACACATCAATAAAGAACAGTGATGAGTCTGTGAAACATGTCATAACATGGAGGAATCTGGAAGGCATTATGCTGAGTGAAGTCAGTTGGAAAAAGACAAATATTGTATAAGACCACTATTATAACTATTATAAGAACTTGAGAAATAGTTTAAAGTGAGAAGAAAACATTCTTTTGTGGTTATGAGGAGAGGAGGGTAGGAGAGGGGTATTCACTGATTAGACGGTAGATAAGAAGTACTTTAGGGATTCGACTGTGTGGATCATAACAAGTTATGGATAGACAGCACACAATACAGGGGAGGTCAGCACAACTGGACTAAACCAAAAGCAAAGAAGTTTCCTGAATAAACTGACTGCTTCCAAGGCCAGTGCAGCGGGGGCAGAGGTTTGGGGACCATGATTACAGGGGACATCTAAGTCAATTGGCATAATAAAATCTATTAAGAAAACATTCTGCATTCCACTTTGAAGAGTGGCTTCTGGGATCTTAAATGCTAGCAAGCAGCCATCTAAGATGCATCAATTGGTCTCAACCCACCTGGAGAAAAAGACAATGAAGAACACCAAGGACACAAGGTAATTACGAGCCCAAGAGACAGAAAGGCCCACATGAACCAGCGACTATATCATCCTGATACCGGAAGAACTAGATGGTGCCCGGCTACAACAGATGGCTGCCCTGACAGAGAACACAACAGAGAACCCCTGAGGGAGCAGGAGAGCAGTGGGATGCAGACCCCAAATTCTCATAAAAAGACCAGACTTTTAATGGTCTGACTGAGACTGCAAGGACCCCGGTGGTCATGGCCCCCAGACCTTCTTTTGGCCCAGGACAGGAACCATTGCCAAAACCAACTCTTCAGACGTGGATTGGACTGGACAATGGGTTGGAGAGGGATGCCGGTGAGGAGTGAGCTTCTTGGATCAGGTGGACACTTGAGACTAGGTTGGCGTCTCCTGACTGGAGGGTAGATGAGAGGGTAGAGGGGGTTAGAAGCTGGCGAAATGGGCATAAAAAGAGAGAGCGGAGGGAGAGAGCTGGCTGTCTCATTCGGGGGAGAGTAATTGTGAGTATGTAGCAAGGTGTATGTGGGTTTTTATCTGAAAGAGTAACTTGAATTGTAAACTTTCACTTAACTACAATAAAAATTATTAAAAAAAAAGGAAAGAAAGAAATGACCAAAATGAATGTCAGAAGAGACTCTGAAGCTTGCTTTTGAATGTCGATCAGTTAAAGCAAAAGGAAGAAATGATGAAGTAAAAGAACTGAACAGATTTCAAAGGGTGGCTTGAGAAGATAAAGTAAAGTATTATAATGACATGTGCAAAGAGGCAAAGAGCCAGAGATAGATAGAAAACCAAAAGGGAAGAACATGCTCAGCATTTCTCAAGCTGAAAGAACTGAAGAAAAAAATCAAGCCTCAAATTGAATAGTGAAAGATTCTATGGGGAAAATATTAAATGACACACAAAGCATCAAAAGAAGATGGACGGAATATGCAGTCACTATACCAAAAAGAATTGGTCTACATTCAACTATTTCAGGAGGTAGCATATGATCAGGAACCCATGGTACTGAAGGAAGAAGTCCAAGCTGCACTGAAGGCATTGATGAAAAACAAGGCTTCGGGAATTGACAGAACACCAATTGAGATGTTTTGACCAATGGGTGCAGCGCTGTAAGTGCTTAATGCCCTGTGCTAAGAAATTTGGAAGACAACTACCTGGCCAACTGACTGGAAGAGATCCATATTTATGCCTATTCCCAAGAAAGGTGATACAACTGAAGTGTGGAAATTATTGAATGATATCGTTAATATCATATGAAAGCAAAATTTTGCTGCAGATCATTCAGATGCAGCTACAGCAGTATATCGACAGGGAATTGCCAGAAATTCAGGCCAATTTCAGAAGACATGGAACCAGGGATGTCATTGCTGATGTCAAATGGATCCTGGCTGAAAGCAGAGAATGCCAAAAGGATGTTTACCCGTGTTTTATTGACTAGGCAAAGGGATTCGACTCGGTGGATCATAACAAGTTATGGGTAACATTGCGAAGAATGGGAATTCCAGAACACTTAATTGTGCTCATGAGGAACCTGCACATAGATCAAAAGGCAGTTGTTCGGACAGAACAAGGGGATACTGCGTGGTTTAAAGTAAGGAAATGTGTGTGTCAGGGTTGTATCCTTTCACCATATCTGTTCAGTCTGTATGCTGAGCAAACAATTCGAGAAGCTGGACTATAGGAAGAAGAACGGGGCGTCAGAATTGGAGGAAGACTCAATAACAACCTGCATTATGCAGATGACACAGCCTTGCTTGTTGAAAGTGAAGAGGACTTGAAACACTGATGAAGATCAAAGACCACAGCCTTCAGTATGGATTACATCTCAACATAAAGAAAACAAAAATCCTCACAACTGGGCCTATAAACAACATGATGCTAAATGGACAAAAGATTGAAGTTGTTGAGGATTTCATTTTATGTGGATCCACAATCAACACTCGTGGAAGCTGCAGTCAAGAAATTAAAAGACGCATTGCTTTGGGCAGTCTGCTGCAAAGGACCTCTTTAAAGTGATGAAGACTAAGGTGCACCTGACTCAAGCCAGGTATTTTCAATTGCATCATATGCATGTGAAAGCTGGACAATGAATAAGGAAAACAGAAGAAGAATTGACGTCTTTGAATTGTGGTGTTGGCAAAGAATATTGAATATACCATGGACCCCCAAAAGAACAAACAAATCTGTCTTGGAAGAAGTACAACCAGACTGCTCCTTAGAAGCAAGGATGGTGAGACTGCGTCTTACATACTTTGGACATGTTGTCAGGAGGGATTAGTCCCTGGAGAAGGACATCACCCTTGGCAAAGTACAGGGTCAGTGAAAAAGAAGGCCCTCAATGAGATGGAGTAACACAATGGTTGCAACAGTGAGCTCAAGCGTAACAAATATTGTGAGAATGGTGCAGGACTGGGTAGTGTTTCATTCTGTGGTACATAGGGTCACTATGAGTTAGAACCGACTCGATGGCACCTAACAACAACAACAACAATGAGGTATATGATCAATTTCATTCAGTAATGTTTTTAGCATTTGGTGGGTGTTAGTGTTTTAGGTACCTATTGCTACATTATAAGGCATCCTAAAAATTTAGTCGCAGAAAATGACAATAATTTAATTATGCTCATGGATTCTGTAGGTCAGAAATTTGGGAATGGCATGGCCATGCCAGCTCTTTTCTGCTCCAGAATTTCATGATTTCCAGGAACTCACCTGGAATGGCTGGGATGGCTGAGTTTGGGATGCCTGGGACAGGAATATTCACTGTCACTATGGCTTCTCGCCCACGTATCTGGATCCTGGGCTGGGATGGCTAAATAAAGGTGTAGGCTTGGACGGTTTACTAAAGAATCTATATGCGGCGTCTTTAACATGGCATTCTCAGAGTAACTGGACTTTTTATGTGGTGGCTCAGGGCTCCAAGAGTGAGTATTCCCTGCAAACAAGGTAGAAGCTGCATGACCTTTTTATGACTTACTCTTGAAAGTCACAGATATCACTCTTACTGTGCCTTATTTGTAAAAGTTTCTCCATATTTAAAGATAGGACATAGATTACATGTCTCTGTGAAAGGAGCACCAAAGAATTTGCAGCCATGGTTTAAGCCCTCCATAGCCAGTTATCACTTAAGCTAGTGTCTTAGTGGACAAAACCATTAAGATTCCTGCCTACACAGGGCTGATCTTGAGAAACAGAGAGACCTGAGCAAACAAACACACAAACGAAAATATACATACAAACATTATAATTAAATTTCAACAAAAGCATTAAAGGAAATAAACAAGATGATTTGGTCAGTGTTTAATAGGACATGGCAGAATGGTGGGACAAAGCAGGAAGTGGTCAAAACATACTTCTCTGAGGAGGTATTCAAGCAGAGAGTTGAAGGATAAGAAGGAGTCAGCCATGTAAAGCCAAGGGAAAAAAACACTCTAGGTGAAGAGGAAAATACAAAACTCTGGGGCAGGAATAAACTTAAGCAAAAGAATGAAAAGAAGCCAGTGTTCTGGAACAGAATAAGTGTTCGGAAAAAGGGTATGAGATGAGGTTGCAGAGGTTAGTCGCAGGCCACATAAGACCGTGTGTGTCCTCATAAGAAATGCAGCTTCTGTCCCAAGTATAGTGGAACATAGGTAAAAGATTTTGAAAATATCTCTGTGACATGGTTTAGAATGATTGGGGTGGGACAAGAGTCCCAGTGCTCCTAGCTGGAGACCAGTTAGGCAGATACAGTAAAGTCTTAGGCAAGAAATCCCGGATGCTTAGGTGAGGATGGAGTTCACGGAAAATGGATTGCATACATATTAACTTAGAGGCAAATAAATAGAATTTTCTAAGAGTTTTGAAGTGGGAAATAATGAAAAGGAGACAAAGATAACTTCTAGCTATTTGGCTTGAGCAATTGGTTGATTTTGCTGCCATTTCCTAAGATTCCCTCTTCCATTTTATTGCTGGTCGATCATTTATGTTTCCTCAAGCATTGTGTCCATGTGGATGCTTTTGATTGCAAGAAACAAAAAATCTTGACTCAAAATGACTTAAACAATGTGATGTTTATTTTACCTATAACAAATTTCAGAGGTAGGTTGGGCTTAATGATGTCGCTATAGACTCAAAATTTTTCCATGTATCCATTCTGCCTTCTTAGTATTAAACTAATTTTATTCCTTATTACCTGTGGCTACAATGTGGCTGCCAATAATGTCTGGGGCTATATAGTTTGTTGTTTATCTCCTGCAAAAGAGAGACAGGGACAAACACAAAGACTGAGTCCTCCACGCATAGACTGAGACCTTACATTTGGGCTAAGTTAGGTCACCTCTGAACCAATGTAAGTCGCTCAGAGGAGACCATGGGCTGTTGGCATGGACCATTTAGAACCTGTATCTGGAATAGGTGATAATGCTACCTTTCCTTGAGTCTCATAGGAGAAGTGTAGCTACCTGAACAGATGAAGAGTTCTGTAAATAATAAAGGAGAAATGGATGCTGGTTGCCTAATAAAAGCTATTGAGAGCACTTATGAGGCTACATCTGGATCTAGAGGGAAAAATTGCCTTTGTCCAAAGGAATAACTAAGTTGTGAGTATTTCAGGTATTGTGGCTGGCAGGAGGAGAAGATAAGTTTTTGATAAGAGGCATTTTGCTGATAGTTAAACAATTTATAGGTAACATCTCTCCTTTTATGTGGTAGCTTACCTCTTTTCCCTCCCCAAAATTTGGTGCAGTGGAAAAGCAATGTATTATAAAAGAAAAGCCTTGGTTTTCTAAGGACCAGAGACTCATGGTATCAAGTGGTAGATGATAAAGTTGAAAAGGTGTAAAGGTCAACACTGGATTACTCAATGATCCAAAGAAGATGTCAGGCTATAAGGTGATATTTAGGTATCCCTAAGGCATTGTTGTTTCAGGGAGATAACTCTACCCAGTATACTGAGATGCCGTGAGCACTCCCTTTGTATCCTTTCAAAATATCCATCAATACCTGCCCCCATCCTCCATTAGAGTCTGGATAAATACATTTTTGTGGGTCAAAAAGAAAAGTGCATTCAGGAGGAGAAACTCTAGTGAAAATGGGTAACCATCACCTTATGCTTACATCTGAGCTTTTGCAATTCCCTGGTGATGCTTTGACAATGTCCTTCCCTACTTCCCCCCTATGCCCGGTCTCCCAGAATGTTCTTAAGGGGAAAGTGTTATTTCTCACATTATTAAATAATTTCCATATAATCAAGGCACTCTGGTAGATTCAGAATCACAGTCTTGGAGTCAGACCTGGACTTGAACTATACCTCAGTTACCAGGGACTAGGGCCATGCCACTTCACCTGTCTGAGCTTCAATTTTCTCATTGAAGCCTCAATATCCTCATCCTTAATGCCATCTGCCTCTAGGGCTGTGTGAGGTAAAATGAAATGATGTCTATAAGGCATTTAGCACAGTACCTGAAACATAGTAAGTGATCCAAAAATAGTAATTAGAAGATAGGAATGGCGGTGATGGAATCAAAGCAACAGACTCGAGGATTTAGAAAAATTAAAACCAAAAGTATTTGGAGAACCAACCCGCCTTTTTAGGCTTCTGAGAGCACGGTTCTGCTTTTTTCTTAAAGGAAACTATGCATTTTCACTAATACTGTTGTGGATCAGAATTGACTCAACAGCAACTAACAACATGTAGTTAAAAATACCATTGATTAAAAAATATCCTATGGATTTCGATACAACTTTTCAAGATAAAATAGTTGTAGTACCATGTTAAATGTATGCACCCATGATAAGACTCATTCTAATTTCAGAAATAGGAAAAATCTGGAAAACTTTACATCTTAGAACTGAGTAAATTGGTTATTTTTGAGTGTGGGCTATGTACTAAGTATATTACTTTATTACATCATATGAGACCGTTTGAAAACCACTCGACTCGATGGCACTGTGTTTATTATTCTCCTAGTGTATCTAAGCATTTCTATTCCTTATGCACTTTTAGTTAACAAGAAAAACTTGTCACCTCTTTATTTGAAGTTACTCATTGATAGAACTTAATAAAAAACCCATGATAGGATTACTTTATCCTAAATATATTACATTTATTTATGATTACGATGTGCTGAGAACCCTACATTCATTATCACCTTTAATTTGGTATTGATACTGTGAGATATAATTACTAATACCATTTTGTAGAAGAGGAAACAGAATTGCCCAATATCCCCCAACTAGCGGGTAGTAGAAAGACTAGAACCAAGGTTTCGAACTGATTTGAAATGGTTCAGTCATGGCTGTAGTAAACAAGGCAGCATATGCATAGCATAGCACCCAGATCTGCTGCCCCTGGAATTTTTACAAGAGTAGGAAACAAATAGCAGTGCCCCCCAAAAGACGGCTGCTGACTGGCATCTTTGAATGTGTCTTGTTCTCCACGGACCTGTCAATAATCCGATCTCCTGCATCGGGTTCCTGAAAGCTCCAGGTGCCTGGTGCAGGAGAAGCCTGAAAGTTGCAGAAGCCTGATACATGAGATTGGATTATTGGCAGGACTGTAGAGAGTGACACACATTCAGAGCAGCATGGTCCACGGCCATCTTTTTTCAGTGCACCACTGTTTGTTTCCTCTTCCGATCAATATTCCCCAGGCAACAGATTTGGTTGCTCTACGATGCATCCGCTGCCCTCGTCTATGACAGCCACGACCAGACTGTTTTGAACCAGTTAGAAGCCTTGATAGAACCCAGGTTTATCTGACTAAGAAGCCTGCACTCCACGATATTTTTGCTAAACCTTCTCTGTGTGGTTTCCCTTAGAATCAATCAAATTCCTCACCCCTTTCAGCAAAAAGACTAGGAGTAATTTTCAGAACTCAAATAAGCCAATCACCCAGTCCCAGGCCCCTCTACCCCAGTTACTTTACTAGTTGCCTCTGACATCTATAATTAACATGTGTCTCTAAGAAATGGAGGGGAAAAAAACCACAGAGGTAATTCCTGCACTGTTGGCTTGCTCTGCATAAAGTAACTGCCCACATTTAAGCTTTCAAGGAGAAGGGCCTCCCTGGATAAAGGGGAGTTAGAGGAAGGGTAAAGATAGAACATGGTAGGAGAGGGTCTAGTAAGGAAAAAGGAGGGTTTAATTTATAGTCATGCTGCTAGTTTGAAGCTGTGACAATGTGGTAATTTCTTCTTCTAATTAGATTTGTAAAGTTTGTGTTAAGCATCAACAAATAAAAAGTGATTTGTAGGTTTAGTTGAAGGAAATAGAAAAAGAATGAGAGAATCCAGGCATGGCATCCAGAGAGGGATTTGAATGCCTATACTTTTGTGGCAAAAAGTGGTGAATCTTGAGGTTTCAAATGAGACTACCAAAGAAAGGTAAGAGTGGACTCAGGTATTCAACACATCTTGGAGAAATGTAGTGAAGAACAGTGCAGTGGTTGATTAGTGATGTTTGCCATGGGCATGATATCAAAGAGTGGGAGGACACGTATCGGTTATCTACCGTAATGGACCTTGAAATAACAGCTAAGATCATTTCTATAACCTAATCTTACCTGATATAGCATGAAATAATCAAGACTGATTTATAAAAAGAAGAGCTCACCATTGATGAATAAAGGAGAACTACTGAGACAAGGGGATTGTGGTCTCCAGGGAAATATAAAATTTATGTATGAAAATGGAAAAAGTTTTTCCAGCCACCGAAGAAGCCAGTTGGTGACCTGACTCTCTTAGAAGAAGGCTAACTTCTCTAAATTATTTAAGAGTGAAAAAGATAGAAAAAAAGTTTTCTTTTCCTTCCAGCTTTTGGTCCCTAGGGATACAAAGAAGCCATGGTGGCACAGTGGTTAAGAGCTTGGCTGCTAACCTAAAAGGTTGGCAGTTCAGATTCACCTATGGGGCAGTTCTACTCTGTTCTATAGGGTCACTACGTACTGGAATCGACTCAATGGCAAGAGGCTTGTTTTTTCTGGTTAAAGATACAAAACATGTCTATGTTGTAATCCTGGCTTCCCCAAAGTATTCAAGGCATTCAGCCAGCTTTGTTACAGTGGTGGAAATTTGCTGAATGTTCTAATGAAATTAAGGGTTGATGAATGTATTAACTATGTTAATTGGATTTTTCTTGCATAAAATCCTGGTTGTTAATTGGTGGGAACTTTGGAAAGAGCAACGGAGGTTTTTAATCTTAGCAGAGAAAAACAAGTGAATGTTAGCAATTGGTGAATGTTTTGGAAATAGTATAACATAAATCTCAACCTGAAAGGAATTCCTTGGAGGCTTATAGAAATACATCTTAAAGATAAGGTGAATCTTTCATTGATGCTTTAAAGTAGCTCTGAATGCATTACCTAAGAAGTATCAGGGTCTATTATGAAAAGAACATGACTAAGACGAAATCTAGTTCTATTTTTAGTGGTTGAACATTCCAAACAAAATGGAAACATATTCAAATATACAGAATACAGAAAAGTGGAGTCGCTTTGGATGACAGAGTGAACGGAGAACATAGAGTCCTACCCAATAGGCTCTTTTACCCAACTGGGCTTTTTTGCAGAATATTTGAAACCCCTAGTCTTGTTCATTATATAAAAAGAGAAATTGCTATTCAGATGGGCTTAGTGACTTACTCAAGATTACACATTTAGATGGTGACTAAGTCAAAGTCTATCTAGGCAGGATGACTCACAAATCAATGCTCCTTCTAAGCTAGAACTTTTGGCCATACACCTGTATCTTAGTATTCTTATACGCTATACTTTTATACTGTCTTTATCTTTACTTAAATCAGTGGGGTTTTTCTTTTCTTTTTAAATTTTGTGTCCATGACTTGTTTATTTTAGAATCCATTTGAATCTCCTAAGACTCAAAAGCATTGATATTTGTACGTTTTAATGTGCTATTTATTTCATATTATTTGTTTTTATATATTAATATATTCTTCTTAAAGGTAGAGGTTCAGTGCCTAGCATATCCGAACTCCTTAATGGGCATGTGTTTAACAGAACTGGGTATGTATTAATAATCTGAAACATATATTCATAGAAATGCTTATCTTTTAAAGAATGAGTTCATAAAATGATCCCACCCTAGGCATCCCTGTTCCCAATATTTTATGAAAATTTTGAACATCAGGGTCACTAGTTGACTGCAGCCGTAATTTGGTTCATTATGTATGGCTGGTCTTTTTAGATCTATCTTTTTCTTTGAATATGTCTCATCTTTCTAATTAATGTGCCTGAGTTTCTTCTTCCATTATTGTATTGTCCTGTTGTGCATATGCTCTCATATTACTATCAGAGACAATCATAATATTTAACAACTGTCATACAACACAGAGCCTGCTCAATCAGAGTGAATACAAGGTATAAAAAAAAAAAATTATGGTGGTTATATCTCTGCCTGCTAGATGAATTCAATTGTGTATGTCACGTACCCCAAACGGAGCAGAGAGCAGGCTCCAAAGGGTGGCCTTTTTTCTCCCGCCTTGCCAGCTTTGCCCCTTACTCAGCATGTCTGTCCCTCTTCCCACCCCTAATGTGTGTTATACCAGAAGTTCCAGAAAATAGTAATCTTACTGAAGATTTTGTGGCAAATAGTGAATGAGGATTTTTACAGTACAGTCAGCCCTCTGTACTCACGGATTCTGCACCTGCAGATTCAGCCAGTCGTGGACTGAAAATACTGGGGGTGAGGGGAGAAAGTTCCAAAAAGCAAAACTTGAATTTTCCCCGAGCCAAGCGCTACACAGAATCCACGCGAATGAAATGAAGTGTAGGCATACCCCGCTGTAGCCTCCCACCGTGTCGTGGATCCTCAGTCTCTCTCTAGCACACATCATCTGAGGATTGTTTGCCTCATTTGTTCACTCCTTGTGTTGTGTACACCCTTTGTTTCTACGAAAAAAAACGGCTCCTAAAAAGCAGTAAAGTGATCAAAGCAGTCCCTCAAAGGCTAAGTGAAGGGGTTTGAGGAGAGTGAGAAGAAGGCATGTAAGGCTAGTAAGCGATGGCTGGCTAGTTATGTAAAGCACTACATCCTCAAGAACTTCAAGATCAGGGTGAATCGGCAACGGCTAGTTCCGAGGCAGCATTTCCCATAAGAGCTCAAGAAACTCATGGGAAGGAAAAGCTACCTTCCAGAGCAAGTCTTCGATTGTAATGAAACAACAATTTACGTAGAATTTACATTGCATTAAGTATTATAAGTAATCTATAGATGATTTAAAGTATACATGAAAATGTGCGCAGGTTATATGCAAATATTATGCCGTTTTATATGAGGGACTTGAGTATACATGGATTTTGGTGTCCACAGGAGTCCTGGAACCAACTCCTCGTGGATACCGAGGGATGACAGTACAAAGAATTTCAGTTTCCAAATACACATCACATTATCACACATTCGTTCAACAAACGTTTATTGAATGCCTTCAATGTCCCAGAATCTCTCTTCTCTCCAGTAACTATCAGCTTCTCTGTCCTGGATCTCTCACTCTCCCTCCCACCCTCCAGAATGGGCAGCCACCAGCCCCATCCTCCCCACCTATCCTCCTCCATTTTCACCTTATCTTTGTGTTCTTTCTGCCACAACCCAGCTTTAAAAAAAAAAAAAAACCCAAACCAAACTCATTGCCATGGATTCTATCCTGACTCATGGCAACCCTATGTGTTACAGAGTAGAAGTGTGCATCATAGGGTTTTCTTGGTTATTATCTTTATGGAAGCAGGTTGCCAGGCCTTTCTTCTGCAGCACCACTGGGCAGGTTTGAACCATGAACCTTTTTAGGTTCATAGTCGAGTGCAAACCATTTGCATCACCATGAGGCTACTGCAGCTATACCCGTCACTTAATACATTCTTCATATAGTAGAACAAGTGCAGAAAGATGATTAGTGTTCGCTAATAAATGTTCCTCCACTTATTAGGAGTTAGCTTCCTTAGAAACTGAAAAAGGAAAAATGATTATCTTTCTGTCAGAAGATACCACTTTTAAGGGTTCTCTTAAAAAAAATACAGTAGAGCACATGTAAAATATGCTCTGATATGCTGAACAAAAAAACGTAGAAGTTAATTCGGCAATCTTCCCATTCTCAAAAGGTATACTAAGATGTATACCATGTTTGATGCTGATATTTTGCTTAATGAAAGGCATTAATTCAACTCTTCATTCGTCAGTTTTTTATAGCTAAACCCTGGTGGTGTAGTGGTTAAGAGCTACAATTGCTAGCCTAAAGGGTCTGCACTTCAAATCCGCCAGATGCTCCTTGGAAATTATGGGGCAGTTCTACTCTGTCCTATAGGGTTGCTATGAGTCGGAATCGGCTTGACAGCAATGGGTGTGCGTTGTGTGTATCTCTTGTATGCCAGAGGCTGGGAATTTGAAGGACAATAAGACAAAGCACTCACTCTCTGGTGGGGGAGATGGACAATGGGGCAGCCTGCTCAAAGCTGTAGAAGCTGTGGGAGCACATGGAAGGGACACTCAGGCTAAGGAGCATGGAGGGGTGTGGACCTGGGGAGAGGTGGAGGAAGCTCCACCGAGGAGGAAATGCCTGCAATGAGTTAGAAAGAATGAGTAGTAATTACCCATGTAAAAGGAAGTCCCAGGTAGTTGAAGCAGGTTGTGTGTAACTAAGGAAGAGCCTAATGACTTCAGGGGGCTGTAAGGTCTCAGAAGAATATGACCATGGCTGTGAATAGGGGCCTCTGGGAAAGAAGGGGGTACAGAGGTGCACAGACCAGCTCAGGGCAGGCTTGTGTGTGTTCATTTGTTTGTGTTTCATAACTTTAATTTTGAAAAAAATTCAAAATTATAGGAGAGCCATAAGGATAGTTAATGTGGTGGATTAATTATCTCTGTGTGTGGCCTTCTAGCCATGGTCTTTTAAGTCCCACCAAGGTGATTGTGTGATAGGGTAACTGCGGCCTACCAGAGGAATTGGCTATTTTGCCTTAAAAGAGAGCCAATTCCAGAGCAGAGAGGAAGAGCCCTTCACTTCTAAGGAAGGAGAGACCCAGCAGCAGAGATCTGGCAGCAAGAGATGGTGTGGTGAGTTTGCTGGCCCGTGGAGAAAGAAAGCTGATGTCTTTGGGCAGAGACTGAGGGCCAAGGAGAGGTATACCTGCAAGCATGGCTGGGGAGGGGCTATCCTGATAGAAAAACTCTGTCCTGAGGATTCTTGAGCCTGAATTGTAACTGTTACTTCCCTAATAAAGCCCTTAATTGTGAGTATGTTCTGTGAGTTTTGTGTGGCCATTGCAATGAATTATCGAAGCCGGCAGAGAGTGATTTGGGAGGGACGATTGCTGTCGGAATTAGTAAACATGGCAAAGAGAGGAGGCGTGTCTGACCTCCACCTCATGGAAATCAGTCTTGATTCTTGATTCCCCTTCCCCCTTGTGAAGTTAGAGGAGGTCAGACGCTGCCCCCATGCCATTTTCACAGTAGAAGTGGGAAAGAAAAAAACCTTCCCTAAAATTTTCATTCAGATGCACCAATTATTTTCACTTTTCCCACTTGGTTTCTGGGTGCGTGTGTGTAATTTTATTTTTGAACCATTTGAAAATGAAATGTTGATATGTTGCCCCTTTAACACTTTATACGCTTCAGTGCATATTTCCAAAGAATAAGAGCGTTTTTTTAATGTATAGCCACACTACAACTATTGAAATCAGGAAATTCAACATTGATGCAACGTTATGCTCTAATCCATAGTTCATATTTTTTCAGTTGACCCCATAATGTCCTTTATAGGTGTGTTTCCCTCTCCCTCATTTCAACATCCGATCCAGGAACACCCATTGCATTTAGTTGTCCGGTACCATTAAAAAACCGAAACCTGTTGCCGCCAAGTCAGTTCTGACTCATAGCCACCACATAGTACAGAGCAGAACAGCCCCATAGGGTTTCCAAGGATAAGGATGTAATTTTTGCTGGAGCAGACAGCCACATCTTTCTCCTGCAGAGCAGCTGGTGGGGTCAAACCACTGATCTTCTGGTTAGTGGCCCAGAACTTAACCACTGTGCCATCAGGGCTCCTTCAGATACTTCTAGTCTTTTTAAATTTAGGACAGTTCCTCAGCTTTTGTCATTCATTTCTCGGTGCTTTTGTAGAGTACAAGCTAGTTATTTTGTAGACTGTCTCTCCTTCCCATTTGTCTAATGTAATGTTAGGTACAGATTTTGCATTTTTTTGGCAAGAATACCATACAAGTGATATTGTGTCCTTCCCAAAATATCAAGTTCACAGGCACAAGATGTCCTTTTTTTTGGAATGTTAACTCTGATCGCTTGGTTGAGGTGGTGCCAACCAGGTCTTTTCATTATAGTTAATAAGTAAGTGACATTAGTAATTAATAGCAACTCTGTCGATATCATTATTCGTATAGAAATTTCAACCACTGATTTTTACATTTCTTGGTGATTTTTTGACTGAATCAAGTAGTATTACAATGACTGAAAAATGGTGATTTTTTTTTCCAGCTCTAAAACTTTTCTTCTAAAAGTATTAATTGGCATTACACTGTAAAGAAGAGTTTTCCTTTCTTCTTTATGTGTTTATTTATTATCGGCATGGAATCATCAACTTGTACTTCAAGCAATGGGTTATGATCATTTTCTGTCATTATTTATTTTAAAACTCAAACAGGGGAATCCCTTTAAGTTGGCCTCTGTGATGTTTTGACATGTTTTATTCATTTTCTTATTTCCGACACTAGAGAGTTGGGACTCATATTGTCCTTTCCATGCCCCAGCCATGAAATGGTTATTTCTGATTGTTTTATGGTTGTTAATGTTGTTAGTTGCTGTCAAGTCAATATCAACTAATGGCAACTCCACGTGGTCAAAGTATTAGAGTTTTCAAGGCTGTGACATTTTGGAAGCAGATCTTCTGACAACCTCTGGAGAGATTTGAACTACCAAACTTTTGCCTGATAGTTGAGCACTTAACTATTTGCACCACACAGGGAAGGCCTTTTTTCATGTCTGGGGTTTTGGCTATGGTACTGCCTGATGGTTGTGTGGCAGCATAGAAGGATTTACAGTGGACAAGTGCCATATTCATATTTGTGTTTGAAATCAATTTTTGTTTCAGGGCGTTTGATGGATTTGGAGGCAGTACACTCCCCAGGCAGAGGCCAGATAGAGCAGTGGCTCTCAAATATTTTGCACATTAGAATCAGCTGGAGAGCTATGAAAACTCTCCACACCCAGCTTGCATCTTTGGTCTATAAGACCAGAATCTTTGAGAGTGGCACAGAGGCATCAGTGTTTGCTTTTATAAACTGTTTAGACAGATAATTCAAGTGTGAATCCAAGGTTGAGAATCAGTAGGTTAAAAGACACTTGCAGTGGGATTCTGGGAAGATGGTGGCATAAACAGACCGTCGTTCTGTCTGCCCTCCCCCAAAATACAATAAGAAATATAACAAGGTTGTAGTAGTTGTGGTTCGTTAGTCTTTTGGACTAATCTTTCCCTTGTGTCTTTGGTTTTCTTCATTCTCCTTTGCTCCAGCCAGCATGAGACCAGTAGATATATCTTAGATGGTCACTCACAGGCTTTTAAGACCCCAGAAAAGCTCACCACAGACTGAACCCAGAACAAGTAGATGGTGCCCTGCTACTACCACAAACTGCTATGACAAGGATCATAGTAACGGCCCTGAACAGAACAAGAGAAAAATGTAGAACAAAATTCAAATTCACAAAAAAAAAAAGAAGGAAAGAAAGAAAAGACCAGACTTGCTGATTTGACAGAGACTGGAGAAACCCCAAAAGTATGGCCCCTGGACACCCTTTTAACTCAGTACTGAAGTCACTCTTAAAGTTTACCCTTCAGCCAAAGATTAGACAGGTCTATAAGGCAAACAATAACACATATAAGGAACGTGCTTCATATTTCAGTCATGTATACGAGACTGCCCAAAAGCACCTGCCCAAAAGCAAAGCTGAGAGGGCAGGAAGGGAAAGGAAAACTGGAGGAATGGTAACAGGGAAACGGGGGTGGAGAAGGGAAGAGTGTTGACACATTATGGGGCCGCCAACCAATGTCACAAAACAATTTGTGTATTAATTGTTTAATAAGAAATCAATTTGCTCTGTAAACTTTCACCTAAAGCCCACTTAAAAAAAAAAGAAGAAGAAAGGAAGAAAAGAAAGGAAATATAACAAGGAAACAGTGCTTGACTTTGAGGGACTCTGAATCAGGGAGCAAAGGAAAACAGTGAGTAGCTGCAGACATTTAGAGAAGAATTGACAACAATGCTGTTTAAACATTTCCAAAATATAGAAAAGGAAGGACTACCCTGTAATTCGTTCTATGAAGCAAACATAACCCTGCAACCAAAATCAGACAAAGACACCTCAAGAAAAGAAAACTACAGGGTAATATCTCTTATGAATATAGATGCAAAATTCTCAACAAAATACTAGCGAACAGAATCCAACAGCATATTAAAAGAGTCAAACACCATGACCAAGTGGAGTTTATTCCGGGAATGCAGGGATACTTCAACATTAGAAAATCAAAGTAATATACCACATCAATAGAACAAAGGAAAAGAAATACATGATCATCTCTATGGATGCAGAAAAAGCATTTGATAAAATCCAACTCAGTTTCTTTGATGAAAACCCTAAAGAGATTGGAATGGAAGGGAGAATATCCAATATGATTCAGGGAATACATGAAAAGCCAACAGCCAACATTATACTTAATGGAGAGAGTCAGAGAGATTTCTTTTTGAAATCAGAAACAAGGGTGCCCACTCTCACCACTTCTATCCAATATTGTATTAGAAGTACTAGCTAGAGCAATAAGATAAGAAAAATAAGTAAAAGTTATCTAGATTGGAAAAGAAGAAATAAAACTATATTCACAGATAATATGATCTTATATACAGAAAATTTCAAAGAATCTGCAAGAAAGCTTCTAAAGCTAATAGAGGAATTTGGCAAAATTGCAGCATGCAAGGTCAACAAACAAAAATCAGTTGAGTTTTTAGGAAAATTAGAGAAACAATTCCATGTACAGTAGGATCCAAGAGAATAAAATACCTAGGAATAAATCTAACCAGGGATGTGAAGGGCTTATACAATGAAGATTATAAAACACTGCTCAAAGAGATTAAAGAAGACTTAAATAAATGGAAAGATGTTCCATGTTCTTGGGTTGAAATACTTAATATTGTTAAAATACCAGCACTACCAAAAGCAATTTACAGATTCAATGCAATTCCAACAGCCTTCTTCACAGAAATGGAAAAACCAGTCCTCAAATTTACATAAAATGGCAAGAGGCCCTGAATAGCTAAAGCAGTGTTGAAACAGAGGAATAAAGCGGGAAGGCTCACACTTCTTAATGGGATTTGTTTCCTTGGTTTGGAGTTTTGGGGTCATGGTTTCATGGGACATCCCAGTTAATTGGCCTAACAAAGTGTTTAGTGCTTCTGTTCTACCTCCTAATTCATTTCATAGTGCCTGGGGTCTTAAAAGCTTGTGAGAAGCAGTCCAAGGCACAACAACTGATCTCCATTTTCCTGGAGGAACAGAAGGAGAGCCAGGAATAGAGGGAGGATATGGAATATATGCCTAATTGCCTCCATGAACAATTGCCTCTTTTGCCATGAAATCAGAAGAACAGGGTGATGCCCACCTACCATTACTGAACATTTTGATCAAAGATTCGATAGAAGAATCCTGACCCAAAGTGGAAAAATGCAGAACAGAATTTCAAATTCTCATGGACTCCAGGCTTTTTGGAGCTAACGGGGCTAGATGAACCCCTGAAACTATTGCCTAGAGACAATATTTAAAAACTTAAACCAAAATTATTATCTGAAATGTTCTCAAAACCAAACAATAGTTTAGATTAACTAGTAAAAAATGCTAGCCTTCAGCATCATGCTATTTTAAGAACTATCTATATGGGATCATAGTGACAACAGCAACTTGAAAGATTAAATAGGAAACTTAGGGGGCAATGGATTTGTTACCTGGGGAGGAACAACCCAGAAGAGGAGGGTGAGAATGGTAGCGCAACCCAAAGAATATAATCAAAGTCACTGAATTGTACGTGTAGAAATGGTTGAATTGGTGTATGTTTTACTGTGTGTATTCTCAACAACGACAACAACAAAAGACAATTGCAGTATCCAGGAATGAAATGATGAAGCCCTTGAAGCAGTAACTATGACTTGTTTTGAAAATCTTTGACCTTGGTGACAAGTCTTTGGGTGCGGGACTTGACACCACTGCTTGTTTGCCCATGTGGCATCAAGAGTTCCAAGTTCATGCATAAAAGGGAATAATTTGCTTTGCATTCTTCACATGCTTCCTACAGGAAACAAACAGAACAGTCATTTTTTTTTAATGCAAAATGCCTTAAATATACAATATCATCATCATTGTTATTTCATTGCTTGCATGAGTTAAAGGAGTAGAATACCCCTTTCACACTTTACCAGATCTTTAATTTCACTGCCAGATTCAATCATTATTTCAAGCAGTATTAATTAGGCATTAAAAAAAAAGAAAATCCATTGCCATCGAGTTTCTGAAATTGAAAATACAGTAGTGAGCAAAAAAATTTTAAAAAGATAAGATTCCAGAACTAACACGTTTCTTCCAATCTAGTGGAGTGAGATAGACAGTAATTCAAAGGAAATAACTGCAAATATACAATATAAGTCCTAAAAGAAAAGAGGTATATGGCACTAAATAAAAGCCATTATAGAGTAGGGGAATTAACCAGTAATGATTAGGGATGGATTTTTTGAGGGAGTGAGGAGATAGGTGTCAATTAATCTAAGCTCTGAAAGAATATTCAAATTAACACAACAAGTAGGAGTGGTCGTCCATAAAGTAGGATAGCCATATATTTGATTTGCTTGGGTTAATTTTCCTGGTTTATGTCTGTTGCCTTGGCACCCCATCTGGCATATCATTTAACTGGACTTATTTTTTCAGCTTTATTGAGGTGTAATTGAAGCACGATAAACTGCATATGTTTAAAGTGTACAATATGATGAGTTTTGACATATGTGTATACATGTGAAACTATCACCACGACCAAGATAAATGAATGCATCCATCACCCCAGAAGTTTTCTTCTGTGAATTGCATATTCATTTTCTAAAGAGTATCTTTTGGAAAGCAAAAATGTTAAATTTTTAATGAAGTTTAACTTACTGATTTATTTTCTTTTACAGTTTGTGCTTTTTGTGTCCTATTTAAGAAACCCTTTCCAAGCCCAAGATTTGTCCTGTTTTTAATTCTAGGAAGTTTATAGTATCAACATTTACTTTCAGGTCTACAATCCAGTTCAAGATGGTTTTTTAATATGGTGTGAGGAATGGGTTGAGGTTTTGTTTTTGTTGCTTAGATTTGTTTTGCATATGGCCATTCAATTGTTGCAACACTATTTGTTGAAAATATCCTTTCCCTATTGAACTGCCTTTTTACTTTTGTTGAAAAATCAATTGAAAATATATGTATGGGTTTCTTTCTGGGCTCAACTGTCAGCGATTATTTTTTTGGAGACTGTGGCCAAGACAATTATTCAATACTTGTATCTGCAGAAGGTATATATATTGAGCACTCTGTGAAACATGACTTTTCATTTAGGCAACCGGTGCTCAAACTTTTGAATGTGCTTCAGAATCTCCTAGAGGGCTTGTTGAAAGCAGATTGCTGAGTCCCAAGCACAGGGTTTCTGCTTCAGTAGGTCTGGGTTGAGGCCCAAGAACTTATAATTCTAACAAGCTTCTAATCAGAGGGCAAATGAATGTTCTTCTAAATTCACATTGCTTGTCCTCATTTCTGAGTTTTTCTGTGAATGTACAATCAACAGAACAATAACTGTTAATGGATGGCCTCCACTAGCAAAAAACTTTGCAGACAGCTAATGATGTCTGTTTAACATCATTATCATCACTTGCTTGCAATAGACAATCAGTTCATTAGATTCTTGGTTCAATTTTTCATCTAATCCATAGAATAAAAATGAAGCTTTCCAAACTTAATTTGTTAGAGGTAAAAAATGACATTATTGTGATTGTTACTATATATTCATTAAAAAAAAAAATTCATCATTTAAAATAATTTTTATGCACTAGCAAGCAGCCATCTAAGATGTATCAATTGGTCTCAACCCACCTGAAGCAAAGGAGAATGAAGAACACCAAAGACACAAGGTAATTATGAGCCCAAGAGACAGAAAGGACCACATAAACCAGAGTCTACATCACCCTGAGACCAGAAGAACTAGATGGTGCCTGGCTACCACTGATGACTGCCCTGACAGAGAACACAACAGAGAACCCTTGAGGGAGCAGGAGAGCCATAGGATGCAGACCCCAAATTCTCATAAAAAGACCAGACTTAATGGTCTGACTGAAACTAGAAGGACTCCTGAGGTCATGGTCCCCAGACCTTCTGTTAGCCCAAGACAGAAACCATTCCCAAAGCCAACTCTTCAGATAGAGATTGGACTAGATTATAGGATAGAAAATGATAGCAATGAGAAGTGAGCTTCTTGGATCAAGTAGACACATGAGACTATGTGGGCAGATCCTGTCTGGAGGAGAGAAGGGAAGGTAGAGGGGGTCAGAAGCTGGCTGAATGGACACGAAAGTAGAGGGTGGAGAGAAGGACTATGCTGTCTCATTAGGAGGAGAGCACCTAGGAGTATATAGCAAGGTGTATATAAGTTTTTGTATAAGAGACTGACTTGATTTGTAAATTCTCACTTAAAGCACAATAAAAAAATTTTTTTAAATTTTATGACGATAATAAGAATCCACATTTTGGTGTGACAGCATTAGATTCTTAAGTGTTCTTACGAAATTACATGTGTGGAGCTGAAATGTACTTAGCATTATTTGCATAACACGCACATTTATAATTGCTTTAAAACAAAATGAAGTTTTCTACCAATCAAAATAGACACTGCAGTTGTCAACACTTACAGGTATTTTTATGTATGTATACTCAAGTAACTGAGCCACAACATTTATTTGACAAAAGTGATGTTGAATATATATATATCCTTCAGTGTGGCAGTACTTTTTCTCTTTGTTGCCCTAATTCCATTAGATATCAGAAATATTTGTGGTTTTATTAAAGACATCTTATGTGGGTAAACAAATGATGTCCCAATTGTCCAATTCTTCCAAGCTGCTGTACTGCTCCATCATCTCTAACATCAGCTACTCCCTTTCCCTTCAGCACTCTCCCTCCTGTCTTTGGGTTCCCTAATTCACTGCAATATCTCACAGAGCTCATGAACCTTATAAAGGAAATAAGTGGCTCACACGGTTTTGGAGGCTGGCAAGTCCCAAATTCATGGGTCAGGTTTAAGCTTCTCCCGACCCATGAGGCTGTAGGAGCTGACAAACCCAAATTTGCAGTTCAGGCCACAGGTAGTAGCTCACAAGGCTGCAGAAGCTTGTGAATTAGGTCACAAGATAGGCATCACGCTCAAGGGGCTGTGGAGGCTGGGGAATCCCAGAATTGGCAGGTCAGACAGCAGACCTCTGGGGAGGTCAATTGATCACAAACTGGACAAGGGATCCAGATGTAGAGAGACAGGGCCTCGGCGGGACATCAGGATATACACATATATCTTAGATACAGGCCACATCCCAGGGAAGGGGGTAACTTTAGTAAGAGTGGGGCTTGAGTCACGCCCTCCTGGAAGGCTACAACCCAGGACACACCTTATACAAATCCTGCCTCATCAACATGCAGAGATCAAGATCCACAACACATAAAATGGAGGACAACCACACAATACTGGGAATCATGGCCCAGCCAAGTGGACAGACAATCTCAACGGTCACAGGTTCCATATACCTTATTTGCATTGTCTCATTCAATCCTAGTGTGTGAGTCACACATGACTAGAAGGGCCATATTAAGTAATTCATTGTACTGCAGTGGGGAATATCTTTTGATGGAGTTCCTATTTTTAACTGCATAAATCTGTATTCTCTTTTGGACTGGAATGATACTGAGGCATATGAATTTTCTCTATCAATTTATCAAAATAATCAAATCAATCATAAATAGAGGTAACTAGTTTATTTAAAAGTTTTTATCTAGTAAAAATGTGTGTTAAAGAAAGTTACACTAAATAGAGGTTAACAGGGTGTATAAAAATATTTGGGCACATTAGACTATTTTCCACTTAACAGAATGGACCACCAATAGGTTTATGCCACACCAAGAGAGAGAAATTTCTCGAATAATTAAAAAAAAAAAAATATATATATATATATATATATATGGTCTATAGGAAAGAGTCAGTTGAAGTAAAAAAATTCAAATCTATTGAAAACAAAATGCAACTTTGATGAAAACTGCAGATAATTTTATGACAACAATAACAAAAAAAGCCATGTGGAAAAAAATATATTTTAGAGACAAATATGGCTAATAAAGTGATTAAAGTGCTTGAATGATTATTCCATTTATTTTATTTAATGTTTAATCAATGCAAAGTATTTAAAATGATTGTTCTAATATAGAAAAGTATGTTGTTTTATTTTTTACAAAATACTTTTATTTTTGAAAATAGTTTCCAAATAGGCTCACAAATATAATAAAAACGATTTAAGGACCAGTAGATATTTCAATACTATATGATTTGTAATTCTGAGCATCACTTTTCACTATCAAAATTGTCTTGCTTTGAGCCATAATCTATATTATTATCTGATGGTGAAAGGAAAGCAAAACTGGTTGAGTGACCAGCATGTGCAAAGGCTAAGGGCAGAAAAGAGCGCAGGAGATTTGTGGGTCAGACAGAAGGCTGGTGAGGCTTTTGCTTACCACAAAAAAAAAAAAAAAAGCTTCTGATAAACAGCCTTTCCCTTTTCTCCTTTCTTCCTAAGAGATTGAAATGTGTACTGCATAATAACCAGGGATATTTTCTAGCAGGTAAAAACCAACAAAAACTGGCTACTTGCATAAGATCTAGCCAATCATTTACAAAAAGCACATGTTGCCATTTAATAATTTAGTTTGCATTTCTGGGTAAGCTTCAGCTCTGAACAGGGTTTAAGCGGGCCCTATTGCATTGTTCTCTCTCTTACTCTATTTCAGCTAACATATGCTAATTTTGTCAGACACTAAGCAGAACAAAAAGAAAAAATCTCCCTTAAGGTGGCTCCTCTGAGAGCAGTTCACTGGGATAAATCCTGGCTGATGTCATTTTTAAAAGTTGCCTCTGCTCCAACGAGTGATTCTGCGGGTACGTTTCTCACCTGCCAAGAGGGTATTACTAATCGCCTAAGTAAGGAAACATGCAAATGCTTCCCTTGATTCTTATTCACACACATACACACACACACACACGACATAAATATGGCACATATATAATATGGCATATATATGACATGGAGCCCTGGTGGCATAGTAGTTAAGAGCTTGCCTGCTAACCAAAATGTTGGCAGTTCAAATTCACCAGCTGCTTCTTGGAAACCCTATGAAGCAGTTCTACTGTGTCCTATAGGGTCGCTATAAGTCAGAACTGACTTGAAGGCACCTAACAACAACAACATATGACATATATCTACTATGCAATATATATATATATAATATTTTAAAAACTATCTAAACCCTGGTGGCATAGTTTGGCTACTATCCAAAGGCCGGCAGTTCAAATCCGCCAGCCGCTCCTTGGAAACCCTATTCGGCAGATCTACTATAGGGTTACTATGAGTCAGAATCAACTTGATGGCACTGGGTTTGGTTTTTGGTTTATATATTATTTACTAGGAGCCTATAATTTTTTTTTCTATTGTTGTTAGTTGTCTTGAAGTTAGCTCTGACTCATGATGACACCAAGTGTAACAGAATGAAACTTTGCCCAGTCCTGCACCATCGTCATGCTTATTGGTATGGTTGAGTGCATTGTTGTGGCTGTGTCAATCCATCTCATTCAGGGTTCCCTCATTTGCACTGACCCTCTACTTTACCAAACATCTTGTTATTAGGTGCCATCTAGTTGATTCTGACTCATAGCAACCCTATGTACAACAGAGCCAAATACTACCCGGTCCTGCACCATCTTCACAATCATTGTTATATTTGAGCCATTGTTACAGCCATTGTGTCAGTCCATCTCATTGAGGGTCTTCCTCTCTTCTGCTCACCCTCTACTTTACCAACCACGATGTCCTCCTCCAGGGACTGGTCCCTCCTGATAACATCCAAAGCTCATGAGATGAAGTCTCAACATCTTCCCTTCCAAGGAGCACTTTGACTGTATTTCTTCCAAGACAGATTCTTTTGGCAGTCCGTAGTATATTCAGTATTCTTCTCCAACACCATAATTCAAAGATGTGAATTCTTTGGTCTTCCTTATTCATTGACCAGCTTTCTCATGCACATAAGGCAATTAAAAATATCATGGCTTAGGTCAGGCACACCTTAGTCCTCAGAGTGACATCTTTGCTTTTTAACACTTTAAAGAGGTCTTTTGCAACAGATTTGACCAATGAAATACATCATTTGATTCCCTGACTGCTGCTTCCACGGGCATTGACTGTGGATCCAAGTAAAATGAAATCCTTGACAACTAGTAGCCTACTAAGGTTCTGTTAAGAGTTGCTAAATTTTAATCTTCCTCTTCTCCACTAAGCCCATCAATTTTAGAGTTAACTGAGCTCTCTATATATTCTACTGAGAATGGACTTCACAAATTTGTTGAGAATATTGCAAATCTCTCGTGCCCTTTAATCACACCAGGTTGTTGGAATTTCTTCCATTTTCAGGAAAGATACTTGGTCAGTTTTGTAATGAGTTGGTTGTAGCCTCCAACAGCTGATCTTCCATTAGTTTAGACTGTATTTCTCTGGATTATACTGTGCTTCAGTGATAGGTATTCTCATAACACTTTGACTAATTTTATTCTCCCTCTTTATTACCAAATTCTGTTTCTCTGCACACACCCCAGAAGCTAGTGGTGTGTGAACTAGGTGAATCAAGGAGTTTGTGCCAACTAGGGAAACTAGGGTAAAATTAAAATAAAAATTAGTCCTTGGCCTTAAGGTACATTTGCCAGTAACTCAACCATGACTGGTTTAGGTGGCCTGCAGATAAAGCTATCTGGAGTAAACTTAATTGGCCATGGAGAATCAAAGGGAAATGATATTTGCTTATTTGTCTTCCTATGAAAATCATAAATACTCAGTTACTGCTGAGTAGACTATGACTCACGGTGACCTCATGTGTGTCAGAATAGAACAGTGCTCCATAGGGTTTTCAATGGCTTCTTTTTCAAAAGCATATTGCCAGGCCTTTCTTCTAAGGCACTTATGGATGGTCTCAAGTCTCCAACTTTTGATTAGCGTAAGAACACTTTACCATTTGCACCACTCATTAACTCACTTGAAATCATGAAGCACTTAATTTGTGTTGTTCTAGGAACTGAGGAAAACACAGAACATTTATTTTACAGATGCTCAACCTAGCTGGGGAAATAAGCCCTAACATAGAAAGCCTTTATATAACTCTATCAGACGGCATATACCTAAGTATTCAAAGAAAAAAAGAAACCAGAAACAGATGTTATAAAGGCTCATAGAAAATTAATGTCAGTGGAGATTTCAAAGAAAGCTTTGTAAATGAGCAGGAATTGGGATAGATTTTGAAGGACGGGTAATGTGATAGTTAAGGTTGTCTTGGCTGGGCCGTGATTCTTAATTGTTTGGCAGTTTTGATATAGTATGATGTTGTGATCACTTCCATGATAAGATTTGATATAATGTAATCACCTCCATTATGGGATCTGCTGTGAGTAGCCAATCAGTTGGGAGTGTGGCCTACATCGAATATAAGTGGATATTCTGGCAAGGCTCATGGGCTTTTGCTTACTCTGGATCCTGCAACTGGCTCCTGTTCATCCAATCTCTGGTTCTTGTGACCTCAGCTAGCAGCCCACCTGCAGTCTTGCCTACTGATCTTGGGATTCATCAGTCTTTGCAGGCTGTGAGCAACAGCCCTGCAATCTGACCTGCCAGTCTTGGGTTTGCCAGCCCCTGTAACTACATGAATCAAAAGAAGCCTCTATCCTGACCCACAGACTTGGGACATTCTAGCCCCTAAAACCATATGAGCCATTTCCTTGATATAAATCTTTCTTTCTCTCTCTCTATATATACACTTTTACTGGTTTTGTTTCTCTAGAGAACCCAGCTTAAGACAGGTAATATTTGATGAAATAAAGAGAGGAAAAGATAAAGCATTTAAGGTCACAACTTAATATCCTCAACTATCTATCCAGACATATTAAGTATTAAAACAAACACTTGTAAGTGTATGTCTGGATAAATAATTGAGGACAGTGTAGTTTAGATGTTCTAAGGACAACAAAGGTTTCTATGACTGTAATAGAGAGGATAAGTTAGAACATGTACTACATTTACTGTTAGTTAACACTGAAAAATATATCTTAGGGATTTCCTTTGAGTTTGTAAACTTCTTGAGAGCAGGCATCATCTATTTCCCACCCCACCTCCACACCTTCTGCCTCCACACTGTATACAAAATACTCAGCACAGCACTTTGTCTATGGTACTCAAAAATGTTTGGTAAATATGTCTGAAAGAATAGTTGAGCTTGACTCTGATAGAATTTCCCTTGGTTGGTAGAATATCACCTTATTTATTTATGTTAGGAATTTATTATTTATTTAGTGATATATATATATATATATAGAAACCCCAGTGGCATAGTGGTTAAATGCTACAGCTGCTGACCAAAGGATTGGCTATTTGGAAACCCTATGGGGCAGTTCTACTCTGTCCTATAGGGTTGTTATGAGTTGAAATCAACTAGATGGCAATGGGTTTAGTTCTTTGGTGGTTTATATATAATATATATATATATTTTTTTATGGCATAGTGGTTAAGAGCTATGTCTGCTAACCAAAAGGTTGGCCGTTCGAATCCACCAGGTACTCCTTGGAAACTCTATGGGGCAATTCTACTCTGTCCCATAGGGTCACTATGAGTCAGAATCAAGTTGACAGCAACAGATTTGGCTTGGTTTTATATTTATAATTTATATTTATATAATTTAGGCAGAATGGAGGTTGGTTCCTTGCTAATTCTCATCCATTGGCTAAGCTCAAACATTACCTGTAATTTTCACTTGTCATATTTTTGGTAAGGTAGAGGGTCAATGAAAAAGAGGAAGACCCTTGATGAGATGGATTGACACAGTGGCTGCAACAATGAGCTCAAACACAGCAACCGTTGTGAGGATGGGGCAGGACAGGGCAGTGTTTCATTCTGTTGTACATAAGGTCGCTATGAGTCAGAACAGACTCAATGGCACCTAACAACAACACAACAACAATATGTTTGCAACATATGGTTATGGTTATCACCTTCCTCTTAATCCAATGCACTTGACATCTGAACCACTTATATAGCAGTTGATCATAATCTGTTGTGTGGAACTGGCATGAGAGCAGAAAAAATGCAAAGATCTAAAGACCTGAGAGCTATTGCTATTTCTTTGTGACTTTGGGAGTGTCACTTATTTTCTCTGGAGCTCATATACCAACTTTTGAGATCTTGCCTGGCTTTATCACTCTCTAAAATTATTTTTCAAGAATTTGGGAGTATATACTTCCTGCTTTGAAAGGATTTCTTTTGCATTTTCTTCATGTCCTGCCCTAGATGTTTATGAGACACTCAGCAGCTGTTCCTATTCCATGAAAAATGAAGTGAGTCGATTTGGCAGCTGTTTCTATGTTGCTTTGGGATATGTGGGCATGCACTATTCTGTATAAATGGAATGTATTAATCATTCCCCATTCAAGTATTTACATTTTGTGACTTGCTTCAGAAGCTAAAAAATATATATAAAATACAAAAAAAGAAAAAAGCTTCAATTTGTGTGCAGACACCTAAAGATAATTGAATTTTAATTCCAACAGTTGCGCGAAATAATGAAAATAGTGATTTTGATACGACTTTGTTAAAAATATTCGGGGGATAAGATAAGTCTAAGGTTTGGATTTGAAACCCTCATTGTTTAAGAAGTTATGGGCAGGAGACGGGCAGGGTGAGGAAGAGAGGATAGCATATTATTGAAATACCTATAGGTCTAGATCAAAGACCAGATTTATTCCATCTGACGCCAAAGAGAAAAGGAGGAGTAATAGCTGTAAACTAGAGAGAGACATATCATAGCACTCGAACCCTGGAGAAATGGTATTTTAGTTCGTGGGAGAAGGACCTGGAGATCTGCCTCCATAAAGATTACAGCCTTCCTTCCTCCCTCCCTCTCTCCCTTCCCCTCCCTTCTTCCCTCCCTCCCTTCCTTCCTCATTCCTCCTTTCCACCCTTTCCTTCCAGCTTACTCACCAATTAATTATTTCATCCATTTATTCAACTACTGTTAGATGCTGTGCTAGATTCTTTCCACCATCATTTATGTTCGTAATGAATTGTGTTTAGTTTCTAGTAACAAAAGCCTAACTAAAGTTACTAAAACAAATTAGAGTTTTTAATTTCTCATACAATGAGATGCCTAGAGCTAGACAATCCATGACTGGGATAGCTGCTCCATGATATCATCAAGAACATAGGTTTCTTCTGCTCTCTCATCTTTAGTGCATGGTTTCAATCCTTGAGGTAACCAACCGCATGCTCCAAGGTGGTTGTTGGAGCTCTAGCTATCACATCTGAGTCCTAGAGCTCTACAGAAGAAGAAGGAGAAGGGTAAAAGGCACACCCTCCCCTCCATGTGTCTGTCAGTTTGTCATACTGTGAGGGTTTGCATGTTGCTGTGATGCTGGAAGTTAAACCACCAGTATTCAGATACCAGCAGTGTCACCCATGGGAGACACATTTCAGCTGAGCTGCCAGACTTAGACAGACTAGGAAGAAGGACCTGGCAGTCTACTTCCAAAAAGCATTAGCAAGTGAAAACCTTACAAATAGCAGTGGAACACTGTCTGATACAGTGCCGGAAGATGAGCCCCCCAGGTCGGAAGGCACTCAAAAGACGAGTGGTGAAGAGCTGCCTCCTCAAAGTAGAATCAACCTTAATGCCATGGGTGGAGTAAGCTTTCGGTACCTTCATTTGCTGATGTAGCATGACTCAAAATGAGAAGGAACAGCTGCAAATATCCATTAATAATCAGAACCTGGAATGTACAAAGTGTGAATCTAGGAAAATTGGAAATCATCAGAAATGAAATGGAACACATACACATCAATATCCTAGGCATTAGTAAGCTGAAATGGACTGGTATTGGCCATTTTGAATTGGACAATTATATAGTCTACTATGCTGGGAGTGACAACTTGAAGAGGAATGGTGTTACATTCATCACCAAAAAGAATATTTCAAGATCCATTCTGAAGTACAGCGCTGTCAGTGACAGGATAACATCCATACGTCTACAAGGAAGACCAGTTAATATGACTATTATTCAAATTTATGCACCGACCACTAAGGCCAAAGATGAAGAAATAGAAGATTTTTATCAGCTGCTGCAGTCTGAAATTGACTGAACAGGCAATCAAGATGCATTGATAATTACTGGTAATTGGAATGGGAAAGTTGGAAACAAAGAAGACAGATCAGCAGTTGGAAAATATGGCCTTGGTGATAGAAACAATGCTGGAGATCAAATGATAGAATTTCACAAGACCAATGACTTCTTCATTGCAAATACCTTCTTTCACCAGCATAAACAGCTACTATATACACGGGCCTCGCCAGATGGAACACACAGGAATCAAATTGACTACATCTGTGGAAAGAGACCATGGAAAAGCTCAACATCATCAGTCAAAACAAGGCCAGGGGCTGACTGTGGAACAGACCATCAATTGCTCATATGCAAGTTCAAGCTGAAACTAAAGAAAATCAGAGCATGTCCATGAGAGCCAAAATATGAACTCGAGTATATCCCACCTGAATTTAGAGACCTTCTCAAGAATAGATTTTATGCATTGAACACAAGTAACTAAAACCAGGCGAGTTGTAGAAGGACATTATCCATGAAGAAAGCAAGAGGTCACTGAAAAGACAGGAAAGGAAGAAAAAACCAAGCTGCATGTCAGAGGAGACTCTGAAACTTGCTCACGAACGTCAAGCAGCTAAAGCAAAAAATGATGAAGTAGAAGAGCTGAACAGAAGATTCCAAAGGGTGGCTCAAGAAGACAAAGAAGTATCATAATGACATGTGCAAAGAGCTGGAAATAGAAAACCAAAAGGGAAGAACCCATTCGGCATTTCTCAAGCTAGAAGGACACACTCGGCGTTTCTCAAGATGAAAGAACTGAAGAAAAAATTCAGGCCTCAAGTTGCAATAGTGAAGGATTCTATGTTGAAAACATTAAATGACGTACGAAGCTTCAAAAGAAGATGGAAGGAATACACAGAGGCATTATACCAAGAAGAATTAGTCTATGTTTAACCATTTCAAGAGGTAGCATATGACCAGGAACCAATGGCACTGAAGGAAGAAGTCCAAGTTGTACTGAAGGCATTGGCGAAAAACAGGACTCCAGAAATTGATGGAATATCAATTGAGATGTTTCAACAAATGGATGCAGTGCTGGAGGTGCTCACCGGTCTATGCCAAGAAATATGGAAGACAGCTTCCTCGCCAACTGACTGGAAGAGATCCATATTTATGCCTATTCCCAAGAAAAGTGGTCCAACCAAATGCAGAATTTATAGAACAATATCATTAATCTCACACACAAGCAAAATTTTGTTGAAGATCATTCAAAAATGGCTGCAGCAGTATATTGACAAGGAACTGCCAGAAGTTCAGGCCAGTTTCAGAAGAGGACATTGAACCAGGGATATCATCGCTGATGTCAGATGGATCCTGACTGAAAGCAGAGAATACCAGAAGGACGTTTACCTGTGTTTTATTGACTATGCAAAGGCATTCGACTGTGTGGATCATAACAAATTACGGATAACACTGGAAAGAATGGGAATTCCAGAACACTTAATTGTGCTCATAAGGAATATTTACATAGATCAAGAGGCAGTTGTTCAGACACAGCAAGGGGATACTGATTGGTTTAAAGTCAGGAAAGGTGTAAGTCAGGGTTGTATCATTTCACCACACCTATTTAATCTGTATGCTGGGCAAATAATCCAAGAAGCTGGACTATACGAAGAAGAACAGGGCATCAGGACTGGAGGAAGACTCATTAACAACCTGCATTATGCAGTTGATACAACCTTGCTTGCTGAAAGTGAAAAGGACTTGAAGCACTTACTAATGAAGATCAAAGACCACATCCTTCAGTATGGATTGCGTCTCAACATAAAGAAAACAAACATCCTCACAACTGGACCAATAAGCAACATCATGATAAATGAAGAAAAGAATGAAGTTGTCAAGGATTTCATTTTACTTGGATCCACAATCAATAGCCACGGAAGCAGCAGTCAAGAAATCAAATGACTCATTGCATTGGGCAAATCTGCTGCAAAGGGCCTCTTTAAAGTGTTGAAAAGCAAAGATGTCACCTTGAAGCCTAAGGTGCGTCTGACCCAAGCCATGGTATTTTCAATCACATCATATGCATGTGAAAGCTGAACAATGAGTAAGGAAGACTGAAGAAGATTTGACGCCTTTTAATTGTGGTATTGGAGAAGAATATCGACTATACCATGGACTTGCAAAAGAACGAATAAATCAGAAAGCACCCTAGAAGCAAGGGTGGCGTGACTGTGTCTTACATACTTTAGACATGTTGTCAGGAGGGATCAGTCCCTGGAGAAGGACATCATGCTTGGCAAAGTACAGGGTCACCAGAAAAGAGGAAGACGCTCAACGAGGAGGATTGATACTGTGGCTGCAACAATGAGGTCAAGCATAACAGCAATTGTAGGGATGGCACAGGACTGGGCAGTGTTTTGTTCTGTGGGCATAGGGTCACTATGAGTCAGAACCGACTTGATGGCACCTAACAACAACAACATTATCTTAAACTCACTGCCCCTAAGTTTCCTATCCAACCTTTTGAGCTGTTGTCATCCATTTGGTCTTAAATAGATAATTCTTTAAAAGAGTACAATGCTCAAAGCAGATGTGCTTTACTAATTAAATTTTGTTGTTGTTCAAATAAGACTTCAGGGGATAATTTTGGTGTTTTGGTTTAAGGTTAAAGTTTAAATATTATCTCAGGACAATAAATTTTTTTTTTTTTTATTTTTACTTTTTACCTTAAAGGAACAAAATTTAATGATCACTCATGAAAATGCAAAACAATCTTAATTTTAAAATACATATTCTGACTTTATTTAACAGCTTTGAAATGTTCCATCTTTTATTTATATATATATATACACGTGTATGTGTGTGTATATATATATATGTTTGTATATCAAAAGGAATGTTGTTCTGATTGAAGTAAGATGAGTTCTAAGAGGTCTGGCAAATTAAACGTTCCCTTCACTGCCCTGGAGGTCCTCTAAGGCCTGTCAGTGAAACCCTAATTCCCTGAGGAGAACATCTTGGGCAAGATGAATTGTAAGGCTCCATGGGATGTGGGCTCTATAATTATTATCTTACATTTGTTTGGTCATTGGCTCCGATGGGATTTCAGCCCTGCTTAATAAATATGTGTTGTGTTGAACTGAAAGGAGATGGACTGGATTTAGGGGGAGACACCCATGCCAACCTTTTGCTTGGCATTTGCCTTTTCCGAAGCACTTTCACATACCTTCTCCGTTGTTCTTCACGATACCCTTGTGAGCTAGGCAGTGTGTGATTTTTTAAAATCTTTTATTCTGAACACCTAGGGAGAATAACACATTGAACCTCTTTGCACTCATCAGCTGAGATTTATCACATTTTAATATTGTGTCATATCTGTTTCAGCTGTCTCTCCCTTTTTCTGAAGAAAGCATTACAATTATAGTTAAAATCCCTTATATTTTACACCCCGCCCCCCGCATCTAATTTCCTCCTTTCCTCCCCAGAGGTAAACACTGTCATGAATTTTGGGTGTTTATAATTTCTGTGATTTTATTTCATTGTATACCTCGAAGTCAATTGCGACACATAGCAACCCTGTAGGACAGAGTAGAACTGCCCTATAGGGTTTCCTATGCTGTCGTCTTTATCAGAGCAGATCACCAGGTCTTCTGTGGAGCTCCTACTGAGTTTGAACTGCCAACCTTTCAGTTAGCAGCCAAGCACTTAACCATTGTGCCACCAGGGCTCCTTTGCTGCATATTTACATACCCATAAAATATATATTTTTGTGTTACATTTTACAAAAATGACAATAAACCACACATATCAATAAACCATATGCTTTTTAATCTAAATGTTTTTGGAACATCATATTGATACATATAGATTTAGCTTGTTTTCACTGGTACAAGGCATTGAAATGACCAGTTTAATCCAAATAGATGTAATCATCAACTCAGCAGTATGTTTAGGTATTTTCCCTGTATTTTTGCTTTCAATGAACATTAGACTTGGTGAGTATTAAAACTCGTCATATTGTGAAAAGCTAGATTTAATCTACAGAACACATACATAATGCCATAACGCCACAACAGTTGTTCCTACCCTAGAATCTGTATAAGGTCCAGGGAATTCGTGTCAATCTGAAGTTTATTGTGGAAGCTTGGTGTCTGTGTTAGATTTTTTTCTGAGTTTGCTCTTATCTTTAGCCTCTCAAAGAGAACTATAATGCAAAAAATTAAAGAACCACTGCCTTAGATGTTTTATAAAATATTTATAAATCCTTCCCAACTTCCAGAATTAAAACAAACTTTTAGCATATGGGATAGAGGTATTTTCAGTCCCTTTTTCAGCATCCTAGAAAGATTTCATTCATTACTTTAATTTCTTCTATGACTCAAAATGGGGTAAACTCAAGTAAAATAATAATCATTATAACTGTGTCTCAATCCACTAGTTTGACATACTTTCAACTTTTGAAACAAAGAGTCTAACCTTTTATTCTTTTGTGGTCAGCATTTTCTGATGAAATGTTTCTACATGAACTAAACTCCACACATTTGGAATTAACACACTCATTGAGGACTTAGAAGACATCATGCTTCCCAGCACAGGGAAACCAAGATGGAGAAAGCAGCCCCTGCCTTTCCCAACCCCATTCTGCCTGGATTGCTGACCAGGCCAGACTGAATTTAGAGAAGGTCGTACAGCCACAGGTACAATATCTATGCCTGGAGCGAGTAACTCTTTAAGCCATAACCCTCACGAAATCTCTGTCATGATGGCTCAGGTGGAACAATAGGTACCTTACTTATCTAGTGCTGTCACTATGAGTAGAAATCGACCCGAAGGCAGTGGTTTTTTAGTGGGCTATAGCAGAAACACCACAAGTGAATGGCTTTAACAAACAGAAATTTATTTCCTCATAGTTTAAAAAAAAAAAAAAAAAAAAAAAATTTTTTTTTTTTTTTTTTTTTTTTTTCATAGTTTAGGAGACTAGAAATCTGAATTCAGGGTGCTGGCTCTGAGCTTTCTGTCAGCTCTGGGGGAAGGTCCTTGTCTCTTTCCAGCTTTAGTTCCTTGGTTCCTTGGTGATTTTCATACGGTATGACATCTACCTTCCGCCATCTCTGCTTGCTTCTCTGTGCCCAATCTGCTTGTTTTATATGTTGAAGGTGATTAGAATTTACAACACATATTTTGGGGGTATACAATTCAATCGATAACAATAGGGTTTCTGCTTCAGCTACCATGTAAACTTCTTGTTTCCTGCTGAACTTGGAGAACTGCTTCAATCTTACCCTTCTACATTTCACACTCTACATTCATTGTTGTTGTTGGCTGCTACCGGGTCAGCTCTGACTCATGGCAACTTTATGTATAACGGAATGAAACATTACCCTCTCCTGCGCCATCTTTACAATTGTTGGCATGTTTGAGCCCAGTTAGATAATATTCTGTTCTGATCCATGGGGTTTTCCTTGGCTAATTTTTGGAACTAGATCGTCAGCCCATTCTTCCTTGTCCGCGTTAGTCTGGAAGCTTTACTGAAACCTGTCCAACACAGGTGACCCTGCTGGCATTTGAAATATCAGTGGCACGGCTTCCAGCATCACAGCAACGTGCAAGCCATTCTAGTACAACAAACTCTACATTTAACATCCACTTTAGCCCTTTCCTCTCTGCTGCCATAAGAGTCTAACACCAAGAAAATAACAACAAGGGAGATAAAAGTAATAAAAACATTCATTGAGTGCTGGCTCTGAGTTGGGCACCATGCTAAGCACTTTATTTGGTTGTCTATTAATTCTCTCATTTACGTATTCAGCAAATATTGGTTGAATATGTATCATGTGCCAAGCAAGCTTTCAGCTGCCAGGGAGAATTATATGCTAAGCACAGACATTTGCCCTGACTTCATGGAGCTTACAATGTGCAGGGGAGAGGGAAATGAATCAAATATTAACTAACAAAGGGGAACTTGCAGTTGTGATCAGAGTTAAAAGGAGAGGCATGTGGTTTTAGAAGACCATGTAATATGGGGATTTTACCTGGCCAAGAAGGAAAAGGAATGTATTCCCTTAAGAAATAATGATGACATTGAAATATGAAGAATTGGTAAGAATTAACTAGGTAAAGAGGAGAGGGAAGAAAGATCCAGATAGAAGAAGCATCGTGTGTAAATGTACTGTGATGAAAGGAAGGAACGTAACAAATATAAGAAATTAAATAAAAATTGTATTATCTCATTTAATTCTGACAACAGCCCTGGGTTCTAGGCATCATTACGTCTGTTTTACAGTGGAACTGAGGCTGAGTGGGTAGAAGTAACCTGCCTAAGGTTGTACTGTTGGAAAGAGCAGAACCAAATTGAATCCAGGTCTGTCGAAACTCAAAAAGATGTATGCATGAAATCATACTACTCCTCCCCTCACAAAGAAGCACCAGGCCCAGATGATTTCACAGGGAAATTCTATCACGCATTTAAAGATCACACAATCCCAGCGCTTATTTTATGTAACAGAAAAAGGAAGGAAAATTCCCAAATTATTTTTTTATATAGCAACTCATAGCCAATCTTGTTTCACTTATATATCCTCTTACTGGAGATATATATATATACGTAATCAAATCCTATCAGACCATTTCGTCCATAACTATATCAGCATGTGTCTCTAAAGTATAAGGGCTCTATTAAAAATACAACTAAAATGTCATTATCATATCCAAACCAAATAATAATAATTATTACTAAAGTATTCAAACTTTATTGTCTTCTGTCTGTCTTTCCCTCTTTCTATCTTTCATAGTTTATTCCAACTAGGACCCAAGGTGTCTATACATCGTAATTCATTACTGTGTCTCTTAAATCGCTTAGGTTTTACCTCCATCTCTCACCTTTACTTTTTCCTTGCAATTTATTTGTTGAAGAAGCAGTTTGTTTTTCAGTTTCCCATATTCTTCATTCTTCTAATAGCACATCCTTATCTCATCCGTATTTCCTGTAACTTGGTAATTACCATATTTTTCGCAAATAATGTGACTACGTAAACAACACACACATGCATATAGCACATGTAGAAAAATAACGAGGAAGGGGATTACATGTTTGGCAAAAACATATAATGCGCGTGTTATTTGTGTAAAATATCATAGTTCAATTTTTTTTGGAAGAAATGTGAATGGTTTGTATAGTTCCATCAGGAGGCACATAATAGCTACTTGGTTTCTTTGTTTATTGATTGGTTGATTGATTGATCGACTGATTATCTGGATCAGATTGATAAATGCTTGGCAGGGAACTTCCACTCATTGACTATTTGTTTATCCCTAGATAATGTTCATTTATGAAAGGCCAGATAAAAGCTTGATTCTTTTACTTTATCACTTTTCATCAGTTTTACGCCATTGTCTAAAGCTGACTAATCCATTTTTTTCATATGTGTTGTTATTTGGTTTTATTAGGAACTTATCAATTTATATATATTAAATATGTTCCAAGCCACTGCAGTTAATATTTTTATTAAATAAGGTCCCATATTTGAAGCCAGTTGGCTTCTGAGTATCTTGACATGACCCCAGCTGTTTTTCTGATATAAGAAATTCTAGGATCCTCTTATATATTTCCTGTCTCAAGCCTAGAATCAACCATTTCTCCAAAGAGCCCTGATTCCTTTTAGTAGGAAATTATATTTAGAGACCACAGTGTAGACACTAGAGGTGCCCACTAGTACCTAGCTAATGAATTGTTTCTTGGTTTTCTCAGTAGAGAGTTAAGAAATAAGCATATATATAAACCAATATTTTTTATTCAAGTTTAGGATTATACAATTTTTGCTTTGATTTTATAATTTGACCTTATTGCTCTTATGCTGAAATTCCTAAAGATAATCTTTGCTCTATCCTATGATTTATTTATCATTGTTTTAGAAGTGCATTATCAATATCATTTTCACTAACAATATGGTAATTGAACATGGTTGAGATCTCTTTGCAGTGTTTTTCTCAAAGAACATACCACAAAGGGATGTACTGCCAAATAAATAGTTCCTTTCTGTGTGGTTATGCCACCAATTTGATATACACTTGAATTCATTTTGCCCATGCTTTGGGAGATTTTTTAAAATTTTAATTTCCTTTGTAATTATGTATATGTACATGGTCCATGAATACATAGGACAGAAATAAGAAATGATATCCTTTCCTGGTGGTGAAAATATGTCCAAGGACAATGAATGCAGTAGGGTAGCTGATCTCTTGAGTGAAAGGTCCTTGATCCAGGCCTGCCTTTGTGCTCCCAGGAATGCAACCTTGCTGTCCTAGATTTATGACTTATGACATAAAAATTGCTTCTTCTAAGGGAAAAAATACTTTCTGTGTTGGCTAGGATTCTTTTGATTACCGGAAACAGAAATTTAGTTTCCATGTTATGAAAAGGTAAAAGAAAAAAAAAAGAGAGAGAGAGAGAGAGACTAAAAGCAAAACTAGAAGAAACAAAACAAAAAAACTTCCTAAAATTTTCAAATTTGTTTCTCTCATATTCCCATAGTGAGACTTAGGTCATCTTAGGTCACAGTGCCAAGAATCCTAGTATGGTTTCTCAGGAAACCTGTTATTGTCTTTCCACCAATCACCTTCCCACCCCACATGACCCTCCATATATGTACTACTCCATCTCTTCCCTTGACTAGATTCTTCTCTCATGCCAAAGCAAAGCAAGAAGAGTGGAAACTCTGAATCAGACAGACCTTTGTTAAAATTGTAGCTTCACTCCTTTTTCCTACGGATGTCAGGGGGAGAAAGGCCCAGGAAAAATATTTTGCAAGTAGCCATACACTCTTCATCAGGACTCCTCCATTTTATTTTCCTCTATAGAATGCACCACCTTCTAATGGTGGCTTGACAAGGAGCCGGGGTGGTACAATGGTTAAGTGCTCAGCTGCTAGCCAGAAAGTCAGTGGTTTGAACCAACCAGCCACTCTGCGGGAGAAAGATGTGGCAATCTGCTTTCATAGAGATTACAGCCTTGGAAACTCTTTGGGGCTTCTACTCTGTCTGATAAGGTTGAATATGAGTCAGAGTCTACTCAACGGCAATGGACTTTGGAATGGTGGTCCAGTGGTAGAATTCATGCCTTCCACGTAAGAAACCCAGGTTTCATTCCCAGCCAATGCGCCTCAAGTGCAACCACCACCCATCTGTCAGAGGGGGCTTGCATGTTGCCAGGATGCTGAGTAGGTTTCAGTGGAGCTTCCAGACTAAGACAGACTATGAAGAAAGGCCTGGAGAACTATTTCAAAAAATCGACCAATTAAAACTCTCTCAATCATAACGGTCCTATCTACAACCAATTATGGGGATGGCACAGGACCGGGCAGTGTTTCTTTCCTTTGTGCATGGGGTTGCCATTAGTCGGAGGCTGACTCAATGGAGCTAACAACAACAATAACAATATTCTACATGATTTACTGATTAGCTTTTAAAATTTTATTGTAAAATATATAACATTTGCTATATAAACCATTTTAAATGTAAAAAAAAAAATGTAGTTTTCCCACTTCAGAGTTGTTTATCTCTAGAAAATGTACCCAACTTCTGTGCCTCAGTTTTCTTATCTATAAAATGGAGATAACAAGATATACACTTTATAGAATTCTTTTGAGGATTGAATGAGATCATGCATGTAAAGTGCTCGGTACCACGCCTGGCACATCATTAGAATCTAATTCTTGTTGGTTTTTGCTGCCAATACTGTTGCTTCTGTCTCTGGGTTAGATTAAAATCAGCATAAACCGTTTTTCTGTTCTCATTTTCCGTCAGATTCTCCTTTGAGAATTGTAGAGACTTTGTGCCCTATAATTTTTCATTCAGTTGTACTCGTCAGCTAAGCCTTAGCTAAAGATATCTCTCTAAACTTAGACTTCTAAAAAGAGAAAAGGGTGAAGATGCTTAAGCCTTTCTTTCATCTGAGCTAGCTTGGTTCTTTAGTTTGAATTCTCAGTCCTGGGCCAGGAACCAGGACCCATTAGGTTTCTCCTTCTTCTACCAGGGAGGAGCTGGGTGGACTTCAAGGTAAGTGAGGTGATAACATATGTCATGGATTGATTGTGTCCCCCAAAAATATTTGTCAACTTGGCTAGGTCATGATTCCCCTCTATGATTGTATACCATTTTATCATCTGATATGATTTCCCTATGTGTTATAAATCCCATCACTATGATGTAATAAGATGGATTAGCAGCAGTTATATTGATGAGGTCTTCAAGATTAGATAGTGTCTTGGGCCAATCTCTTTTCAGATATAAAAGAGAGAAGTGATCAGAGAGACGTGGGGACCTTATATCACCAAGAATGCGTCCTTTGGACCTGAGGTTCCTGCACTGAGATGCTCCCAGACCAAGGGAAGATTGATGCATAACAAAGACCTTCCTCCAGAGCCGACAGAGAGAAATCCTTCCCATGGAGCCGGTGCCCTGAATTTGGACTTCTAGCCTACTGGACTGTGAGAGAATAAACTTCTCTTTGCTAAAGCCATCCACTTGTGGTATTTCTGTTACAGCAGCACTAGATGACAAAGACAACATGGAAGAGTGGTTCAGATCCCATTATAATCCACCTCATGCCCTGTGTGATCTTAGGAAATTCACTTATTTTCTCTGTGTCCAGAGTCCTGTTGGCAAAGTGCTTAAGTACTTGATTATTAACTGAAAGGTCGGTGGTTCAAACCCAGCAGCAGCTCCATGGGAGAAAGATGTAGCAGTCTGCTTCTGTAAAGATTTACACCCTTGGGGTCTCAACCCATCTGGAGCAAAGGAAAAGGAAGAACACCAAGGCCACACGACAACTAAGAGCCCAAGAGATAGAAAGGGCCACATGAACCAGAGACCTACATCATCCTGAGACCAGAAGAACTAGTTGGTGCCCGGCTACAATTGATGACTGCCCTGACAGGGAGCACAGCAGAGGACCCCTGAGGGAGCAGGAGATCAGTGGGATACAGACCCCAAATTCTCATAAAAAGACCAAACTTAATGGTCTGACTGAGACTAGAGGAATCCGGCGGCCATGGTCCCCAGACCTTCTGTTGGCACAGGACAGGAACCATCCCCGAAGACAACTCATCAGACATGAAAGGGACTGCTCAGTGGGTGGGAGAGAGACGCTGATGAAGAGTGAGCTAATTATATCAGGTGGACACTTGAGATTGTGTTGGCAACTCTTGTCTGGAGGGGGGATGGGAGGATAGAGAGAGAGGGAAGCTGGCAAAATTGTCACTAAAGGAGAGACTGAAAGGGCTGACTCAAGAGGGGGAGAGCAAGTGGGAGTAGGGAGTGAGATGTATGTAAACTTATATGTGACAGACTGATTGGATTTGTAAACGTTCACTTGAAGCTTAATAAAAGTTAATAAAAAAAAAAAAGATTTACACCCTTGGAAACTATGACAAAGTTCTATTCTCTGCTGTAGGGTTGCTATGAGCTGGAATCAACCTGATGGCAACAGGTTTGGTTTTGGTTTCTCTGCGCCCAATTCTGCCTATTTGTAAAATTACACCATTAAAAGAAATCTACATTTTTGTCCAGCTTTTGAACTGTGTGGTTTTATATTATTTAAACTCACCCCTTGATATAGTTCATGTAATCAGTTCAAAGACTTCTGCGATTCTCTTTTTTTATCGAAGGAATTGGTATCTTTCCTTCTTTAAATGTTGTAACCTATGGGGCTCATAAGGTTTCCTTCCTTTAGGTTTGTCTGCCAAGAAGACTGGAGTTAAATTTTATATAAAAATTTAAAGCCTGAGTTTTCTGCTGTGATTATACCGGTCTCCTTTTCCGTATTATATCAATTTTATTCTATTGTCATTGCTCTCAGGTTAGGCAACGCCTGTTTGGTTTTAAGACAGCCTTAATCTTATTATGGTTGTTACTACAATACACTTTATAAGTTATAAATATTATTTCTGCATCTCAATTGCTTCATATCTATTTGGGGGAAAATAATCCCTCTTGTACTTATTTTGTTATAAGAAAAAAGGGAGCAATAGATACAAAAATTTAAGTGGTACCATAATTTTTAGGTATAGATTTTATTTATTAGCATCAAAAGTATTAACCATAACTCTGAGGAGATAATAAATGATTATTAAGTACATATCTGCAACTGAAATAAAAATGTCATCTAAAATCCAATATTTTAGTCTTGTCCAAAGATTTGGATTTGGATGCCGCTCTTGTGTGAGTCACTATCAGCATGCTCTGTTCCTCAGAGTAACACATTGCTTTTCTGTATTTAATAGACTGCAGAACTCCATTCTCATAACTCTCTTGGCAACAGGGAGATGTGATGTATATGGCTCTAATTGATTTTTCAAATATTCTCATGAATTCTGGGATGGGAAAAGGGAGTATTGTATGACAGCCCAACTCTAGATAAAACGAGAAAGTGCATGAAGATTTTCTAATAGTGTTGTTTGCTCAGAGAATTGACTCAATGGCACACAACAACACAACAGAAGAATAGAAGCCCACAGGAGTCCTGGGAACATGTCTTTAGTTATCTGCCAAGTGTATGAGCAGAATACTTTTTGTGAAGCTCTAGACAGCAGAATCAGAAACAGTGGTTTGAAGCTCCAGAAAAATTGACTTCAGCCCAATGTAATAAATCACAGAGCAAGAGCTTTGGCATTAGATCAGTCTGAGTCCTGGCTTGGCCACTTTCTGTGTTTAAGATACTTCACTGCCCTGAGTCTCAATGTCCTCGTCTGTGAAATGGGAATAATATTAGACTCTACCACACAGGTTAAATTTAAGATTTTAAATGAGATAATGCATGTAGATAAATAGGACAGTGCCTTGCACATAGTAAGGGCTCAATAACTGCTAAGTGTTGTTGTTATTCTTGTTCTAATCTTAGGAGTAGGTTATGATGAAAGTTGGGCTGCTCCAAGCTCATGTAAAAAGGTAACCGTCACTGGGCATTGTTAACAAAGTTGAAAATATTTTAGAGGATACTTGAACGTAGAGATAGAGGTAGCTGTTAGACCTTTTGACGCTGTAATTCTAGGAGTTCCTTTTCAACATGATTCTCTAGGTGATTGTGGGACCTTGGGACCTTCTCACTGCTGCCCAGCTCTTCCCTGTCCCCTTCTATCCTAGTGCCTCTACTACCATGCTCTACTTAGGCATGTCCTCTTCCACATATGCTGTGGCCAGATTCAGCTGTCTTCACGCTATATAATTATGTACAACTGCTGGAGCAGTACATGCCTAACTTTTTAATGAACTACTTCATGCTTTAACACCAATGGCTAATTATAGAGCTTTTGATTATAATCTCTATTTTGTTTATAGCTGGTGGACCAAAGCTCATAACAGTAGCAGACATTGGATGTATAATGGATGAATGTATGTACGGATGGATGGATGGAAGGGTGGATGGATGAAGAAACAGACTGATAGCATTTCATATGTAGAAGGACCTCAGCAATCATCATGCTTAGTATTCCATTCAATGCCTAAATATTTATCTTTAATATTTCAACCTTGTAGCTATTTAGCCTCTATTTGGTCACCCCCTACCATGAGCAATTCATCACCTCTTCAGTATTCCATTTCTTGTTTGGACAAATCTATCAGTTTCAAAGTTTCTCCATATATTGAATTAAAATGCATCTTTCAGCTAATGGATTGATGTATTGCTCTTCCTAGCAGTATTTGAGTTTGAATAGGAGACTCTTGGAAACACTTTCTTTAAATAAAAGGAATTAAATTTTGAGGGCAGGGTTCCAGGAACCATGTCTGGCAGAGCAAAAAATATGCTAATTTCCTTCTTCACAAATACACGGTCTATTGTTATGTAGTTGTGGGGAATGCAGGATGACAGATGTTTGCACAATTTCCATGTCACATTAAGAAATAGATTTTGCACATCAGTAGGTATGTGGGAGATGAGGTATAAACTATGATAGAACTAAATACATCGTGGTCATGCTTCATGAATACAAAAAAGTTTTAGAAAACCATTTCCTTGGGTTATAAGAAGTTCTATATAAGTGAATTATTGTATTTTATAACTGAACAGCTCTTTCAAGTTAAACTTAGAAAACCATAAGAGTCAATTTATTTGAATTGAACATTAAAAAAGATATTATTGTAAGCAGCAATTAAGACTTAAATGTCATCATTTGATTCCACCCTGGAAAGCATTTGTTTGCCATCCAATGACTGAGCTGTTAAATTGGCCACATCTGGAGATAAACCAAAGACAATGCTACATCAAACCTCATTTTCAGAGGGCACATCTGCTCCTAGAAAAAAAAAGAAAATACAACCAAAGAGAAATCAAAGAACCACAACAAATAACGTGGGAGTAGGTGACAAGCTGGTTACCATGGAAAGCTGTTGGATTAATTTGCGTTTCACTTACAGTGTATCCCTATAGTATTATGATGCCTATTGACTGAGTAGAGAGTTCCAGGGAGAAATGTACCATTTTAGATCAAAGCTTTAGGTGATTTTATAGACATGTAATCAAGCTGTGATGATTCTCTTCCTTTGATAGCTGCCCCTGACACTGATAAGAGTGGGCCCCAGAAGTCGTTTATATGACGTAACCCTACCCTTCTCTCCTAGCCATAACTGAGTAGACTCAGGTGGCTACCTAACTTATGGTGAGCCAACTAGATTTTTCCCAGTCACATATTTAGCGTTGGGATTGATATATGTCTCAGTCAGCTCTGTTTGCTGGAATTGAGGGAACATAAATTTTGGAGCTTTGAGGAAGCCATGTTTGGCCATGTGCTCTCAGGGAGAGAAGAGTGAGTGGAAGATGGAAGAAGGCTATTGCCACAGTAGTGAATGGCACTCTAGTCTTTGGTTCTGGACCTTTGGCTAATCTTGGCTTCCATGAGATTTCCCAATATCTCTCTAATATATTTCTCTTACTTTGTTAAGATATTTGGAATCAGTTGCTAAAAAATGGAAGAAAAACACCAACTTAAAATGTCTAAAAAAATCAGTGCTATTATCTTGATTCCCTAGCTGGCAATGATAAAGTTTTTTAGAAAATTCAAATCAGGGAGTCCTTCTTCAGCACTTCTTTTGTACTTGTGAGGAGGGCATAAATAAAATGTAAGTTACAATATTAGTGCGCTTTTCTGCTTGTTTCATTACTGCTTTCTACCTCGATATCACATCTGCAGCAGGGTTTTCAGGGAAAAGTAAAACACAGTGGGACTAGGTGGCCATGACTCTTTAAGATAAAAACACATCTGGAAGGACATTGTACTTCCAGTGATCTCATTTTAATCTTTGCTAAGATGGTTATGTTCCTGTTAATAAATGGTCACCTCCAGTTTTCTTAAAACATAGCAGCAATAGCTCTTTTAATCGGACAGCAGCTTCTCCTCAGTTTAGGATTAGTAAGTTGTGTTAATTTCATGATATTAAGAAAACTAACAATCCATTGATTAATTTTCCACTCCTCTCTGGATGAGAAAAAAGGCAAGAATACGATTCCCTGAGTCAGAAAGACTCTGAGGATCAAATGTAGCGTAAGGTTTCCTGGTGGGACCAGAAGGTTGGAAAAACTGAAAAGAATCGGTGGGTTAGAATGAAAGTGTAGATCTCATGGAGGCTATTCACCATGGCTTTATAATGAAAAAAAAAAAAAAATTTTTTTTTTTTTTAATAATGGGATGTTCTTTCATTTGCCATATCCTCTGCTTTGCCGGGTTCAAAATGAGCTGCAGTCATACTTCTGTTACTGAAATTTTATGTGGAAGATATTGACTTAAAAGCTATTAAACTCTCATTTTCTTCAAGAAAACACACACACATGTACACTTGTGTGTATACATATATGTGTGTGTGTATACATATATATGTATATGTATATGTATATGTGTATGTGTATGTGTATGTGTATGTGTATGTGTATGTATATGTATATGTATATGTATATGTATATGTATATGTATATGTATATGTATATGTATATACAGGTATTAAAAAAAAATATTGCTGTCGAGTCAATTCTGACTCATAGTGACCCTATAGGACAGAATAGAACTGGCCTATAGAGTTTCCAAGGAGCACCCGGTGGATTGGAACTGCTGACCTTTTGGTTAGCACCCATAGCACTTAACCACTATGCCACCAGCATTTCCATATATGTGTATATATATGTGTGTGTGTGTGTGTATACATGGAGATATATATATATATATACACACGGCTCTGGGTATTTTTTATATATATATATATATATACACACATATATGGAAACCCTGGTGGCTTAGTGGTTAAGTGCTACAGCTGCTAACCTAAAGATCAGCAGTTCAAATCCACCAGGTGCTCCTTGGAAACTCTATGGGGCAGTTCTACTCTGTCCTATAGGGTCGCTATGAGTTGGATTGACTCAACAGCAATGGGTTTGGTTTTATATATATATATATATATATATATATATATATATACGGAGCCCTGGTGATGCAGTGGTTAAAAGCTCGGCTGCTAACTAAAAGGTTTGCTGTTTGAATCCACCAGCCACCCCTGGGAATCCCTATGGAGCAGTTCTCGGTTCTATTCTATAGGATTCTATTCTATCCTATATTCTATGCTATGAGTCGATATTGAGCAGACAGCAATGAGTTTGGTTTCAGGTTTTTATATGTATGTATGTGTGAGTGTATGTATATGTGTATATATATATGTATAAAACTCCCATATTCCATTCAAACGCATGAGTAAGCAGAGGAGGGGGCACCACAGATTATCAGTGCTTAGGGCCCTCACGTGCCTTAATTTGGCCCTGTGTGTGACTGTCTTTTGTTGTGACTATGAATCTCCACTGTTTTCATATTAAAATCCCAAACACTATTCCAAATGTAGAGGTGAAGTGCCTATTAATTTTGGAAATTAATATTTAAGCCATAATGTTTGATTTCCTGTGTAATTAGAAGGTTGGCATTTGAAGATGCCTTGAAATTAGAAAGTGTTATTATTTTTCCCCAGGCTTTATAGAGGACAGTATTATTCAACTGGAAATCCAACAAGCAGAAAATTCAAGTTAGAAGCTGACTATCATAGTTTTGGTATATTTTATAAGCAATGCTTTTATTGTTGTTATACACTAATAAGACCATTTACAGTCTTCAGATCAATATTGTGTTATTGTGACTTCATGTAAATGAGGAAAAGTGTCCCTTTCTCATTTAACTCCTGGGACCTTGGGCAAGTAATATAACCTGTCAGAGATCTTGTATCCTCATCAGTAAAATGGGTGCAATAGAGGACTGCCTCCTAGGACGACCCTAAGCATTCAAAATGATGCATGCCAAAGGCTCGTGAATTACTTGACACATGTAAGTGTCCAACTCATGATAACTCATTATATTCCTTAGGACTCTCGGGCAGCCTATTGCATCAACCATTCCCCCTGTCTTGCTCACAATACCTAGCCCAAAGTCAGACAACCACGCATCTGAGGTGTTTTTATTTTTTTTTAATGAAAAAAAAAGGCATTTTTTTTATAGGTTGTATCTTTTGGAAAGCTTTGCAAGAATTTTCTTTTCCAAATAGAAAAGAGGATGTGGTTGTATTGAAGAAAGTCAAAAGGCACAGGTTAGATAAGTGAGCACTTTTGAACATGGGGTGAGAAAACACTCTTTTGCAAGCTAACATAATTCTTGTGTTCCTAAGGAAGGCTGTGGCAGGAGGAGGAGGAGGAGGAAGGAACAGACTTCTTTGTTCAGAGTCCCAGGAGCAAATAGAGCATTTCACATTTGATCCCCTCAGTGGCATGAAGATGTGTCTCAAAAGAGGAATGGATTGTTTCCAGGCATGGCAAGAATTTTTTTAAAATGCCCAGCACTGTCCTGAGAGATTTGGTTGGATTCTGATTTAAAGAACATTTATATGGGCAAACTGGGCACTGAGAACAGTGAGGCAGGCGTTTGGGAAGCTATTCTTCCTACCTTTTTCCTTCCAACGCCTATAGTTCACGTCTTAGGTACCAAGCACTGGGTCTCTGGTGATATAAAGAATCACAAGGCATTGTCCTCACCCTCAGGGGATTTGCAGTCTATTGTAAAAGGCAGTCCTTACCAGAGGAGGCAGAGCATTTCCTACAAGCTCGGAACAATGTTTTTGTTAGCTGCCATCAAGCTGGCCCAGACTTATGATGACCTCAAGCACAACAGAACTAAATGCTACCCAACACTGTGCCACCCCCATGATCTAATACAGATCAGACTGTTGTGATTCATACATTTCATTGGCTGATTTTTGGAAGTAGGTTGTCAGGCCTTTCTTCCTAGTCTTTTTTAGTCTGGAAGCTCTACTGAAGTCTGTTTAGGATCATAGCAATGAAGAAACCTCCGCTGACAGATGCATGGTGGCTATCCACGGGAGGTGCTTTGACCAGGAATTGAACATGTTTTTATCAGGTTAGGAGGCACTTTTGACCTGTTTTCTCAGAGTGTCTTTTGTGTGTATTGATTTTTTCCTACTTGTACTCACATCAGTTCTCATGCCTGTATTTTCCCCTGACAGCTTCTATGAAGCTTCATTTAAAAACTGAGTATGCTCAGTTTTTCATCTCTCTTCCCTGCTCTCTGCTCTTAAAGGTGTTGGGGTAGTGGTGATGGGTCTCCTGAAAGTAATATCTGGTTTCTCAAACCATGCCATGCTCTCACAGCTTTTTAAACCTTCAATATTGAAAGCAACTATCCAGAGAGTTTGTATGCTTCTGATATTGTGGTGTTCTTTTTATGGATTTCATGCAAGTTGTCAGGGAAAAAGGGGGCTATCAGGGAAGAGGCAGGCTTCCCTGATGACTTCAAGTCTAGTGATCTCTCCTGTGTATTCTTAATAATTATCATCATTACCAGTACTTATTGTTTACTAGTACTTACTATCGTTCCCTAGTACTTACCATAATTTCCTAGTGCTTATCATCATTTCTAGTACTTATCATCATTCCCTAGTACCTAGCATTATTTCCTCTCAGTTGGCTCAGATAATATACTTCTCTGAACCATCACTTAACTGTTAATACCTACATGAAAAACACCTAATGGTTAAGACTAAACCAAATTCATGATGTGTTTCATACAGGCACATGTTTATATAAAACCTCAATAAGATAACAGTAACCACAATAGTAATGGCACCCCCTGCCCCACCCCAGTGCAACCACTTTTGTCCCTGGGGGCAAAATAATGGCTGATTCCAGGATAAAAAGTTGGCAAAGAGGGAGAAGGGAAGAAAAGGCAAGGGGCAAAGTAAGAGAGGAGAAAGCAGATCTGCAGCTCCTACCTTAACTCCAGCCCAGGTCTACTGGATTCCTTGAGTCAAGAGCTCCTTTCTCCAGCTGTCCTGGGTATTGATAAACATTCCTAGGTTAGAAACGATGGTATCTGGACTGATTCTTCTTCCTACTGGTTGATGACTTCACTTCTAATATCACCAATGAACCTTATTCTCATTTAGCCAAACCCCTGGTATACAGGATAAAAATAGAACAGGCCTTTTTGGTTAGTAGTGGGGACTCATATTAAACTTTGCATTGAATGCGATTTCTACTGGTAATTATAAATCATAAATCTCACTTCCTGAAAAAGCTGCATTGATGGTGGGGGCCATGCCTTCTCTTCGCCTATACATTCTGTATTTATTCTATGGCATAGATTAAGAGACATATGAGTGTCGAATGTTTACTGATGATTCACACACCCCTCGTTATTCCCCTTCTACAGTGAAGTCAGCGTCTAGATAATGAATCCATGGGCAAACTTGAAACCGGACTCCACTGAGTGAAAAGTCAACCTTATCAGCACAACTGGACTAAACCGAAAGCAAAGTAGTTTCCTGAATAAACTGAATGCTTCGAAAGCCAGCATAGCAGGGGTGGAGTTCTAGGGACCACGGTTTCAGGGGACATCTAAGTCAATTGGCATAATAAAATCTATTAAGAAAACATTCTGCATCCCACTTTGGAGAGCAGCATCTGGGGTCTTAAACACTAGCAAGTGGCCATCTAAGATGCATCAATTGGTCTCAACACACCTGGAGCAAAGGAGAATGAAGAACACCAAGGACACAAGGTAATTACAAGCCCAAGAGACAGAAAAGGCCACATAAACCAGAGACTACATCAGCCTGAGACCAGAAGAGCTAGATGGTGTCTGGCCACAACTGATGACTGCCCTGACAGGGAACACAACAGAGAACCCCTGAGGGAGCAGGAAAGCAGTGGAATGCAGACCCCAAATTCTCATAAAAGGACCAGACTTAATGGTCAAGCTGGAACTAGAATGACCCTGGAGCCCATGACCCCCAAACCTTCTGTTACCCTAGGACAGGAACCACTCCCAAAGCCAACTCTTCAGACAGGGATTGGACTGGACAATGGGATAGAAAAAGATGCTGGTAAAGAATGAGCTTCTTGGGTCAAGTAGACACCTGAGACTATGTTGGCATCTCCTATCTGGAGGGGATATGAGAGGGAAGAGGGGATTAGAAGCTAACAGAATGGACACAAAAAGAGAGAGTGGAGGGAAGGAGAGGGCTGTCTCATTAGGGGGAGAGATTGAATAGATATGGCAAAAGATACAACCCTGATGCACACCTTTCCTAACTTTAAACTATGAAGTATCCCCTTGTTCTGTTTGAATGACTGCCTCATGATCCATGTACAGATTCCTCATGAGCACAATTAAGTGTTCTAGAATTACCATTCTCTGCAATGTTATCCATAATTTGAGAGACTGACTTGATTTGTAAACTTTCACTTAAAGCACAATAAAAATAAAAAAAAAAAAGTGAACCTCATTTAAACCTCAGCAAACGTATCTGTATCTATAATATGCACCATACATAGATTCATAAACCTTGCAGGCAAACAAGAGCACTTTGGAATTCACCACACACCCACACTTCCTGTTAGGAATTTGATGCCTAACTTAAAGGGAGACTGACTGAAATGTCTAGGCATCTTCATACAGGCATTCCCTATCTCATTTTTTAGTCTTGCTCAGAGTTCTTCCTTATTCTTGTACGTAAGAACTGCTGTATGGCATTGGCTCCATAAGATATATATATATATATGTATATATTTATATGTGTGTATGTGTATATACGTGTATGTATGTCTATATGTGTATGTATATATACTTTCTTGTATTGTTAGTAGCCATCTAGTCAATTCTGACTGATGGCAACCCCGTGTGTGCAGAGTAGAACTGCTCCACAGGATTTTCATAAGCAGATCACTAGGCCTGTTACTCCAAGGCCCCTGTGGGTGTGTTCGAACCACCAACCTTTCAGCTAGTAGTCAAGTATTTAATCATTTACGCCACCCAGGGACTCTAGAGACAATTTAAAGAATTTTCAAGGGTAGCTTTTTATTTTTTCTACATGATTTTCACATTATCCCTGATTGAGATTCAAACCCTCCACAAACTGCAGCCTCCACCGTGTGCCCTGCACATTCCCACCACTCTGCCTTCATTCAGGCTGCTCTAGGTAGGTTATACCCTTCTCCCAACTAAATCAAATGTTCCTTAAGGTCCAACTCAAAGCCCCCTTTCCATGAAACACATTTTGGATCCCCAGCCCAAAGCATTCTTCTTCCTCTCTTTGTCCCACAGCACCCATGTACAGTTGAGAGGCATTAATTATGTGCATCATGTAGTTCAATATTACCCCCACCCATTACCAAAATATACCACCACCCTTCACAGAAGCTCAGTGTCCCCAGAGCATCGAGTCCTCCTTTCCTCCTCCCTCCTGCCGGTCCCTGGTAATCACTAATAAACTTTGGTCACCATACATTAGCCTGTTCTTGTCTTTTTATGTAAGTGGTGTCATATAATATTTTTCCTTTTGTGACTGACTTATTTTACCTAGCATAATGTTTTCAGGATTCATCCATGTGGTAGCGTGTATCAGGACTTCATTTCTCTTTATGTTGTTGTTGTTGTTAGGGGCTGTTGAGTCAGCTCCGACTCATGGCGGCCCTATGTAAAACAGAAGGAAATACTGCTTGGTGTGTGCCATCCACACTTTTTGCTATGCTTGAGCCAATTGTTGCAGCCACTGTGTGAATCCATTTTGTTGAGGGTTTTCTTCTTTTTTGCTGACACTCTACTTTACCAAGCGTGATATCCTTCTCCAGGCACTGATCCCTCCTGAGAACATATCTAAAGTATGTGAGATGCAGTCTCACCATCCTTGCTTTCAAGGAGCATTCTGGTTGTACTTCTTCCAAGACAGATTTGTTCATCTTTCTGCAGTCCATGATATATTCTATATTCTTCGCTAACACCACAGTTCAAAAGCATCAATTCTTCTTCAGTCTTCCTTATTTATTGTCCAGCTTTCTCATGCATATGAGGCAATTGAAAACACTGATGTACACCTTTCCTGACTTTAAACCCTGCAGGATCCCCTTGTTCTGTTTGAATGACTGCCTCTTGATCCATGTACAGATTCCTCATGAGCACAATTAAGTGTTCTAGAACTCCCATTCTCCGCAATGTTATCCATAATTTGTTATGATCCACACAGTCGAATGCCTTAGTATATTCAATAAAACACAGGTAAACATCTTTCTAATATTCTCTGCTTTCAGCCAGAATCTATCTGACATCAGCAATGATATCCCTGGTTGCATGCACATCCTCTTCTGAATTTGGCCTGAATTTCTGGCAGTTCCCTGTCGATATACCGCTGCAGCCATTTTTCAATGATCTTCAGCAAAATTTTGCTTGCATGTGATATTAACGAAATTATTCTGTAATTTCTACATTCAGTTGGATTGCCTTTTCTGGAAATAGGCATAAATATGGATCTCTTCCAGTCAGTTGGCCAGGTAGCTGTCTTCCAAATTTCTTGGCATAGATGAGTGAGTACTTCCACCGCTGCATCTGTTTGTTGAAATGTCTCAGTTGGTGTTCTGTCAATTCCTAGAGCCTTATTTTTCGGCAGTGCCTTCAGTGCAGCTTGGACTTCTCCCTTCAGTACCATTGGCTCCTGATCATATGTTACCTCCTGAAATGGTTGAACATCAACTGGATTTTTTTTGGTATAGTGACTCTGTGTACTCCTTCCATCTCCTTTTGACGCTTCCTTCATTGTTTAATATTTTCCCCATGGAATCCTTCAGTATTGCAACTTGAGGCTTGAATTTTTCCTTCAGTTCTTTCAGCTTGAGAAGTGCAGAGTGTGTTCTTCCCGTTGAGTTTTCTATCTCAGGGTCTTTGCACATGTCATTATAATACTTTACTTTGTCTTCTTGAGCCACCCTTTGAAATCTTCCGTTCAGATCTTTTACTTCATCATTTTTTCTTTGCCTTTAGCTACTTGACATTCAAGAGCAAGTTTCAGAGCCTCTTCTTACACTCAGTTAGGTTTTTTCTTTCTTTCCTGTCTTTTTAATGACCTCTTGCTTTCTTCATGTGTGATGTCCTTGATATCATTTCACAACTCATCTAGTCTTCAGTCATTAGTGTTCAGATGGGATATACTCAAGGTCATACTTTGGCTCTCATGGACTTGTTCTAATTTTCTTCAGTTTCAACCTGAACTTGCATATGAGTGATTGATGGTCTGATCCAAAGTGAGCCCCTGGCCTTGTTCTAACTGATGATACTGAGCTTTTCCATTGTTTCTTTCCACAGATCTAGTCAATTTGATTCCTGTGTATTTCATCTGGTGAGGTTCATGTGTATAGTTGTCCTTTATGTTGGTGAAAAAAGGTATTTGTAATGAAGTTGTTGGTCTTGCAAAATTTTATCATGTTATCTCTAGCATTGTTTTTATCACCAAGGCGATATTTTCCAACTACCAATCCTTCTTCTTTGTTTCTGACTTTCGCATTCCAATCACCAGTAATTTTCAGTGTGTCCTGATTGCAGCATGTTCCATCAATTACAACTGCAGAAGTTGGTAAAAATCTTGTGTCTTCATCTTTGGCCTTAGTGGTTGGTGCCTAAATTTGCATAGTAGTCATATTAACTAGGCATATGGATATTATCCTATCACTGACAGTGTTGTGCTTCAGGATAGATCTTGAAATGTTCTTTCTGATGATGAATGCAACACCATTCAAGTTGTCATTCCCGGCATAGTAGACCATGTGATTGTCCAATTCAAAATGACCAATATGAGTCCATTTCAGCTCACTAATGCCTAAGATATTGATCTTTATGTGTTCCATTTCATTTTTGACAATTTCCAATTTTCTTAGATTCTTACTATGTACATTCCACGTTTTGATTATTAATGGATGTTTGCAGCTGTTTCTTCTCATTCTGAGCCATGACACATGAGCAAATCAAGGCCCCAAAAGCTTGACTCCATCCACTTTATTAAGATCAAATCTACTTTGAGGAGGCGGCTCTTCCCTAGTCGTCTTCTGAGTGCCTTCCAACCTGGGAGGCTCATCTTCTGGCACTATATCAGACAGTGTTCCACTGCTGTTCACAAGGTTTTTGCTGGCTGATTTTTTTTTTTTTTTTCAGAAGTAGGCCACTGGGTCCTTCTGTTTACGGCTGAGTAATATTCCATTGTATGTATCTCCCACGTTTTGCTTATCCATTCATCTAGTTAATTCTTTATATAGGAAAATACTTCGTGCACTTGCTTAGGCTTGTGGTATTTTTTCTAAGTAGCCAAACTGTGACTAATGTCTGTGAAGTTGATACCAGCCATTTATAAATATTGTGATGATAAACATGATAGTGAAACAATTCTGCAAAGATGTCAGAAGATCTGCATTCTAGTTGTAGTTCTGATGGTAATGTGTTAGGTGACCTGAGTGAGGTCCTAATTCTGGGCCTCAGCTGCCTTAGCTATAAATTGAAAGAATATGCCAGAGATTTTCTTATGTTTCCACTAAACTACCTCCAAAATCAGTGGTTCCCAACACGAGTTTTATGTTAGAATGACCAAGGAGCTTTAATTAAAAAAAAAAAAAAACCCTAAACTAAAGAAACAAAAACAAAAACCTGATGTCTGTATTACTTGCCCAGAAATTATGATTCTAATATGTTTGAATTGAGGGCTGGGATTCATATACTACACTTTAGGAGCACTCCAAGTTATTCTAATGTGCATCTGGGTTTGGGAACCACTGTCCTAAATGAAGAGAGAATGAATACATTCTCTAGTACTGTATGGGGGTATAGTCTGAAGCAGTCTGATGCAATATCTCAATTTCCTTGAAGTATCATAATAGACCTTAAAAGTATCATCCCATTTTTCATTTTATTGAAAAATATATTGGTGCTTCTTTTACTGTCAAAATCACATTTTTAAATTGCTCACTTCTGAACACTGTTGTTTTTCCAGAATAATGCACACTGTTTCCTTGTACCTTTGTCTGTCCTCTGGTGCACCACTGGAGTACATGCACTCCAGATTGAGAAACATAGGGCTTGACCATATCCGAGATAATTTCCAACTGAAACACCTATTTAGCAACATTTGGAGCTGGATTCATACTGCCCAGCTTTAAATGTGTGGTTCCTACTCTCTGGGTCTCACATACAAAATGACACATATTGCTCATGCCTGTACAGTAGAATGAGAGAGGCATTGAGAAATTAGTTTAATTAGTGTGTAATTAGCTCTCAGCTGCTGGCAGATAAAATCATGTTGATTTTATTATATTAGGTATCACATTTTAAAAAGCTAACTGTATAGAAATAGGCAATTCTGGAAGAGAATTAGCAGTTATGATAGAATCCAAAAGTATGTTCACAGTCTCTTCCCAACTGTTACCAAACCTCTCTTGAAGAAGACCCTACCTTTCCAGAATTGTTCTTGAACTTTTATAATATACAAGAAAGTGCAAAAGCTAAGAAAGATAAATCCAGAAAGAAGGAAGAGGAAAGATTCGATTTAATAAGAGATGTTTGGATTACCATTGATATATAGGGAAAAAGAGAAAAAGCCACACAGATTCTAAGGGCATGCAAGAGCTCAGAGAGGAGAAAAAAGTATATAAGAAAGGTCATATAACCTAGATCCTTTTTAATATTTCATGGCAGGTAAAATTAATTTTGACTGTTTGGACTATGTTTCTTTAAAAGTTACTTGGCAAGCAATGAGTTTTAAGGAATTCACAGCCTATCAACCCTCAATGTATCAAACTAAGGTAATATGATTCAAGCCCAGTGGGTTACAGATTCTGAAGGTGCAGGGGGCTTCAAAATAGTGACTCTAAGGAATGCACAGCTCTGAAAATCAGCTCAAGTTTTAGAGGAGAAGCAGTCTGATCCTCTGCCCTGCTGGGGCTAGGGGCCCTGGATCCATAGTGAGATCAGCAGTTTCAAGGGGTCGGCACACTGAGTCAGCCAGGCAAGCAGATCACCAGGAGTTCTTGAAGGTATACATCACAGAACCTCTCACGAGGTAGCAATGTCCCTAGCGCTCATTGAGGACTTTATGACAGCCACATTTGGTGTGCTTGGCAAACAACAAAACAAAAGGGCAAAAATAGAAAATCTGACATTGAAGCCATCTATAGTTTTTAATTCAGAACTCTGCTATGTGTTGCTTAAAGAGAGCATCCTGTTTCTTCTAACCATCCCATATACTGGTCTTCCCAAAATATGTTTTGTTTTTATATTCTGTTGAAGGTTTGCTTTAAATGTCAAACTGCAATAATAGTATAATTTTTAAAAGTTCAAGGTATGTAGGAGTAAAAAGGAACTAGGATTAAGAAAAATAGCATGGAATAGAGGAAGGGGTGCATTTCTAGGGAGAAGTGCATGAGTTCCATATCAAACAATGGACCGCCGATACATTTAAAAAAAAAAAATTTTTTTTTTTTTATTTTACATTTTAGGAAATCCAAAACACAGATTCTATCCTACTATTATGAGATGCTGGTGGTTTACTTTGTACCTCAGGCATCCCAGATCTAGAATCTCAGTATGTAATACCCAAAATGTCCAGGTTTCAACTGAAAGTCACTCATCATACCAAGAATGAGAAAGATCTCAAACTGAATGAAAAAAGATAATGGATGTCAACACCAAGAAGATGGAAATATGACAATTATTTGACAAGGAGCAGTCATCATAAAAATACTTAAATGCATACTTACAAATATGCTTGAAGCAAACAAAAACCAGGAAATCTCAGCAAAAAAGGAAAATACATAAAGAGGAACTAAATGGAAATTTTAACACTGAAAAATTTAATAGCCAAAATAATAATCATATATATAACTAAATGGATGTGCTCAATAGAAAATTGAGGGAACAGAGGAAAGAACCAGTGAGCTTGAAGACAGAATGATAGAAATTACCCAATCTGAGCAACAGGGAGAAAATAGTATGGCAGAAAAAAAGTAACAGAGCCTCAGGGACATGTGGGTCTATAAGAAAAGGCCTAACATTTATATTATTGAAGTCCTGGAAGGAGAGGAGAAAGTGGGCAGAACTGAAAATACTAGGAGAGACAATGGCTGAAAACTTCCCGAATTTGACAGAAGACATAAACATACAGTTTCAAGAAGATGAGCTAACCCCAAACAAAATAAACCCAAAGAAATCCACACAAAGAAATACCCCAATCAAAGGTCTGAAAACTAAAGATGAAGAAAAATTAATCATGAAAGCAGGGAGAGAGACGCCAGCTTACCTACAAAGGAAAAGCTATCTAAATGATAGCATATTTCCCATCGAATCATGGGGCAAGTAAAAAGGGGCACAACATTTTTCAAGTGATGAAAAAAATGTCAACCCAGAATTCCATATCCAGTGAAAATATTCTTTAGGAAAGGAGGTGAAATCAAAGCAATCTAAACAAATAGAATTTGTTGCTAGCAAACTAATTATAAAAGAAAAAAAAAATTTTTTTTAAAAAAAAAAAAAGAAAGGCTAAAGAAATTCTCTAAACAGAAAAGACATGATAAAAGGAAGTGTATTTCACCAAAGAGAAAATCACCAGAGATGGAATAAGACATTATATAATGATAAAAGTGTCAATCCACCAAGGAAACATAGCAATCCTAATCTGTATGCACCAGGGAATAGAGCAAAAAATATGAGATGCTGATAGAACTAAAAAATAGACATATCCACATTACATTTGAAGACTTCAACATGCCTCTTACAACAGCTGATAAAACAAGATAGAAAACTGGTACAGATATAGAAGAGCTCAATAACTCCATCAACCAACAAAATGTAATCAGTATTTACAGAACATTCCGTACAACAGAACGCCCACACGAAGATATACCAAGATCAACCACAACCTGCACCGTAAAACAAATCTCAACAAATTTAAAAGAATTAAAATCACATAGCATGTGCTCTCTGACCACAGTGGAATCAAACCGGAAATCATTGGGAGATAGGTTAACAGCAGTATCTTCAAATGCTTGAAAATTAAATAACATAAAAGACAAAATACCGGAGTTCTAGCAACACTGACAAAAGAAAAAAAGAAGACATCAATTACTAACATATGGAGTGAAATTGGATATCGCTACAGACCCTGTAGACATCAAATAGATTAATTAAGGAATACTACAAACAACTCCACACACACAAATTTAATAACTTAGATGAAATGAACGAATTCCTTAAGACAACCACAACTCACTGAGTATGAAATGGAGAAGTTGAGTACCCCTAGCACTGTTAAAGAAATTGAATTTGGAATTTAAAACTCCCAGAAACTAAGTCTCCAGTTCCATATGGTTTCACTGGGGGATCCCTCCAAATATTTAAAGAAGAATTAACACCAATTCTACACAATCTGTCCCAGAAAATAGAACAGGATGGCACATTTCCCAATTCAGTTTATAAAGCTAGCATCACCCTGATACCAAAACCAAAGTGCAAGAAAAAAAAAAAAATCACAGACAAATGTCCTCATGGATATAGACACAAAAATTCCTAACCTAATATTAGCAAATAGAGGTCAGCAGTATACAAAAAGAATCGCACACAAAAACCAAGCAGGGTTTATTCCAGAGAGGCAAGACTAGTTCACCATTTGAAAATTTATCAGTAAAATCATATTAACAGGCTTAAGAAGAAAAGTTGTACTATGATCATGTCAGTTGATGCAGAATAAGCATTTGGCACAATTCAACACTTACTTGCAATAAAAACTCTCATAAACAGGAACGAGGGGAACTTCCTCAATTTCCAATAAGTTTTTCAATTTAATACTCCATAATATGTAATTGGAACCCTGGTGGCATAGTGGTTAAATGCTACGGCTGCTAACCAGGGGTCGGCAGTTTGAATCCGCCAGACGCTCCTTGGAAACTCTATCAGGCAGTTCTACTCTGGCCTATAGGGTCGCTAGGAGTCGGAATCGACTTGATGGCAGTGGGTTTGGTTTTTTTGGTTAATATGTAATTAATTCCAGTTTGCCATACAAATATTATTTTCTAGGCATTGCTATGATGTTAAGAATGTTGGGCAGTCTTTATGGTTTGAAGGCAGCATTACAAAATACTGAAGGTCATGGCCAATGAGGTCAAGCTTGTATTTGATTCATGGACCTGCCACTTATTAGCTCTGGGCCTGTCACTTGTTAACTATGAGACCTTCAGGCTATGTTCCCTCATTTGTGAGAAGCAGATAATGATACTCCATCATGTGGTTGTGAGGACTGAAGTTATATACAGATGTGTTTGTGTTGGTGTATTCTCAACAAAGCACCTACCTCATGGTATCCATTCAGAAATGATAATTATTATTATCATCATTATCTACCAATTATCCTTAAATTCTTTTTATCTCACACCCTATTAGGAAAAAAAAATTGAGATCATACCCTAATATGTGTACATTCATTGTTTAAAATTTATAAACAGATATTAGTCTACAAATATACTCTATATAAACCCAGTGCCGTCAAGTCGATTGTGACTCATAGCGACTCTATATAGGTAAAGCAAAAACAAAATTTTAAATAAAAAGGGATAGATAAAATTAATAAAATACAGTGTCTTAGTTTCCTTGTGCTGCTATAATAGAAACACCACAAGTGGGTGGCTTTACAGATCAGAAATTTATATCTCACAGTTTAAAAGGAGGCTAGAATTCTGAATTCAGGGCACTGGCTCTAGGGGAAAACTTCTTTGTTGGCTCTAGGTGAAAGTCTGCGTTTTTTTTCAGCTTCTGTTCCTAAGTCCCTTGGCGATCTTCATGAGATATGGCATCTGTCTCCCCCCGATCTGTGCTTTCTTGCTGTTGTGCTAATCTGCTCCTTTATATCTCAAAACTGATTGTCTGAAGACACTTCCTACAGTGATACGGCCTCATTAACATAACAAAGAAAATTCTTTTCTCAAGCAGGATTGTATCCACAGGTTTAGGGGTTAGTATTACGACAAATTTTGCAGGGATGGAGGGGAATACAATTCAGTTCATAACAAATATTTTATTCCTATTCTTTTTCAATACCTCAAATTGGAAAGGACTGGTTAAATATCATCACCTTTTTTTAAGAGCTACCTATTCTTTAAAGCTCACCTGAAGTCCCACCTTCCCCAGGAAGCCTCTGCTAATCTGGTCAGTCCCCAGAGAAAACTCCCTTCTCTGTAATTCCATCTAGGCCTCTTATTTTGTACATGTAATATGCCATCTGAGGGGCCCTGGTGGTTCAATGGTTAAGCGCTTGGCTGCTAACTGAAAGGTCGACAGTTTGAACCCACCAGCCACTGAGTGGGAGAAAGATGTGGCAGTCTGCTTCTGTAAAGATTTATAGTCTTGGAAACCCTCTGGGGGCAGTTCTACTTTGTCCTATAGGGTAGCTAGGAGTCAGAATTGACTCGACAGCAAAGGGTTTTTTGGTTATGTAATATCCTATCTTAATTATCATGATAACCATATGTCTAATATCATTCCAGATATAAACTTGGTTCTCAAAAAAGCATAAAAAACCTAAGGATTACAACAACCCAAGTATCCATTCAACAGATGACTAGATAAACAAAACGTGGTACATACATACAATGAAATATTACTTAGCTATGAGGAGAAATGAAATTCTGATACATACTCTACCATGGATGAACCTTGAAAATTTTATGCTTAGTGAAATAAGTCAGACACGAAAGGACAAATACTGTTTGATCCCACTTCTGTAAAATATCCAGAATAGGGAAAGCCATAAAGACAAAAGTTTATCAGAGCTTGCAAGTGCTAGGAAGAAAGAGGAATGGGAAGTTATTGCTTAAGGGGTAATGGGTTTTTGTTTGGGGTGATTAAAAAAAAAAAACTTTTAGAAATAATGCTGATGATTACACAATGCTGATGTAATTAATGTCACTGAAGTGTACACTTAAAAATGGTTAAAATGGCAAAAAAAAATTGTTATATCTTTTGCCACAGTTTAAAAAAACCTGAGGATTTGAGTACTTGGTAGAGGAATATGAGAAGGAAAACATCAAGCATTCTCGCAAAAGTAAAATATTGAAAATATAGAGGTTGAGGGAACGGAGACGGAGAAAACCCTTTTTTTTTTCCTCACATATTGAAGTAAGGATCATAACCTGTTAGTCCGTAGGCCAAATTCAGTCTACAGATACTGTAAAACAGTGTTTTAGTTTTATGTCATTATCTACAGGCTCAGCATGTGCTTTCTCTGTTGACTGCAGTTCCATCATTCTTAATTTTGATGACACCTGGGTGCTTCAAACATTGTTACTTTCCAGTCCCCTAATGATATTTAAGGATCCCTGGTGGCACAATGATTAATGGATGCTAGCTGAAAGGTTGCTGGTTCAAACCAACCAGCAGCTCCATGGGAAATAAGACATGGAGATCTGCTCCCATAAAGAGTACAGGCTAGGAAACCATATGGGGTAGTTCTACTCTGTCCTATAGTGTTGTTATGAGTTGGAATTGACTTGATGGCACACAGTAACTCAACAGTGGTATTAAGGGGTGTTTTGGCAAACCTCTGAGAGTATTCATAGTTTAGACCACCTTAATAAAGTGCAAAGAGTAGTAATCTAAGAATCAGAAGACCTGGGTTTCAGGTTCATATGCCACTTTTGTGGCACCTTGAGCAAGTCAAGTTACTTCTCTAAAACACAATTCCTCCAGCTACAGAATGGTGATTGTAATTCCTGCCCAGTATGTCTTATGAGATCAAATGAGAAGAATGTTTAAAAACTAAAACAGTTGGACCAATATAAGAGTTATTATCAGATGACCTCTTAGTCCCCTTCTGACTATGAGATATTTTGTTCCTATAATTCTAGTAAAACCACTCATTATTACAACTTCATTTCTTAACAAAGCCATCAGCTCCACAGCTATGAATATAAAGGGATATACTACTCAGAGTTATGAGGATAAAAATGTTAGAAATCCTTGACTGGTTTTCTGATAGAATTATAATTAGAATACATGAAAGAAATGCATTGTGTGTTACATGTGGGCATCTCAGGATATTGTGTGATGGAGTTTGATGAGAGCCCGCCTGCAAGATTAATTGTAAATTGGCTTGGATATGAGCACTGTCATCAGGATTGAAAACTGTCAAAGAGCATAATGGTGGCACTGACCAACGGTAGCAGTGAGTGGCATTGCACGCAGCAAAGAGGTCAAAGTGTCTACATGGTGCTTCCTGGGATCAAAGTTCAGCCCAATCTCATTACCATCTTCATTAACTACTCCAGAAAGGGGATGCAGGTCTCCTTAGAAAAATTTGCGAAGAATGCTTAGTTGGAAGGTGCTGAAAACAAAGAGAGACAAAATCATACCAAGGACTCCAAAGTATTACAATAGGATTTTCAGCAAATGGAAAAATCAGATGTTTCTGGAGAAACAGACCTGAGTTTATGACTGCTGAAAATGCTTCCCCCTCTTCTCTCACTATTAAAACCATAGTCTAAATTATTTTATTCCCTCTATGAGGTCCCTTCAAAAAGAACCATCACTCTATCTATTGAAATTCTCTAGCTTTTTCCTAGTTTTATTACTCATTTGGGCTTATAAAAATGAAACCAAATCTTTGTTGTTGTTGTTAGATGCTGTTGAGTTGGTTCTGACTCACAGCGACTCTACATACAACAGAAAGAAATAGTGCTTGGTTCTGTGCCATCTTCACAATCATTGTTATGTTTGAGATAATTGTCGTGGCCACTGTGTCATTCCATCATGTTGAAGGTCTTTTCTCTTTTTGCTGACCATGCTTTACCAAGCATGATGTCCTTCTCCAGGGACTGGCCCCTCCTTGACAACTTCGATCTTTTCTGCCTTTATCAAGACTTTGCTTATTGGTCCAGTTGTGCGGATTTTTGTTTTCTTCATGTTAAGGTGTAATGCATAGTGAAGGCTGTAGTCTTTGATCTTGAAAAGTAAGTACTTCAAGTCCTCTTTGCTTTCAGCAAACAAGGATGTGTCATCTGCGTATCGTGGTTGTTAATGCGTCTTCCTCCAATCCTAATGCGAAATTCTTCTCTATATAGTCTAGTTTCTAGGGTTATTTGCTCAGCATACGGATTGAATAAGTATGGTGAAAGGATACAACACTGACACACACCTTTCCTGATTTAAACCATCCAGTATCCCCTTGTTCAGTTTGAAAGACTGCTTCTTGGTCTATGTACGGGTTCGGTAGGAGCACAATTACTGTATTTTTATGCAAATAACATGCATCCTCTGTGTGTGTTTGCCTACTGTGCCCTCTCTGCTCTAAGTATTTTCATAAGCACACTATGCTAATTTTTTTACAGTAACACGGAAGAGGAGTGGCATGACTACCTTTGTGAGGGTACTTTCCTGGGGGAGGACATGCCCAGGAAACAAACACAAAAGTCATGTGTTCTTTGGGTAAACATTTGGTAAGTGTTCTGGACTTCTATTCTTTGCAATGTTATCCATAATTTGTTAAGATCCACACAGTCAAATGCCTTTAAATAGTCAATAAAACACAGGTAAATATCTTTCTGGTATTCTCTACTTTATGCCAAGATCCATCTGCCATTAGCAATGATATCCCTCATTCCATGTCCTCTTCTGAATCTGGCTTACATTTCTGGCAGTTCCCTGCAACAATTTTTGAATTAAGTTCAGCAACATTTTACTTGTGTGTGATATTAATGATATTGTTCAATAATTTCCACATTCTGTTGGATCGCCTATCTTTGGATTGGGCACAAGTATAGATCTCTTCCAGTCAGTTGGCCAGGTAGCTGTCTTCCAGTTTCTTGGAATGGAGAAGTGAGCACTTCCAGCTTTGCATCTGTTTATTGAAACATCTCTATTGGTATTCCATCAATTCCTGGAGTCTTATTTTTCACCAATACCTTCAGTACAGCTTAGATTTTTTCCTTTAGTATCATTGGTTCTTGATGATATGCTGCCTCCTAAAATGGTTGAACATTAACCAGTTGTTTTTGGTACAGTGACTCTGTATATTCCTTCCATCTGTTTTTGATGTTTCCTGCATTGTTCAATATTTTGCCTGTAGAACCCTTCAACATCACAACTCGAGACTTAAATGTTTTCTTCAGTTCTTTCAGTTTGAGAAATGCCAAGTGTGATTTTCTCTTTTGGTTTTCTAACTCTAGGTCTTTGTACATTTCGTTGTAACACTTTGTCTTCTCGAGCTACCCTTTGAAATCTTCAGTTCAACTCTTTTATTCCATCATTTCATCTATTCACTTTAGCTACTCTACATTCAAGAGCAAGTTTCAGAGTCTCTTCTGATATCCATTTTGTTCTTTTTTTGTTCTTTCTTTCCTGTCTTTTTAAGGAGCTTTTGCTTTCTTCATGTATGATGGCCTTGATGTCATTCCACAACTCATCTGGTCTTTGGTCATTAGTACTCAATGCATCAAATCTCTTCTTGAGATGGTCTCTAAAGTCAAGCGGTATATACTCCAAGTTGTACTTATGGACTTGTTTCGCTCTTATGGGCTTTTTTCCATTTTCTTCAGCTTTGACTTGCGTATGAGCAATTGATGTTTTATTCCACAGTCATCCCCTGGCCTTGTTCTGATTGATGGTATTGAGCTTCTCCATTATCTCTTTCCACAGATGCAGCTGATTTGATTCCAATGTATTCTACCCAGTGAGGTACATGTGTATAGTCACCATTTATGTTGTTGAAAAATGTATTTCCAATGAACAGGTAATTGATTGGTCTTGCAAATTTTATCATGTGATCTCTGACATCGTTTCTATCATCTAGACTATATTTTCTAACTTTCACATTCCAATTGCCAGTAATTATCAATGCATTTTGATTGCATGTTTGATCAATTTCAGACTGCAGAAGTTAGTAAGAATCTTCAATTTCTTCATCTTTGACATTATTTGAATAGTAGTTGCATTAACTGGTCTTCCTTTTAGGTGTATGGATATTATCACTGACAGCATTGTACTTCAGGCTAGGTCTTGAAATATTCTCTTTGGCAATGACTGCAACACTGTTCCTCTTCAAATTGTCATTCCAGGCTTAGTAGACTATATGATTATCTTATTCTAAATGGCTAATATCAGTCCATTTCAGCTCACTAATGCCTAGGATATCAATTTTTATGTGCTCCATTTCATTTTTAATGACTTCCAATTTTCCTAGATTCGTACTTTGTACAGTCCACATTCCAATTATTAATGGATGTATGCAGCTGTCTTCGCATTTTGAGTCCTGCTACATCAGCAAATGTAGGTCCTGAAAGCTTGACTGCATCCATGCCAACTCTACTTTGAGGAGGCAGCTCTTCCTCTATCATATTTTGAGTGACTTCCAACCTAAGGGGCTCATCTTCTGGCACTATATCAGACAGTATTACACTGTTATTCATAAGATTTTCACTGGCCAATTTTTTTAGTGATCATCAGGTCCATCTTCCTAGTCTGTCTTAGTCTGGAAGATCTACTGAAACCTGTCCGTGGGTGACCCTGCTGGTATTTGAAATACCAGTGGCATAGCTTCCAGCATCAGAGCAACATGGAAGCCACCACAGTATGACAAACTGACAGAAAAATTGTGAAACCAAATCTTATTCCTCCCTCAGTTGTAAATTCCCTGAAGCAGAGGATTACTATTGTTCTTCCTAAACCTTATAGCATCCAGCATGTTGGCACATTGCTTTAGACTTTGGATCTGCTTTTCTGCCCTATCTCCACCACCCATTAAAACTCCATCTTTCTCCAATCACATGGCATCAGCCTCCTTACTGCTTCCAGTGGCTTCAGCCTCCTCTTCACCATGTCTCTCAATTATTTTATAAACTGCCATAGGAATCATCCAGGAACACTCATCTGCTCATGCCATCCCTGTTTTTTGAAATGTTCAGTGGTTCTCCTGGCTACTGGATTTGGGATACTCACTTTAGCCTGGTTCTGAGACCCTGCACGATCTGCTCCCACCCTATTTTTCTACCTACCTTCCAATGTGTACTGTCACAAAATGGTGCCTGCCAATTTTCTGCTCACTAAAACTGCCCTGCATTGACTTACCTCTTTCCTTTTGATTATATCCTTGACTCCCCTCTAATCTTATTTGTATTCCCAATTTCCCTCTCTAAGTAATCACCTTATTACGCTTCCTCCCTTTGTTTTTGATTTATACCAAAATGGTGCACAGACCTGGGCTTCATCCTCAATACTTCCTCTCTTTCATTCTACCAGCCAACATTCAATCTAACACCTACTGCCATAGCTAAGTTCTACTGATTTTAACCCTTAATAGTCTTAAGAATTAGTTTATTTCTCCATCTCTACTGCTAATGTCACAGCAATCTGAATTACTACAAAAGGCCCTTAGTTGATCTCCCTCCTAGTTTTCTTCTCCCTCCTAGAGTCTCCATCCCTCGCTAATACAATCTAATCAAATCACTCCATACTTCTTTAGGAAGTAATAGTTTCCCATTAATCTAAAGATCGAAATATATACCATAGCTTAGTAAGGCACTGCAAAGTTGACCAAGGCTCAGGTTTGGCTACCATCTCCACGGTTTCCCTCCAGACCAGTATTCATAGATCAGGCTACTTCTTGGTACCTTAGCCACTTTGACCTTCTTTCAGATGCTCAAACATGCCATGTTTCCTCACCCATCAGAACATTTGAACACATTGTGTCCTCTGTTTGGAATATCCCTTTTCTCTCCATCTTGTTAGCTGTAGATCCATCCCAGAGATTTTAATCAAAACATCATTTCTCCATGAGAACCTTTCTTGATACTCCAGAGACCCCCTGCAATATGTTCTCACAACACCCTGTCCCTCTTCATTTTACAACTTCTGCCGTGTAATTTCATCTTCATTTGCATGATTATTTGAATAATGTCTTTCTCTCCTACAATGGCTGAATCAGTCTATGAGGGCAATAACTTTCTGGGTTTTGTACACTATTGTATTCTTATCTCTTAGCACAGTGGATTCAAATTTTAATATAGATATTTATTTGCTGTATGACTCCAAATAAGTTATTTAACTTCAAATCTCACTTTTCTCATCTATAAATTAGTACTTTATCATATGATTTAAATGCAAAATTGCTAGTAAATCCCTCAGCACAAAATCAGGCCATAATAAATGTGCATTAGTGATGCTAATTATTTTCATTATAATCGTATTTGATTACATAGTCATATTTTCATTATAATAAATGACCATTGGTTTCTTTGGTGTAGGCTATATGTCCCCTTTTAAACTAATTTTGTGAGGTTTCTATAATATTTTAAAAAGAGAGAACAACCAACAAATGATAGCTATTTTTTTTTTTTAATACTTTATTGTGTTTTTGGTGAAGGTTTAAACAACAGTTTGAGTTCTCATTCAACAATTTCTACACAAGTTGTTCAGGACATTAATTTCAGTCTTCACAATATGTGAACATTCTTATTATTTCCATCCTGGTTGTTCCATTTCCATTTATCTAGTTTCCCTGCCCCCTTACATTCTCGTCTTTGTTTTAAATGATTGTTGACTGTCCGGTCTCATATAGGTGATTTTTTAAAGGAGCACAGTACTTACAGGTGATATTCATTTTTTTTTTTAAACCAATTTGTTATTTAGCTACAAGGTGACCTCAGGGTTAGTTTTGGTTCAAGTTTGAAGAGTACCTCAGGGCAATAGTCTCAGGGAGTCCTCCAGCCTCAACCAGTCCAGTAGGTTTGGTTTTTTATTATTTTTTATGAATTTTAGGTTCTGTCCCACATTTTTCTCCCATTCTATCAGTGTCCATCTATTGTGGCCCTGATGAAAATAGCACTGGTAGCCAGGCACCATCTAGTTCTTCTGGTCTCAGGGTAGATGAGGCCATGGTTCTTGTATACTACTTGACCTATAGACTAGTGTAATGGATTGAATTGTGTCCCCCAAAATATTTGTCAACGTGATTAGGCTATGATTCCCAGTATTGTCTGGTTGTCCTCCATTTTGTGATTTTTCTATGTGTTATAAATCATAATCTCTGCCTGTGGTTAAAGAGGATTAGGGTGGGATGTAACACCCTTGCTCAGGTCACATCCCTGATCCAGTGTAAAGGGAGTTTCCCTGGGGTGTGGTCTGTACCACCTTTTATCTTACAAGAGATAAAAGGAAAGGGAAGCAACCAGAGAGTGGGGTACCTCATATCACCAGGAAAACAGTGCTGGGAGCAGAGCATGTCTTTTGGACCTGGGGTCCCTGTGCAAAGAAGCTCCTAGTCCAGGTGAAGATTGATGAGAAGTCCGAAAGAGAGAGAAAGACTTCCCATGGAGCTGACATCCTTGAATTTGGACTTTTAGTCTACTTTACTGTGAAGAAATAAATTTTTGTTTGTTAAAGCCATCCACTTGTGGTATTTCTGTTATAGCAGCATTAGATAACTAAGACAATTAGTTTCTTCTTTGAGTCTTTGGTTTTCTTCTTTCCTTTTTGCTCTGGATGAGCAGAAACCAAATAAATGATAATTCTTTGATTGAAACCTCTGTAAGTCAGTCCCTTCCAGCTTCTGTCACTTTTTTCACCCTGTCCCACTACATCTCACCTGCCACCAGTAGTTTCCCAGCATATGGAAGATATGGTTTTATAAGTACATTTGGAGATGAAGAAAGGAAGGATCACAAGGAAGCAATGAAAGGGTATGCGAGAACCACCCATGGAGTCAGCATGAGTATAATGTGACTTGGCTGATTAGAGTCCTACATCCCCCTGAAAACAGTAATGAGTTCAAGGATAAGCTTGAAATACAATGCAGGCCAATGAGAAACATGAGGACTTTCACTGAGATTTTTGGGAAAGAAACTTTTGTTTGTCCTGTGCAAGATATCAAATCAACAACTTAAAAATCAAAACCAAGACCATTGCTGTCAAGGCAATTCCAACTCATTGCAACCCTATGGGTCAGAGTAGAACTGCCTCATAGGGCTTCCAAGGAGCAGCTGGTGGATTCAAACTTCTAACCTTTTGGTTAGCCACAGAATTCTTAACCACCGTGCCATCAGGGCTTCCAACTGCTCATAGACCTATTGCTGTCAAGTCAATTCTGACCTGTGGTGACCTTATATGACAGAACAGAATTGCCACATAGGGCTTCCAAGGAGCAGCTGGTGGATTTGAACTGCCAACATTTTGGTTAGTAGCTGTAACTCTTAACCACTGTGCAATCAACTGCTCACAGAGACTGAAATCTATGCACCTTTTTATAAGCACGTGGTGTCTTAAAAGCTAAGTCTGAGAAAAAGAACCAAAATATGAAAATGGGGACAAGGTTCCTGGTAACGCTGGTTTAACCCAGGACTGTCCATCTACATGAGCCATTAAATTTCCTTTGTAAAGCGAAGCTAATTAGAATTGGAATTTCTATTAGTTGCAATCAAAATATTCCTGACAGATATGTAACTTCAAATAAGAGGTGGTATTTAACCTAAATCTCAAAGACTGCTAAGTCTATAAAGGGGGAAGAGAATTCCAGGCAGATGAAACAGTAGGTCCAATACATGAAGGCCTGGAACAATATTGTCTGTTTGAAGAACTGCAAATAGAGCTTGATTCTTGTCTTTAATGTAAAAGAAAAGAGGTTGTTCACTCTCTGAGTGTTTTTGGTTCCTGAGAGCTAGAATCCCTCATACATCTTGCCATGCTCTTTGCCCATAGCAGACTTAAAAAAACATGTTAATTAGGTTAATAAGCAAGTGAATGAATGGAAAGCTGAAAAGAAATATGACAATTCACAGAGGAAAGAGAAATACTGGGAGGAAAAAAAAAAAACCTTAATTCTCACAGTGGTTAAGCATTTCGTTGCTAACCAAAAGGTCGGCAGTTCAAATCCACCAGCCATTCCTTGGAAATCCTACGGGGCAGTTCTACTCTGTCCTATAGGGCCACTGTGAGTCAGAATCAACTTGATGGCAATAGCAACGGACCCCATACTTCAGTCAATAAAGGGAGAGAAAGGCTGACTATAAAAGCTATCCACTGGACACTGTACAAATATTACTGTCATAAAGCATGCAGATTAAAATTCTGCTGCAGACAGATAACATTTAATTAACCATTCTGTGTTATTCTGAGGCTAACTAATAATTTCTCTAGTGCAATGAATGGTAATTAACTGATACCACTGATCCTTTCATACCACCTTTTCCTCCTCTAGCCAGGAGCCTTGCTAGAATGGCCGTGTTCCAAAGTGAGGGGGTACTGAGGCTGCCCAGAGACCACCATCACTGTTGGTAACATAGCCAGGCATGTGGCGCTTCACTGCTGAGATGTTTCCTCCTCCTGGAATACTATTTCTTCTTTTACCTGTTGTGCTCACACCTGTCTTCCCTGATACGGTCAAATCTTATACATAGTCTGATAGCAGCTTGCATTTCTCATCCTTATCATTAATCCCGTTTGCAGTTTTATTTTGGTTTGGGTAATGAATTGATAAGTTTTGACTTCGCCTCTGAATTGTAACCTCTTTGAGGGCAGGGACTGTATTATGCTGTTTGCTCACCCTTGTGTTCCTGTCACTTCTGCCTGGCACAGTGTTTCCCACACAGCAGGTGCTCAGAGTTTGTGGAATGAATTAGTCAATTTGTCTTTACTGCCTTGTAAACTTCCTCTTTCTCCATCTCCTTCATCTTCTTGCCAGTCTCTTTCTCATCTTTTTTCTAGGTTTCCTCTCCCCTGATTTCTAGTAATGCAAGATATAATTCTGGGGCAAGTAGGAAGAAAGAGTAGAGCTTGCCTTCTGAAGGGGAAGACAGACAAAAATAAATGGATAAGTGAACAAATTTCAAAGATGGATTAGTGTTGTGAAGAAAATGCAGTTGTAGGTTAGAAAGTGGAGTCAAGTCAGCTACTTTAGACACAGTTGTACAAGGTACAGGGAGGCCTATCCGAAATGCAGGGGCCTGTCTGTGGAGCCTGGCTATACCCTGTGTAGGGGTTCCCCTCAGGGCAGTTCAGCTTTGAGGGATGCCAATCCAGGACTGTCCCGAGGCTGCTGGTTGAGAGTTGGACCAACAGGAAAGAAGGAGGAACCAAGAAATGTGCCAGTCCAGTAATATAAGAGTGAACATGGGCTCCCAACCATAAAACTGTTATTTACGTATTATATTATGAAGAAAAAGTTAGTCCCTGTGAGGAGTCTGGGAGAGGGTGACTCAAGGAGAGGGAACAGTGCCAATCACTATCCTCTACTCCCGTGTACTGGGACAACTAGAAACTGGGAAAGAACATGATGCTTAATAAGTGGTGGGATGTGGGTTCCAATCTGTTTCTGGCACTTGGCCCAGGAACTTAGCCTTTCTGGCTCTTAGTTTCCTCGTCTATAAAATGGAGTCCTACTGCCTTCTCTGTATTTAAAAAAAAAAAAAAAAAAAACTAAAAGAGAGTATGATCTATTTGACATCTCTTCTGGTTTTGATATTGATGAGTTTGTGAAAGCCTGCTGTATCTGTGAGTTGGTTGTGTAAGGAAGTGTAGGAAATTTGACCTCATTTGATCTGAGTTCTCCAAAGGTTGACCCTGGTTTTCGTGTTAAATTTCCTCTCCTATTTCACAACCCATGTACTAGTCAAACTAAAGCATTCACCATTCCATGCACATACCACTTGCTTCTTTATTATCTTCTTGCCTTTGCTTCCTAAATAGAATATTCTTCCTCTCATCTCTGGATATCTGAATTCTTCCTACCCTGGAGATCAAGGAACACTTTTGCCACATTATCATATAGTCCCTCCAAATCCTCATATTAACATGTAACCTCTCCCTTTTCAGGCCTTTCTGGACACTTGTGCCTTTTTTCTGGCACTTTCAACATGTCCCTGTCATGGCAGAGTTATCTATGCCCAAGTTTTCTCCTCTAATCAACTCTAAGTTCCTTATAATTAGCTTTCATACTCCCTAATTACTTTATACATAATAGACACTAGACATTACAATATCATATACAAATGGATGTGTTTATTGAAAGACTTGTGGGCAAAGAGCAAATTAACAAAGGTTGGCAAATACGGTTCTTCTTGAGTGACAGCTGTGATTGATGGACAGAGTCACATTCGATTAGCACCATCTTCCCTGGTTGTAGGAGCAGAGCATAGTACAAAAATGATTTGAATTTACCATCTCTGGTTTAGGTTATGGAAATTTGGCCACAAGAGAAAAAGAGAATAGACAGACATCTAAGATTTTGAGTATAAAGCAGCATCTACTCTGATTAGTACTTGGATAATGAGATACCTCCTAGGAATACCCGTTGCTTTTGATTTTGAATGCCAAGCAGAGCGTCATACTTATGCTTGCAACCTCCCACTGATGTTTTGTTGATATTATTGATTGCAAGACTATGAGCTAGACCTTTTGTATTAGTTCCCTAGGACTGCCATAACAAAATTCTACAAACTGGGTGGTTTATAAGAACAGAAATTTATTGTCTCACGGTCCTTGAGGCTGTAAGTCCAAATCAGGGTGTTAACTGTGTTGATTCCTTCTGAGGGCTCTAAGAAAAACTGTTCCACGCCGCTCTCCTAGCTTCTGGTAGTTCCATGCATTCCTTGGCTCCAACATCACATAGTGGTCTTTTTCTGTATTTCTGGCTCTGTGTATCTTCTTTTTTGTGACGACACCTGTCATACATACAGGTATATAAAAAAAAAAAAGTATAGGACCTACCTTATTCCAGTATGTCCTCATACTAACTGATAACATCTTCGGAGACCTTATTTCCAAACAAGGGTCTGTTCATAAGTACCAGAAATTAGGACTTCAACACATCATTTTGTTGAATACATAGTACCTTGTATTTTTCAATACATAACACTTTGTAATTATTTTTTGATTCGAATCAAAATATTTTGAGAACTTTCTATGTGCAGGGCACTGTGCTATCTCCTGAAGGTAATGGTGTTAGGTTCTTTCAAATTGCTGTTTCTGATCATTTTTGTGCCTGATATCAATTGAAGTATTGCACCAGAAACTTAACAAGGGCCAGCCTAAAAAGTAGGCAAATTGTACAAGAAATACTTCCTTTGCCAACTGTGACTAATTCCTGAAATTCAGCCATTAAAGATTGGCTCAGATCTTTGCTTTCTAGTAATTAGCAGACGCCCTTGATTTGGGGAATAATGCCAGCATATGTGCCATGGTCTTTACAGCACCCTTGATTCTCACAGAAGCACTATGAGATAAAAGAGAGAAGATACCTCATGTTACAGAGAGGGAAACTGAGGCTTATGCTGTCAAATCATTCACCCAAGATCACTCCCCAAGGAATTATCAAACTGAAATTAGAACCCAGATCTTTCCTATTTTTAGTGATTTTTTTCTTCTAAATGAAATGGTGTAAACATTTATCATTAATGCCTTTATATTAAGGAGTTGATTAGATCAATTCTGTAAAGTATCCTCTGATAAGGAAAGAAATAGCGAGGGCATAGGAGATGGGAGAGATAGGTGACAGTAAAGAGAAAGGGGTACTGAAGAGGATGAAAGGAATACAGAAAATAAATTGCTTGTGTCTTAGTTATCTAGTGCTGCTATAACAGAAATACCACAGGTGAATGGCTTTAACAAACAAATTTATTTTCTCACAGTTAGCAGGCTAGAAGTCTGCATTTAGTGCCCTAACTCCAAGGGAAGGCTTTCTCTCTCTGTAGGTTCTGGGGGAAGATCCTTGTCATCAATCTTCCCTTGGTCTAGGAGCTTCTTAGTGCAGGGACCCCCAAGGCCAAAGGACACACTCTGCTCCCAGCTCTTCTTTCTTGGTTGTATGAGGTTGCTTTTCTTTTGCTCAATTCTTTCTTTTATATTCCAAAAGAGATTGACTCAAGAAACAACTTAATCCTATAGATTGAGTCCAGCCTCATTAACATAACTGCCTCTAATCCGGCCTCGTTAACATCGTAGAGGTTAGGATTTACAACACATAGGAAAAATCATATCAAAATGACAAAATGGTGGGCAACCACACAATACTGGGACTCATGGCCTGGCCAATTTGGAGGGACACAATTCAATCCATAACAGGATAGTAAAACCTGATGCAAGCCTAGTTGCCAGATAACCCAATAGCGTTTCATAATTAGTAGGACAGAAGTTGTGTTGTGGATTCCTGCAAAGGAACCAACAGTTCATTGTTTGATATAGAACTCATTTCCTTTTCTCTAGAAATCACCGCTCCCTCTATGCTACTTGTTTTTTAAATTAAGCTCTTTATTTTTAGATAACTTTTCATTCACACGAAATTTTAAGAAATACTACAGAAAGATCCCATGGACCTTTTACCCAGTTTCCTCCAATGGTAACATCTTCCAAAACTATAGAACAATTTCACAGCCTGAATATTGACATTGATATAGTCAAGGTACAGAACATTTCCATCACCTCAAGGATCCTTCAAGCTGCCTTTCTATAGCCCACTTTCCACTTACTTTCCCTGCCTTCCCCTTCCTTCACTCCTGGAAACCACTAATTTGTTCCCCATTGCTGTACTTTCATCAGTACAAGAATGGTACACAAATGGAATCATATAGTATTTAACCTTTTAGGATTGGCGTCTTTCACTCAACAAAACTCTGGAGATTCATCCAGTGTTGTTGCATGTGTCAGTAGTTCCTTTTTTTTTGGCTGAGTAGTATTCCATGGTATGAATATTCCACAGTTTATCTAACTATTCACCCATTAAAGGACATGAGTTGCTTCTAGTTTGGGGCTATTGCAAATAAGGCTGCTGTAAACATTACAGCTTTATATATGAACACAAATTTTAATTTCTCTAAGATAATGCCCAGGAGAGTAATTACTGGATCATATGGTAGTTACATTTTTTTTTTTTTTTTAATTTTAAGAAACTGCCAAAGTTTTCCAGAGTGGCTGTACCATTTTACATCCTCACCAGCAATGTAGTTAAGTGATCAAGTTTCTCCACATCCTTGATGGTTTCACCATTTTTTAACTTTAGCCATTCTAATAGGTGTGTAGTCATATTTCCTTGTGACATCTGCATCTCACTAATGGTTAATGACGTTGAACATTTTTTCATGGGCTTATATTTCTTCTGTTAAGTGTCTATTCATGGCTTTTGCCCATTTTCTAATGTGATTTTTTTTGTTACATTTTGAGGATTCTTTATATTTTCTAAACAATAGTCATTTGTCAGATGTTTTGTAAATATTTTCTCCTAGTCTGTAACTTGTCTTTTCATCTCTTAACATAGTCTTTCAAGGAGCAGAAATTTTTATTATTAATTAAGTCCAATTTCTCAAAATTTCCCTTTATGCATCATGGTTTTAGTCTCAAGTTTAAGAGTTCTTTCCCTCACCCTAAATCCTGAAGATTGTCTCTTGGTTTTTGTTTTTTTCTAAATATTTCTAAACATTTTACAGGTCTACACTTTATATTTGAATCTTTGACCTGTTTCAAGTTAGTGTTTGTATAAGGTGTGAGGCTTAGATTGATGCTTATTTGTGTGTGTGTGTGTGTGTATTTCCAATTGCTCTAGCACAATTTGTTGAAAAGACTCTTTTACCTCCATCACATTGCTTTTGTACCTTTATAAAAAATCAGAGGGCTCTACTTAATGTACTCAGGGAATGAAAAATTAATTTACCTTTAGACTAAACAAACAAACAAAAAAACCAAACCTGAGGCAGGGCCAAGATGGCGGACTAGGTAGACCCTACCTCGGATCCCTCTTGCAACAAAGACTCGGAAAAACAAGTGAATCAATCACATACATAACAATCTATGAGCCCTGAACAACAAACACAGATTTAGAGACGGAGAACGAACAAATAAGGGGAGGCAGCGACTTTTTTCAGAGCCTGGAGCCAGCGTCCCAGTCAGGTAACCTTGGCGCCCGGCTTAGGTCTGGGCCCAGGGGAGCTGATGGCGCAAACAAGGGGCACAGCCCTACCCCCCTGAACTCACCCGGGGAGGGGGCCCAGCCTGTCCGCGTGGGCGGCGTGCTGACGCGGCTGGTGGGAGAAGTCCTTGGGAGGCAGTGACTGGTTTTGGAGCCGGGAGTGCAGCGTCCCAGCCGGGGAACCTTGGCGCTGGGCTTTTGACTGGGCGCTGTCACGGCCCAAGTACAGGACGCAGCCCTACTCCCCTGAACTAATGCCGGGAGGGGGCCCAGCCGGTCCGCGGGGGCGGCACGGCAACATTGCTAGCGGGACGAGAAGTCCCCGGGGAGACAACGACTGATTGTGGAGCCGGGACTGCAGCGTCCCAGCTGGGGAACCTTGGCGCTGGGCTTTTGACTGGGCGCTGTCACGGCACAGCCTTACTCCCCTGAACTAACCCCAGGAGGGGGCCCAGCCGGTCCACGGGGATGGGGCGGCGACGCAGCTGGCAGGACGAGAAGTCTCCGGGAAGCAGCGACTGATTTTGGAGCCGGGAGTGCAGTGTCCCAGCAGGGGAACCTTGACGCTGGGCATTGGACTGGCATCGGAGGATCTGACCGCAACTTCAGTGGGCCAGACCCTCGGGGGCAATCTCCACACAGCCAGCACACATAGGCGACACGCCCCTCGGGAATCCCAGATAAAATAGTCATTCCAAGCAAGAAAAGCAACTTTGGCTATATTCCGAGGTGCTACTCTCCTATTTCTCTGAACCCTCCCCCACCCTTCCCAGGCGGCTTCATTAACATAGGAATTTCCTGAGCCAGAGGGAGAACGGCTCTGGCTCCATGGCGGCTTTGCTTTTCTCTTTTTTTTTTTTTTTTGGTCTTTTCCTTTCCCTTTTTTTTGCTCGTTTCCTAACCCATTCTTCCGGCCTGAGAGAAGGAACCACAAAAAAACCCAGGGACCAAAAATCCATCCCTAATTGGACTTAAAACACAGAACCAGCTACAGCCAAGCATATATGATCCAAATCTTGGACTTTCATCCTTACAGGGAACAAGGTGGCAGTTATAATCCAAAGGCAGTTCTGATAGGGATCTGACTGCATTTTTTTTTTTAGCGGATTTTCTGGAAAAACAAGTTTCCCAGGTCTGATATCTCTGCTTATTCAACAGAGCCCTAACTGACCCACAACAGGGAACTGAGGGCTGAAGCTCCCCCCAGACCACCTAGCCTCTTGCCTTAGGGGTCTAAGGAGGGTGACATCTACCAATCAGTAGAGGTACTTGCACTGGGGGCCTAAGGTACAGCTGCAGTGCCCTCCCACCAAGGTGCCATAGGAATAGAGACACACCTACCTCACTGACACTTGGGGGAACCCTGTCAGCATCCTGCTCCCCCCGGAGGGTGAACCCCAGCTGCTAATAGAATCTGGTGCACACAACTATCACCACTACTTCTCAAGGTGGATAGGTGTTAGGGTGCAGCACACACTTGATAACCCAAAATCAGATTCTACTCAAGAATAGTGAATAGACTCAGACATATATATCTGGCAAAAGCCCAAACCAGCTGGTAATAGGTCATAAGTAAGTCAAGGGCTAAAACAAGCAAGACAGCACAATCTAGTAGCCCATCCACGTATATTGAAAGAAAACAAAACAAGATAAGACTCAGCGAGCAATTACAGAATAAATCACTACTATATCTTTTTTTTAATATATCTTAGTGATGGCTCGGAGACAGCAGTCGATATCAAACCACATAAAAAAGCAGACCATGACAGCCTCTACAACCCCCCCAAACAAAAGAATCAAAATCTTTCCCAAATGAAGATACAATCCTGGAATTATCAGATACAGAATACAAAAAACTAATTTACAGAATGCTTCAAGACATCACAAACGAAATAAGGCAAACTGCAGAAAAAGCCAAGGAACACACTAATGAAACAGTTGAAGAACTCAAAAAGATTATCCAAGAACATAGTGGAAAAATTAATAAGTTGCAAGAATCCATAGAGAGACAGCATGTAGAAATCCAAAAGATTAACAATAAAATTACAGAATTAGACAACGCAATAGGAAGTCCGAGGAGCAGACTCAAGCAATTAGAATGCAGACTGGGACATCTGGAGGACCAGGGAATTAACACCAACATAGCTGAAAAAAAATCAGATAAAAGAATTTAAAAAAATGAAGAAACCCTAAGAATCATGTGGGACTCTATCAAGAAGGATAACTTGCATGTGATTGGAGTCCCAGAACAGGGAGGGAGGACAGAAAACACAGAGAAAATAGTTGAAGATCTGCTGACAGAAAACTTCCCTGACATCATGAAAGACGAAAGGATATCTATCCAAGATGCTTATCGAACCCCATTTAAGATTGATCCAAAAAGAAAAACACCAAGACATATTATCATCAAACTTGCCAAAACCAAAGATAAACAGAAAATTTTAAAAGCAGCCAGGGAGAAAAGAAAGGTCTCCTTCAAGGGACAATCAATAAGAATAAGTTCAGACTACTCAGCAGAAACCATGCAGGCAAGAAGGCAGTGGGATGACGTATACAGAGCACTGAAGGAGAAAAACTGCCAGCCAAGGATCATATATCCAGCAAAACTCTCTCTGAAATATGAAGGCGAAATTAAGATATTTAGAGAGAAACACAAGCTTAGAGAATTTGCAAAAACCAAACCAAAGCTATAAGAAATATTAAAGGATATTGTTTGGTCAGAAAACCAATAATATCAGATACCAGCACAACACAAGGTCACAAAACAGAACATCCTGATATCAACTCAAATAGGGAAATCACAAAAACAAATTAAGATTAATTAAAAAAAAAGTGCTCATAACAGGGAATCATTGAAGTCAATATGTAAAAGATCACAATAATCAAAAAGAAGGACTAAATACAGGTGGCATAGAACTGCCATATGGAGAGTGATACAAGGCGATATAGAACAACACAAGTTAGGTTTTTACTTAGAAAAATAGGGGTAAATATTAAGGTAACCACAAAGAGGTATAACAACCCCATAACTCAAGATAAAAGCCAAGAAAAACGTAACGACTCAACAAACATAAAGACAAACACTACGAAAATGAGGATCTCACGATTTACTAAGAAAAACATCTCAGCACAAAAAAGTAAGTGGAAAAATGAAATTGTCAACAACACACATAAAGAGGCATCAAAATGACAACACTAAACACTTATTTATCTATAATTATGCTGAATGTAAATGGACTAAATGCACCGATAAAGAGACAGAGAGTCTCGGACTGGATAAAGAAACACGATCCGTCTATATGCTGCCTACAAGAGATACACCTTAGACTTAGAGACACAAACAAACTAAAACTCAAAGGATGGAAAAAAATATATCAAGCAAACAACAAGCAAAAAAGAAGAGGAGTAGCAATATTAATTTCTGACAAAATAGACTTTAGACTTAAATCCACCACAAAGGATAAAGAAGGACACTACATAATGATAAAAGGGACAATTGATCAGGAAGACATAACCATATTAAATATTTATGCACCCAATGACAGGGCTGCAAGATACATAAATCAAATTTTAACAGAACTGACAAGTGAGATAGACACCTCCACATTTATAGTAGGAGACTTCAATACACCACTTTCGGAGAAGGACAGGACATCCAGTAAGAAGCTCAATAGAGACACGGAAGACCTAATTACAACAATCAACCAACTTGACCTCATTGACTTATACAGAACCCTCCACCCAACTGCTGCAAAGTATACCATTTTTTCTAGCGCACGTGGAACATTCTCTAGCATAGACCACATATTAGGTCATAAAACAAATCTTTGCAGAATCCAAAACATCGAAATATTACAAAGCATCTTCTCAGACCACAAGGCAATAAAACTAGAAATCAATAACAGAAAAACTAGGGAAAAGAAATCAAATACTTGGAAACTGAACAATACCCTCCTGAAAAAAGACTGGGTTATAGAAGACATCAAGGAGGGAATAAGGAAATTCATAGAATGCAACGAGAATGAAAATACTTCCTATCAAAACCTCTGGGACACAGCAAAAGCAGTGCTCAGAGGCCAATTTATATCGATAAATGCACACATACAAAAAGAAGAAAGAGCCAAAATCAGAGAACTGTCCCTACAACTTGAACAAATAGAAAGTGAGCAACAAAAGAATCCATCAGGCACCAGAAGAAAACAAATAATAAAAATGAGAGCTGAACTAAATGAATTAGAGAACAGAAAAACAATTGAAAGAATTAACAAAGCCAAAAGCTGGTTCTTGGAAAAAATTAACAAAATGGATAAACCATTGGCTAGACTGACTAAAGAAATACAGGAAAGGAAACAAATAACCCGAGTAAGAAACGAGATGGGCCACATCACAACAGACCGAACTTAAATTAAAAGAATCATATCAGATTATTACGAAAAATTGTACTCCAACAAATTTGCAAACCTAGAAGAAATGGATGAATTCCTGGAAAAACACTACCTACCTAAACTAACACATTCAGAAGTAGAACAACTAAATAGACCCATAACAAAAAAAGAGATTGAAATGGTAATCAAAAAACTCCCAACAAATAAAGCCCTGGCCCGGATGGCTTCACTGCAGAGTTCTACCAAACTTTCAGAGAAGAGTTAACACCACTACTACTAAAGATATTTCAAAGCGTAGAAAATGACGGAATACTCCCCAACTCATTCTATGAAGCCACCATCTCCCTGATACCAAAACCAGGTAAAGACATTATAAAAAAAGAAAATTACAGACCTATATTCCTCATGAACATAGATGCAAAAATCCTCAACAAAATTCTAGCCAACAGGATTCAACAACATATCAAAAAAATAATTCACCACGATCAAGTAGGATTTATACCAGGTATGCAAAAAAAAAAAAAAAAATTTTTTTTTATGCAAGGCTGGTTTAATATTAGAAAAAACATTAATGTAATCCACCACATAAATAAAACAAAAGACAAAAACCACATGATCTTATCAATTGATGCAGAAAGGCATTTGACAAAGTCCAACACCCATTCATGATAAAAACTCTTACCAAAATAGGAATTGAAGGAAAATTCCTCAACATAATAAAGGGCATCTACGCAAAGCCAACAGCCAACATCACTCTAAATGGAGAGAACCTGAAAGCATTTCCCTTGAGAATGGGAACCAGACAAGGATGCCCTCTATCACCGCTCTTATTCAACATTGTGCTAGAAGTCCTAGCCAGAGCAATTAGGCTAGACAAAGAAATAAAGGGCATCCGGATTGGCAAGGAGGAAGTAAAATTATCTCTATTTGCAGATGACATGATCTTATACACAGAAAACCCTGAGGAATCCTCCAGAAAACTACTGAAACTAATAGAAGAGTTTGGCAGAGTCTCAGGTTATAAGATAAACATACAAAAATCACTTGGATTCCTCTACATCAACAAAAAGAACATCAAAGAGGAAATAACCAAATCAATACCATTCACAGTAGCCCCCAAGAAGATAAAATACTTAGGAATAAATCTTACCAAGGATGTAAAAGACCTATACAAAGAAAATTACAAAGCTCTACTACAAGAAATTCAAAAGGACATACTTAAGTGGAAAAACATACCTTGCTCATGGATAGGAAGACTTAACATAGTAAAAATGTCTATTCTACCAAAAGCCATCTATACATACAATGCACTTCCGATCCAAATTCCAATGTCATTTTTTAAGGTGATAGAGAAACAAATCACCAACTTCATATGGAAGGGAAAGAAGCCTTGGATAAGCAAAGCATCACTGAAAAAGAAGAAGAAAGTGGGAGGCCTCACTCTACCTGATTTCAGAACCTGTTATACAGCCACAGTAGTCAAAACACCCTCGTACTGGTACAGCAACAGACACATAGACCAATGGAACAGAATTGAGAACCCAGATATAAACCCATCCACATATGAGTAGCTGATATTTGACAAAGGCCCAGTGTCAGTTAATTGGGAAAAAGATAGTCTTTTTAACAAATGGTGCTGGCATAACTGGATATCCATTTGCAAAAAAATGAAACAGGAACCATACCTCACACCATGCACAAAAACTAACTCCAAGTGGATCAAAGACCTAAACATAAAGACTAAAATGATAAAGATCATGAAAGAAAAAATAGGGACAACCTTAGGAGCCCTGATACAAGGCATAAACAGAATATAAAACATTAGCAAAAATGACAAAGAGAAACTAGATAACTGGGAGCTCCTAAAAATCAAACACCTATGCTCATCTAAAGACTTCACCAAAAGAGTAAAAAGACCACCTACAGACTGGGAAAGAATTTTCAGCTATGACATCTCTGACCAGCGCCTGATCTCTAAAATCTATATGATTCTGTCAAAACTCAACCACAAAAAGACAAACAACCCAATCAAGAAGTGGGCAATGGATATAAACACGCACTTCACTAAAGAAGATATTCCGGCAGCTAACAGATACATGAGAAAATGTTCTTGATCATTAGCCGTTAGGGAAATGCAAATTAAAACTACGATGAGATTCCATCTCACTCCAACAAGGCTTGCATTAATCCAAAAAACACAAAATAATAAATGTTGGAGAGGCTGCGGAGAGTTTGGAACTCTTATACACTGCTGGTGGGAATGTAAAATGGTACAACCACTTTGGAAATCTATCTGGCGTTATCTTAAACAGTTAGAAATAGAACTACCATACAACCCAGAAATCCCACTCTTCGGAATATACCCTAGAGAAACAAGAGCCTTCACACAAACAGATATATGCACACCCATGTTTATTGCAGCTCTGTTTACAATAGCAAAAAGCTGGAAGCAACCAAGATGTCCATCTACGGATGAATGGGTAAATAAATTGTGGTATATTCACACAATGGAATAGTACGCATCGATAAAGAACAGTGACGAATCTGTGAAACATTTCATAACGTGGAGGAACCTGGAAGGCATTACGCTGAGCGAAATTAGTCAGAGGCAAAAGGACAAATATTGTATAAGACCACTAGTATAGGATCTTGAGAAATAGTATAAACTGAGAAGAACACATACTTTTGTGGTTACGAGGCGGGGAGGGAGGGAGGGTGGGAGCGGGTTTTTTTACTGATTAGTTAGTAGATAAGAACTGCTTTAGGTGAAGGAAAGGACAATACTCAATACATGGAAGGTCAGCTCAACTGAACTGGACTGGACCAAAAGCAAAGAAGTTTCCGGGATAAACTGAATGCTTCAAAGGTCAGCAGAGCAAGGGTGGGGGTTTGGGGACCATGGTTTAAGGGGACTTCTAAGTCAATTGGCAAAATAATTCTATTATGAAAACATTCTGCATCTCCACTTTGAAATGTGGTGTCTGGGATCTTAAATGCTAACAAGCGGCCATCTAAGATGCATCAATTGGTCTCAACCCACCTGGAACAAAGGAGAATGATGAACACCAAGGTCACACGACAACTAAGACTCCAAGAGACAGAAAGGGCCACATGAACCAGAGACCTACATCATCCTGAGACCAGAAAAACAAGTTGGTGCCCAGCCACAATCGATGACCGCCCTGACAGGGAGCACAGCAGAGGACCCCTGAGGAAGCAGGAGATCAGTGGGATGCAGACCCCAAATTCTCGCAAAAAGACCATACTTAATGGTCTGAATGAGACTAGAGGAATCCCGGCGGTCATGGTCCCCAAACCTTCTGTTGGCCCAGGACAGGAACCATTCCCGAAGACAACTCATCAGACATGAAAGGGACTGGACAGTGGGTAGGAGAGAGATGCTGATGAAGAGCAAGCTAATTATATCAGGTGGACACTTGAGACTGTGTTGGCATCTCCTGTCTGGAGGGGGGATGGGAGGATAGAGAGAGTTGGAAGCTGGCAAAAATGTCACGAAAGGAGAGACTGGAAGGGCTGACTCATTAGGGGGAGAGCAAGTGGGTGTACAGAGTAAGTTGTATATAAACTTATATGTGACAGTCTGACTTGATTTGTAAACGTTCACTTGAAGCGCAATAAAAGTTAATAAAAAAAAATCAGTGGAACGTATTTGTGTGCCTCTTATTTCTGGCTTCTCTATTCTGTTCCATTGATCTATGTGACTATGCTTCCATCAAAACTACATAGTCTTGATTACTGAGGCTATATAATACGTTATGTGTCAGATGGATCTTGGCTGAAAGCAGAGAATACCAGAAAGATGTTTACTTGGGTTTTATTGAGTATGCAAAGGCATTCGACTTTGTGGATCATAAAAAATTACGGATAACATTGCAAAGAATGGGAATCTCAGAACACTTAATTGTGCTCATGCAGAACCTGTATATAGATTAAGAGGCAGTGGTTCAAACAAAAAAAGGGAATATTGTATAGTTTAAAATCAGAAAAGGTGTGCTTCAGGGTTGTATCCTTTCACCATACTTATTCAACCTATCTTCTGAGCAAATAATCTGAGGAGCTGGACTATATGAAGAAAAACATGGCATCAGGATTGGAGGAAGACTCATTAACAATTTGTGTTATACAGATGACACATCCCTGCTTCCTTAAAGTGAAAAGGACTTGAAGCAATTAATGAATGAAGATCAAAGACCATAACCTTCAGGATGGACTGCACCTCAACATAAAGAAAACAAAAATCCTCACAACTGAACCAATAAGCAACATCATGATAAATGGAGAAAAAATTGAAGTTGTCAAGGATTTCATTTTACTTGGATGCAGAGTCAACACCCATGAAAACAGTAGTCAAGAAATCAAAAGACTCATTACATTGGGCAAATCTGCTGCAAAGGACCTTTGTAAAGTGTTAAAGAGCAAGGACATCACCTTGAGGACTAAGGTGTGCCTGACCCAAGCCATGATGTTTTCATTCACCTCATACTCATGTTAAAGCTGGACAATGAATAAGGAAGACCAAAGAAGAATTGATGCCTTTGAATTGTGGTGTTGGTGAAGAATATTGAATATACCATGGACTGCCAGAAGGACAAATAAATCTGTCTTGGAAGAAGTACAATCAGAATGCTCCTTAGAAGCAAAGATGGTGAGACTTCATCTTCCGTATTTCGGACTTATTATTAGGAGGGACCACTCCCTGGGAAAGGAAGGGTATCATGCTTGATAAAGTAGAGGGTCAGCAAAAAAGAGGAAGCCCCTCAGTGAGATAAATTGGCAGTGGCTGGAACAAAGGGCTCAAGAATAGCAAAGATTACTAGGATGGCACAGGACCGAGCAGTGTTTTGTTCTGTTGTGCACAGGGTGTGAAGTCTACTTTATCTGATATTAATACAGTTAACCCCACTTTCTTTTGATTAGTGTTTTCATAATGAATCTTTTCTATATCTTAATTTTGACCTTCCCATATCATTTTATGTGAAGTGAGTTTCTTTTAGAAGGCAAGTGGTCATGTTTCCACCTTCCTGATCTTCTAAGATTCTTTCTCTTATCATTCCCTTTTTGCTTAGAGAAATTCCTTAGCTATTCTTTTAGGGTAAGTTGGCTGGCAATAAATTTTATCAGTTTTCCTTCATCTGAGAAAGTTATTTTCCCCTTTTTCCAGAGGGATATATTCATTAGACATAGGACTCTGGATTGACATTTCTTTTCTTTTGAGACTTGAAAAAAATGTGTCTTTTTCTTTTGGCCTCCATGATTTCTAATGAGAAATTCCCCAATGTTTACATTTTTAGCCCCTTATAAGTGAACTGTCATTTCCCTCTTCCTACTTTCATGATTTTTTTCTTTAGCTTTTGTTTTCAGCAGTTAGACTATGGGGGTATCTTAAAGTTTATCCTGTTTCAGGTTTGCTCAGCTTCTATATCTGTATGTTTACATCATTTGCCAAATTTGAGCAATTTCCAGCCGTTATTTCTTTGAATTTTTTTCAGCCCTACTTACTTTCTCCTCTCTTTCTGGGACTCTAATGATACAAATGTTAGATTTTCTGTTATAGACTTATATGTCGCTGAGGCTCTGTTTACTTTTCTCAATCTATTTTTCTCTCTGTCATTCAAATTGGGTAATTTCTATTATTCTTTCTTCCAGCTCACTGATTCTTTTGTCTTTTGAGCCTCATGTTTTCTTTTGTCCTACCCACTAACTTTTTTTTTTTCTCTCTCTCTTTTGGTTACTGTATTCTAAGTTCTAAACTTTCTATTTGGCTCTTCTTTATATCGTATTTGTTTGCTGAGACTCCATTTTCTCATTTGTTTCAAGTGTGTCCTTAATTACTTGGTGAAGCATTTTTATGATGGCTGCTGTAGAACCTTTGTAAGATACGTCTGGCATCCCTGTCATCTTGATATTGGCATCTATTGATTGCCTTCATTCATTTAGTTTGAGATCTTTCCGTTTCTTGGTATGATAAGTAAAACTGAAACTTGGATATTTTAAATATTATGTCGTGAATCTCTGAATCTTATTTAAACCTTCTGTTGTAACTGGCTTTTTCTGACACCACTTTGATAGGGGGAAGGGGGGCTCTACCTCGTCACTGCCAGTTAGGGGTAGAAGTTCAGATTTCCTGCTCAGCCTCCACTGACACTTAAATGTGGGGAATTCCCATTACTGCAGTACATAGATGAAACTTTCCGCTTCCCACTAGGCCTCCATTGAGGCCTCCCTGACTAGAAAGAGTAGGAGTGCCTCCTTGCTGTTCCTCAGTGGCCTCCACTGACACCAAGGGAGTGAGGACAAGTGGCCTCATTACTACTAGGTGATATGAAGGTCCTGAATGTCCATTATACCACCTCTTACACCACCCCAAAGTGGAGGAGAAGGTATACCTTGATACTTCTGGATTGAGATGGAAGTCTGGACTCCCCACATGATTTTCACTGACACAGATAGGGAGGGAGTGGGGGCTTGTTACTAACCAACAGGCATGAATGTCCTATCTCCTCATCTAGCTTTCTCTGGCACTGCCCTGGCAGGGTTGTGGGAGGCTGGGGTGCCTCTTTATAGCCTCCTTAGGGTAGATGTCTAGGCTTACCACTCAGTTTTTGCTGGTGTAAGTAAGGCTGCAGTTTTTGTCTGTGATGTTTGCTGTAATAGAGCAGCTATTGACCAATACATGTTTTTTGTCTTGCCAGGCTGCCCCTTTCCTGGTCCTTTTGGTAGAAAGAACAGGATTTTGTCATTGTTGTTGTTTGTTTGTTTGTGCCTCTTGGTTTTTCCAGGTTGCTGACTTTCCCAGCCTACCTACTCTGGAATATACAAAAACTCAGGGAACCCATTGCCATACTGTTATTTGTGGCCCAGTTCCCTAGAAGGTCTTCTGACTTCTCCCCACCTTCCAGAGCCTTCATATGTTTGTTTGTATTATAGGTTCTACCCAGGAGTTTTATTGATACTTAGCAGGAGAAATAGGGAAAAGTACATCCACTCTGTCTTCCCAGAAGAAGTCTGCTGTCCTACTTTTAATGACAGACATGCATGGTGTCAAAGTGATGTATGTATTATACACATTTTAATATGTATATAAAACCTGAGGATTCAGAAAAATGAACAATGGATCAGAGGACAAAAAGAAGATTAAATTTTCAGTGACTAGCAAGTAATTTAAATGAGACAGTGGTGGCTCGGTAGTAGAATTCTCACCTTTCACGCTGGAGACTCGAGTTAAATTCACCTCATGAGCAGCCACCACCCATCTGTCAGTGGAAGCTTGTGTGTTGCTACAATGTTGAATAGGTTTCAGCAGAGCTTCTGGACTAAAAGGACCTTAAGAAGAAAGGCCTGGTAATCTACTTTCAAAAATCAACCAACCAATGAAAAGCCTATAGATCACAAGGGTCCAATCTGCAACCCATCGTGGGGATGGTGCAGGACCAGGCAGCATTTTATTCCATTGTGCATAGGATTGCCATGAGTTGGGGGTGACTTAATGGCAGCTGAAAACAACAAGCATGTAATCTGCTGTGGCTGTGAGGTAGGGGTATATGGTAAGTTTTAAAGAGAAACAGTTGGAAATAAGAATCCTGAGCAGTTTGGATTTCTTCTGTGTTAGTGAGAAGTCATGAAAGGCTATTGCACAGACCGGAACACGGTTCTAGACCACGTTCAAAATTGTCCACCTGTAACATCCTCACCTGAGTTGACCAGAGACTGAGTTAGAGATTTCCTAGGGGTGAAGGTGGTACAGGGGTTAAGCATTCATCTGCTAATCAAAAGGTCAGCTGTTTGAATCCACCAGCCCCTCCTTACAAACCCTACGCAGCAGTTCTACTCTGTCCTGTAGGGTCACTAATAATTGGAATCCACTCGACAGCAACAGGTTTGCTTTTTGGTTTCAGGGGTAAAGGTAGGGAGAAAAGTATCGCACTTAATGGACTGCAAAGGTCATTGAGATACTTAGCATGGCAAACAAAATACAGTCGTATATATTCAAAATTGAGGTTGTTCTGGACTGGTTTGTGTACTGAATCAAAAACTCCAACAGTGATTTACAAAAAAGCTAGTAATACCATCCTGCTGATTACCATGAATACCTGTGATTTGTACAGTTTATTTCATAATGAAAAATTATGCAATTAGAGTTTCATCACTATAGATATAAACACTACAGAAAAACTGATTACGGTTTTGTGTTCCCTTGGTGCACTTGGAGAATCAATTATGCCGTATTTTCAACATGACAAACTGTAGGAGAGATTGCATGTGATTTTTGTTTTTCTCATTTTTGTATTGTAATTCAAAAAAGAATTATCACTCCAGGCAAGACTTACTGTTACTGAGGCAAAGCATTTGGGAAACTGGAGAGCAGGGTGAAAAGTTCTTTCTCAGGTTCACCTGCACTCTCTTGTCCTTGGTTGTTGTCATTGAGTCAATTCCAACTTGTGGTGACCTTGTGTGTGCAGAGAATTGCTCCACTGGAGTTTCAAGGCTGTGACCTTCTGGAAGCAGATCACCAGGGCTGTCTTCCAAGGCACCTCTGGGTGGATTCAAACCACCAACCTTTAGGCTAGTAGTCGAGTGCTTAACCATTTGCTCTTAGTCCTATCTTTGCAGGTATTCACCACCTGCTAGCTTTAACAGATACGTAAGTTTGTTTTGTTGTGGAGAATAGGCTGTGGGTGGAATCAAATAACTTAGAATTGAGGTATTTCTTCTAAAGTGCAAAGTTATTATTATACCTATTGAACTTTTGCAATTGAACCATTTTTAAATGAAATCGAATTTTAACCTCAATGCATAAAAGAGAGAGAGGAGATGCTCTGGCTGAAGCAGGGGTTCTGTGCCCAGATTTCCACCTGCCTTGGACACCTTCTTCTCTTCTTCAGAACTCTAGGCTTGGTTTGAGCCATTGCAGTTCTAGATGGCTTGGTTGCATTCTTTGATTTTATAAATAGAAAAATCCATTCACACATTTACCCCAGAAATATTTGTTGAGCACTTACACTGCATCCAGCACTATTCTAGGCACTGAGAATATAACAGTAGACAAAACAGAGGGTAGGGGGTTCATTAAGACTTTTGCCCCCTAGTCTGGAATCTTTTCTGCAATTTTTTTCTCCCCTTTAACCAGTTGTCATGGAGTTGATGCTGACTCATGGCGACCCCATGTGTGACAAAGTAGAACTGTGCACTACTCTGGTTTTCAATGACTCATTTTGGGAAGTTGATCACCAGCCCTTTCTTCTGAGGCATCTCTGGGTAGACTCAAACCTCCAGCTTTTCAGTTTGTATCCAAGTTTATTAACCATTTTTACCACCCAGAGACTATAATGTTCCTCTTTAGTACCCCGTATTTTACATCCTGGGCTTCTCTCACTCCTCAGGGCTTGCCCTTCTCCTCCCTCGATCAGGTGGACAATGACTTCATGCTACCTCCTCCCCTAATAAGTCCCCCAAATAAAATCTATGCACCTTATTCCTCCTAAACATGCTTAATTGTCCCATAATATTAATGACAGTAGGAAGGGGGCTTCCAGAAGAACCAGGAGTTGAGTCATGTTTATTTAAAAAAAAATAAAATGGTTCTGTCATTTTCACAAATTGTGGTGGCCCACCAGTTCTTTCTGAGCTCAAAAGTTAGTAAGTAAAGAATTTCTACTATCTTCAGTCTTTTCTTATTGCAAATATTTTTTCCTTTGTAGAAAGACACCTTCCCTAATCCACAGATTACATTTCTTGCCTCATTAACCTAGTTTTGGGATACAATAGAACTACAGTTACCAGGTTTCAAAAAAAAAAAAAAAAAGCCAAACCCATTTTCGTCAAGTTGATTCTGACTTATACCAGGTTTAGCAAATAAAAATACAGAATGCCTAGTTAAATTTAAATTTCAGATAAACAATACTTTTTTTTTTTTAGTATAAGTAGGTCCCATTTCTCAACAATGCCAATATTTTCTCCATTTATCTTGATGTTGCTTATTGGTCCAGTTGTGAGAATTTTTGTTTTCTTTATGTTGAGGTATAATCCATACTGAAGGCTGTGGTCTTTGATCTTCATCAGTAAGTTTGAGTCTTCTTCACTTTCAGCAAGCAGGGTTGTGCGTCATCTGCATATCACAGGTTGTTAATGAGTTTTCCTCCAATCCTGATGCCCCATTCTTCTTCATACAGCCCAGCTTCTTGGATTATTTTCTCAGTATACAGATTGAACAAGTATGGTGAAAGGATACAACCCTGATGTATGCCTTTCCTGACTTTAAGCCATGCAGTATCACATTGGCTCTTGGTCTATATACAGGTCCCACAAGAGCACAATTAAGTATTCTGGAATTCCCGTTCTTTGCAATGTTATCCGTAATTTGTTATGGTCCACACAGTTGCATGCTTTTGCATAGTCAATAAAACACAGGTAAATATCTTTCTGATATCCTTTGCTTTCAGCCAGATCCATCTGACATCAGCAATGACTTCCTCGTTCCACATCCTCTTCTGAATCCAGCTTGAATTTCTGGCAGTTCCCTATTGATGTACTTGCTGCAACAGTTTTTGAATTATCTTCAGCAAAATTTTACTTGTATGTGATATTAATGATATTTTCCAATAATTTCTGGTTTCTGTTGGATCATCCTTTTTTGAAATGGACACAAACATTGATTTCTTCCAGTCGGTTGGCCAGGTGGCTGTCTTCCAAATTTCTTAGCATAGACAAGTGACCTGTGCACCTCCAGCACTGCATCCATTTGTTGAAACATCTCAAGTGATATTTCATCAATTCCTGGAGCCTTGTTTTTCGCTAATGCCTTCAGTGCAGCTTGGGCTTCTTTTGTCAATACCATTGGTTCCTCATCACATGCTACCTCCTGAAATGGTTGAATGTCAACCAATTCTTTTTGGTGCAGTGACTCTGTGTATTCCTTTCATCTTCTTTTGATGCTTCCTGCGTCATTCAATATCTTGCCCATAGAATCATTAAATATTGTAACTTGAGGCTTGAATAGTTTCTTTAATTCTTTCAGCTTGAGAAATGGTGAGCATGTTCTACTTCCCTTTTGGTTTTCTAACTCCAAGTCTTTGCGCATTTCATTATAATACTTTGTCTTCTCCAGCCTCCCTTAGAAATCTTCTGTTCAGCTCTTTTACTTCATCATTTCTTCCTTTCAATTCGGCTACTCTACATTCAAGAGCAAGTTTTAGAGTCTTTTCTGACATACATTCTGGTCCTTTCTTGTCCTTTTAATGATTCTTTGCTTTACTCATGTATGATGTCCTTTATGTCATCCCACAATTCATCTGTTCTCCTGTCATTAGTGTTCAATGGGTCAAATCTATTCCTGATATAGTCTCCAAATTCAGATGGGATATACTCAAGTTTGTGTTTTGGTTCTCGTGGACTGGTTCTAATTTTCTTCAATTTCAATTTGAACTTATATATGATTAATTGGCATTCTGTTCTGCAGTCCGTCCCTGGCCTTGTTCTGACTGATAATATTGAGCTTTTCCATTGTCTTTTTCCACAGATGTAGTCGATTTGATTCCTGTGTTTTCCACCCAGTAAGGTCCACAGGTATAGTCACTGTTTCTGTTGAAAAAAGGCATTTGCAATGAATAAATAGTCGGTCTTGCAAGATTCTATCATGCAATCTCTAGCATCATTTCTATCACCAAGGCCATTTTTTCCAAATACTGATCCTTTTTCTCTGTTTCCAACTTTCACATTTCAATCACCAGTAATCATCAGTGCGTCTTGATTGTATGTTTGATCAATTTCAGACTGCAGAAGTTGGCAAAAAAACCTCAATTTCCCCATCTCTGGCATTAGTGATTGGTGCATAATATGAGTAATAGTTGTAGACGGTCATATTTATCATGATATAGAAAATACTGAAGCTGTCAAGAATTTAATTTTTCTTGGATCCACAATCAATGCACATGGAAACAGCAGTCAAGAAATCAAACAACGTACTGAATTGGGCAAATCTGTTGCAAAAGATCTTTTTAAAGTGTTGAAAACCAAAGATGTCACTTTGAGGACTGAGGTGCACCTGACCCAAGCCATGTGTTATGGATTAAATTGTGTCCCCCAACAATGTATACCAACTTGGTTAGGCCATGATTCCCAGTATTGTGCGGCCGTCCACCATTTTGTGATCTGAAGGGATTTTCCTGTGTGTTGTAAATACTAGTCCCTGCCTGTGGTTAATGAGGCAAGATTAGGTTTCATTAAAGAGGATTAGGGTGGGATACAACAACCTTACTCAGGTCACAGCCTTGATCCAATGTAAGGGGAGTTTCCCTGGGTTATAGCCTGCATCAGCTTTTAACTTAACAAGCAGTAAAAAGAGAGAGAAGCAAGCAGAGAGACAGGACCTCATTACAACCAAGCAAGAAGTGCCAGAGCTGACCGAGAGAGAAAGCCTTCCTCTGGAGCTGGTGCCCTGAATTCATACTTCTAACCTCCTAGACCATAAGAGAATAAATTTCAGTTTGTTAAGGCCATCCCTTTATGATATTTCTGTTATAGCAGCACTATATAACTAAGACATCATGATATTTTCGATTGCCTCATAATGCATGTGAAAACTGGACTAAAAATAAAGAAGACAAAAGAAGAATTGGTGCCTTTCAATTACGGTGTTAGTGAAGAATACTGAATATATAACATGGACTGCCAGAAGAATCAACAAATCTGTTTTGTAAGAAGTATAGCCAGAGTGCTCCTTGGAAACAAGGATGGTGAGACTTTGTCTCACGCATTTGGTACATGTTATCAGGAGGGACTGGTCCCTGAAAAAGGACCTTATGCTTGGTAAGATAGAGGGTCAGCAAAAAAAAAAAAAAAAGGGAGACCCTCAACAAAATGGATTGACACAGTGGCTGCAACAACAGGTTCAAACATAGCAACAATTGTGAGGATGGCACAGGACTGGGCAGTGTTTTTGTTCCATTTTGCATAGGGTCGCTATGAGTCAGAACCAACTGGATGGCACCTAACAACAATAACAACAACAAATGTTCCCTATATTGCATGGGGCATACTTATACTAAAATATTAGGTATTGTTCATCAGAAATTCAAATTTAACTGAGTGTCAAATATTTTATCTAGTAATACTAAGTAGAACACAGTGATTAGAATTACTAGTATTGTAATAAGTCAGACCTGAGTTTTGTTACTAACTTGGTGAGTTACTTATGAGCCTCAATTTCTACATTTGTAAAACAGTGATTGATAATACTACCTACGTCCTGTATTTTTTGAGAGTATTAAGTGCATGAAGGCTTTTTAGGGTGCCTGGCATTGCATTTGTTATTGTTTGGTCTTGGCTGTTTTTCTTTTGAACTCCAGAAAACACCAGCCTGGGGACAAAGGGTCAGAAAAGAGCAAGTTGTCATTTGGATAAAAAGGCAACCAGTGCTTGTGAGCACCAAAAATATATGTTTTTGTGTATGTACGTGTATTATGTGTGTGCATATGTATATGTGAAAATGCTGGTGGCATCGTGGTTTAGTGCTATGGCTGCTAACCAAAAGGTCTGCAGTTCAAATCTACCAGGCGCTCCTTGGAAACTCTATGGGGCGGTTCTACTCTGCCCTGTAGGGTCACTATGAGTCAGAATCAACTTGAGGGCAATGGGTTTGGTTTTTTAGGTTTGTATGTATATGTTCATATACATACATATACACAAACACTACATATATGTATGTATATATTATACATACACATTTATGATTAATATATTAATATATGTTCTATATTATAAATGTGTGTATGCATGTGTTTGTTTATATTTATATATTACGTTTATATATATTTTGTGTGTTTATCCTGTTTCATACCCATCCTGCTATCAGGAAGGAAAAATGGAGACGTTTCTCAACAGTATTTCAGGATTGTTGAGGGGGAAAAACAGCCATGGAAATGTAAGCTGTTATTATGTAGTTAGGTTTCACGGCCTGTTGGAAAAAATCTGGGCTTAATTCAAGAGTTATTTGCATTGCGCATAGAACAGTACAGATATATATTCATTCTATCAAGCTCCTTTTCTGGGGCGATGGGTTCTGCATAATTTAAATGAGTTTTGCCAGCCATGTTCCTGCATTGAGAAACCCAGGGCATATGTTCCTAATTCATTTACACTGAACCAGTCACAATGTTCCTGTCTTTTTTTCTTTCTAAAATCATAGATGCTTCCAGGTTTCAGAAGATAGTTTATGTTGATGTTCTAGAGTTAGTTATTGCTAACTAAGATACTGGCAATAAGGAATTTACATGCATACTTGGCCTCTCCCCCACCTCTCTTTCCTATTGTTTAATTACTGATGAAGCAAGCAGGAGGTGGAATCATAAAGCAGTGGCTCTCTGAGCTGCATTATTTCCCTCTGGAAAATTGAATGGATGTTAACCAGCACCAGTCTTTTGGAAAATCAGAATTTCAAAGAGCACTAGTAATCAGGCTTGTATCTGAAACTGCTGTAAGTAAACTCTTCAACTAGTTTGGCAACCCCTTAATAACTAACACTGATTTACAGCAAAGATAGCTGACACTTTTCGTATTTAGTTTTATCCCTAGAGATAAAAGAGGGATCCTATTCATTCTTTTTTTTTTAGTGCTCAGGAGCACCCCATCTGTTCCTTTGCTTGGCTGTGGATTTTAAATAACCACAAACACTAAAAAGAAATAGAAGTTAATTGGTACCATTCTGGTGGATCCAAACCATGGTGTACGAGCTGCAGAATAATGACTCTCTAAAACAAATGTTGTGAAAATGTATTGCTTTAGCTTGACAATGACCTGAGAGGCAGACATTAAAATTGTGCACTAAATAGGAAGTCATAATAGAGCGTTAAATAGAAATGCGGTGGCATAGCGGTTAAGAGCTCGGCTGCTAACCAAAATATTGGCAGTTAGAATCTACCAGCTGCTCCTTGGAAACCTTGTGGGCCAGTTCTACTCTGTCCTGTAGGGCCACTTTGAGTCGGAATCAACTTGATGGCAATGAGTTTTTAAATAGAAATGTTTATGTAGTTGACCTGGGTGAATATTCCTAGAATATGATATACAGTAGATTAGAAAAAAAAAAAAAAAAAAAACCAACCTTAGGGAAAGACCATCTTATCTATACCTACTTAATCTCAACAGTTTTTTATACCTTGGAACATTTCTATAGGGCCGCTATGAGTCTGAATTGACTCAACAGCAGTGGGTCTGGTTTTTTTTGGTTTTTAACGTTTCTATAAGGAAGCTCTGATGGCTCAGTGGTTAAGTGTTCAGCTGCTAACCGAAAAGTCGGCAGATCAAACCCACCAGTTGCTCTGCAGGAGAAAAATGTGGCAGGCTTTCTGTAAAGATCACAGCCTTGGAAACTCTATGGAGCTACTTCTGCTGTGTCCTGCAGGGTGGCTGAGTCGGAATCAACTCCATGGCAGTGGGTTTTTGTTTTTTTTAAACTTTACATGCCAATTGACTGGTAAAGGCTAAGAATTTGTGGCTGGGTTTAAAGGTGCTGGTTTAAGGTTCACTCATGGATAAACAGTTGTTCTGTGGTCAGATTTAGGACCTCAGACCATGCCTGTGGTTACAGGATTAATACCATACATAGGTTACTTTAGGGACGTGGTGGTGGGAATCTCATGGAGTATGAGAAAAGTAGGCTGTGGTTTTTAACAGTCAATGTTTTCTTTTTTTAAGCCCTCAAAGGTTATTAGCCACTTTCCTTGGGTAATTAATCTACCTTGTAATTTAATTACTGATATACATTCCTCATCTCTCTACTAGACTGTGAGGTGACTGAGTGTAAGATATATCTCTAGTGTCTGACTTAACTTTGTTATCCCTCTCAGTCTTAAGAGTAGAAGATATTTCGATGAACATGGATAAAAAGGAGGTTTGGCTGGCTGCATGTGGTCAGTTTATAATTGGGGTTAATAGGCCCAGCTGTTTGGAGTTAAGACATTAAGATTTTCAATATGAAAGACTCCCCAGGCTACCAAGGATATCAGACACACTGAGCCAATCTTTATCCAGCTTTGTGTCATTAGAAAGGGCACTGGATTTGGGATCAGAAGACCTGAGCGATTGTCTCAGCTCTACCAAGCAATGAGTGTACTAGCTATGAGGAGTTCAGGAAATTATTGAAACTCTTAGAACCCTAACTCCTTTGTGGATGATAGCACTCACTCATTCTTCCTGTTTACCCTTAGAGGTTTTACAATGATACAAATGTAACAATCTGTATGTTGACAACAAAGTTTACTACACTATTTGTAGTAGCAAAAAAAAAAATAGAGGCAATGTAAAAGTCCAAGAATCGAAGAATGGTTGAATAAATGTTAGCCCACCCATAAAAATAAATACTATGCAAATGTTAATGACACAGGCCTGCATAACTGATAAGAAAAAAAAAACATTTTGAATGGAAAAAAAAAGTTGAAGAACTTGTATAGCTTATGGTCCCATTTTTAATAAAAGAAAATAGAGTTATGATGTATATGGGTAAATGAGTGTTTAGATTGGGTGCTGTAGGAAACCTACCAGGTATGATTGGCATTAAAGAGGGAAAGTAACATAATAATAAGGAGAAAAGTAGCTAATATTTATTGCGCTCTTACAATGTGCCAAGTGCTATTCTAAACACTTTATATCCACGAACTATTTTAATCTTCATCACAATTCTGTGATAAAAGCACTGTTATTATTTGCACTTTACAAATGGAAAAACTGAGGTATAGAGAGGTGAAACAATGACTGCGCCTGAAGCAACAACAGAAATTGGATGTAAGAGGTTGGAGACAGGACCTGAATTTGTGTAGCCTGACCACAGAGCCTACCCTCAGCCACAACACCATACAGAGGGTGAAGTCAGGGCGCACTTTAGAAAGACTTTCTTTAAATTTGTTAAGCTTCTGCGTAATTTGAATATCTTTGTCAAACACATATTACTTTATAACTCTAATATAATGCATTTGCAAAATGAGATCATAGTCATGAAAGCATTTTGTTTTATAGCCTGTCACTTGCTGTACTTATCTAAATGCAGAGCACTAAGAGATGCTCATTATATTAAAAAAAAAAAAAAAAAAACAGTTATTTCCCAGATCAACATCTCTCTACAGAATCTTTGCTAGGGTGAGAGAAGTCGGAAATAAAACAGTCACATCTCCAGCATTTACTTACATTTCCTCCATAATGTAACTCGTGATTGCTTTGCAGATGGGGTCTGATTATCAGATTGTGCACACTCCTAAACCCATTCGTATCAAAAGCACGCTAGATAATAACTAGCGAGTGGTGTCAGCACTCCATCTTCAGAGCTACTGCTGGCAAGAAGCATTTGGGCCAAGAATAAGAATGACAAGTCTGTATACATTTCCAGATTTGCAATCAACATGGAAATTAGTCAGTTGTGGGATGCTGAGTGGTCTTATAGAGAGGGCCCCAGCTGCAGACAAAATACCAACTGGAGGGTGATAAACAGAGCAGAGGCATTCAGTGCCTTTCTTTTTTCAGCTGTTGCAGCCTGAGAGCTTTGGCAGTGGTGCTGGGTTGGCAGGAGTTATTGAATTATTTCAGAGCTGGAGGGGATCTTCAAGGCCTTATTGTCCTCCTCTGAGGAGCCTGAGGCTCAGGAAGTGACTGATGGGAGGTCACACAGCAAGGTAGAAGGGAAGGGGAGCACGGTGTGAGCCCAGCACAGGGCTATAGCACTGGCTGTTTCTGCATCGCTGAATTCACTAATTTTTTCATTCATGCATCATGTACGTATTTATTTGGACATTTTATTTATTAATCAAATATTTATTGAACACCAATAGCCTACTGCTGCAGCCACAGTATGATTTTAAAAATGGAAACAAGATCGTATTTCTCTTTTCCTAAGAGCCTCACGGCTCTGCTGAAAGTAAATCCAAACTCTTTACCAGGGTCGATGAGGCCAAATGGAGTCCCTGGGTGGTGCAAACGATTAACACACTCAGCCTCTAGCTGAAAGGCTGGAGCTTGCAGTCTACCCAGGGGTCCCTAGAGAGGAAGCCTGGCCAGCTACTTCTGAAAAATCAGCTATGGAGTACAGCTCTACTCGGACACGCATGAGGTCGCTGTGAGTCAGAACTGACTCAGTGGCAACTTGTTTAAGAGACTGAGTAGGATTCGGGCCTTGTCTGCCTCTCTGAACTCACCCTGGATCACCCTCAGGTCCTATCATCTCTGTCATTACCCTCTAGCCACACTGCCCAGCTTTCTACTCTGCTAGCACACTAAACACTAAACCAGTCCTGCCCAGGCCTTTGGACGTACTGTTTCTTCAGTCTAAAAGGCTCTTATGTGGTTCTGCACATGGCTGGCTCCTCCTCATGGTTCAGCCTTAGCATAAAAGCTAACTTCTCAGAGAGATCCACCTTTACCAGGCTATCTATGTCCCTCTTACCCTCAATTACACTTTTGCTCTCTACATTTTCTTCCTAGCACTTACAACTGTCTAGGACGATTATCTGTTCACTTGGAGGTTGCATGTCTTGTTCATAGCAGTATTCCCTGTTGTGTCTGACTCAAGGGCAGTCACTCAGCAAATGGCCTGTGGAGTGAGAACGATCCATGCTAGGCCCTGGGGCTGCAGTGATATAACAAATCTCTGGCCATGTGGTATTTCTAATCTGGGGATAGTGACAGTGACAAAGAATAAGCAAACACATCAAAACAGTGTTATTTGTTTATTCATATATCAAACTTATCAGCTCTCAAAGCCTCCTACTTCATATTTCATAATGTTCACTTTGATATCTTGGTATGAAGTTTATAGATAATATAATCAACTTTGGCACATGCCTTTACAGAGTAAAAATAATGCTCTAAATATAAAATACAAGGGAAATGAGAGAAAAGAAATTTATAACAAAATGATATGATTTAGTACCTGGATACAACTGCACTAAAGCACAAATCTACCGAAAACCAACGAGCTTGAATTTGAAGCAAGCAAGATGATACGTAAAGTGGATATTATCAACACGTTTTCTTGCAGTTGTTGTATCAAAATTGAGAGTTATACACACACATAGGATCACATTTAGATTTATAATGACTGTCACAGCTACAAATACAGGCTGATATGGGCTGTTGTATTTAGAAAGCCAAATACCAAGATTAGCTTTGCTATTGAGGCCATGGTTTACTGAAGTAGTGAATAACTTGGTAAAGTTCTGAATAAAATAAAATGCAATCTTCTCTTGATTTACCTTGTAGTTATACTCTTAGAAAATTAAGTGTATAACATCATGCAAAAACCACGATTTGTACATAAAAATGGAGTTAGGTTTTTGGCTTAGGTGATTGTAAACCGATTTTTCACCTCCTAAGGATATTTTTTTTTAAGGATATGGAGGAAACCCTGGTGGCGTAGTGGTTAAGTGCTATGCCTGCTAATCAAAGGGTCGGCAGTTTGAATCCACCAGGCGCTCCTTGGAAACTACGGGGCAGTTCTGCTCTGTCCTATAGGGTCGCTATGAGGCAGAATCGACTCGACGGCACTGGGTTTGGTTTTTGGGGTTGGAAGGATATGGCAGGATATTCAAAAGTTTCGCCAGGTATACGACAATTTTTTTTGGTATGGATCTGTCTGATGCATTGTAGGATTTCTAACATATCCAGCTTCACCTAGTATACACTGTTGCCATTCACCAGTTGTTGTGACAACAGAAAATGGCTTTTTGGGTGTAGGGCTGCCCTTGTTGAGAACTGCTGATTGAAAACATTTATCGACAGCCTAGCAGGTGCTAACCTTGCTTGGGTGGCGGGGGGCAGGGGGAGGCCATATTTCTAAGATGATGAGTTGACAGTGATTCCAGAAGCATTCAGGGAGTAGAGCCAAAATCACACGCAGATGTTTAGATGGGTGGCAGAATAAGCCTTAATGTGACCCTTAGACATTCCTCCCATCCTGGCCACCTCCACCATGCAGCACAGCCTGTGTAGGTGGTAATGGTAGAGACAGAGCCCAGCCTCCGGGGATTAGCTTATTTCAAGACGTGTCCTCCGTTGCGGGAAAGCCCTCTGAAAATCAAAATAAAAATGCAGAGTCATTAATGCATGTTTCCACAGCCTGGACATTAGAAACACATAAGAGATGGGGAAATTCAGATGAAAGTTTACCTGAAAGTGAAGTACTAGTGCTAAACATGGTCAGACAGCATCCATGCTTGACTATATATGCTGAAGGGAACCAAGGAAGCTGTGAAAAATTAAAATCCACAAAGTCGCTCAGTCTATATTTGAATCTATTTCAATGAATGAATAAATTAAATGTTTAGTATGTGTATTTCTTTATATTACTCATTCTTTCAGGTTTTTTCGGGGGGTTGTGGTCATAAATATATATAACAAAAAGTGCCATTTTAATCATTTTGCATGCACAGTTCAATGACGTCATTTTCTGCAGCCATCACCATTGTCCATTTTGAAAAGATTTTCATCACCCCAAACAGAAACTCAGTGTCCCTTCAGCAATAACTCCTATTGTTGAGGCCACTATGATAAACTTTTGCCTCTGTACATTTGTCCAATCTAGAGATCTCACATAAGTGGGATTTTACAATATTTGTCCTTTTGTGACTGACTTTTTTCACTCAGCATAATGTTTTCATGGTTCTTCCATGTCTTAGCGTGTGTCAGTACTTCATTCCTTTGCATGGCTGCGTAATATTCCACTGTACGCATGTACAGCTTTCTGCTTATCCACTCATCTGCCGATGGACACTTGAATTGCTTCCCTCTTTTGCCTATTATAAATAATGCTGCAGTGAATATTGCTGTGCCATTCCTTTTGTTTTAATCTTCCTTTATTATTATTATATTTTACATTCTTTGCTAAATCATAAAGTCTTCCAGGCAGAAACCAGACTTTCCAGTTCTTTTGTAATTCCTGTGGTACCTAGAGTAATACTTGCCATAGAGTAGATATTTGCATAGAGCAATGGTTCTCAAATAAAGTGGACGGGAATCTCTGAAGGCCTGCTGAAACACACCTGACCCAACCACAGAGATTCTGATTCAGTAGGTCTGGGGTAGGGCCTGAGAATTTTAATTTCTAACAAGTTCCTAGGTGATGCTGCTGGGCCAGGGACCACACTTTGAAATCACTGGCTTATAGTATGATGCTGCAGTGAAGAGTTCAGGCTCTAGAAACAGATGGGCATGGGCCTGAATCTTAGCTACTATTATTTCCTTGGGCCATTTACCTAATCTTTCAGAGACCCAGTCGCTCTTCATTTAATTAATGGTGATAACATATGATTTCATTGGTCGTGAGAATACAATAATGCATGCAAAGCACAATGTAACTAGCACACAGTATGTGCTCAGCAAACATCAGTTATTTTTATAAAGATTTCTCCACCAAGAAAAGGAATAGGTTACTTGCAGAAGATACTATCGTGTGTACATGATGAATAAGTGCTATAAAAAGAGGAAATCTAGGAAATGTTTCAACTTTGGGCTGATGGTTTCCCTCTGAGTCTATCTGAATTAGGGAGGTCATTCGGAGGATTTGGTGTGGGTAGGGAGGAAAGGCAAGTACCCATTAAAGCTGGTAATTAAAATTCTGCTGAAGCATCGGCTGTATTTATATGAAAACAGCTCAATTTGCCTACAGCAGAAAGTTGCTGTCTGGGAAGAAATGTAATGTTCAAACAGTCTGTAATCAAGGCGGCTACCCCACACCTGGGAAATGGGAAATGCATCGTGGTAATTTCGTGAGTAGGACAAGGATGACAATTAACAAATGCTTGTCTTACAATGCCAGCAACAGTAGTCATTTTACAAAGCTATTTCTATTTTTCTCCAACGTATTGATTCCTTTGTTTGTCACTGAGTTTAGGAATGTTGCAAGGTTTAAGAGTGTAGCTTGTGTCCTCATGAAGGTAAAGGAATTGGGGCCTTTCAGCAAATGGCCTGTACTCTTTGAACATAACTCGCTCTGTGAATTTTTCCGTTGCGCTGAGACACAAACCCTCTGGATTACAGTTTTGTGTGGCTGGAGAAAGATTTAATGTCAACCCAGTCTCCCCGTGCCCCCTTTTGATGTCTGAATACATTCTATTGATTCCATTTCAAGATTTCCAGCATATTCTTGAACACCTCTAGTGACTGGGGACTTATCATCTCCAAAGGAAGTTAGCTCTGACCTTGACCAGCTTTTCACTCTAAGAAATTTCTTCCTTACATTGAGATGAAAACATGATCATTTTTTCACATGTGTGAAAGCAGTTACTGGGCCCACCTGAGTTTTCTGTTCTCTTGGCAAATGTTTCCATCTCCAAAGGATCAATAAGAAATCTGAGAGTTCAGAAATAGGTGAACTTAGGGCTTTTAGAAAAGGAGCCCTGGTGGTGCAGTGGGTAAGGGCTTGGCTGCTAACCAAAAGGTCAGTGGTTCAAACCTACCAGCCACTCCATGGGAGAAAGACGTGGTGGTCTGCTTCTGTAAAGATATACAGCCTTGGAAACCCTATGGGGCAGTTCTACTCTGTCTTATAGGGTTGTGATGAGTGGGAATAGAATCGATGGCAACAGGTTTGTTTTTTGGCTTAGGGCTTTTAGAGCTTAAAAGACTTTAGAGGTTCTAGAATAAATGACTCAATTTTTTTTTTTTTTAGAAATTGAAATCCAGAGAAGTTAAGGGTGTGGACAAATGTCACCATCTGTGACTAATGCTTAATTCCTTCCTATTACCTTCTTTTTTGCTCTGATCTTTCTATTTAGATTTCCACGGGGCTCTGGGATGGTGGGATGTGGTAGTTTTGGAGGCATACACATCAGGTAGATGCATTCACCCACTCATTCATCAAACAAATAGTTATTTCTGAGCACAGTCTGTGTGCAGAAGGTTGTGCTGGGGACTCTGGGTGCATAAAAATAATAATAAAAATCCAGGAAACAATTAGATTTTGTTTGTATATGAACTCGACATCATTTGAAGTGTCTCTTGAACTTCTTGATTGTGCAGGATTCTGCAGGAGTGCAGTGATTAACAACTGATGTCTGCCACAGGTAAAGTAGCAGGAATCAGTAACCAGTTGCCATCGAGTTGATTCCAGCTCAATTAGACTCCAGGTTTCTCAGAGTAGAACTATGTTCCATACGGTTTTCAATGGCTGGTTTTTCAGAAGTAGCTGGAGAGGACTTTCTTCCAAGTCTTGCAGGGTGCCCCTGGGTGGACTCAAATCTCCAACGCCATAATTGTTTGCATTACCCAGGGACTCCAAAGTAGTAGAAAGGGTCTTTATTCTTATTTGGGTGCTATGTTAGTGGGTCCTACTCTCATCCCTTATGGAATGCATAAATACATACCAATGAGTGCTAGAGAGAGGGAGTGTTGCTAGATGAGAGAAGAAAGAAGTCACAATGGGCGGGGAATGCTTCATGAAAGAACCATGCCTTGAAGAAAGTGAGATTTGGATAGGTAGAAAGGAGGATGGTATCCCAGGCAAGAAGAGAAGTGGAAACAAAGGTACAGAGAAAGGAGTAGCCATATTACTTTTGGAAACAATGATGAAATCAATATACTCTTGACCTTAAAAAATGGACAAGGGCCAGTTTAATAAATGTGAGTAGTGTAACAGTAGAGTCAGGAAGCCCACAAAGACCTTTGTGTAGTTCTAGTTGACTATGAGAACTAGCAACAAGACATAAAACGTCCTTCTAATTTAGCCAATAATTTTCAGCAAGAAAGATATGGGCCAAGCTTCTCTCAGATCAGCTGATTTGGCTAAGTTATAATCCAGTATACGCAAGTTCACATTTTAAGGATACAGAAATGCTTAAAACATTTTTAAAATTCATTTTCTTTATTCCACACAAAGAAAATGAATAAATTTCATGGTTGTTTCTAGAGCATCACCCAAAAAAATCCCCAAAATAATTGTGTGTATAAATGAAAGCATGCTGGGATTTTTCCAAGACTGTTATATAATGTTCAAGTTTAATTGCACACACACAGAGCATGTTTTGAGTATTCCTGGAACATCTTTTCTCATCAGGACAATATCACCCCCACAGGGGCAAAAATTAATTTTGTGGAGGGGCAAAAACTTACTCTGTCTCTCCTCGCTCCCTCTGTATAAAGTACAGATATACAGATAGTATATAAACATATCTACAAATCTGGGTACAATATATTTGTAGTATTAAAATTTCACAGAAGCAGAAAATTAAAAAAAAAAAAATCTGATAGGCTCCCTAGGGTGGTGACAATGAAGAAAAGGTTCAGAAATACTGCCTTAAAGGAAGGTCCGCTGTTCAACCAGGAGAGTATCTTGTCTTGCAAGTTTGGAAACTTTATTTTTGTCAGCAAACAGAGTGCAGACCTGGCCTTCAGGAGTATTGTTAACATTAATCAAGCTCACAGAAACTGATGAAGAAAGCAGAATGCCTATGGTGCTTCTCACTGCAAATGGATAAAATGTCATATGAACTAGAATATTGATGTTAGCTTGTCTACCATCTTCTCTCTCTCTCTCCTCACACACATATCAAAAAGAAAAAAAAAAAAAAAAAAACCCAGTGCTGTTGAATTCATTCTGACTCATGGCAACCCCATGTGTGTCAGAGTAGAGCTGCACTCCATAGGATTTTCAATGGCTGTAATTTTACAGGAATAGATTGCTAGACCTTTCTTCTACAGTACTGCTGGGAAGATTTGAACTGCCAATCTTTCGGTTAGTAGAGAAACACAAACCATTTGTGCCTATCAGTGACCTTCCTTCTTTCTACACAGAAAGTTACATGGGAAACAAAAACAAAATAGAACAAAACACACACACACACAAAGTTTTCTTGGATAAATTGGAAAAAGAACGCTACTTATTTGATTTCAAACGTGTGATGGTGTAGTTTATCAGAGCCTTGCATGGTAGTCTCTGTATTAGCAATATACCTGCCATGGGTATAGGTGGTTCCATGAGGGAGCCAAAGACTTAATGTCCCTGGATGGTTGCTGCTATTCTTTGCAGATGCGGTACCATTTTCCTATTCTTTTATCGCTGAATTCTTCTGGTTGACTTGCCACTTCTTAGGTTCATGGACCCTAGTGTCACAGCTGGTTGGTCATTAGGATTCTCTAAGGTGACTTTACACACCTCTGTTCTAATTCAGTTTTCGTTGTTTAACTCTCAGCAGACACTTATTTACTCCTGGGTTGGAAGAGCCATTCAATCCTTTCTAGATTCTTCTAGGAATCTTGCTGCAACAGCATAGCTTCAGGGCTTGCTTGGTTAACATGGCTGGAGCTTTACAGTGTTCTCAACCTGTGCCCATTGTACCGAACACAAATTACAGGGCTCTACCTACACCCACTGAGTGAGAATTTATGACAATGGGCCTGAGAAATTGGCATTTTTAAGAAGCACTTTAGATGATTCTGATGTCTACTAAAGATTGAGCACCATTTTTTAAAACCTGCCCCAGGGCATTCGTTTTAAAAAAAGAAGCAAGATTATGGGAACTTCCTTCTTGGTCATTATCTGACGATGGCTTCCAGAAGATTTGTTTTTCTATATCTAATATAAAAACCAGTATCACTTGCAGCTGAATTGACTCCGATTCATGGCGACCCTATGCATGTCAGAGTAGAACTGTGTTTCCTAGGTTTTTCAGTAACTGCTTTTTCAGAAATAGACCACCAAGCCTTTCTTCCAAGGTTCCTATGGGTTGACTCAAACCTTCAACCTGTTGATTAGCAGTCGAGCACGTTAACCATTTGCACCACCCAGGGACACCTGTTAAAATAAACACTTGGTTATGTTAACTTTGCATTGGCAAAGTTATAGGACAAAATGTTTACTGTCAAAAGATCCATCATCACATTTTATCTCAAAGCATAGGAATACCCTAAGTAAATTTATCCTTCAGCATAATTTCTTATGTTGCAATTATGAAAAGGGCCCTGTGGTAGGGATCTGGGGTGTCGCGTTAAAATCCTGGCTGTGTAACAACCATGTTTTCTGTCTTTTAGCCACAAGTTTAACATCTCAGGGCTATAGTTACCTAATTCATTAAAGCAAGATAAAAACTTTCCTAGTTATTAGCCAGGCTATTTGTATAACCAAAGGGAGGAATAATGGTTAGGTAAAAAAAAAAAAAAGATTTTTTTTTTTTATCATGAAAAGTTAAAAAGAATTCACAAGAATGTATTGGTATTAAAAACTGACCTCCAAATGTAGCCATATTTGTAATGGGCAAAATAATTTTTTCCCATGTTGGTCTAAGCTAAGGGTAATGGGCTTTAGGAATTTTGAGCCGAAGATGATTTCCAGGAGGAGAGGTTAGGCGTTATAAATAATCATGAACTGTGAATGTATGCGCACTAACATGAAATGACACCCCCGGAATTTTCTGGGAACTGAGAGTGACATTTAAGCAATTGAAAACATCAGCAGAAAGGTTCGACTCAGAGAATACAAATTCATGTCAAGAAGGAAATAGAAGTGTTGTGCTGTTTCTGCAAAAGAAAAGGGACTTTATGAGAACATTAATAACATGTCCATCATGTGGCCTTTTCTACTAAAGGGAAAAATTATTTTCCTATCAATCTACCCTGCATACAACCGACTGCTTGCTCTTTCTAAAGCACGGCCCTGTCTTTGGTGTCTCCTATTTTTCCTACAAATTCAGACTTTTTGGTGTGGCATGGAAAGCTTTCCAAAATCTAATCCTGTCCCTCATTTCCAAACTCATTCTCCCTCTGCGTCTCTTCATTCACTCCAATTACAACCAAACAGTATGTTTTGCTCTTTTCCAGATAAGTCTATACTTTCTCCACCCTCTAACCCTTTTGCATATACACACATCTAATTACTCTGTCCTAGAGGGTCGCTATTAGTCGGAATCGACTCGACAGCACTGGAGGAATGCCTAACAAGCCATCAAGACCCAGTTAAAACGGGTTAAGCTACCTAGGTAGAGATCTGAAAAGATCAGAGACAGCACTAACTTTTAAGGTATATCTGGATCCAGATGCTCCAATGATGTCATCAGAAATCTATCTCTTGGCTCTGATTTCTTTTGTATTTATTAGTTTTTCAATCAAGATCTCCTTTTGAGGGGGCAAAAATCACGGGTAGGGCTCTTATGAGCTTCCTTTAGCCATGTGACCATCCCTGAGGTAATCACCATGGCTGGGGAATGTGGTACTCTAATCCACTGGGTGAAGTCCTATGCTGACCCTGGACTTGGAGGTGGGCTTAGTTCCACCTGTACTGTATGGACTAAGAGTGATGGAGGGCGACTCCTGAGAGGAAAAAATGGATTCTGCCACCGGACGAAAGGGAAATGGATGCTGGCATGGCACACACATGAGATCTCTACTTCTACCATTTCTCATACCGGAAAGCAGTATCTTGTGCTATTAAGATTCCTGTAGCACTTGACAACTTCCTATCTTACATTCATTATCTGTGCACACATCTCACTTCCCTGCTAACCTCCAAGAAACAGAAGGCTAAGTGGCAGCTCCAACTCCTCAGTTTCCCACAGTGCCTTGCTGGATGCTTTGTTTCTACTCTCTATGGAATTAAAAACAGGGCACTTAATTTCCTTGGGCCTGTTTCTTGAAAAAGAGGCATTGTAATAGATCATTTCTAAGCTCCCTTCTAGTGTCAAAATTCTTTGAATTCTACTATATAATCAAACAGTTGTTGACTGAATGACTGAATACAACACTGGGGAAATGCAAGAACTGTCATGCTTTGGATTTGGTTGGATATGCCTCAGGAATGTCAATTACTGACTGAGTTAAACACTCAAATCCAGTAACCCTGAATGTTCAATGTAAATACGATCTGATAGAATAATTTTTCCTTACTCTGGTTCTCTACACGTGGATTGCATAGTATTTTGAATTGTTTTCCAGCTTGCTATTTTCAGGTAGGAGGATGCCAAGGCTCAGTGTGCCATAGGAAGAAAGTGAATCAGGGCTTGTTTTGTTAGCTCATGTGCGATGAAGAGCCTTAACACAACTGCATTACTAAACCCAGAGAACCCTAGTAAAAGTAAAAATGAGGGCTCTATAATTTATTCATTGCCAGTTATTTATAACAATAACAGCTAAACTTTATGTGAGCACTTGCTAAATATTAAGCACATACTAAGTGACGATATGCTTTATCGTATTTAATTTTACAATGATCCTATGAGCTAGGCCTGTTATTCCCATTTCAAAAAAATAGGAAAAAAAAAAAGAATTAAGCCTTAGAGAGAGGAACCAGAGGTGACTCAGCTGCAAAACAAAGATCCTAATCCCATGTGGTTCTGTTTTGAATCCAGAGTCCAAACACTTAAACCACGGTAATACGTTGCGTTCAGGGTAATCCGGAATTCGTGTGTTTTATTTCTTCCCATAGGCTCTCGCACTTAAGTTTTTAACCTTTTTTAAGGTCAGAAAAAATTCTTTTGTAACTGAAGTCATTTACAGAGATGAAGGGTCAGATCGATTGAGATAATCTGAGTGACTTGCCCAGGGGTACACAGTGACGGCATTGGCTAGTGAGGCCATCTCCATATGATACTAGTGATTCTACAGAATCCTAGAGTCTTGTGGTTGCAAGAAATTCTATCAGCCATTTAGTTTCACCTACAGCTCCATGTGGTGGGTTTGCCTGCTCTGATAATAGAACACAAAATTCTACCACTTAAAACAGTACATGGCACAACCTGACTCCAACAACCTAAAGGCAAGGGGGCTGTCTGTTCAGGGCGATCAACTTCTTAGTCTATGGCTGGATCTGGGTGCTGCAGAGGGAATCTGATCCAGTTTGCAAAGCCAGGGCATCTGGATTGGCAATGGCTCTTTCACAGAGCAGAGGGTCAGGGTGGGGCCCCATCCCAGTACCTGGTACCATCCATCACTTCGCTCAAGTCATTTTCACTGACTACAGTAAAATCAAACCTGTGTGTGTGTATCACAAACGGTTAAGGGCTCAGCTACTAACCAAAAGGTTGGCAACTAGAATCCACTCAGAGGTACCTGAAGAAAGGCCTGGTGACCTACTTTTGAAAAATCAGTCATTAAAACCCTATGGAGTACTGCATTGGGTAGCCGTGAGTAAAAGAGTTGACAGAATTGAAACAAGACAGCCATCAATCAGGCCACAGTAGCCAAATCATCGGTGGACCTGAGATTGCACCTAGGAATGAAGGAACAGGCACTCAAAACTCATAGTCAGGGCAAATTTTGCTAGCTCATGAACTAACCATAGCAGGTCATTTAAAAGGGTTTCCTCATCGATCTTGCTATGACTTTCTTAAAGATGCACATCTATATGTTTCTCTGTGATGCCAGCAAATTGTATAGAACATGGCATGAATAGTGTCTAACCTGGACCTGGAGCTCACCGCTGTGTTCCTCTTCTCTGGTGTCTCACTTTTGTCTTTCTGACACATGAGGTCGCCACGAGTCAGAATTGACTCAGTGGCAATAGGTTTGTTTTCTTGGTTTATACATATACACAGACAAGCACATATATCCATATACACAGTACTTAACTACTTTCTACTCTTTTCACTAGGGTTTAGTCAGGACATGGAACTAACCAAAAGCTTTCCTCTAAAGATACCCCTCAACTGGCAGTAAATTGTTTATGAGTGCCCCAGATCCAGCCCAGGTAGCCTAGGTTTCACTTTGATGAGATATAATGGTACCATACTCAGTATGAGAAACAAATAAGCTATCCCAAACAAGGTTAATCTGTGTTTCTATAAAAAAGGGAGAATAGAAAAGTAAACTTTGATAATGTCTCTAAAAATATTCAGGAAAGAAGATGCTGTTCACAGTGAAGAGTTGTCTAGTATATATGCCAAGGTACTTGCTCATTTATTCATTCATTCATTTGGCAAATACTGGCTGAGCAGTATGTTTTGTGCCACGTATGTGCTGAGCTCTGGAGATAAGACAGTGAAGGAGAAAAACTTTTCATACTCTTGTCAAGCTGATGGCTTAATGGGTAAGGCAAGCAGCTAAATAATTACACACTGTGACAAGTGCAAAGAGGGAAATAAGCAGGGGTGGAGATACCATTAAAGCTGAGACTAAACCTTAAGGCTGCAGCAGTGTATCGACAGGGAACTGCCAGAAATTCAAGCAGGATTTAGAAGAGGATGTGGAACCAGGGATATTATTGCTGATGTCAGATGGATCCTGGCTAAAAGCAGAGAACACCAGAAAGATGTTTACCTGTGTTTCATTGACTATGCTAAGGCATTCGACTGTGTGGATCACAACAAATTATGGATAACATTGCGAAGAATGGGAATTCTGAAACACTTGTGCTCGTGAGGAATCTTTACCTAGACCAAGAGGCAGTCATTTGAACAGAACAAGGGCATACTGCTTGGTTTAAAGTCAGGAAAGGTGTGCATCAGGGTTGTATCCTTTCACCATATTTATTCAATCTGTATGTTTAGCAAATAATCCAAGAAGCTGGACTATATGAAAAAGAGTGGGGCATCAAGATGGGAGGAAGATTCATTAACAACCTGTGTTATGCAGATGACACAACCTTGTTTGCTGAAAGTGAAGAGGACTTGAAACACTTACTGATGAAGATCAGAACCCCAGCCTTCAGTATGGATTACATCTCAACCTAAAGAAAACAAAAATCCTCACAGCTGGACCAATAAGCAACATTATGATAAACAGAGAAAATATTGGCGTTGTCAAGAATTTCATTTTGCTTGGATCCACAATCAACATTGGCATGCATTGGGCAAATCTGCTGCAAAAAACCTCTTTAAAGTGTTGAAAAGCAAAGATGTCACCTTGAGGATTAAGGTGCACCTGACCCAAGCCATGATGTTTTCAATCGCCTTACATGCATGCAAAAGCTGGACAATGAATAAAGAAGACCAAAGAAGAATTGACGCCTTTGAATTGTGGTGTTGGTGAAGAATATTGACTATACCATAGACTGCCAAAAGAACAAACAAATCTGGCTTGGAAGAAGTACAACCATAATGTTCCTTAGAAGCAAGGATGGCAAGAGTATGGCTCATACACTTCAGACGTGTTCTCAGAAGGGATCAGTCACTGGAGAAGGACATCATGTTTGGTACAGTAGAGAGTCAGTGAAAAAGAGGAAGACCCTCAATGAGATGGACTGACACAGTGGCTGCAACAATGGGCACAAGCACAGAAACAATTGTGAGGATGGCGCAGGACTGGGCTGTGTTTTGTTCTGTTGTGCATAGGGTTGCTATGATTCAGAGTCAACTCAAAAGCATCTAACGACAACAACAAACTTTAAGGGGAATCCTTGGGTGGTGAAAACAGTTAATGAGTGTGGCTGCTAATCCACCCAGAGGTACTAATATGGAGAAGAAGAAAGAGAGAGGAGGAGGGAACCTCCTAAAAGAGCTGTAACATAGGTCAAGAGCTGTAACACTGAAGATGGCGCAAGACAGCAGCAAGCACAGCAGAGAAACGGTGGCAGCAGTACAAGCAGCAGGAACCACGAGAGTGGCAGAGGCCAGCAGGGGTGACTCCATCCATGGAGCAGAGATGGGCATCCCATAAAGGGGAAGCAGCCACAGTCCAGGTTCATGTAGGGGGACACCCGAGGAGAGCAAGCAGCAGTGTAGAGGCTGCGCTGGCCTGCTTTGGCAGTGGCGGGTGCCCTGGCTGTGCTGAGATCTGTAACCATATGGTAATTTTATATTTAATTTTTTTTAGGAACTGACAAACTGTTTTCCACAGCAGGCCCATTATTTTACATCCCTACATTCCTACCAGCAATGTACCAGTTTTCTGATTTCTCTACATCTTTCCGGGTACTTCATTTTTTTGTGATAATAGCCATCCTGGTGGGTATGGAAGGAATCTTGGTGGTGCAGTGGTTAAAGCACTTGGCTGGTACTGAAAGGTCATCCCGCTGAACCCACCATCTGCTCCATGGGAGAAAGATATGGCAGTCTGCTTCCATAAAGATTACAGCCTCGGAAACCCTATGAGGAGTTCCACTTTGTCCTACAGGTTTGCTATGAGTTGGAATCAACACAACAGTAGTGGGTTTGTTTTTTTTTGGTTGGGGGATATGAAGTAGTATCTCATTGCATTTTTGATTTGCGCTTCCCTAATGATTAATGAAATTGAGATTCTTCTCATGTGCTTATTGACCATTCGTATGTCTTCTTTGGAGAAATGTTTCTTCAAGTTCTTTGCCCACCCTTAAATTGGGTGTTTGTCTTTTTGTTGTTGAGTTGTAGTAGTTCTTTATATATTCTGAATGAAATTCTTATCGGATATATGATTACCAAATATTTTCTCCCATTCTGTAGGTTGTCTCTTCACTTTGTTAATACCAAGTTGATAAAGTACAATTATAAATTTTTTTTCTTTTGTTGCTCATGTTTTTGTTGTCATGTTTTTATTACTACATGTAAGAATCCATTGTCAACAACAAGGTCTTGTTGCTTTGCCCCTATGATTTCTTCTAAGAGTTTATGGTTTTAGTTCTTATATTTAGGTCATTGATCTATTTTTAAGTTAATTTTTATATATGGTGTGACGTATGGGTCCAACTTTATTATTTTGCATGTGGAAATCCAATTGTCCTAACACCATTTACTGAAGATATATTCTTTCCCCCACTGAATGGAGTTGGTACCCTTACTAAAAATCAATTGACTATAGATGTATGGGTTTATTGCTATATTTTAAATTTTATTCCATTGGTGTATATGTCTACCCTTATACCAGTACCAGACTGTTTTGGTCACTTTAGCTTTACAATACATTATGAGTCTTCCTACTTTGTCCTTCTTTTTAAAGATTGTTTTGGCTATTTGGGATCCTTTTAAATTCCATGTGAATTTACAAATTGGCTTTACCATTTCTGTTAAAAAAAAAATGGAATTTTGAGAAGGATTATATCGAATCTGTAGATTGCTTTGGATAGTATTAACAGCTTAACAATATTAAGTCTTCCCATCCAGGAACACAGACATCTTTCCATTGATTTATTTTTGTTAAAACTAAAAACCAGTAGGCAAACCCACCAAGTCAATTCTGACTCATAGTGACCCTATAGGACAGAACAGAACTACCCCATAGGGTTTCCAAAGAGTGGCTGATGGATTCAAACTGCCAACCTTTAGGTTAGCAGCCAAGCTTTTAACTGCTGCAAAACCTGGGCTCTTGTTGTTAGGTGCTGCCAAGTCAATTTTGACTCATAGCGACCCCATGTGACAGAAGAGAACTGCCTCATAGGGTTTTCTATGACCCAAGCAATGGTATTTTCAATCACCTCATATGCATGCGAAAGCTGGGCAATGAATAAGGAAGACTGAAGAAGAACTGGCACCTCTGTGTTAGTGTTGACAAAGAAATTTGAATATGCTATAGACTACCAAAATAACAAACAAATCTGTGTTGGAAGAAGTACAATCAGAATGCTCCTTAGAAGCAGAGATGACAAGACTAAGTCTCTCATACTTTGGACATGTTATCGGGAGGGATCAGTCCCTGGAGAAGGACATCATGCTTGGTAAAGTAGATGGTCAGTGCAAAAGAGGGAGACCCTCAATGTGATGGATTGGCATGGTGGTTGCAACAATGGGCTCGAGCATAACAATTATTGTGAGGATGGTTCAGGACTGGGCAGTGTTTTTTTCTACCGTGCATGGGGTTGCTATGAGTCAGAACTGGCTCGACGGCACCTAACAGCAACAACAACGATCTTTATGTGGAGCCCTGGTGGCACAGTGGTTAAGAGCTCAGCTGCTAACCAAAAGGTCGGCAGTTCAAATCCACCAGCCACTCCTTGGAAACCCTATGGGACAGTACTATTCTGTCCTATAGGGAGCCCCAGTGGTACGGTGGTTAAGAGCTCAGCTGCTAACCAGAAGGTCAGCAGTTCAAATCCACTAGCTACTCCTTGGAAACACTATGGGGCAATTCTACTCTGTCCTATAGGGTTGATATGAGCCGGAACCAACTTGATGGCACATAACAGCAACATGAGTTAAAATGGCAACAGTTTTTTTTTCTAATCTTTATGAGAACAGATTGCCAGGCGTTTCTCTACATAGCCACTAAGGTGGGTTCGAATTGCCAACTTTTTGATTAGCAGTTGAGTGCTTAAACACTGCCCTACCAGGACTCCTTTTCCATTTATTTAGGTCTTCTCTAATATCTTTCAGCAATGTTTTATAGTTTTCAGTATACGAGCTTTTATCTTTCCAGTTAAATTTGCTCCTAAGCATTTTATTCTTTTTGATGCTATTATAAATGGAATTGCTTTCAGGTTATTCATTTTTAGTATATATAAACACGACTGATTTTTATGTGTTGAGTTTGCACCCTATAACTGTGCTGGATTCTTATTAACTCTGGTAGCTTTCTTGCAGATTCTTCGAGATTTTCTACATATAGGATCATCTCATCTGCACATAAAAATAGTTCTACTCCTTCCTTTTGGATGTGATTTATAAACTTTTTCTTACCTTATCGCTCTGGTTGGAACTCCCAGCACAATATTGAATATCAGTGATGAAAATAGACATCCTTGTCTTGTTCCTAATCTTAACGGAGAAAGCTTTCAGGCTTTCCCACTGAGTACGATGTTAAAAAAAAGATGTGGGTTTTTAATAAGTGATCTTTATCATACTGAAGAATGTCTCTTCTATTCCCAGGTTTTTTTTTTTTTTTTTTTCTGTAAGCATGTTACATTTTGTCAAATGTTTTTTCTGCATCAACTGAGATGATCATGTGGTTCTTTTCCTTCATTCTTTTAATGTGATTTATTCTTTGATTTTATTATGTTGAACCAGCCTTAATTTCCTGGGTTAAATCCTACTTTGGCATGATATAGAATTCTTTTAACATGCTGTTTGATTCAATTTTCTAGTATTTTGTTGAAGATTTTTACATCTGTATTCATAAGGGGTATTGGTCTGTAGTATCTTTTTCTTGCAGTAGCTTTGTCTGACTCTGGTATCAGGGTAATGCTGACCTCATAGAATGAGTTAGGAAGTGTTCCCTCCTCTTGTATTTTTTGGAAGAGCTTAAGAAGGACTGGTGTTAATTATTCTTTACATGTTTGGTAGAATTCCCCAGTGAAGCCATCTGGTTGGTACAGGACTTTTCTTTGTTGGGAGGTTTTTGATTACTGCTTCAATCATGTCACTTTTTATTGGTCTGTTGAGTTTAGCTATATATTTAAATTTTAATGCAAAAATAATAAGAAAACCCTGAGACAATGAAAGCAATGTCAATGATGCATTATAGTATCACCACTACCAAACCAGGAGTGCAAATGGAAAGATCATTGTTTATCTGGTAGCTATCATTTGTTGATGCTCAGAGCAAATCTTATAGTAGATGCATATGTAGATTCACAGACAATATGTCTGTTATCTTTTGTTGTCATTATTTAAGATTTTTACAAACTTGCTAATTTTTTTCTTCTTCTTTCTCATCAAACCAAACCAAACTCAGTGCCGTCGAGTGGATTCCGACTCAGAACTACCCTATAGGACAGAATAGAACTACCCCAGAGAGTTTCCAAGGAGCACCTGGCAGATTCGAACTGCTGACCCTTTTTTTAGCAGCCGTAGCACTTAACCACTATGCTACCCTGTTTCTCATAAGTTTCTCATAGAGGTGTTTAAAATATCCCAATATGGTCATAAAAAAAAAAAAAATGGTCATAGATTTGTCAATTTATTTTTGTACCTGCTGATTTTTAATTTACATATTTTAACATTTTTATACCTTCTTGATGAATTATTCTTTTTCATACAATGTAATATTCATCTTTATTCTTGTTAGCAAGATTTGCCTTATAATCTAATTTTTTTTTTATTTTAATATTGCTACCTAGCTCATTTTCATTTCAACTTCATTTTAGGAATGATTTTAGAAGGTTTTTTTTTTTTTCTTTTAATGCAGGTTATAACTGTATTTTGCTGTTTTTATGTAATAATATCTGACTTTTTATATGTGAGTTCAATTTGTTTACATTTATGATTATCATTAATATGTATTTAGACTTATTTCTGTCTTCTGGTTACCATCTTTTTTGTGTGTATTTATGTGCTTATTTCTTTCCTTCTTTTCTGCCCTCTATTGCACTGACAGAACATTTAATAGCCTATTGACTACTCAGGGTTTCTATTGTCCAGTAAGGAGCCCTGGTGGTATAGTGATTAAGAGCTTAGCTGCTAACCAAAAGATCAGCGGTTCAAACCCACCAGCCGCTCCAAGGGAGAAAGATGTGTCAGTCTGCTTCCACAAAGATTATAGCCTTAGAAACCCTATGGGGCTTTTCTACTCTGTGCTATAGGGTTGCTATGAGTTGGAATCAACTTGACGGCAATGAGTTGTTTTTTTTTTTTGGTATCCTTCTTTGGATCTAGAAAGGGCCTTGGCATGTTTTAACTACCCATTGTACAACATCAGATCTTTATTTTTATTATGTTATTGTTGTTATTTATTGCTTTTGAGTCGATTTTGACTCATGGCAACCCCATGAGCCCAAGTGGTACAAAAGGCTAAGTGCTCAACTACTATTGGAAAGGTTGGCAGTTCGAACCCCCCAGAGGCACCTCAGAAGAAGACAGGCCTGGTGACCTGTTTCTGAAAGGTCACAGCCTTGAAAACCCTATGGAGCAGTTCTACTCTGAAACACATGGGGTCGCCATGAGTCGGAATCAACTTGATGGCAATTATCAACAATTTTCATTTTACCCTTTCCTATATAAAAATAGTTATACTAATTAGTTATTAACATTACCTGCCAAAACAGAACAACAACAACAAATCCTGAAATCTCAGTGGCATAACAAAAGAAACACATCTTTTCATGCAAGGTCTGATGTACTTCAAGCAGCTTCCTTCCCAGCACTGACTCAGGGACCTACCTGGCTTCCACCTTGCAAACCAGTTATCTTGGAAGAGAGAGGAAGGGAAGGATTAAAAAGAAGGGAAATCTATTAGTAACTGCTTGAGATTAAAGTGGCACATCACTTCTGTTCAGGTTGCACTGGTGAAAATTGGGTCACCTGATATCTCACACTGTCCTTCTGATCTCCCTGTGGGTATCAGAACAAATCTTTGTCTTTTTGTGTCTGAAATGCTTCTACTTTGAGAATATTCCTCCATTACATTATGACATCCATTTTGCTGATAAAAATGCTAAGACAACCTTGCATTTATTTTTGAAAACTATCTAGTTTATATCTGGTAACTGGCGTAGTGGTTAAGAACTCAGCTGCTAACTGAAAGGTCGGCAGTTTGTACCCACCAGCTGCTCCTTGAAAACCTCATGAGGCAGTTCTACTCTGTCCTATAAGGTCGCTATGAGTCAGAATCAACTTCACGGCAATGGGTTTGTTTTTTGGTTTATGATTATGTCTTTAACCTTGAGATTCTGTAGTTTACTTCAGTATATCTAGGTATAAATTTTTCACTCCTGTCCCTTATTGATCCTTGAGATAAACTTTTACAGTTAGGACTCCTATAATTTAATTTTAGAAAATTCAGTTATCATTTCTTCCAATATTGCTTTTCATAAATCTCTTTAAATATCACATCTAGGTTTTATTCCTTAGTCTTCTTTTGGAACATACCCAAGTTGAAAATTGCACATTAACCATATTTTCAGTTCGTATTTTAGTTGCTTTTTTTTCTTTTAAAAATATTTTATGCCTTTGTGCTTAATTCTTTGCCAGCTCTTCAGGATGATCTTTCATTTCATCAATTAGCTTTTTTTTTTTTTTATGTCCTGTTCATAGTTTAAGTGCTATATTAGTTTTTTAACGTTACCATAATAAATTACCAAAAAGTAGGTGGCTTAAAGCAACAGAAATATATTGTCTCACACTTCTGAAGGTTAGAAAGTTCAAATTCATGTTGTTGGCGGTCCATGGTCTCTCCAAAAGCCCTAGGGCAATATCTTTTCTCCTTTCTCCCAGTCTTTGGTAGACTAAGGCATTCCTTGGCTGTGGCAGTATAACCCTAGTCTTTGTCTTGTCCTGGACTCTGTGTCTCGTCTTTTCTTATACGGACATCAGTCATAAAGAGACTAGAACCCACCATAATCACCTCATTTTAACTTAAATGATTATATCTGCAATGATCCTATTTCCAAATAAAATCACATTCACAGCTACTGCAGGTTAGAACTTCAACATATCTTTTTGGGGCACATAACCCAAACCATAATAAGTGGCATCTCACATTGTTTATTCAATTACTATACTTTCAGTTTACAAATTTTCTAATTGTTTATATATCTGGTTTATTCATCTAATGCAATTTCAATCCTGCCAATTTTTTTTGTCCCTTTATGGGAATTATGACTTTGCAGATCTCTGTGACATTTTCAACACATTGTTTCAAAGTCTTTGACAAGGTATTTTATAAAGTAATTTTAATCTACCCTGAATTCCTATTCTGATTATGCATTGCATTGGCTTTCTTTCTTTGCATCACGTGTCTACACGATCATGTCTTTTGTATTTTTGGTTCATAAGCTGACTTTCTCCTTCCCCTCCCTCAGCTCTAATCATTTTTTATGGCTGACTTCACCAAGCCTTCTATGCTTACAAATGCAATTCAGAGTCGCTGCTTCCTCTACAATGTTAAAGCTATGGCAGATCCAAGTGAATCTGCTGGGCAGCTTGGCCCAGCTCCAGGGAGTTAGTCTGTATCTTTGTTTAATGCCTGCCTTGGCCCACAGCTTCAGACAAAGCCTTCTCAGTTAAAGACTGACAGCCTTTATTGAGGGCAGGAGGCATTGGGCTTCCTTTTAGGATTGGGGGCACCTTACCCCAGGCTGTGGCTTCAAGCCGTGAGCCTTCCTCTATCCCATTATGAAGAAGGAGTTGAATTCCCTGTCCTCACTACTTACTTCACTCCCTGACCCAGCAAACCCTTGGCTTCAGCCTTAAATTACATGTATTCTGAACCTGGCCCATAGAGAAGAGGAAGTATTTTAAACATAAACTCACTATAACATAAAGTTGTGATTTCTCTTTTTTATGCCCACCTTGTTTTGGAAACCCTGGTGGCATAGCGGTTAAGAGTTTGGCTGCTGACCAAAAGATTAGTGGTTCAAACTCACCCGCCTCTCTACAGGAAAAAGATGTGACAGTCTGCTTCCATAAAGATTACAGCCTTGGAAACCCTATGGGGCAGTTTTTTCCTGTCCTCTAAGGTTGCTATGAGTCAGAATCGACTCAGTGGCAACAAGTTTGGTTTTTATCTTGAATTGCTTCCAGCTTTGGGTTCATGATTTGTTTTACTTTATTTACATATATTTTAAGCATCCTTATATCCTTTGTGGAAACCCTGGTGGTATAGTGGTTAAGTGCTATGGCTGCTAACCAAAAAAAGGTCAGCAGTTTGAATTCACCAGGCACTCCTTGGAAACTCTATGGGGCAGTTCTACTCTCTCCTATAGGGTCGCTAGGAGTTGGAATTGACTAAATGACAATGGGTAATATCTTTCGCAGATTATTCCATAAGATTAATTTTATGTGCCCTTCTTTACATTAAGACATTTTAGTCTCTGTTACTTTCACATGGGAGGGAGCTGAACTCTGGCCACTGCTGCCGGCAGCAGGCCCAGAGTAGATACATAACTCTAGTCCTTTTCGTGGCTTCTGTTTCTAATACATTTCTGTTTATCTTGGTTTTTTTTTTTTTTATATATATATATATATTTTTTTTTTTTTTTGCTTATGTGTTTTACATATCATTGTATGCATTTGGAATAGAGTAAGCAAGTCGAAGTATGAAATTACTATCTAGATCTGAAGTATCAACCAATATGTTTCTATCATTCTAATCCAATTGGAGATTAGTTAAAACAAAGAAGATATTTCCAATTTTTTTGATTTTTTTGTCATTGCATTTATTTTCTATTTAAAATAACACTTAGATAATTTTGTTTGTTTCATTGCAACATGGATTAGAATAGATTGCTATATTTGTTTCAACCTTGCTGCTCCCATGTGCTCTGTCATAGATGCATAAAAAGTAATACACACTACAAAATGTTCCTAGCTCTCCATGAACAACACATACTAACATAGTCTGCTTTAGTTTAGGAGGGAGGAATACTCTCAAATGCTTTGGCTTCAGAAAGGAATACAGGAAACCTCGTATTGAGTTCTCGAAGACAGTTCCCATTACTCAGAGGCTTTTACACAGGTGATAGGTTCATGTGTGTCTCATTGTCAAATAGATTTTCCTCCTCTCCTAACATTCTAAGTGAAGTAAAAGTGGCCAATCATCTGTGGACCACAGATAAACTTTTGAAATGCTTAATTTCTGCTTCTTGTGAACTAAACAAGAAATGCAAGAAAAACTACAAAAAACCCAAAGGTTTAAAGTATCTACCAAATATTCAGTCATCAAATATTTATTAAATCCTTACTAATGTTCCACACTTAATTGTGCTCATGAGGAACCTGTACTTAAGACCAAGAGGCAGTTGTTCAAACAGAACAAGGGGATACTGCGTGGCTTAAAGTGAGGAAAGGTGTGTGTCCAGGTTATATCATTTCACCATACTTAAATTCAATCTGTATGCTGAACAAATAATCCGAGAAGCTGGACTATATGAAGAAGAACAGGTCATCAGGATTGGCGGAAGACTCATTAACAACCCGCGTTATGCAGATGATACAATCTTGCTTGCTGAAAGCAAAGAGACTTGAAGCACTTATGGATGAAGATCAAAGACCACAGCCTTCAGTACAGATTATACCTCAACATAAAGAAAACAAAAATCCTCACAACTGGACTAATAAGCAACATCATGATAAACAGAGAAAAGATTGGAGTTGTCAAGGATTTCATTTTACTTGGATCCACAGTCAATGCCTATGGAAGCAGCAGTCAAGAAATCAAACAACACATTGCATTGGGCAAGTCTGCTGCAAAAGACTTCTTTAAAGTGTTAAAAAGCAAAGATGTCACCTTAAAAACTAAAGTGTGCCTGACCCAAGCCATGGTGTTTTCAGTCACCTCATATGCATTCAAAAACTGGACAATGAATAAGGAAGACCTAAGAAGAACTGATGCCTTTGAATTATGATGAACATACCATGGACTTCCAAAAGAACAAATAAACCTGACTTGGAAGAAGTACTGACAGTCTGCTCCTTAGAAGCAAAGATGGCGAGACTACGTCTCACATACTTCGAACATGTTATCAGGAGGGATCAATCCCTAGAGGGATCTATTTTACCAAGCATGACAGAGAAGGGCATCATGCTTGGTAAAATAGTCAATGAAAAAGAAGAAGACCCTCAGCAAGATGGACTGACACAGTGGCTGTAACAGTGGGCTCGAGCAAAACAATTGTGAGGATGGTGCAGGACACAGCAATGTTTCATCCTGTTATACGTAGTGTCACTGTGAGTTGGAACAGGCTTGATCGCACCTAACAACAGTACCTAATAACAACAACAAGCTCTAGGCATTGTTCTAGGCATTGGACATATAGTGGTGAGCAAAATAAGACAAAAAAATCTCTGCCCATATAGAGATAGAAGCAAATGAGTAACTAACATAAAAAATAGATATGTATATATGTTTGTAATGTGTGTATATGTCAGATAGACGGTGCATGCTATGAAAACATAGTAAAAAATAAAAATTATAAACCAAGAGATAGGAAGAAATCATCAAGGTAGTGGCATTAGAGAACTTAAGAGACCCAAGGACTGAATTGTGGGCCTCAGGGTGTCCTGTAAAGCAAAATATCGCTTCAAGGAAGAGAGCGAGGGTTCTGCTATGTGAAATGCTGCTGATGGTTCAGTAACATGAGGACTGGGAATTGATCATTGGGTTTAGAAATACAGATGTCACTGATGATCTTGACTAGAGCTGTTTATTGGTGGGATAAAATTCTCATTGAAGAGGTTTCAAGAAAGAATAGTAGAGAAGCAGTAGACACAGTGAACATTGTTGTAAGGGGGTAGGAGAGATGAGGAAATACTTATGGGGGGATATAGGGCATAACCTGTTGCTGTCAAGTCAATTCCAATGCATAGAAACCCTGTCGTGATTGAATTGTGTCCCCCAAATAGATCTGTCAACTTGGCTAGGCCGTGATTCCCAGTATTGTGTGATTGTCCACCCATTTTTTCATGTGATGTGATTTTCCTGTGTTGTAAATCCTATACCTATGATGCTGATGAGATGGGATTAGTGGCAGTTATGTTAATTTGGCAGGACTCAATTTACAAGATTGGATTGTGCCTTGAGCCAATCTCTTTTGAGATATAAAAAAGAGAAGCCCACAGAGAGGCAGAAGGACCTCATACCAGCAAGAAAGCAGCACCAGGAGCAGAGTCCATCCTTTGGACCTGAGGTTCCTGCATGGAGAAGCTCCTAGACCAAGGGAAGATTGATGACAGGGACCTTCCTTCAGAACTGACAGAGAAAGCCTTCCCCTAGAGCTGATGCCCTGAATTTAGACTTGTAGCCTACTAGGCTGTGAGAGAATAAACTTCTGTTTGTTAAGGCCATCCACTTGTGGTATTTCTGTTATGGCTGCACTAGATAACTAAGATAGACCCTATAAGACAGAATAGAACTGCCTAAGGCTTTCAAGGCTGTAATCTTAGTTTTTTTTTTTTAATCTTTACAGAAGCAGACTGCCACATCTTTCTCCCGCTGAATGGCTGGTGGGTTTGAACTGCTGACTTTTCCATTGGCAGCCGTGCCCTTAATCACTGTGCCACCAAGACTCTTCTGTGGGGAATAGGGAAGAACTTTTTCCTTCCTAAATTTTATTTATCAAATGCAATATGGTCCACTATTTTAAAATCAAAATATGTAAAAGTTACATATGGAGAACTATTTCTACCTTGATTTTTCTCGTCTGCTCTCTATTCTTCCAGTTTTCTTTGAATATATAGGTAAATTATTTCTCCTCCTCCATTTTCACACTCATAAGGTAGCCCTGTTTTATGCATTTTTCCCCCATTTAGCAGCATATCATGCAAATATTTCCCTAACAGTGTGGGAAGGGCACCATCATTCTTTTTCACAGCTACATAGTATTCCATTGTGTGGCTGTACCACAATTTAATTAATTAATCCCATTTGAGGGACAGGTGAATTGTGAACTTTTGCCTTTATTAACAATGTTGTAAGATAAAGCCTTCTAAGTAGACTTGGGTCTGTCTGCATCCTCAAAGGTGAGGCCTGCTCATTCAAAGAGCAATGCATCTGTAATTTTGATACTGCCTTCCACAGTGGTTATGTCAGCTTCCTCTCCCATAAGCATTGTATAAGAGTATATATTAACCCCAGAATCTTGTCAGGATTAAGTGTTCAAACTTCTAGAATTTTCCTAATTATGGTTGAAAATAATAACCGAGTATAATTTTAATTTTTCTTATTGTGATTAAAGCAGGGCATTTTTCATGTGTTTAAGGGCCATTGTGGTTTTTAATCTTTGATCATGTGCCATGCTCATCTTTAATTGTATTGTTTGTCTTTTAAGTCTCAATTTATAAGAGATATTTATACAATGAGGGAGATAAGCCCTATTATGTATTGAATTGTGTCCCCCCAAAATATATGTTGTAAATCCTAACCTCTATGCCTGTGGTTATTCTCCTGTTTGGGGTGGGTTTTGTTATGTTAATGATACAAGATTTCTGTAGGGTGTGTCTTAAGTCAATCTGTTTTGAGATATAAAAGAGATCAAACAAGGAACCTAGAGAAGCAGAGATGGGGAAGACACATTTAGCTGAAGAGATTTCAAAGCAAGATCTTAAAGGAGCCATGTGGCTTCTCATTGCCGCTTATAGAAAATGTGAGAGGAAAGAGATGGACTTAAAAATGAACTGTATAAAATGAAAAACAAACTAAGATTTAGATTTGGAAAATTCTGTTGTATAAACTAAGGACAAGTGTCCTAGAATGTTCACCAAGGATGTGGCTAACACAATCTTTTGTTAGAGATTAAGCCTGTGACTAATGGATCTAAGCAACTACCACAGCAGAAAACATATCCGCTTAGACTGAAAGGGACGGAGAATGAATGAAAGGAAAGAACACTGTCTGCCTCTTGGAATGCTACAGGCAGGAAACAGGCCAAAGGAGGTACATATGTCGTCTTCCAAGAAAAGTACCATCCCTGGAGCAGCTAGGAGATCAGCAGAACTGTTGGAAAGAGCATGGAAAGCACTGCTGCCTGGGTCTCAAAGGGTAAGAACCACAGCCTCCTAGGTCTTTAAGAGTGAGGTCTTCACTGACTCAGTTCCGGAGTGTAGGGCTCCCATTCAGTTTAACCAAGAGGATTGGGTCCCTGCCCAAACCTGAGGGGGTGGGGCTGCCATGCCCAATGGGCAGAAGAATGGAACCTTTGTTTGTGGGAGCTATCCTACATATTGTAATATGTTTATCAGCATACCTGGCCTCTACCCACTACATTCTAGTACCACCCTTCCCCTAACTGTAACAGCTGAAACTGTCCCCAGACATTACCAAATGTCTCCTGTGGATTAAAATCACCTCAATTGAGAACCATCCACCTATAGATTCAATGCAATTTCAAACATAATCTCAGCAGGCTTTTTGTAGAAATTAATAATGTGACACTAAAATTTATATAGATAAGCAAAGTACCTATATTATCCAAAGCACCCTTGAAAATGGACAGAGTTGGAGAACTTAGCTACCTGATTACAAGACTTACTATAAAACTACGGTAATCAAGACATCATGGTATTAAAATAATGATCGACAAATAGATCAATGCAACAGACTTGATAGCCCAGAAATAAGATCGTACTGACCCAGTCATTTGATTTTTACCAAAGAATTCTAATGGAGAAAGGAATATCTTTTTTTCAGATGATCCTGGTAGAACTAGATACCCATATAGCAAAAATATGAACATTAACACCATCTCAAACCATACACAAATATTATTCTAATCCAAACGAGTAAAAAAAACTCAGATGTCCATAAGTGGAACAACAGACAAACAAAACTGTGATAAACACCATAACCAAACCCATTGCTTTCAAGTCTATTCTGACTTATAGCAACCCTATAGGACATTTTTTTTTTTTTTAATAGGACAGAGTAGAACTGCTCCATAGAGTTTCCAAAGAGCGGACGGTGGATTCGAACTGCTGAGTTTTTGTTTAGCAGCCGTAGCTTACTGTACCTCTTAACCACTGCACCCCCGGGGCTCCAAAATTGTGATATAACCATACAAGGGAATACCATTCAGCAATGAAAAGGAGTAAAGAATAATTGTGGGGAAAAACACGGATGCGTCTTAAAAGCATCATTCTGATTGAATGAAGCCTTGTGAAAAATGGTATTACAGTGTAATTTTATATAAATGATGCTCTAGAACAGTAAAAATTAGGAGACTGAGTGGAAACAGACATGAAGGAACTTTTCAGGAGATGTTAATATTTTGTATCTTGATAGTTGTTTGGGTTACATAAAACCTGTTGCTGTCAATTCTGACTCATAGTAACCGTATAGGACAGAGCAGAACTGCCCCGTAAGGTTTTCAAGGAACAGCTGGCAGATTGGAACTGCTGACATTTTGATTAGCAGCTGAGCTTTTTAACCACTGCACCACCAGGGCTCCTAGGTGTACGCATTTGGCTACGTAGCTGTATGCATTTGGCAAAAGCCAGAAAAGGCGAAATGTGTTCATTTCACTGTATGTAGTGCATTTCTCGTAAGTTCCAAGGTGGTTCTGGTCCACAGAACGTACTTTGAATAGCACTGATTTAAGCCGTAGTCAACAATGGCTGTTAACATTGTAAAAAGAGCTGCAACCAGAAATGTGCCCTCCCTAGTAATACACTATACCACCCATGGTGCTATCTTATCAAAAGAAATTCACACCAGAAATAAGCCTCTATATTTTTACTAACAACAACCAAAACAGTTAATAGGAAATATAGAAGCTAGAGAACATATTAAACAATGCAACAGAAATATAATCAGCAAAATCCAGACTATGGGAAATGCTACAGGACCAAAAATTTCTTTACTGAAAAATTTCAAGGAAATAAGAGAGATGAAGGATGAAATTACAATTTAAAAGTATCAACCTATCATAATATATAGACTTTATTTGGACCCTAATTTAAAAAAAAAATGGTAAAGAAAATTTGTAACACTAGTGAGGAAATTTGAACAGTGACTATGTAATGATAAGAATATGATATTATTTTTTGGGCATAACAATGGTGAATTATGATCTTAAAGTTCCTTTCTTTCTGAGAAATGTGAAATTATATAAAATTATATGCTTTCTGACAACTGCTTTGAAATAAACTAATTGGGGTTGCAATTGTGGGGTAGAATTGATAGTTGTTGAAACTGAATGATGGGTACATGGAGATCCAATATACTATTCTCTCTGCATTTGTATATGTGTTTGATGTTTTCCATAACTTTTAGATATAAAAAGCATGCTACTGTAATAACTGAAGAATAATTTATAATAATAGAAAATTACATCATTTTGAGAAAATTCATCGGGTTGCAAATAATTGGACAGGGATATCACAAGGCTCAACATCAAATGATATACTTAAGGTTTGTTGTTAATTGCTTGCCCTACAGTCAACTCTGACTCATGGTGACCCCATGTTTGAAGAGTAGAACTGCTCATAGCATGGTTCACAGCATAACTGACAATGAAAATAACTGTCAGAGTCTATTTCGTGTTGTAAGAATTCTTCATAACTTTCTTACCACAAAGGTGATTCACTAGTCAATAAGAGATATTGCAGAGGCTTAAAGAAAAACTGCACAAAGAGCAAGAAGAAAAAAAAGTCACTGGAATATCTTAAACAAAGAACAATAAACTGCTTCTCTCCTTCCATCTTTCCATTTAATTTTGGCAAGTGTTATTTTATCATAGCCAGGCAAACAACAAATTTATTTTTTAATGTATTACCCTACTGTTATTTGCTCCCTTGTCATTTTAAGGAAATAAGCACACATCGCAAAATTTGATTTTCAATGTAAGCCTTGCTAAATAAAATGAAATCATTTTGGTTACCTCACTAAATAATTAGGGTTCTTTATCACATGTTATTTTTCTATTTTGAGGTAAGCCCAGGTGCTTTTCAAATGATGATAGATAGTTACACATTCTTGAATTGCTTTTCACAATAAAATGTATACTAAATAATTTTTATAAGGTATGCAAAAATTGTTTAATGTGTGAACTGTTCTCCAAAAGGACAATTTATACCCTTAGTGGCAGTTAATGAATACACATTAACAGCCCATCTCAAATAACTAATACTATCAAAGTATTCCACTGTTGTCTGTTTCTTGGCTGAAAAATGTTATACAGCTGCATCTTAATTCTCAAAAAGGCTGAGAATTAGATAACATCTATATGTGCGTTGATCTTTAGTGATGTGCTTGTTCACAGTCTTTGTCAATGGTTTTTTATTGGACTCTTTGCCTTTTTCCATTGATTTGTTGGACTTACTAATGTGTTCTAAATACAAGTCCCTAATCTGTTAGGTATGTTGCAAACATCTTACCTAGGGGATTTGCTTTCCTTTGAATGGTATCTAATGGTACCTAATTTTTAATTTATTATACTCTCTTATTGATTGGAAATTTCAATTACCAGATGTTTTAGAGCATCACTAGCACTGAAATTATTTTGACATAAAGCAGGGAAAATATAGTTATTTAAGTTTTAATTCAAATAATTTAAAGGTATCTATTATTTGTCTTTTTTTTATTATTATTTGTCTTGGGAAACCCCGGCAGTGTAGTGGTTAAGTGCTACAGCTGCTAACCAAAAGGTCTGCTGTTCGAATCCACCAGGCACTCCTTGGAAACTCTATGGGGGCAGTTCTACTCTGTACTGTAGGGTCGCTATGAGTTGGAATCGACTTGATGGCAACAGGCTTTTTTTTTTTTTTTTTTTAATTTGTCTGATGTCTACTGTCTTTCAGGTAGAATTCTAAGTGTTTTCAATATTTATCTCATTAAAATCTCAAAGCAACCCCAGGAGACATAAGTTTCCCACTCTGATAATTAGGATTATTATGCTTAGAGCAATTGACTCAACTATCTAAACTCAAACTGCCATTAAGGAGTGAAGCCAGAGTTTTGGTTTAAATCATCTTGGTGCTAAAGCTGAATTTTTTTTAACCTGAAAGTTGAATTTTATTGGGCCAGCAATCTATTGGCTCCATAACCACCAGGAGATGTCCATTAGAAATTTTTGTGAAATAGTGGTGTGAAGCCCTTAAAATGTTCTTGTAACTTCAAGTAAAGTGGTTTGCTAGTAAAGCAGCTGTGTGTGTGTGCATGTGTGTGTGTATGTGTGTGTGTGTGTTAGAGCTACTTTAACGCATTCACTCCCATGTAAGCTCGATGCATTCTGTCACTGAAAGCAAAGAGCCTATAACCACAGAGGGATCAGATATACATAGATAAACTCTATGCATCAAAAACAGCTACAGCCCACACTTGTACTGAACAGCCTATGAAAGTAGCTGCAAAAGTAATGCCAAATACTATGTTAACACGGAAAGAAGGCATACTTTGCTACATTTTTTTTATCAGATGGCACTGTTGAATATCAAGTATTAAAGTATAAAGGCCTAGTGACCTACTTCCAAAAAATCAGCTGTTGAAAACCCTATGGAGAACAGTTCTTTTTTTTGTTTGTTTGTTTGTTTTAATTATGCTTTAGGTGAAAGTTTACAGCTCAAGTTAGTTTCTTATTCAAAAATTTGTACATGTATTGTTTTGTGATTCCCACAATGTGATAGCACTCTCCCCACTTCCACCCTGGGTTCCCCATGTCCACTCAGGGTTTTCTGGTCCCTTACTGCCTTTTCATCTTGCTTTTAGGCAGGAGTTGCCTATTTGGTCTCATATATCTGATTGAACTAAGGAGAACATTCCTCACCAGTGATATTATTTGTTTTATACGCCTGTCTAATCTTTGTCTGAAAAGTGGGCTTTGAGAATGGCTTCAGTTCTGAGTTTTAGCAGGGTGTTTGGTGTCCATAGTCTCAGGGGTTCCTCCAGTCTCTGTCAGACCAGTAAGCCTGGTCCTTTTTTTGTGAATTGTAATTCTGTTCTTTATATTTTTTTTTCTGCTGTGTCCAGGACTCTGTTGTACCAAAGCTGATATTCTTTTCAGTATACTATGCTGCAGCTATTTTTATCATACCTAATCATGAGCTGCAAGCTTCATGAAGGCAGGAACTATATCACGCTCAATTTATAAATTATATATTCTGCCTTCATGGAGTAAATCTGTTGCCATCAAGTCTATTCCAACTCATAGTGAAACTATAGGACGGAGTAGCACTGCCCCATAGGGTTTCCGAGGAGTGGCTAGTGGATTAGAATTGCCAACCTTTTGGTTAGCGGCCAAGCTCTTAACCACTGAGCCACCAGGGCTCTCTTCATGGAGTAGGTACTAAATAAATATATACTAAATGCTTACATAAGCTGATAAACCCTCTCTTGGTAAGGTATATTTAATTAATAACATAATACCTCTCTTAGGCACAATGAAAACTTTTTAAGAGAAGAGAGATTGTCTCTATAGATGATTATTTACTTAGTCTAAACTTGGTAGGTAGGAGATACTTGGAGGAAGAGCAATCGTGTTTTTCAAGAGTCTCTGATGTCTTATCACATATGCAGTCACTCCCTCTATATTTAAAGCCAAATCTTTTTTTGCTCTAGGTAAGAGCTGTTGGGCATCCATCAACTATCAATCATCTAATGTAACTTAAAGTTCAGTGCTCATTTTGTATAGTGGGTAAAACTATAAAGTAAGATGATAATGATCTACTGCTGTTGATGGAGCTTAAAGTACAGAAAATCTGATGGAGTTTTCTATAAGAAAACACATTAGAAATCTTTCTGTACCTGGTAGTAGAACATTATATTTAAATATAACATGCATGATTAGAAAAATTAATAACTAGAGTATATATTTTGTCTTTAAACTATAGCTTACAATAGGAGCAAGGCTATCACTGCAATTTGATTCAGTAATTATCTACAGTTCACATAATACTGTGTTAGGCCCAATTAGTGCTAATACTGTGAAATAGAGTAAATAACTTCTACTGTTTAAGAAATTTGTAACGTATCTGAGTGAGGACGGCATATACACCTTGCCTAAATCATGAGTAACTGGTTGGGGATATCTTATGATGGATACTTAGATACTGTCCTTTTTTACTGACATTGGAACCAAGTCATAATGGACCCAGAGTTACAGTTACTGTCTGGTTTAGAGACGTCATGTTTCTTCACCATTTTCTTTCTGGTTCCTTGGGTACATCACAATCTCTTTGTATTTTATCACATAATATTGATTTGTTAATAGCAGTTTTGGAATTAGAAAGCAAGTAGAGTTCTACTGCTCACAGCAAATTACATCATCTCTCATAGATTCAGTTTCTTTGTCTGTCAAATGGGAGTAATAATGTGTGTGTTATAGACTATTACAAGAAGTAATGAGAAAAAGCATTCTACTTTTGGTTATGACAGAACAGCTTAAAAGCTTAGCCCTCCTGCTGAGAGCAATTATAGAAATTGAATAAAATAAAAAGAAATAGCCATTTAAAGGCATTAAAGAGCAACCAAGTCAGCTAGAACTTGACCAAGTTCTCAGAGAAAGTAGAGCTGCCTGATATTATGTACTACTTTACCCTTCAGTGCATCTGCCTGGTCCTAAACCACACAAAGCTAGAGTCTGAGAAGCCAAGAAGACAGAAGGCAGGTGGAACTGGCATATCTCCCACAGTTTTGGAGAGACAATAGTTGGAATTCAGATCCCTCAAAGAGAAAAAGCCAAAAAAACCAAACACAGTGCCATCGAGTCAATTCCAACTCATAGCAACCCTGTAGGACAGAGTAGAACTGCCCCATAGAGTTTCCAAGGAGCACTTGGCACATTCAAACTGCTGACCTCTTGGTTAACAGCCGTATAACTTAACCACTGTGCCACCAGGGTTTCTCTCATAGAGAAGGGCTCTGTAAACACCATAGCCTTCAGTTGAGGACCCTGAAAGACTAACCCTTAAAACCCTTAGGAGGAGGCAAAAAATATTAGATAAGTACTTACAAAGGCTAAAACCCAGTCCTGAAAAATAAAAAATTCTGATATAATCCAGATGGAAATAAAGGAAATAATTCTATCTAAAAGACCATCCAAAAGAATAAAATACCTAGGAATAAATTTAACCCAAGAAGTTGTTATGTATTGAATTTTGCCTCCTCCCCCCAAATATGTGTTGAAATACTCACGTATGCCTGTGGATGTAATCCCATTTGGGAACAGCGTTTTCTTTCTTATGTTAACTAGACCATGTCAGTGTAGGGTGTGTCCTAAACTTAATCACTTTTGAGTTATAAGGAGCAGCATAGACACAGAGATAAGGAAACACAAACGGGTAGGGCAGGGGGATAGATGCCTCATGGGGATTGCCAAGGAACTAAGGAATGAATGCTGGGGCTGCAAAAGCTGAAAGAGGCAAGGGTCTTACCCCTAGAGCCAACAGGGAGAAAGAGTCCTCCCCTAGAGCCAGTACCTTAAAATTGGACTTCTATCCTCCTGAATTGTGAAAAAAAATAAATTTCTGTGCCTTAAAGACATCCACTAGTGATATTTCTGTTACAGCAATACTAGGAAAATAGGACAGAGGTGAAAGACTTGTACACTGAAAACTACAAACCATTACTGAAAGAAATTAAAAGAGATCTACATAAGTAGAAAAGGAGCTCTGGTGATGCAGTGGTTAAGTGTTTGGCTGCTAACCAAAAGGTTGGTGATTTAAACTCATCTAGCCACTGCATGGGAAAAAGACCTGGTGATCTGCTCCTATAAAAGAGTACAGCCTAGAAAATCCTATGAAGCAGTTCTACTCTATCACATAGGGTTGCTATGAGTCAAAACTGACTCAGCAGCACCCAACAGCAGCAACAATATAAGTGAAAAGACATCCTCTGTTCATGGGTTGGAAGATGTATTATTATTTATGATGGCAATACTACCCAAAGCTATCCATGGATTCAATGCAATCCCTATCAAAATTCCAACAGTCATGTTTGTAGATATGGAAAAGCTTACCTTCATATTCATATGGCATTGCAAGAAGCCCTAAATACTGCAAACAGTATTGAAAAAGAAGAACAAAGTAGGAGAACTCACACTTTCCAATTTCAAAATATACTGTAACGGTAAAATAATCAAAACAGTGTGATACTGGTATAAAGATAGACATATTCACTAAAGAAATAGAATTGAGAGTCTAGAAGTAAACCCATACATCCATGGTTGATTGACTGACAAAGGAGTCAAGTTCCTTAAATGGGGAAAGAATAGTATTTTCAACAAATGATTCTGGGACAACTGGATAAGCCACATGCAAACAAAATTAATTTGGGCCTATTCTTCCACCATATACACAATTAAAATGGATTAAAGACCTAAATGTAGAAGCTAAATTTATAAAAGAGCCCTGGTGGCACAGTGGGTAAAAGTTCAGCTGCTAACTAAAAGGTCAGCAATTAGAATCCACTCAACAGCAATGGGTTTTTTAAGCCTATAAAACAGAAAGAAACGGGCGTAACTTTGAAAGACCTTGGATGAGGCAACAGCCTCATATATTACACCAAAAACACAAGCAACCAAATAAAAAATAGTTACATTGGACTTCATCAAAATTAAAAACTATTGTGCAGCAAAGGACACTACCAAGAAAGTGAAATGAAAACCCACAGATTAGAAGGGAAAATTTGCAAAGCGTATGTCTGATAACGGTCTAGTATTTAGGATATATTAAAAAAAGTATTACAACTCAACAGTAAACAAAAGGTCCAATTAAAAAATTGGAAAAGAAATTTGAATAGCTATTTCTCCAAAGAAGATACACAAATGGCTAGCCAGTACAAGAAAATATGCTTAACATCATTAGTCAGCAGGGAAATGCAAATTAAATCCACAATGAAATATCATTTCCCGCCCACAAGGAGTGCTATGATAATACTTCAGAAAAAGGAAAATAAGTGTTGGTGAGGATGTGGTGAAACTGGAACCCTCATACATTTCTGGTGGGAATGTAAAATGATGCAGCCACTTTGGAAAACACTTTAGTGGTTTCTAAGAAAGTTAAACATTAAAATTACCAGTAAAAACCCATTGCTGTCAAGTTGATTCTGACTCATAGTGGCCTTATAGGACAGAGTAGAACGTCCCCATACAGTTTCCAAGGCTGTAAATCTTTATAGAAACAGACTGCCATAACTTTCTCCTACAGAGAGGCTGGTGGATTTGAACCACTGACTTCAGTTAGCAGCCAAGCTCTTTAACCACTATACCAAGAGGGCTCCCCTATATGATTCAGCAATTCCACTCCTAGGTATGTGCTCAAGACAACCAAATACATACATTCATATAAAAACTTTTCACAAATGTTCATAACAGCATTATTCATAGTAGCCAAAAAGGGGAAACAACCCAAATGCCCACCAACTGATAAATGAACAAACACATGTGACATATCCATACAATGGAATATTATCCATCCATAAAAAGAAATGAAGTACTGTTATATGCTACAACATGGTTGAAAGCATTGTACTAAGTGACAGAAGCCAGATGCAAATGTCACATATTATTCATTTATATTTAAGTCCAGAATAGGTAAATCCGACAGAGACAGAGTAGGTTAGTGGTTGCTGAAGGATGGAGAGAGGGGGGATTGGGACTGACTGGTATAGTTATGGGGTAATATAAGTGTTCTGGAATTAGTGGGGTGATGGTTGCACAACATAAAGAATATAGTAGAAACCACTCAATTGTATACTTTAAAAAGCTGAATCAAATCTCAGTTAAAAAAATAAATAAAAGAAGGGCTAAAAAATCAATAATCTAAGTATCTTTTACAATGAGAGAAAAAACGGGCAGCAACTGAATCTTAAATAATGCACAGAAAAGCAAAAAATAAAAGTGTGAACAGAAAGTACTTAAATTAGAAAGTAAATGTACAATAGGAAAAAAAAATTAATTTGTAAAAAAATAAAAATAGGAAGTCTGATCAAAGAAAAAAGAAGGCACAGATTATAAAAATGAAAAACAAAAAATGGAATATTATGACTCCTACAGCATACAGAACATAGACTAGCTTATAAAATATAATACTTTATGGCTATCACTCAAAAAAATCCAATCAAATGGACAAAATCCCAGAAAGATACAAGTTAACGAAAACTGATACAAAAAGAAATAGAGTGTATGGCTAGTCCTTTATTAAATGTAGGAGCCCTGGTGGCGCAGTGGTTAAGTGTTCAGCTGCTAACCAAAAGGTTGGCCACATGAATCCACCAGCCGCTCCTTGGTAACCCTATGGGGGAATTCTACTCTGTCAAATAGGGTCACTGTGAGTCAGAATTCATTTGACAGCTATGGATTTGGTTTTGTTTTTTATTATTAAATATATTTAATTTGTAATGAAAAGTCTTCCCCCAAAGAAAGCTTCAGTCTCAAATGGCCTCACTGCTGAGTCATCCCAAACATGTCAGAGAACAGAATATGAAGGAACACTTTTTATTCATCTTATAAGGACAGAATAACTTTGGTACCAAAACTGTAAAAGGACATTATCAAATAGGAAATTTACAGGCCCATCTCTCTCCTGATCATAGGCATAAATACCCTAAATAAAATACTAGAAATTTGAATCCAGCACTATAAAAAAAAGAATAGATAGTAAATTAAGTTAGTTTATCCCAAGAATGCTTTTCTTAAGGGTGATAGAAACTAAGAAAAGAGTGAAAAGACAAGTCACGGAGTGAGAGAAAATAACTGCCATACATATGCTTATCTGACTTAGGACTTATACCCAGCGAATTATATAAAGAATGCTGCAAATCAATAAATAAAGGACAGCTGTCCATATAAAAAGTAACAAAAAGAGGTGAACAGACACTATGCTGAAGAGGATACACTTGAACAGCGACGAGAATGAACACATTGCAGCTACACAAACATCGCGGATGACTATCACATACCAAATGTCCAGCAAAAGAAGCAAGACACAAAAAAGTACATACTGCATGCTTACATTTTTATAATGTTCAAAACCAGGCCAAACTACCCTAGGATATTAGAGTGAGGACAGTGCTTATCGTTTGCTGAAGGCTAGTGATTGGGAAGGCGATCAAAGGGAGGCTTCTCTTGGTCATGTTTTGCTTCTTCATCTGGGTGCAAGTTATATACCACATGTGATCAAATTATAAAAACTGATCAAATGAGTGCCCATGAGTTGTGTACTTTTATTATATGTGTATTACTCTTTGTTTGCATTTGTTTATGGTCAACATTTTAGCAAACAAGCAAAAGTTTTAGTAATTAGGGAATTTAAGCAAAACAGTTTTTTGGCTCAAACCAATCCTTCAATTACCCTTTTTTTAAACTTGTTTTTTCCTCGTTCATTTCTTTCCAGTGTGTTAGGAAACAACCCCCTTATGTCATCTTTGTTATTCCACCTTTCATCAAAACAACATGACGAAGACTAGTGTTAATGATTATTTTCCTGTATCAAGAAAGTTCTCAAATCAAATAATGTATAATTATTAATGTGTGCTGTAAATTTCTAAAATGCTTTTAAGCATTCGGAAATCTCCTTCAGGGTTTCTGCAAAGGTATGTACCTCCTGCACTTCCTCTAATTAAACTCATCTTTCTTCAAGCACCTGTAATCTGGTTTTTAAAAAAATTATCATTCAGATTAAATTTTATATATCTTTCATTTCTATTAGTGTAGCAATGTTTTCTACAATTTTATGTATACATATATTATACTAATGTTAGCACATATGTGCACACACATATACATATATATGTACATGTACATATACATGTGCGTGTGTGTACTTCTGATGCATATTAAACAGGCTTTGATTAGAACCTAACTTCCAAAATTGTTTTCACTGGAAGATATATTCTATGTTCTGAAGTACTGATTGAAAAATGACCTGTAGGAACTTCTGAACACAATTTTATACCAAAGAAACAAAAACGTGAGAATGTGGTAAATGCCCTTCACATTGATTTACTGTTTACACCAATTTACTACATATCCATAGATTTTTCTTTAGCAACAACTCAGTGAAGGAAACGGGGCAGGTATTATTCTCTATATTTTACACATGAGGAGACTGAGCCTCAGTGAAGCAAAATAATTCACACTGTGAAACTGGTTTCAGATTCAAGGAAAAAACAAAAACACAAAGTGTCTAGCTCTTCCCTTAATAATTAAATCCCTTCTTTTTGTCCCATGTACTCAAGTCCCCTTCCCCCTCTCAACCCACCTTCTTTATACTGCATTGTGTACTGCTGGTACTTCCAATAAGGAAGACCCATGTGGACAGTCAGCATATATGGGGGAGCTTCCAAGAATATAAAACCAAACCAAACCAGTTGCTGTCGAGTCAATTCCAACTCATAGCAATCCTACAGGACACAGTAGAACTGTCCCATAGGGTTTCCAAGGAGCGCCTGGCGGATTTGAATTGCTAACCTTTTGGTTAGCAGCTGTAGCTCTTAACCACTAGGCCACCATGGTTTTTCTAAGAATATTGGTGGATCTTAAACACATGAACTTTTAAGTGTAAGTTGGGTTTGGATTATTGTTGAGACAGAAGCGCCACATAAATGGAGGAAACCAGGACCTGTGGAGCTGGTTTGAGCAAACTGAACTGCTTAAGATGGGCTGAAAGTGCTAGAATGGGAAGAAAGCAGAGAAGAGGTTGGGTACAATTGCAAGAAATTCAACCTACTGAAGTATTTTTACCAAAAGAATCAGCATTAATTAATAAAACTCTCCAGCAATCTAGTTGAACTTTGAGGACATGGTTTTGTTTTCCTGTTTAGCTCACTTATGCACCTTTATGCATCCCCTCCAAGCACCTTTCCTGAACAGGGCTTTTCCATCTTGTCCTCTCTGTGTGGAACATTCTTCCTCGTCCCTTTATGCCTTCCTAACTCCTACTCCATCCTTCAGACTTTAGCCCAGTTTTTACTTCATTGAGGACACCTCCAACTTCCCTGATTCAGTCAGATCTCCCTGCTGTGGACTCTTCTGGTACCATCTACCTCCAGGTTAGCCATGCCCATTTAATAGCACTCCAGTACCTAGCTCAGTACCCAGTAACCTATATATACTTGCTGAATGTTTACATGTCTGTTTTAAAAAAAAAGTTCAGGCAGTAAGGGGCAGAGGTGTTCATATTGGAGGTAAAAATAGCTCAAGTCTCAATGAGTATAGGTGAGAAAAAAATATTCTAGGTGGAAAAACCTAGAGTGAGGATCTCTGATTTTATCCTTAATAATACAAAAATAAAAACTAAATTAATACAAAGCTATCTAATACTATTAGGTATAAGTCTCCTTCCAGTCCTAAAGATATATGTGATTCTCAGTGGACAAAGAAGGGAAGCATGATGGAGTTCACTGTGCCAGCCTCTGCTTTAGGTTTTAAAATAAAGAGAGCATTTTTATTGCAATATGACTATGAGGTTCTAAAAACTTACCAGTAACCAAACCCAGTGATGGTTACAGTTTGGTAAACGGTGAAGTGACCTCTAAATAGAAAGTGTGGGTTGGATTCTGAAGTGCTTCGTGCTTCTGACAGGCAAAGAGAAGCTGAGAAATCAGAGAGCTTGGAATCGTGGCCCCCAACGAAAATTTTTGTCTCTCATCTGGAGAACTCTTATTAGCAGGAAGATAGGGATATGGCCTGAAAATTTCAGAATTCAGGGCACAGAACGTACCTAATTACAGAAATAACTGATACATGCAGCTTCCAATCATCTTAATTATTTTATGTTTTTCTTATTTTGCAAAACACAATCCAGTTACCTGCTGAGATGGAGTTCCTCATTCACAGGGGAAGCCAAATTGTCAGCTACAGCTAGTTGGGATCAGTAAATCTTCCCAGGTTAGTGCTTGGGATGGAGGCATGCCATAAAATTAAGGTAAGGCAGATGTGTTTGAATGCGGCTCAGCATTTTTATTCTTTTGCTTTAAATGGAGCAAAGTGGACTAGAAATTTTCAACTCTGCTGTGGAATGGTAGTGTGGAGCAAGTTGTAGAATCTTGGGAATTCTTTAAAAAGCATACGAACAATTCTAATTTCTTTGTAAAATGGGTCACTCACAGAAGAGTTCTACCAGAAGCGAGGTGTGAAATTTATGGCAGCCAGCTGGAAATAAAAGATAACGTGGAAAAAAAGCCTTAGCTGTTTAGAAGATGTTCTGTAAAGCATTTGGCTGGTGGCGGGGGGGAAAAAAAAAAAAAACACATCTACTAAGATTTTATGCCAATCTTCAAGATGACCGTTTATCTCCATTTTTTTTTTTTTTAATCAACTCCAAATGTTTTCCCCTAATGACTTACCTTCTTGTGAATCTAGTTTATTATAATGGTTCTCAAACTTGAGTATAATGGTTCTCAAAGGTGAGCACAGAAAACCAAACCCACTGCTGTCAGGTTGATTCTGACTGATGAGAACCCTTTAGGGCAGAGTAGAGCAGAAGCCCTACAGGTTTTTCAAGGCTGTAATCTTCATGGAAGCAGACTGCCACACCTTTCTCCTAGGGAGTGGCTGCTGGGTTCAAACCAACAACCTCTCGGTTAGCAGCTAACTGCATAACCACTACCCCATCAGGGCTCCTCAAACTTGAAAATAGACAAGGTTTACCCACGGTGCTTCCTCAAAATGCAGATTCCTTGACCTCTTACCTAGTGAATCTGATTCAGGTAGTCTGGACGGGATCCCAGATCCTGCACTTTTACTAAGCATCCTGGTGATTCTGATACAGGTGATCTGCTGCCCACGAATTCAAAAACACCGATTAAATTAAACCTCCCAGTATATATGGGTAGAAACCCTTGAGCTACATAACTAACATAATTATTCTGACTACATAATGCCAAGCACAGAGTTGATAATCAATATCTACTTGATGATTAATAGCTCTCAAGTTTTAATGCAAGTATAATGTGGTGATATTTTAAATATGTTACAGTCCTTTGAGTGCAACCAGACTCTGGTTGTGGCCCACTATCTCAAGAAAACAGGGTGAGTACTGGTGTCCAACACTCTACTGAAGGGTTTGATATTGGGCAGCTTGGTATGATTTAGGACAATATAATGTTGCAGTTAAGAAAATGGACTTCAAACTAAGGTTTTCACAATCCCTGTGATATGGACATCTGTGTACCTTTCAGAAATGCATTTAACTTCTTAGCCTCCTTGAAATAGGAATAATGTCAATGCCTACTTTTTAGGATTGCCATGACGCTTAGAGAAGAAACTGTAAAGTGGTTAACATAGTTGTTGAGATACTGTAGGCACTGGACTTAATATTTATTTTTCTGTCATATTTAATTAATTGATTATAAGTTCTTCTTTATGCCTAGCAAAGCTGAAAGTTAGAGATTTCAACTTTAGGTCCTTTTCAATGGAGCCATAAACTATGGACCAGCCATGATTTCTTTTCTAGGCACTTGGGCATATTGCCTTGAAATTTTTTCGGAAATAGTGATTGTCTCACTTTGTGGCTGCCACTGCATACCCACAAGTAGAGTGTTGAAGAATTATTTCTAACAATTTGGGTAGGTTTAGGAAGCAGCAAGGGCTACAAGGAGTGGGAGAAGCCATTCAAATTACCAACATTACTGGGGGAGGAGAACAGATTATTTTCCCCCTGGGGCCATAGCTTCTCCCTATTTCTTGGAAGGGGACCTAAACAAGGGACCCAGATTCTAGGTCTATGACTTCCAGAGAGCTTTTCTGGATTCTCTAGCCCTCAGTGAGGAACAATTTCCCTAAATCCTAACAATCTCCTTGCCAGTAAATTTAATCATATGCAATAATACATATAATAACATTACCCCAGTGCCTAGTACATAACAACTGCTCAGGAAATGTTAGCTATCATCATTACTACCTTGCATTGCTATTTTCACTTTGCAGGTATTAAACTTGTCTCCTAAAAAGCAGAGAATTCCTCTAATGCTATCTCTAACGCTATCAGTCTGACAATTTTTGATGACTGAATACTGATTATCCGTCTTATGATGTTCATTTCACTTTCCCTTCTTTCAGCACTTTAAAGATGCCATTCCATTGTCTATGGCTTGTGATGTTTTTCATGAAAAGTACGTTCTAATTCTTATTTTTATTCACCTTTATAAAATATCTCTCTCTTTTTTTTTTTTTCCTGATCAGCCTTGAAGACTTTATCTTTGGTTTTCAGCAATTTGAATGTGATGTATTTAGGTTTATATGTATGTTTGTGTTTTTGTTTTGATACGTATTCTGCTAGGTGTTCTCTGAAGTCTTCAACCTGTGGTTTGGTGTCTATTATTTTTTTTTAATTATTGACAATTTTCTCCTCAAATATTTTATTCTATCTTGTTCTCAATTGTTTCCCTTTCTAGGATTCCTATTACATGCATACCCATTGCCATCGAGTCTCTTCTGACTCACATCAATCCTATAGGACAGAGTAGAACTACCCTTAGAGGGTTTCTAAGGAGCAGCTGGTAGATCTGAACTGCTGACCTTTTGGTTAGCAGCCAAGCTTTTAACCACTGCGCCACCAGGGCTCCACGTGTACATCAGATCATTTTGTATTGTTTCACAGCAACTTAATGCTCTGTACTCTTTTATTTTTCCCATCTTTTTTCTCCTGGTGTAATTCTGACTGACTTGATTTTAAAATTCAATGATTCTTTTCCAGCTGTGTTGAATCAGTGGGTGAATCCAAAGACAGTCTTCATTTCTGTTACTATGTTCTTGTATTTCTAAAATTTCTATTTGATTCTTTCTTATGATTTCCATCTCTCTGTTCAAATTTTCCATTTTTCTAGTTTTTTAACCAATTTTCCATTTCTGTTAGTGCCTTTAACATGTTAATCATAGTTATTTTTAAATTTCCTGATAGTTCCAACATTTGGTTCTTATCTGAGTCTGGTTCTATTGATTGCTTTGCCTCTTAATAATGGATTTTTCCCCCTTTGCTCTTTACTCGTGTGTTGGAAATCACTTGTACAGCAAAAAAAAACTAAGGTAAATAGTATTTCTGTTTCTGCTGAATCTTTAATGCTGAGTTACTTTTGTCCAGTTGAGTTGGGTTTGGATTTTGTTGTTGTTATGGTTTCTCTCAGTATAACGCAAACCTTCTGTTTCAAATTCTTCTAGCCTTCACCTGTGTTTAGGGTGGGAGCTGGGATGCCAGATTTTTCTCAGTATTCTTGTTCCACCCTTAGCTTTAGGTTTTCCCTGTGAACATGTACCTGATAAAGGGTCTTTCTCCATGTTTTTGCCCCTCTCCCAGCAGTACACTGTTGTTACTTGTTACTCAACTGCTTTATAGCCTCATGACAGGACTTAGAGACCATTCTCTGTTCTTAGCCAGCCACTATGTCCCTGAGTCTTGAGGGAGGGGCTTTCTCAGCAAATCTGTGTCTTCTTCTGAAATAGGAAATCTCTGATAGTATGGACCTAGGATGAATTTCTGTCCTGGCCACAGGGGTATAGTTTTTTTTTTTTTCTCCCATTCGTAAAGGGTTATCAACTGTGCCCTGGAGGTGATAGGTTTTGCTGCTCATCCTCCAGTGGCTTACAGCTTTTGTTCCATAAGGGACAAGGGTCCAAGTAGGACTTCATGCCTGTCCAGCAGGGGTGGCACTCCCCTCCTTGAGGCCTGCAGCCTGTGGGAGGCTATCTTCAATCTCTTTCCCTGCGTCCAGTATTTCTCTGAGCACCCTGTGAAGATCCATGAAGAGAAGACTGTGAGTGAATGCAAATTCCTTTTGTGTTTACTTTTGTTGTTGTTGTTATTAGGAGCTGTCGGGTAGGTTCTCACTCATAGCAACTGTATGCATGACAGAATGAAACATTGCCCGGTCCTGTACCATCCTCACAATTGTTGCTATGCTTGAGTCCATTGCCGCAGCCACTGTATCAAGAGAGTCTTCCTCTTTTTCACTGACCCTCTACTGTACTAAGCATGATGTCCTTCTTCAGGGACTGATCCCTCCCGACAACATGTCCAAAGTCTGTGAGACGCAGTTTTGGCATCCTTGCTTTGAAGGAGTATTCTGGTTGTACTTCGTCCAAGACAGATTTCTTCCTTCTTTTGGCAGTCCATGATATATTCAGTACTCTTCACCAACACCACAATTCAAAGGCATCAATTCTTCTTCAGTCTTCCTTACTCTTCGTCCAGCTTTCACATGCATTACTTTTCCTAGGGCTTCTAAACTCTTATAATAGTCTGGCAATTTGCTAGACATTTTAGCTGCAGTGATCTTATCCACTTATATAGTGGGTCCATCTTTTCCTGCTGTGCCCCAGGTGGGACAGTACTCATATTTCTTTGGGTGTCCCTGTCTTTCTTAGATTTCAAACTAGTTGGTTGCCCTGAAACCTCAGCTCTCTGATGGGTTCAATAAAAGTTATGCTTTCATAAATTATTCAACTTTTTCATATCATTAGGGTGGGCATAACACTCTTTTCAGCTTTTGACATCCTAAGTAAAAACCAGAGTCCACTTTAACTTTATAAACACACCCTTGAGGTTTTCAAAGTAATAATTTTAATCTGAAATATTATCAATCCAGAAGTTCCAACCAACTATATCTGAGAAGAATTTCTCCATAGTAATTGAGTTCAGTCTTTGCAGATGAAACAACTAGCCGTTTGCTTACTTTGCGTATTTCTGACTACCCAGGTGTCTAAAAGCAATTGATTTCATTTTAATCCCCATGGAATGTTGTATTAAAGAAAACTTGCTAAAATTCCACCTGTTTCTTTTCTAATGTCCAGAATTTTGACAAATAGCAAAGTTCTAAATCTCCAACAGAAATTGTCTTAAGCTGCTGTTTCTCTTTCAAACTAAACGTAATGTCCCTCTAGCTATCCCAGTTTAATTCCCATTTCAAAAATTCTCACTGATCTCTAAGAGAAACTAACAAGGCTGAGATTTAATTAGTTAGATCAGAGCTGCTTCATATAAACTGGAAATTCACAGGGATTGATTAAAATGATCAACTATCCCGTTATAAATTTGAACACCCATTTCAAGACATTACCAATTGTGCAAGATGTTTTCTGCCTGATGCACTTAGGGAAAGGTTGGGAAAGGAGATTTTCAAGAATGTTTATTTACCATTTACAAGCTTGGCACCTAAAGTGGAATTTTCCATTCACATCTAATGGAAGGTTGATTTAAACCAAGAAAGGAGATTAGAAGTCATTTTAACCAAAACCCCCATTCAAGATTATAATCCATTTGTATTGTAATAAACTGTCTTAGTCACCTAGTACTGCTAGAACAGAAATACCACAAGTGAATGGCTTTAACAAAGAGAAGTTTACTCTCTCACAGTCCGGTAGCCTAGAAGTCCGAATTTAGGGTGCCAGCTCCAGGGGAAGGGTTTCTCTCTCTGTCGGCTCTGGAGGAAGGTCCTTGTCTTCAGTCTTCCATTGGTCTGGGAGCATCTCAGTGCAGGAACCTCAGGCCCAAAGGACGCGCTTTGCTCCCAGCACTGTTTTCTTTATGGTATGAGGTTCCCATGTCTCTCTGCTCACTTCTCTCTTTTATATCTCAAAAGAGATTGGCTTAAGACACTACTTAATCTTGTAGACCTCATCAATATAACTGCCACTAAACCATATTATTATATCATAGTGATAGGATTTACAAAACATAGGAAAATTACAAAAAATGGCGGACAATCACATAAAATGGTGAACAGTCACACAATACTGAGAATCGTGGCCCAGCTAAGTTGACAGATGTTTTGAGGGGACATGATTCAGACCATGACATAAACTATTTCCAAGATTTGAATTATTCAATTCTAAAGCAGTAAATTTTTAAGACTTATCATTTATTGGCTATTTATTGAGCACCAGGTACTCAGCTCTATGCATTATATGCATAATTCCATTTAATTTTCATAACACAATGAGGTAAATAATATTTATCTTTATTTTACAGAAGAATAAACTGAAGCTTAGAGAAGATGAGAAACATTTCCAGGTTCCCAAAACTGGTGAGTAAAGAAGCCTGGTATATTTGTCTCCATGCCCCACTTTCAACCACACATTACACTGTACCTGTAACACCATTTCTCTATCTTAACACCTGGGGCTGCATAGTATTGATGAAAAGAGCACTGTTCTGAGAGTCCTCATACTTGGGTTCTAACTAGCTGTGGATTCTTGGTCAAACCACTCCTCTAAGTCTTAGTGACTTAGTTCTGATGTGAGGGTCTGGATGAGGTAATTTTTCAGGCGCTGCTTAATCAGGAAATAGCCTAAAAATTAGAGAGCAAACTGCACAGACTAATTCATACCAGGCTGTGAATGACCATTCCTTGCTCTCCAGGGACATTTGCATTTTCAAAAAGGAAGTTACCTAGGAACTAAATGCCTCATTAATTGAGGCAATTAAAGTTGTGCAATCAAGTGAAGAGAGGACTTCATGCAACCTTGAATTATGCCATCAATTTTTTCACCTGTAGGGCCAGTTCTGGATGTCTTACTTTAAAGAGCCTTTCTTTTTCATTTGTTCATTCTGTTTATTGATCAACTAAATATTCTGTCAAATCTAGAGGATATGTAATATCCTTTAAAAGGTAAGAATCCAAAAATGAACCTAGTGAAGGAGCGTGACAGGGGCGGGGACCTTGCTCTCTGTCCATATTAAAAGATACATTTGTGTAAACATACATCTCCACCCCTCACAATATTCCTTACTTCCAAGCACTCATTTTCACCTGAAGGTCTAAATGAAGAAGAAATAGTGAGTTCTGTACTTCTCCCTAATACAGCCAATGTGGGGTTACCTACTGCAGTATTTTTCAGTGTTAGTGAAAGCAGACTGGATGACTTAGATGGAGCAGTTGGAGAGGTGTGAATAATCCTATTCTCTCCAAGCCAAAGGAAGAGGTGCTTTCATTGTGGTCTACATACTGCTTTTTCACAATGAGGGTAAATTTACCTGCTCAAGTTGTCTTTTGCTTAAATTCCAATTTTAACCTCTCTCTCTGCCTTTCCCTTTTTCTCCTTACTCTCCATTAATATGGGACCTTTTTTCTTCTTTCCACTCACTTTAGAGCTTTACATAGGTGTTTTCTCTACCTATGGAGCTACTAACCAAGCCCCCTTACTTAAATCATAACATTCAAGCCTCCTTTTGCACACATACCATTTGTCTACAAAGGACTTCTTCAACAACCTCCCGCTGCCTGCCACTACACACACACACGCACACACACACTCTCCGATGATTCTCAATCTCAGTGTGGAAAAGAACCACCCAAGGAGTTTGTTAAAAATGTAGTTTCCAAAGGCCCATCCCCAGAATCTTGGGGTGGAGTCATGCATTTTATGTGTTTGCTAACAAATATCTCTGGAGATTCTGACCAGGTTGTCCTCAGACCACACTTTGAGAAGCTCTGAGCCATATTAACTTTCCGTGCTGCATGATGCCAGAGTGCCTTACTCACACTTTCCCCTGGAACTCTGTATTATTTGTAATTACTTGGTTTATGTCTGTAGTCTTTGCTAGACTGTGTGTTATACTACTAGGGCAGGGGCCTTGTCCATTTTGTTCATAGCCATATTCCCCATGCCCATAGGGGAGGTAATGCTCAATAAATGTTATTTTGAATTAATGGCAATTGCTTATTTTTGTAGAATGCTTAATAATTTATGAAGAACAATGCAAGAAAGCCAAGGCAACAGGGGCCTTGAGAATAGATAGTATATCCCACTGCATTTAGGTCCATGTTGGAAATCTCGGGAAGCCCTAACTTTGGAAGGATGGCTAATCTGCTTGTTAAAGCTCATTTATATCATCTGCTTTCATGCCAGTCTTTTCTTTCTGCTCCTCTGCATGCTCTGCTAACACTTAAGCCTTAATTGAACAGTAAGGTTCCTGCCACCTTCCAGTGGCTGTGCTGATAAGCTGTCAAAATAGAAAACATCAGGGACAGAATGCTGCCACCAGCAAAAAGGCAAGAGGCTCGCAGTGATCCAGGCACTTCACTGCCCTCTGTGTTCTGAGGGGTCAGCCTTTGGGGGTGGAGGATAGGTGATGAAGAAACTGAAGCAACATTCTGAAGACTGCCTTTCCATTTGGACAAATAAATCTTGCTAAGAAAGAACTGATAAAGACGCATAAAGTCTCAAACTCGCCACAGGTTACCAAGAGGCAGCAATTCTCCCAGTTGACATTGAGTCACCATCGTGTGGTAGAAAGTATGAAAGGCTCAGAAGATCTAATTTAAAATACTAACTGAACTTAGGTATATGGTAGTGGTTAAGTAGTAAACCAAAAACCAAACCAAACCCACTGCCATCGAGTTGAATCTGACTCATAGTGGCTTTATAGGACAGAGAAGAACTGCCCCATAGGGTTTTCAAGGAGCCCCTAGTAGAGTCAGACTGCCGACATTTTGGTTAGCGGCTATAGCTCTTAACTACTACGCCACCAGGGTTTCTGGTTAGGTAGTAAAAGAGAGGTAAAAAATGAAGGTTCCTGAACCTTAACCCCACAGGTTGTGATCTAGTAGATCTGAACATAGCCTTACAATTCCCTTTTTTTTATTATTATTATGAAATATTCCATAAAGATTACAGCCTAAAAAATCCTATGGGACAGTTCTACTCTGTGTCATGGGCTCGCTATGAGTCAAAAATCAACTCGGCACCTAACAACGACAACAAATATGTGTTTAACAAAACGTTTATCATTTCAACATCCTTCACATGTACAGCTTAGTGACCTTAACTTTTATTCATCATGTTGTAAACCAACACCTCATCCATTTCCAAATTTTTCTGCCACAAAGTTTCAGTTTTAAAAAGCACCTCTCCAAGTGATTCTGATGCAACGGGTCCTCAAAACATACCTTGACAAGTACTGGTGCTCAGACTTAGGCAAGTCAGGTAGGTTCCCTGAGCCCAGGTTTTTCAACTGCAAAATGGAGGTGATGACTCTGGCCTACCCTACTTCACAGGGTTATTTTAGGAAATAGTGAATTTCATGAATGTCCTTTTGAAGGAATAAAGTGCAATAAAAATGTAGAAATTTTCTATTCCTAGATTTGTTGAATTTCTGCGACTGGAATTGTTGATAATGATGTTGATCATGATTTCCAGGATAGGTAGGAATTATAGTAGATACCTCCTAAACATAATAAAACTCAAATGAGTAGTGACCACTTGGAATTTAAAAATCTACTTCAAAAAAAAAATTGAAGCCTTGAGATACCAATACTATGGGCAAAATATTGAACTATGTAGGGAGCACCAAAAGAAGATAGAAGCAATATACAGAGTCACTGTACCAAAAATAATTGGCCAATGTCCAACCATTTCAGGAGGTGGCATATGATCAAGAACCAATGGTGTTGAAGGAAGAGGTCCAAGCTTTACTGAAGGCACTGGCAAAAAACAAGGCTTCAGGAATTGATGGAATACCAGTTGAGATATTTCAGCAAATGGATGCAATATGGGAAGTGCACACTCATCTATGCCAAGAAATTTGAAAGACTGCCACCTGGCCAATCAGCTGGAAGAGGTACATATTTGTACCCATTCCAAAGAAAGGTGATCCAATGGAATGTGAAAATTATCGAACAATATAATTAATATCACACCAAAGTAAAATTTTGCTGAAGATATTTTTAAAAAGTTGCAATAGTATATCAATAGAGAACTGCCAAAAATTCAAGCCAGATTCAGAAGAGGACATGGAACCAGAGATATCACTGTTGATGTCAGATGGATCTTGGCTGAAAGCAGAGAATGCCAGAAAGATGTTTATCCCATTTTATTGACTACATGAAGGCATTCAACTACATGGATCATAACAAATTATGGAAAACATTGTGAAGAATGGGAATTCCAGAACACTTAATTGTGCTCATGCAGAACCTGTACATAGACCAACAGGCAGTCATGGAAACAGAACAAGAGGATACTGTATAGTTTAAAATCAGGAAAGGTGTGTGTCAGGGTTGTATCTCTCACCGTACTTATTCAATCCATATTCTGAGGAAATAACCCAAGAACCTGGACTATATGAAGAAGAACAAGCCATCAGGATTGGAGGAAGACTCATAAATAACCTGTGTTATGCAGAGGACACAACCTTGCTTGCTGAAAGTGAAGAGGACTTGAAGCACTTACCGATGAAGATCAAAGACTACAGCCTTCAGTACGGATTATGCCTCAACATGAAGAAAACAAAAATTCTCACAACTGCACCAATAAGCAACATCATGATAAACAGAGAAAATATTGACGTTGTCAAGGATTTCATTTAACTTGGATTCACAATCAATGCCCATGGAAGCAGCAGTCAAGAAATCAAATGACGTACTCCATTGGGCAAATCTGCTGCAAAAGACCTCTTTAAAGTATTAGAAATCAAAGATATCTCCTCAAGAACTAAGGTGTGCCTGACCCAAACCATAGTATTTTCATTCACCTCATATGCATGTGAAAGCTGGACGATGAATAGAACTGACACCTTTGAATTACGGTGTTTGCAAAGAATGTTGAATATAGCATAGACTGCCAGACGAATGAGCAAATCTATGTTAGAAGAAGTGCATCCAGAATGCTTTGTAGAAGCAAGGAAAGTGGACTTCATCTCACGTACTTTGGACATGTTATCAGGAGGAACCATTCCCTGGAGAAGGACATCATGTTTGGTAAAGTGTCAGTGAAAAAGAGGAAGACCCTCACTGAGATGCACTGACAGAGTGGCTGCAACAATGGGTTCAAGCATAATGGCGATCATGAGGATGGCAAAGGACTGGGCACTGTTTTGTTGTGTTGTACATAGGGTCACTATGAGTCAATGGGACCTAACAACAGCAAATTAATTTATCAAGGAGACCTGATAGCTCAACAGTTAAGTGCTTGGTTGTTAACTCAAAAGTTGGCGGTTTGAGCTCTCCCAGCAGCTTTCAAGACTGTTGTTGTGTGCTGTCAAGTTGATTCCAACTCATAGCAACCTTATTGACAGAGTAGACCTGCCCCGTAGGGTTCCCTAGGCTATAACCTTTATGCGAGCAGATGGCCATGTCTTTTTTCCCACAGAGTGACTGAGTTCAATTCACTGACGTTTTGATTAACAACCAAGCATTTAACAATTGCACTGCCAGGGCTACCACCTGTAAAACCCTGTGAGGCACTTCTACTCTGTCATATGCTCACAAATATTGTTGAAATACGATCAAAAAAAAAAAAATCTAACTCTTTGATAGCTAGTAGGTGACTCACCATCCTCTCAAATGTCACCTGAGGCCTGTTGACTTTCACTCTCTTTACCAGGACCAGCCCAGAATGTGGCAAAGCATCAACCACCTCCAGGAGTGCAGCCCATCTTTACAAGCACCAGCCTCCTGCTCAGCACTGTCCTAGGCCTGTGCAAATCCCTATCTTCTACATCTGTCCTCTGGAAACACTCCGAATATAGAAACACTTAGTTGGAACAGAGGAGATTTTCCTTCAGGAGTTTCTCTTTGCAAATGCCTTGCTCCTTTAAAGAAAGGGGCACTGAGATCCCTGGCTGTCAGGCAGTGTAACCTTCCCCAAATCTTCCCAGGTTGTCAACCTCCCTTCCCTGGGGGCCATCCTTTTAACGCCTACCTGTACTCTGGCACTTGGTGAGCCCACAGTATAGGCAAAATTCCCCAGCCTTTCTTGTGCTCAAGAAAAGGCAGTGTGCCAGGTGGAAAACACAGAAAGCAGGTGGGCGGCTCTAGTCTGCAGGGGCAGAGCTGGGAGACCTGCTGACTGCAAGGGCGGCTAAATTGCCATGGCAACGAGCAAGCTGATCACTTCAGCACAGTCACCTGCTCCATAGCCACAGCACTGGTGGGGACAAAAAGAATGCATGTCCCTCCCCAGGGCTTTGATATTAATGCAGGGGCGGCCTTTTCTACAAGTTGCCTGAATCTCTCGTTTATTTTAGAGTTCTGTTATTCTCTCTCAGGTTTTTTTGAGGTCTCAAGGAGTCAATTAAACTCCAGAGAATTCTGCTGTGAGAAAGGTAGTCTTTTCCCTTTAAACTCTATAAAACTACTGCTTATATTTATTTATTTGGTAAACATTTGCTGACTATAAAATGTAATGAGACATATTCAATACAAAAATGAGCTATTCAGCCATGAAAGGCCATGCATGAACATTACATGCATATTGCAAAGTGAAAGAAGCCATTAGAAAAGGCTATGTGACTGTATGATTCCAATTACAGGAAGTCCCTGGGTTACGAACCAGATCCATTCCTAAGTCTATCTTTAAGTCAAATTTGTAGGTAAGTCGGAACAGATACATAGGGTTCTATTTAGCATCTGTTAGTCAAATATTTGTCTTAGTATATAGTGTACATTTTACCGTGCCATGTTTTCATGAGCATCACAAAGTAGTACATGCGTTCATTATTATGAACCATTGTATTTAATGCAGATTTTTAATATAATAGGCGTTATGGCAGTCCGTTCTTAAGTATAAGTTGTCTCTAAGTCAGATGTTCGTAACCTGTGGGCTGCGTGTTTATCTGTATAGGACATTCTGGAAAAGGCAAAATTAGAGAGACAATAGAAAGAGCAGTGGTTGCTATGGTTCCAGGGGGCAGGAGAGGGTTGGATAGGTGGAATACAGAGGATTAGGATAGTGAAACTATTCTGTATGATACTGTAATTGTGAATATTTGACCCTATTCATTTGTCAAAACACATAGAACTTTACAGCATAGTGAACCTTAATGTACACAAATTAAAAATAAAATCAGTTACGAGGTCAAGGGATCCCAGAGAGGAATGCAGACTGACAAAAGACTCTAGCTGTATTACATATATATTAAACATCCTCACCGAAGAGGGTGGTGCAAAAAGGTGCTGACCTAAGTAACTTGGGGAAAAATGGGGTCTGGAAGTCTTAAAAGGAAAAGGAACTTAAAGTTGTTTCCCACAGGGGTATGGATTAACAATTCCAATCTTGTTATACATGTCTCCTGGAAGTGAACAATTAAATAAATGGCTGATGGGGGAGCCAAGCTTCTCACTGTTAAAGTGGGAATTTACAGATAAACAAGGGAAGGAGGCTAGAATCATACATATGTTGATGGATTAGAGTTGGAGACATCAATTTAAACTAATATTTAGCTTAATATTACATGTACATTATCATTACACATCATTGTTACATATAGAAAATATTTGTAAATATGTGTATATTCATGGGTTGGTGCAAACATATATTTTCTTGCTCTGTCAATAAGATGGCCTAGAAGCAATGATACCTCAGTAGCAACGAACATACCTATTGCCCAGTACCTGGTTCCCAAAACTATCTGCCAATACAATGAACAAGTACTTTTTTAGGTGAAGCTAAAAGTATTCCTTTGAAGGCCAGAATAAAGAGATAGGGCTTCATTTACCAGACAATGAGGAGCTTATCTTGGTGCTTCATTCACTTACTCATTGATTTTTCTTGTCATAGAAGCACTTAGTTTTTCCAGTTCAACACATGTACTAACAATCTATTATGTGCCAGACATGCTTCTAGGTTTTATTGATAACTAAGGAACCAAACAAAGTCCCTGCTCTCATCAAGCTTACATACTATTTGGGGAGACAGAGGAGTCAATCAATTGGGTGATTTAAATGCTAAGAAGAAAAAATAAAGGTTGTCTGGGGAGGTTCTCACTGATAAGTTCACAATTGACAAAAGGCCTAGGAAGAAAGCTGTGTGTATACCTAGAGAAGACACATTCCAGGCGGGAGATCAGCAAGGACAAAAGCCTAGGGTGTTTGATTCATTATTGTGTTTGGGGAAGAGCAAAGAGGCAAAGGGGGCACATCTAAGTAAAGTGAAAGGAAAGGTGGCAGGAAATAATGTCAGAGAAGAAAGAGGGCCAGGTCATAAAGGATCTTATAGGCCACAGTGAGAATTTTGACTTTTGTTCTAAATAAGACACAAAGCCACTGGAGGATTTTGAGCAAAGAAGTGATATGATCTGACTTACGTTTTAACCAAAGTGAGCAATAGGGCATCAGTTAGGACTATTGCTATTGCAATAGTCCAGGAGAAGGGTAATGGGACTTCAACAATAGTGATATGGTGGAGATAGGAAGAAGAGGTCATATTCTGGGGGAAAAAAAAAAATTACTTCTGCATATATTCCATCTTCTAAATTAAATTGCAAAGTCAGAATGGGCAGAGAATATATCTTAATTAAGCTTTCTTCAAATCTTCCCTATTCCTGGGCACATCATGCATACTCATTAAATGCATGTTAAATAAAGGAATAATTAAACTCATAATAAATAAAGGAATACAGCCCTGAAAGAATACAGTCCTTAAAAAAAGGAAGTTTCATGCGGGAGGTCGGAGCGGGAGGGAAGGAAGAGGAAGTGGAGCCTGGCTTGAGTAATGGTCAGATGTAGGCATTGCAACGAACCCTGGTGCCACAGTGGTTAAAGCACTCAGCTGCTAAGCGAAAAGGTTGGTCATTGAAACCCACCAACTGCTCCACAAGAGAAAGGTGCAGCAATCTGCTTCTGTAGATTTACAGCTTTGGAAACAGCAGTTCTGCTCTGTCCTACACGGTCACTGTGAGTCGGTATTGACTCCATGGCAATGAGTCTGGTTGGGTCTGAGTAGGCATTGCCAGACTTGTTCTTCCTTTGAGCCCATCTGGCCACACATTCAGAGACAGCTCCTGTACTCAGAGCCCAACTCAGCCAGGATTACATTTGACTCTCTGCATGTTCTGCAGAGCAGTGCCTACCAAGGGGTGGGTACCACCATGAAGGCTAAGTGGAAGCAGTTTGGAAAAGTCTTGTTTGAGAAGTGTCAGCAGATACAACCCCTCAGCACTTAGTGACTCACAATTGCTTGAAAATGCAGCTGGGAAAACACATGATCAATTTCGCATAAGTGTGATTCATGAGGGTTATTTGGGGCAATCAACACATTATTCTGCAAGGCTTCCTTCTCAGGCACAACCCCAATTTTGTTTGATGAGAGTTTTCTGAAGGCCCTTGGAACATGATCTCTTATAGTGCAGATAATCAGCAGGACCTGCTCATCCCTTAATGCAAGCAACTGAGACCACGAACCATAATGGCTGAGATAAAATCCTACCTTTACTATGTACCCCATTAACTAGATAGAAGCTGCATCTTGAGGTCATAAATAGTTATTAGCCAGTTAATGACAACTATAGTCAAATCATTACATTTACATCCGATGAATAGGGATGAGGGCTTTTTTGACTTTTCAGCACTCACAATTTACTACAGTTTCTTAATGTTCTGGACAGTAGAATTTCCAAAATAAGACTAAATTTCCACCTACCTTGAAAAAAACACAATAAATCACTGTAAGTAAAGACTTATGTAAGTTTTCCTAGACTATTCCAAGTTACATTAACATCTGTCATCTTTATTTTCCTAAAGTGCTTACATCTCATTGGAGGTGGAATTGAAATAGACTGAAGTGTCCTGACCATTCAATTGTCTCTTTCACTGACCCTCAACTTTACCAAGCATGATGTCCTTCTGCAGGGACTGATCCTTCCTAACAACATGTCCACAGTTTGTAAGACACAGTCTTGCCATTCTTGTTTCTAAGGAACATTCTGGTTGTACTTCTTCTAAGAAAGATTTGTTCCTCCTTTTGGCAGTTCATAGTATATTCAATATTCTTCGCCAATACCACAATTCAAATTCTTCTTCAATCTTCCTTATACATTGACCAGCTTTTTTGTACATATGATGAGATTGAAAATACCACAGCTTGGGTCAGGCACACCTTAGTCTTTAAGGTGACATCTTTGCTTTTCAACACTTTAAAGAGGTCTTTTGCAGCAGATTTTCCCAATGCAAAGTGTCTCTTGGTTTCCTGACTGCTGCTTCGATGGGTGTTGATTGTAGATCCTAGTAAAATGAAATCCTTGACATCTTCAGTCTTTTCCCGTTTATCCTGATGTTGCTTATTGGTCTAGTTGTGAGGATTTTTGTTTTCTTTATGTTGTGGTTTAATCCATACTGAAGGCTGTGGTCCAGCATCATAGCAACAAGGACCCCCCCACAGTACAACAAACTGACAGACACATGGGGGTATGTCACAATTAACAAGCATTTAATAAAGTCCTTTTAACTGAGTGTATGTCCAGGCCCCAATAAGATTCGAGTTGCATAAGACAATAGGAAGAGGATAGTAATATGGCCATTGCCCTCAGGATTTCTGAAGTTTAGTTGAGACGACAAGCCTGAAGAAATAATTAGAATCAAAGTACATAAAACCAATATTGTTTGTTGAGTTCTGATAATAAATGCTGTCAGTGTTTTCTGAGTGAGTAGAGGAGCCAGGAGAGGCTTGCTGACATTGGGGGACCCTGAAGGATGAATGAGACTTAGAAAGGTGATGAGGAAAGAAAGGACACGCACAGTCAGGGGAGGCTCATTCTCAACTTTAAGCTTAACCTCTATAAAGAAATATCTCCTTACAAAAGAGTTATGAATAATTACACTCGTTTTCCCAATTTACTTCCTGTTCTACTTTTTAGAATAAAAAGAGGATTAGACTGATGGTGACAGTTCTCACAGCCTGCTGAGCTGAAGCCACCACAGTGGGGCAGTACCACTTATTCAGCATCTCTTACCCCCACCTCACTCAAAACGACAAAAGAGACAGCGTTAGCAACACTGAGCACTTACTTCTCCCCTTACCTTTTTCCCAAATTGCTTTTCTTTCTCTTCCTAATTGGCCCTCTTACACCTCACACCCCAACATTTTAGAACCAAAGGGGCCTCTCAATCAATAAAAAACTCATAGCAACCCTACAGGACAGAGTAGAACTGCCCCATAGAGTTTCCAATCAATAGATGCAATTAAAAGGTTCAATTCTGCATCTTCCAAACAAAACAAACAAAAAACAAACCCATTGTCATCCAGTGGATTCCAACTCATAGTGACTCTATAGGACAGGGTAGAACTGTCCATACGGTTTCCAAGGAGTGCCTGGGAGATTTGAACAGCCAACCTTTTGGTTAGCGGCTGTAGCTCTTAACCACTATGCCACGAGGGTTTCCCAAACCAAAGGCACACACAAAATACTTCTTGTGCTTTCGCTTTCTTCTAAGCTTGTAACAGCCCCTCAAAGTTTGTAACATCAACATCTAGCTATACTGTGAAGGAGAGATAAGACAAAAATTGTCTTTATTAATGTAAAAAAGCTCCTGTCTTATTACTAACATTTGCTGACTGCTTAACTGAAGTAAAATTAGAACATTCTTTCCATGGTTATCCTTTATCGTCCCTCCAGCCTTCTAAGGAGATGCCCTTTAGGGGCTGCTGAGAGTGACGTATGACCTAGGAGCCTCACGAAGTTATGTAATCTTTAAAGACAGAGGTGAGAAATCACATGTGTGGATTAAGCCAATCATCTGAAGGGTAAGCAAGTTTAGTTGTATAGGTGGGTACAGGTTAGCATCATAGAGAATGAGTTGGAGACAGGTAACCTTAGGCAAGTTATGATCTCTCTGAGCATCACTGTATTCATTGTAGCAGGGACATAGCAGTGCTCATCTTGCAGGTTTGCGATGACAATGCAGAAAAACCAAGTGTAAGCTTCCACTACTGCTGTTAGTGATGGTAGTGGGTGTTTGGCATTGTGCAGGAAAAACGCAAAGAACATGGGATTTGAAATCACAAAACCCTGCTTTGAGTCTCGGCTTTGCCAATTATTATGTAGAATTGGGTTAGTGACTATCTATGTGAACTCAATTTTTTTAATCTGGAAAATGGATATCAGAAGAATGTCTCCTTTTAGGCTTACCTCAACAATTTGTTTAGAAGCTCAGATGAAATAATAAGTATGAATGTACTTTGTAAACTGTGAAGTGCTCTAAATTGTACTTGCTTTGTTCTCAACCCCACATCCAGGTAAGCCTCGGCTGACACAGCCTGCCTGCTTCTCCAGAAGCATGTACTACGCCTCTTTCCTAGAAGGCAGCCATTGCCCAGGGCCACAGGAAATTCTTCATTAAGTGAACGATTTAAAGTCCCCAGTGACCCCTGAGACTATAGCCCTAAGACACCCTTCTGAACTGAAACTGAAGCCATTTCCAGAGACCACCTTTCCGCCAAACCACACACAGGTTCATAAAACAAACAATGACACATGAAAGGAACATGGTCCTTAGAACAATCAATTACAGGAGATCAAAGAGCAACATATGCCCAAAAGCAAAGATGAGAAGGCAGGGACGGGTAGAAAATCAGGATGAAAGGAAACAAGGAACTTAGGATGGAAATAGGGAGAGAGCTGACACATTGTGAGGAATGAAGCCAATGTCATGGAATAATGTAAAAACAGCGTGGAGGAAGTGTCTGACCTCCTCCAATCCCACGAGAGGGAATGAGAACCAAGATCAACAGCACAAAGCTGACTCCATGAGGTGGAGGCCAGACAAGCCTTCTGTCTCTGCCATCTTTACTAATTCTGACACTAACTGTCCCTCACACAGCACTCTCTACTCTTTCTGCTGAGTTTGATGATTCATTGCAATGGTCACACAGAACTCACAGACCATACTCACAATTATGAGGTTTATTAAGGGAAGTAACAGCTACAGTTCAAGCTCAGGAACACTCAGGATACAGTTCTTCCACCAGGACAGCTGCTTCCCAGCCATGCTTACAGGCACACCTTTCTCTGGCCCTATGCCTTTGCCCAAAGGCATTCAGCTTTCTCCCTTCTTGTGCCAGAAAGACTACCATGTTGTCTCCTGCTGCCAGGTCTCTCCTGCCACCATTTCTCTGTCTTCAGGTTTACAACTCTCTCTGCCTCCTGGTCCTGGGAGCTTCCCAGCTCAAGGATCTCAGGTCCAAAGGACACACTGGCTCCTCTTCCTTGTTGGTGGTGTATCTTCTCTTTCCTGCCTCTGAGGTGGCTAATTACAAGCCCAGCGGGATGGCAAAACTGACCCATCCCCTTGGTGGGCCACAATTACAGTACCACACAGTCCCACCCAATCATCTGGGTAGGAGTTACAAGACCATGGCTAGAAAGGCCACACATAAAAGTGATCTATCACACTGCAAACACCTTATGTACAAACTATTAAATGGGAAAACAATTTACTCTGTAAACTTTGGACTAATGCACACAAAAAAGAATTTTTTAAAATCAGAGCTAAAGCTAAAGAAGAAAAAAATTTTAAAAAGGAATAAAGCTAGGTAAAAAAAAAAAAAAAAAAAAATGGGTGCCCAGTGATTTGCTTGGAGACCACATGCAATATTATATTCGGAAGGCATGGAAATCTAATCAGGCTTTCTGACTCATGAGACTGAGAAGCTCCAAATATGATTTTCCTGAGCCGATCTCTGGACTGGTTTATGGCAAGTGATGATACCCCGTCAGCCTGGCACCAAGGGCAGGTGGGGAATGATCAGGGGGCAGAGGAGAGAGCAACTAGAAGGAAGCCCAGGAAGGAAGGTCCTTGTTATCATCTGCTGACTGCTGGGTGGTGCACACGGTTTACTCTCATCTACTAACCAAAGGGATGACAATTCGAACTCACCCAGTGGCACTGCAGAAAAAGGCCTAGAGATCTGCTTCCATAAAAATTACAGCTAAGAAAACCCTCTGCAGCACAGTTTTACTCTGTAACACATGGAGTCGCGATGAGTTGGAATGCGCTCAACTCAATGCAATGGGTTCGGGTTTGGGTTTTTTAGGCCGTGCAATAATCACCTCAGAAAAGGAACTCACTCTAGAGAGATGTTCAACAACCCACCTTGTTAGTAAGGTGGAGAGAGAGGAATTTAAACACAGTAGGGGTAGGCAAGTCAAAACGTAATATACAATATACAGTATACATTTTAGGAGGAAATCTAATTCATTTCAAATTGCGGCACTTCTTGCCACCTTAGTGAATGGAGAGCCCATTTCCTGTTCTGAGAAGAAGGAAGGGGGTCGAAGCATGTAAATCGCCTTGTTAGTTGACTGATTTGCAGCATCAACTGCTCCAGGGTGAAACCATAGTGGTTTATGCATGAAAATAAATTTCTTGAGTTTGGTCTGAACCCTACGGACACTTTCAAATCAGCAGCTACTCTCAGGCTCAAATGTATAGTGTAAGAGATAAGACTTTCCAAGCCCAAAACTTTGTTTCTCTAAGTGTTCTGGGCTTGAAGAATTAGGTTGCCTTCACAGGCAGTACCAAGGAGGATGAGGCTGCTCCTTCTATGATTAACTGTCTTAAAACACTGAATTTTGCTTTGCTACTGTTTTTTTTTACTCTCAGTGTTGGTATATTCCTCTTTATTAAATTGTGTCCTTTAGAGGACAAGAATTCTATTTCATATTCAGGGGCCATATCAGAGTGGGAGGAGGTGAGAGAGAGGTCAAATAGAGTGGGAAACCTCTGACTGTAACTATCCTACCATTTTAATTAGAGCAACTCAACTTTTGTTTGCCATATCATAGTGCCACATAAGCAAATTTATATATATATATATATTATTTTTTCTTTTTTAATAAAAGGATTTCATTCTTGGAACTTGGATGAGAAGACTTTTTTTATGTTGATGCTAATAATCTTTGATAGTTCTTTTCCTCAGTAGTATCTTTTATAGCATTTTGTGTTGTGTCCGGGTCTAGCTCAATCAAAGGAGCATCGTGGAAGAGCAAAAACAACACTGGACAGTGTGTCAGGAGACTGGGCCACTGGTCCTATTCCTGAAACCTCTTCCCCTTTTTCTACTTGACTCACCCCAGTGATCTCCAGGTATCACTCTTCTATAGTCCCAGCTGTGGGACTATGACATAGACAAGGTTGGCTTGGGGTTATATGCAATTCCTAGTGTCTACTGTTAAAATGGAGCCTCAGTGGCACAGAGCTGCTGCTAACCAGAAGGTCAGCAGTTCAAATCCACCAGCTGCTCCTTGGAAACCCTATAGGGCAGTTCTATTCTGTCCTATAGGGTGGCTATTAGTTGGAATTGACCCAACAGCAACAGGTTTGGTTTCGGGTTTACTATAAAAACATTAATTTCTGAAAAATAATCAAATTCCTAGCATACTCCTATCCTTACAGTGTGAGCTTCTGGATAATATTAATGGTTTTTAAACTTTTAATGGCAGAGGCTATTTTTTAAGTGGAATCTTACTGAAAGTCCATATCTCTAGCATAAGATGGTGAAGCCACTGTGTTTAATTAATATAGATGTTCTTATGACATCATGCATGGATGATCCAGTGTATTGCCTCATCAAATCATAGAGCATCATAACTATCAGTGACTCTGGAAGCCATCCAGTCATTTCCAAAACACATTCCAGGTAGGCCAAGGTCTCTGCAAAGGTGCCTTGTGGACCACTGTGGGAATCAAAAGAGAAGAGAGAGTAGCTAGGCATCTGAACCCTCTAATCCTCCTTTAAAATCTTGTGGAGAGAATGGCACCTGTGGAGGTGTGCCATTTGAAACTCTCTTCAAGAACAAACTTGCTTTTCAGCTGGAAGAAGAGAAGTTACCTGATACACTCAATTGTGAGTGCTTCAGGGTCTGCCTTATCTTTCCAAACAAGGCTGTATTCCTCCTGGGTAACCCCAGCCAATGACAGGGCATGATGGATGTACTAGATAGAGTCTGACCATTTCTGCTATATGTGAAGAGCGGTCTTCACTCTAGTGTTCCCCATTGGCTTAGCCAAGACTTGCCAGGTATTCCCAATCCTGTTTCCTTCCCCTTTGATCTTTCACAGGTATTAAGCACTCCACCCTAGTAAATTCCTTACATACTAACTCTATATATTTTATTGACAAGATTCCGGATGATGAGCAGAACTGTTCTGGAAAAAAAAAAAAAAAAAGTCTATTGATTTATTGGGATATAAATGAGACTCCCTTTGTATCAAAAACAAATGATGAGGACGGCAGGATAGATAGGTAGAGAGATCAGGCATTAGTCATAGTGGCTAGTACTTGATAAATTGTTGATACTTTTCTCTTTCTCTAGCTTATTAGCCATAAGTTGTAAATTCAGAAGTAAGCCTGGCCACCCAAATTCTTGACTTCCCCAGGTGGTTGGATAAAGTTGCTGCTTTCTTCATGTCTTCAAATAAGTCATCAGCATCAGAGATCTCTACCCAAGATCCTGTGGGCCTGAAGTTTGGCTTTAGTACCAGGGACATTTCTTCCCTCTAAACTCTCTCTATCCTCAGCACCTACATCCCGTAGTCCTTTACTGTAGAATCAGTTGTCCACGAACTGATTACTGCTCTGCCCTCCTTTCCTTCCATTAATATACTTGTTCATCAACAAATGCAATTACAATGGGTAAAATACCATATTAACTGCCATGGGGATACAGACCTCAGTTAGACATTAATCTTGTCCTCAGGGAACTTACAAACCTAACAGATGTTTACAAATTACATTCCACCCTTTATTATAGTTATAAATGCCTCTAACAAAAGTTCAAATGATGTGCCGTTAGTATTCAGAGAAGGAAAAAAAAGCACCGTACTTCCAAGTTGCAATATCAGGAATGACTTACAGAAGGAAGTTGCATTTACAGTGGGGCTAAGGAATTAACAAGTTATTAGAGAAAAGCTGATAAATGAACCAATATAGTAGTAATTACTATATGAGCCAATCATCTTCCCTTATTTACTCTTCCAGGATGGCAGCTGTGGGAAGAATCACAGATCGTTGACCTGGGCAGAGGCTCATTAAAGCATCAATCTATGAAACCAAAGCAGAGGCAGATGCAAGGGGAAGCGTCACCACCATACACAGGCTTTTAATAACATAGGGTCATACTCAAAACTATCAGCACAGCTTTCAGAATACTGAATTACTTCAGGATATCTGTCATGTGTTATTTTTTTCCAGATGTTAATGAGTGTGAGGAAGAGCCCTAGTGGCACAACAGTTAAGCTCTCGGCTGCTAACCAAAAGGTTGGTGACTCGAACCCACCCAGCCTTTCCAGGGAAGAAAGACCTGGCAATCTGCTTCCATAAAGATTACAGTCAAGAAAACCCTATAGGGCAGTTCAGCTCTGTCACATGAGGTCACTATGGGTCCTAATGGACTTGATTCTTTTGTATCAATATACCACATTTTGATTATCCATTTATAAATTGACAGGTATTTAGATTATTTCTGCATTTTAGTTGTTATGAATAATGTTGCTATAAACATACATGTACAAATTTTTATGTGAACATATGTTTTGATTTCTTTTGGGGTAGGTAGCTATAAGTGGAATTTCTAGGGCATACAGTAACTCTACATTTAAAACATTGGAGAACTTTCAAACTTCTCCAAAATGGCTTCATCTTTTATGTTCTCACCAGAAATGTATGAAGGTTCCATTTTCTCCATATTCTCACCAATATTTGTTGTTGTCTTTTTTTTTTTTTTTTGAGCTGGAATCGACTCCATGGCAATAGAATTGGTTTTTGGTCTTAGTGGGTATGACAGACTGAGGAGCCCTGGTGGCTCAGTGTTCAAGAGCTCAGCTGCTAACCAAAAGGTTGGCAGTTCTCTTCTATCCTGTAGGGTAGCCATGAGTCAGAGTCAACTCAATGGCATTGTGGTTTTGATTTGCATTTCCCTAATGACATGATGTTAAGCATCTTTTAACGTACTTACTGATCATTTGTTTATATTCTTGAAGAAATATCTTTCTTTTTTAATTGAGTCATTTACAACTATAACTTTCCCTCTAAGCACTGCTTTAGTTTCATCCTATAAGTTTTACTTTCTTTACATTGATCTTTGAGTATTTTCTAATTTCCCTTGTGATTTCTTCTTTGACTGAGATTGGTTATTTATGAGCATGCTGTTTAATTTACATATATTTGTGAAATCTGAAATTTCCTGCTGTTATTGATTCCTAATTTTGTTATTTTTATGATTTCAATAATTTTAAATATATGAAGCTTGTTTTGTAGACTACCATATGTCCTATCCTGGAGAATCCTTCTTGTGCACTTGAGAATCTTTACTCTACAGTTGTTGAATGAAATGTTATATAAATGTCTTTTATGTCTAATTGGTTTATAGTATTAAGTTTTCTATTGTTGATCTTTCATCTATATGTACTTTCCGTTACTTCAAGTGGAGTATTGAAGTCTCCGACTAGTAAAACTGAGCTTTATGTTTCTGCCTCTAATTCTGTTAATTTTTGCCTCATGTATTTTGGGGCTATGTTGTTAGGTGCTTATATATTCATAATTGTCCTATAGCCCTGATGAATTGATCTTTTGTCATTATAAAATATTGTTCTTCATCTCTAGTAAGAATTTGTCTCTTAGAGTGTTGTTTTTTCTTCCCCCCCAACCTTTTTACTTTTAACATATTTGTGTTTTTAAATCTAAAGTATGTGTCTTGTAGACCAGGAAATTTTCTAATCCATTTTGCTAATCTCTGCTACTTAATTTCAGCATTTAATCCATTTAAGTTTAATGGGATTCCTAATAAGGTAATATTTACATCTGTCATTTTGCTATATTCCACATCTTTTGTGTTCTCCTATTCCTCCATTACAGCTTTAATTTATGTTAGATAATTTCTAGTGTACTATTTTAATCCTGTTTTCATTTCCTTTACTGTATTTTTTTTAATTTTCTTAATGGATGTCCCAGGGATTACAATTATCACCTTAATTTAAAACAACCTATTTCATATTAATGCACATTTAATTTCTGTATCGTAGAAAAAATTTTGTTCTATATAGCTCCATTTCCTTCTTCTTTTTATGTGTTTTTATTGTTATATAAATTATTCCTTAGACATTGTATGCTTATCAATATAACTTTATTCCATTTTCTTTTAAATCAGAAAAAAGAGAGCTACAAACAAAATATTGTCTTTTACATTTTCCTATGTAGTTACCTTTACTAGTTCTCTTTATTTATGTAGATTAGTGGGACAATGAATAAGGAAGATGAAAGGAGAATTGATGCATTTGAATTATGGTGTAGGCAAAGAATATTGACTATACCATAAAAAAGTACCAGAAAAATAAATAATGCTGTCTTGGAAGAAGTACAGCCAGAGTGCTCCTTGTAAATGAGGATGGCGAAACCTCATCTCATGTACTTTGGACATGTTATCAGGAGGGACCAGTTCCTGGAGAAGGACATCATACTTGGTAAGGTAGGGGGTCAGCAAAAAAGAAAAAAAAAAAAAATTTTTTTTTTTTTTTTTGAAAAGAGGAAAACCATAAATGAGATGGACTGACAGAGCGGTTGCTACAATGGGCTCAAACATAGCCATTGTGAGGATGGCGCAGGATTGGACAGTGTTTCATTCTGTTGTGCATGGGATTACTATGAGTCAGGCCCCACTAAACGGCACCTAGTGACAGCAACAGCTCAGTTAGTTTCTAGCTTCTAGTATTCATTCTTGCATAGCTGGTATGAATCCCACTTTGTCGTGTTTTATTTATTTATTTATTTTTTGATATGCTGAATTTAATTGGCTAGAATTTTGTTGAGAATTTTTGCATCTATACGCATGCGAGATATAGGTCTGTAATTTGTGTGTGTGTGTGTGTGTGTGTGTATTTGCCTGGCTTTGGTATCTGGGTTTTGCTGGCGTCATAGAATGAATTCAGGAATATTCCTTCCTTTTCTATGCTCTGAAATAGTTTTAATACAGATGTGAGCCCTTCTCTGAATGTTTGGTAGAATTCTCCAGTGAAAACATCCAGGCCAGGGCTTTTTTTTTTTTTTTTTTTTCCATTACCTATTCAATCTCTTCTCTTGTTATGAATCTATTCAAATTTTCTATCTCGTGTTTGTTTAGTTGAGGTAGGTAGTGTGTTTCTAGAAATTTGTTCATTCCCTTTAGATTCTCAATTTGTTGAAGTATAAATTTTTATAGTGTTCTGTTAGGGTCCTTTTTGAGCCTGTTGTAGTGTCCCCCATCTCATTTCTTGTTTGGGTTATTTGCTTCCTTTTTTTTTTTTTTTGTTAGTTTGGTCAATGTTTTGCCAATTTTTATTTCATCTTTTCAATGAACCAACCTCTGATCTCATTGACTCTTTTTTTTTTTTTCTGTTCTCTAATTTAGTTCTGCTCTAATATTTATTATTTCCTTTCTTCTGGTAGCTGTGCACTTCTTTTGCTGTTCTCTTTCTATTTGCTTTAGTTGTAAGGCTAATGTTTTGATTTTGACCTGCCATTCTTTTTTGATCTATGTTTATTGCTATAAATTGATCTCTGAGCACTGCCTTTGCTGTGTACCAAAGGTTTTAGTATGATGTGTTTTCATTTGATTCTAGGAATTTTTTGATTCCCTCTTTGATTTCTTCTATTTCTCAGTTGTTTTTAAGCAAGGTGTTATTCAGTTTCCATGCGTTTGATTTTTTTTCCCCCTTGATCTGCCTGTTATTGATTTCTACTTTTATGGCACTGTGATTAGACAGAACATTTTGTTTTATTTCAGTGTTTTGGATTTCATGAAGGGTTGATTTATGGCCTAAAATGTGGTCTTTTCTGGAGAATGTTCCTTATGCGTTGAAAAAGAATATATACTTTGCTGCTGTTGGGTGTATTATTCTAATATGTCTATGATCTCAAGTTTATTGATTTCAGCTTTTAGATTTTCTGTATCTTTGTCAGTTTCTTTCTAGACATTTTGTCCTTTACCAAGAGGGGTGTGTTTAAGTCTTCTACTATTACTGTGGAACTATTTCTCTTTTCAGTGCTGTTACAGTTTGTTTTATGTATTTGGAGTCCTGTTGTTGGGTGTGTAGGTATTTATTGAAGTTATATTTTCTTGGTGGATTATCCCTTTAATCATTATATAATGTCCTTCCTTGTCTTTCATGGCTAATTTTGCCTTAAAGTCTACTTTATCTGAAATTAGTTTTCTCACTTCTCTCCTTTTTCGTATACTGTTTCCTTGATATAGTTTTTCCATCCTTTGATTTTTAATGTATTCAGGTGTTTATCTCTAAGACGTGTCTCTTCTAGACAGCATGTTGGTGGGTCATACATTTTTATCCATAATGCTACTCTCTGTCTCTTTAGAGGTGCATTTCAGCCATTTACATTTAGTATGATTATCAATACAAAGGATTTTATTGCTGCATATTATTGTGTGTATGTGTTTTGTGTGTGTGTGTGTGCGTGCGTGCTGGCATTTTCTTTGTTCCTCTTATTTTCCTGTGCTGAATTTATTTTGTTTCTGGATTTTCTTTTCTTTTCTTTCATTATTATAGATTTTGTTTTTACTGAGACTTTGTTTTTCTTCTTTTTTTTTTAATTTGATGAGTAGGTTTGTTAACTTTCTTTGTGGTCCCCTTGGAATTTACCCAAATCTTCTTAAGTTTGAAGTCTGTTATTACTTTATATTGCATTGATTTCCTCTCCATTTGAAAGTACTATTCCTATACTGTTTATTCCCCCTTTTATTATTTTGATGTTGTTTTCATTTACAGAGTGATGTCTCGGTTTCCCTATTTTACGTGTTTTTCCTTTGTTTTGTTATTGAGAGTTCTTTACCTGGGTTGGTACCTTATTCATGCTGTCTTGTGTCCAAGACTCCAGTTGTATGACATTGTTGGGTCTCTAACTGAAGGATTACCTTTAATATTTCTTTCTTTCTTTTTTTTTTGCATCTATATTCTTTTTGTGTGTGTGTGTGCTTTAAGTGAAAGTTTACAAATCAAGTCAATCTCTCACAAAAAAAACCTATATACACCTTGATACATACTCACAATTGCTCTTCCCCTAATGGGACAACCTGGTCCCTCCTTCCACTCTCTCCTTTTGTGTCCATTTCACCAGCTTCTAACCCCCTCTACCCTCTCATCTCCCCTCCGGGGAGGAGATGCCAACATAGTCTCAAGTGTCCACCTAATCCAAGAAGCTCACTCCTCACCAGCATCCCTCTCCAACCCACTGTCCAGTCTAATCCCTGTTTGAAGAGTTGGCTTTGGGAATGGTTCCTGTCCTGGGCCTACAGAAGTTCTGGGCACCATAACCACCAGGATCCTTCTAGTCTCAGTCAGTCCATTAAAAGTCTGGTCTTTTTATGAGAATTTGTGCTCTGCATCCCACTGCTCTCCTGTTCCCTCAGGTGTTCTCTGTTGCGTTCCCTGTAAGGGCAGTCATTGGTTGTAGCTGGGCACCATCTAGCTCTTTTGGTCTCAGGCTGATGTAGTCTCTGGTTTATGTGGCCCTTTCTGTCTCTTGGGCTTGTAATTACCTTGTGTCCTTGGTGTTCTTCATTCTCCTTTGATCCAGGTGGGTTTAGACAAATTGATGCATCTTAGATGGCCACTTGCTAGCGTTTAAGACCCCAGATGCCCCTTAGCCAAGGTGGGATGCAAAATGTTTTCTTAATACATTTTATTATGCCAATTGACTTAGATGTCCCCTAAAACCATGGTCCCCAGACCCCTGCCCCTGCTACGCTGCCCTTTGAAGCTTTCAGTTTATTCCAGAAACTTCTTTGCTTTTCATTTAGTCCAGTTGTGCTAACCTCGCCTGTATTGTGTGTTGTCTTTCTCGTCACCTGAAGTAGTTCTTATCTGCTATCTAATTGGTGAATACCCCTCTCCCACTCTCCCTCCCTCCCCCTAATCATAACCATCAAAGGATATTTTCTTCTCAGTTTAAACTATTTCTCAAGATCTTATAATAGTGGTCTCATACAATATTTGTCCTTTTGCAACTGACTAATTTCACTCAGCATAATGCCTTCCAGATTCCTCCATGTTATGAAATGTCTCACAGATTCATCACTGTTCTTTATCGATGCACGGTATTCCATTGTGTGAATAGACCATAATTTATTTATCCATTCATCCGTTGATGGACATTTTCGCTGCTTCCATCTTTTTGCTATTGTAAACAGTGCTGCAGTGTACATGGGTTTGCATATACCTGTTTGTATAAAGGCTCTTATTTCTCTAGGATATGTTCCAAGGAGTGGGGTTTCTGGATTGCATGTTAGTTCTATTTCTAGCTTTTTAAGGAAGCGCCAAATTGATTTCCAAAGTGGTTGTACCATTTTACATTCCCACCAGCAGTGTATAAGTGTTCCAATCTCTCCACAGCCTCTCCAACATTTATTATTTTGTGCTTTTTGGATTAATGCAAGCCTTGTTGGAGTGAGATGGAATCTCATAGTAGTTTTGATCTGCATTTCTCTAACGGCTAATGATCGTGACCATTTCCTCATGTATCTGTTAGCTACCTGAATGTCTTCTTTAGTGAAGTGTCTGTTCATATCTTTTGCACATTTTTTAATTGGGTTATTTGTCTTTTTATAGTTGAGTTTTTACAGTATCATGTAGATTTCAGAGATCAGGTGCTGATCAGAAATGTCATAGCTAAAAACTTTTTCCCAGTCTGTAGGTAATCTTTTTACTCTTTTGGTGAAGTCTTTGGATGAGCATAGGTGTTTGATTTTTAGGAACTCCCAGTTATCTAGTTTTTCTTCTGCATTGTTAATAATGTTTCGTATACTGTTTATGCCATGTATTAGGGCTCCTAGAATCGACTCAACGGCACTGGGTTGGGTTTAACATTGTGCCTATTTTTTTCTTCCATGATCTTTATTGTTTTAGATTTTATATTTAGATCTTTGATCCATTTTGAGTTTGTTTTTGTGCATGGAGTGACATATGGATCTTGTTTCATTTTTTTGCAGATGGATATCCAGCAGTGCCAGCACCATGTGTTAAAAAGACTGTCTTTTCCCCGTTTTGCTGTTTTGGGGCCTGTGTCAAATATCAACTGCTCCTATGTGGATGGATTTAAGTCTGGATTCTCAATTCTGTTCCATTGGTCTATGTATCTGTTGTTGTGCCAGAACCAGGCTGTTTTGACTACTGTGGCAGTATAATAGGTTCTAAAATCACGTAGAGTAAGGCCTCACACTTTGTTCTTCTTTTTCAGTAATACTTTACTTATCCGGGGCCTCTTTCCCTTCCATATGAAGTTGGTGATTCGTTTCTCCATCTCATTAGACAATGTCATTGAAATTTGGATCGGAATTGCATTAAATCTATAGATTGCTTTTGGTAGAATAGACATTTTTATAATGTTAAATCTTCCTATCCATGAGCAAGGTATGTTTTTCCACTTATGTAAGTCTCTTTTGGTGTCTTGCAGAAGTGTATTGTAGTCTTCTTTGTTTAAGTATTTTTCATCTCTGGTAAGATTTATTCCTAAGTATTTTATCTTCTTGGGGGCTACTGTAAATGATATTGATTTGATGATTTCCTCTTCAATGTTCTTTTTGTTGGTGTAAAGGAATCCAACTGATTTTTGTGTGTTTATCTTCTAACCTAATACTCTCCTGAACTATTAGTTTCAGTAGGTTTCTTGAGGATTTTTTAAGGTTTTCTGTGTATAAGACCCTGTCATCTGCAAATACTTCTTCCTTGCCAGTCTGGATACCATTTATTTCTTTGTCTAGCCTAATTGCTCTGTCTAGAACCTCCAGCACAATGTTGAATAAGAGTGGTGATAAAGGGTATTCTTGTCTGGTTCCCATTCTCAAGGGGAATTTTTCAGGGTCTCTCCATTTAGGGTGATGTTGGCTGTTGGCTTTGTATAAATGTCCTTTATTATGTTGAGGAATTTTCCTTCTATTCCTATTTTGCTGAGAGTTTTTATCTTGAATGGGTGTTGAACTTTGTCAAATGCCTTTTCCGTGTCATTTGTTAAAATATGTGATTCTTGTCTTTTGTTTTATTTATGTGATGGATTACATTAATTGTTTTTGTAATGTTGAACCATTCCTGCATACCTGATTTGAATCCCACTTGGTCATGGTGAATTATTTTTTTGATATGTTGTTGAATTCTATTGGCTAGAATTTTGTTGAGGATTTTTACATCTAAGTTCATGAGAGATATAGGTCTGTAATTTTCTTTTCTTGTAGTGTCTATCTGGTTTTGGTATCAGGGAGACGGTGGCTTCATAGAGTGAGTTTGGGAGTGTTCTGTCCTTTTTTATGCTCTGAAATACCTTTAGTAGTAGTGGTGTTAATTCTTCTCTGAAGGTTTGGCAGAACTCTGCAGTGAAGCCATCTGGGCCAGGGCTTTTTTTTTGTTGGGAGTTTTTTGATTACCTTTTCAATCTCTTGTTATGGGTCTATTTAGTTGTTCTACCTCTGTTTGTGTTAGTTTAGGTAGGTAGTGTGTTTCTAGGAAATCATCCATTTCTTCTAGGTTTTCAAATTTGTTAGAGTATGCTTTTTCATAGTAATCTGATATGATTCTTTTAATTTCAATTGGGTCTATTGTAATATCGTCCTTTGCATTTCTTATTTGGGTTATTTGCTTCCTCTCCGGTTTTTCTTTGTCAGCTTGGCCAATCGTTTATCAATTTTATTGATTTTTTCAAAGAACCAGCTTTTGGTCTTGTTAATTCTTTCAATTGTTTTTCTGTTTTCTATTTCATTTAGTTCTGCTCTAATGTTTATTATTTGTTTTCTTATGGTGCCTGAGGGTTTCTTTTGTTGCTCTCTTTTTGTTGAAGTTGTAGGGATAATCCTTTGATTTTGACCCTTTCTTCTTTTTGGATGTGTGCATTTATTGATATAAATTGACCTCTGAGCACTGCTTTCACTGTGTCCCAACGGTTCTGATAGAAAGTGTTTTTAATTTCACTGGATTCTAGGAATTTCTTCATTCCATCCTTAATATCTTCTATAATCCAGTCTTTTCTGAGCAGGGTATTGCTCAGTTTCCGAGTGTTTGTTTTCTTTTTCCTGAGATTATTGTTACTGATTTCTACTTCTATGGCCTTATGGTCAGAGAAGATGGTCTGTAATATTTCAATGTTTTAGATTCTGCTGAGGCTTGCTTTATGACCTAATATGTAGTCTATTCTAGAGAACGTTCCATGTGCACTTGAAAAGAAAGTGTACTTGGCTGCTGCTGGGTGGAGTATTCTCTGTAAGTCTATGAGGTCAAGCTGGTTGATTGTGGCATTTAGATCTTCCGTGTCTTTATTGAGCTTCTTTCTGGATGTACTGTCCTTCACTGAAAGCGGCGTGTTGAAGTCTCCTACTGTTACTGTGGAGCTGTCTATCTCACCTTTCAATGCTGACAGATTTTGTTTTATATATCTTGCAGCACTGTCATTGGGTGCATAAATATTTAATATGGTTATATATTCTTGGTATATTGTCCCTTTAATCATTATATAGTGTCCTTCCTTATCCTTTCTGATGGATTTAACTTTAAAGTCTATTTTGTCAGAAATTAATATTGCCACTCCTGCTCTTTTTTGATTGTTGTTTGCGTGATACATTTTTTCCATCCTTTCAGTTTTAGTTTGTTTGTGTCTCTAAGTCTAAGGTGTGTCTCTTGTAGGCAGCATATAGACGGATCTTGTTTTTTAATCCATTCTACCACTCTCTATCCCTTTATTGGTGCATTTAGTCCATTTATATTCAGGGTAATTATGGATAGGTATGAATTTAGTGCTATCATTTTGATGTCTTTTTTTGTGTGTGTTGTTGACAGTTTCTTTTTCCCATTTAATTTTATGTGCTGAGTAAATTATATATTGTCCTTTTCACATAATTGTTGTTGTTGATTTTGTTTCTGTGGAGTCTGTATTTTTTTCTTGTATTTTATTTTGATGAGTAGGATAGTTTGTCTCCTTTGTGGTTACCTTATTATTTGCTCCTATTTTTGTAAACTTAAACCTAACTTTTATTTCTTTGTATCATCGTATCTTCCTCTCCGTATGGAAGATCTGTGATTATATTTCTTAGTCCCTCTTTATTGTTTTAATGTTGTCTTCTTTTATATAATAATATCACTATTACCCTATTTTGAGCTTTTTTTTTTTTTTTCCTTTAATCTTGCTTTTATTTATTTATTTATTTCTCTGTTTGGGTTGACTTCTGATTGCTCTGCCCAGTGTCTTAGTCTTGGGTTAATACCTGATATTATTGATTTTCTAACCAAAGAACTCCCTTCAGCATTTCTTGTAGTTTTGGTTTTGTTTTTACGAAATCCCTAAACTTCTGTTTATCTGGAAATGTCCTAATTTCACCTTCATATTTAAGAGACAGTTTTGCTGGATATATGATTCTTGGTTGGCAATTTTTTTTCCTTCAATTTTTGAAATAAGTCATCCCATTGCCTTCTTGCCTGCATGGTTTCTGCCGAGTAGTCGGAGCTTATTCTTATTGGTTCTCCTTTGTAGATGACTTTTCATTTATCCCTACAACCCAATCAACCCACTGCCGTTGAGTTGATTCCAACTCATAGCGACCCTATAGCGTCCCTAAGCTGCTCTTAAAATTCTTTGGTTTTGGCAAGTTTGAGTATAATATGACTTGGTGACTTTCTTTTAACATCTACCTTATGTGGAGCTCGATGAGCATCTTGGATAGATATCTCCTCATCTTTCACGATATCAGGGAGGTTTTCTGCCAACAAATCTTCAACAGTTTTCTCTGTATTTTCTGTTATGCCTCCCTGTTCTGGTACTCCACTCACTCGTTGTTCATTTCTCTTGATAGAGCCCCACATGATTCTTAAAGTTTCTTCATTTTTTTTTTAATTCTTTTATCTGATTTTTTCTTCAAATATATTAGAGCCAAGTGATTTATCTTCAACTTCAGAAATTATGGCTTCTGCTTGCTCAATTCTGCTCCTCTGACTTTCTATTGAGTTGTCTACTTTTGTAATTTTATTGTTAATCTTCTGAATTTCTGATTGCTGTCTACCTAAGGATTTTTCCAGCTTATTAAATATTTCATTATGTTCCTGAATAATCTTTCTAATCTCTTCAATTGCTTTATCTGTGTGTTCCTTCGCTGGTTCTGCATATTGTCTCATTTCCTTCCTGATGCCCTGAAGGGTTCTGTGTATTAAACTTTTGTATTCTGCCTCTGGTAATTCCAGGAATGCACTTTCATCTAGAAGATCCCTGGATTCTTTGTTTTGAGAGCTTGTTGAGGTGATCATGGTCTGTTTCTTTATGTGACTTCATATTGACTGTGGTCCCCAAGCCATCTATAAGTTATTGTATTAGTTTATGTTTGTTTACTGTGTCATAGCTTCTTGTTTTGTTTTGTTTTGATATGCCCAAATGGGTTTCTTGTGTGAGATAGCTTGATTATTTTCACCTTTGGAGCTCTGACGTCCTGTCCCCAGATGGATAGAGCTGTTATCAGGCATATCAGTCTAGGAGTCCATTCAGTTTTCTTGTATGAATTCAGCTCAGGTGTCCAGGTAGCTGATCATCAAATATGTGGTACAGGCTCTGTCCTACAGTGTTAGGGTGATTGGTGTAGGTACTGGTATCTGGTTGAAGCAGGGGGTCACTCTCTGAATAAGGCAGGGAGTTGAGAACTGACACCTGAGTCTCTGAAGAAAGCACATCCCTGTTCCCTAGAGCGTGCAGGTGGATAGGTTCTGCAGACGGACCATGGGCACCGAACGTTTTTGTTTGTAAGGACTGGGAGGTACCAGTTATCCTTGGACCCCTATCCCGGGTGGCTGGGTGACCTGAGTGGAGCTACCAGTCTTTACGCCCCTGATATGGGTAGGTGAGGGCCCTGTTTAATAGGCAAAGCAATGTCAAACATCAAACACCCACTTTTCTCCACACAGCTGAAATGGTTGGAGTCTGCCAACAAGGGTATATTTTCCCGAAATAGGCCCACACAGGTCCATGCAGAGGGGAAAGGTGCTCAAAGTCCACAGACCATTTATGCCTGGACAGGAGCCGCTTCTGTCCTGAGCTCCCCTGGTTAGTGGAGCTGGCAAATTATCTTTTCCCCCAATTGCAAATTTATTCCTTCTCCAAGGCTGGGAGGATGGCTCTAGGTGCTCAACAGGGCCTCTCTCAGGTCCAGAGAATTCAGCCGCAGAAGCTGGCTTGGGTGTGGGGGGGGGGGGGCGTGGTAAAATATACACAAGTACTTAGCTTTTTGCCGAGAGCACCGTTCTCTTTTTCCAGAAGTGTGAGTAGGCTGTGTGGCTGGCTGCTTCTCCTGGGGAAACTGTGGCTGAACACTAGTACCACCTCACCACCATGGCTCCAGGAATGGTGCCTAAGGGCTCCCCACGATTCAGGTCCAGTAACTTCTCTCCACTTCTGAATGGTCTCTTCCTCCGCCTGCCCCTCAGTTCATTTTCTAAGCTTGCCTTTGATGTTCAGGGATCCTAGATAGTCATAAATATACTTGTTTCACTTATTTTGGGGGGTCTTTTGTTGTAAAGAGGGCTTGCTGGAAGCATCTGTTTATTCTGCCATCTTGGCTCTGCCTACCTTAAATATTTCCCGTAAGTTTGGTTTGGTTTTTACAAATTCTCTTAATTTTGTTTTATCTAGAAATTTCTTAATTTCACCATTTAATTCTAGAGATAGCTTTCCAGGATATATTATTCTTGGTTGGCAGTTTTTTTTTTTTTTCTTTCAAGGTTTTATAAATGTCATTTCATTGCCTTCTTGCCTGCATGGTTTCTGCTCAGTAGTTAGAGCTCAGTGTTGTTTCTCTTCTGTGAGTTTTGTTTTTCTTATGCTGTTCTCAGGATTCTTTCTTTGTCTTTAGTTTTGGCAAGTGTGATTATGATATGTTTTGGTGACTTTCTTTTGGGGGTCTATCTTGTTTGTGGTTGTTGAACTTCTTGGATGGTTAGTTTTTTTCTCTTTCATGATACTTGGGAAATTTTCTGCCAGCAAATCTTCAGCAATCTTCTCTGTGTTTTCCATTTTCTTCCCCTGTTTTGGATCTCTAACCATTTGCAGATTTTTGCTCTTGATTGCGTCCCACATAATTCTTATGTTTTCTTCATTCTTTCCTCTAATTTTTCCCCAAGCGGCAACCATGGATTCATCTTCAGTATCACTGATTCTGGTTTCTATTGTCTTAAATTTGCTCCTAAAACCTCCCATTGAGTTGTCCATTTCTGAAATTTGTTGTTTATCTTTTGGATTTCTAGTCACTGTTTTTGTTTGATTTCTAATTGTTTATTTATTTTGACATTTTGTTCTAGTATTATTTTCCTGAATTCTTCTATTGCTTTGTCTCTGTTTTCCTTGATTTTTCTCTATGTTTTTATTGGTTGTGTTTGTGTTTTCCATGGTCTCTTTTCTAATCTTTTAAAGATTCCTAAATATTAGTCTTTAGAATTCTCTATCAGATACTTCTACTGCCTTTTCTTCTACTAGAAGGTCATATGATCCTTTGGTTTGGTCACTTGCTGGAACCATCTTATCCTGCTTTTCCATAATTTGATATTGTCTGCTATGTTATGTCAGAGACATTAAGGTATTATTTTATTTATTTATTAACTGTATGTTCATTTGTTTCATCCTGCTTCTTTGCATTGTTTTGATATATCAGGGCAGGTGGGCCAGGTGTGTTTTGATGCTTGCTCATCTATGGGAACAATAGCTCTTACCACCTTGGCCAGGTTGGCAGGACAGCAGCAGGTGGGGCAAGACAGCTTTACTGTAAGTTGGTGTGGCGAGGTGGTTGAGGGCAGATTGGGTGGGCGCTGTCTTCTCCCTAATGTTGGTCCAGCAGTGCGGGAGCATTCACAGCCCCTCACCAGGTATGCATTGATGTTGGACAGGATGTGAAATGCTGATCAAGTGGCTGCAGGGGAGGGGCAGTGCAGTCCCTGTACAGTGGTGGAGCTGAGTGTCAGGGACACTCTAGCTATGGCAGCACCATAAGGGCTGGTAGGAAGGGGGGTATGGTATATGGGGCTAGTTGGAGAAGGAGAAAGAAAAGAGAAAGGAAGAACAAAAGAGTAGCTGGCAAGTGAGGTCACGGCGGACCTAGGGGCCAGTGGAAGAGGGGGAGGTAGCCTACGGGACTAGGTGGGAGGTAGAAAGAAAAAGAAAAAAGAAACGGCATCACGATGGGGGCAGGCCAGTGTGCCAGTGGCACTCTATCCGCTATGGCAGGAAGTGAGGGAGAAAGAAAAGCAAAAAGAGGGAGAAAAAGGGGAAAAAAAAGGTGGTACAGTGGGGGTTGGCAAGTGGGGGTGGGGCTGTCTTAGTTATCTAGTGCTCCTATAACAGAAATACCACAAGTCAATGGCTTTAACAAACAGAAATTTATTCTCTCACAATCTAGGAGGTTAGAAGTCCAAATTCAGAGTGCCAGCTCCAGAGGAAGGCTTTCTGTCTCTGTTGGCTCTGGAAGAAGGTCCTTGTCCTCAGTCTTCCCCTGGTCTAGGAGCTTCTCAGCACAGGGACACAGGGTCTACAGGCACACTCCACTCCTGGTGCTTCTTTCTTGTTAGCATGAGGTCTCCCTGTCTTTGCTTGCTTCTTTCTCCCTTTATCTCTTGTAAGATAAAAGGCGATGCAGGCCACCCCCCAGCGAAACTCCCCTTACATTGAATCAAAGCTAGGACCTGAGTAAGAGTATTACATTCCCCGATAATCCACTTTAACATGACCTAATTTTCCCTCATTAACCACAGGCAGAGATTAGGATTCAGGAGACAGAGGATATTCACATCAGGTCATAAAAGGTGGACACCCACACAACATTGGGAATCATGGTCTAGCCAAGTTGATACACATTTCTGGGGAACACAATTAATCCATGACATTAGCAGACCCAGTGGCTGGTGGCAAAGGAGAGGAGGTGATGTACTGGGCTAGGAGGGAGAGAGAAAAAATGGCAGTGTGGTAGGGGCCACGGGTGGGGTAGGGCAGACCCAGGGCAGCAGTGGGCCAGTGGCTCTCTAGCTGTGGTGGCATGGCAGGGGCCAGCAGGAAGTTGTGGAGATGTAAGGGGCTAGGTGGGAGGGAGAAAGAGAGGGAGAGAAAAAAGGAAGAAAGAGAAAAGGAAAACAAATGGCACATCAGGAGCGAGGAGGTTGACACAATGCAGACCCAGGGTAACATCATGCCAGTGGCTCTCTAGCCATGGTGGCATGGCAGGTCCAGAGGCCAGGGGACGAGGTATCATAATGGAGCTAGATGGGAGGGAGAAAGAAGAGGAAGAAAGGGGAGAAAATGGCATGGCAGAAGTTGGTGGGTGGGGCAGGGCAGACTAGGGGTGGCTACAGGCCAGTGGTTCTCTATCTGTGGTAGTTTGGCATAGCCCGTCTGGAAGGGGGGAAGGTGGCATATGGGGCTAGGTGGGAGGGAAAAGAAAAGGAGGAAAGGGAAAAAGAGAAATAAAAATTGCACGGTAGGAGCTAGCAGGTGTGGGAGGGGTAGATCCAGGTTGGCGGCAGGTTAGTGCCTATCTAGCTTGCCAGTGCAGCATGGCCTAGTGGGAAGGAGGGAGGTGGTGTACCCAGGTGGTGGTAGGCTGATGGGTCTCTAGCCACAGCAGTGCCCAGCAGGAAGGGGTAGAGGTGGTGTATCGTGCAAGGCAGGAGGGAGGAAGAAAAGGAAGAAAGGGGGGAAATGGCACATAGGGAGCCGAAAGGTGGGGTCAAGGTAGGCCTAGGGCAGTCGTGGGCCAGTGGCTCTCTACCCATGGCAGTGCAGGGAGTCCCCGGAGGAAGGGGTAGAAGTAGCGTACATGGGTAGGTGGGAGAAGAAAAAGAAGAAAAGGGAAAAAAAATGACATGGTGGGAGCTGGCAGGTAGGGGCAAGGCAGACTTGGGCTGGCAGTGGGCCAGTGACACTCTAGCCAAGGCGACATGATGTGGTCCATTGGGAAGATGTGGAGGTGGCATACAGGCAGAAGGGTATACAGGGAGAAAGCATGTTTCTCTGGTCACTGAGTGCTCTCTCTCCTATTGGGAGCTCCATGAAGTTGCTTTCCTTTACTCCCTGTCCTTGCTGGCTGTGTTCCAAGATGGCAATGCTGCACTATTGTTAGTTGGCAGGGGACCTCCACTCCATATTGCTCCTCGTTCTGCTTTCCTTCAGTTTCTTCTTCCTTTTGGTGTTTGATCTAGTTCTTTATCCCTTCATTTGATGCTTACAGTTCCAGGATTGACATTTATATCTGTTTTACTTGGTTTTTCAGGTCTTTGCTACAGAGGGACAGCATGGTGCCTCTGTCTACGGTGCCATGTTGGCTCCACCTCTTAGCTGTTATCCTTAATTCCTTAATGTGGATCATTTGTTCACGATCAGTCACTTCTCTCTTGCTGTTTTTGAGATTCTCTCTTTGACTCTGGCTTTGAACAGTTTATTGTGTGCAAGTGTTCACCCTTTAAGTTTATACTACTTGGAGTTCATTGGATGTATAGATTCATCTCTTTAATCAAGTTTGGGAAGTTTACAACCATTATTTCTTCAAATATTCTTTCTGTCCCTTTCTTTCCTTTCCCCTGGGACACATTATGCTTAATATTTTCCCACAGGTCTCTAATGCTCTGTTCCTTAGACTAGTCTCGGTTGACTTTCTTCAAGTTCGTTGATTCTGTCTTCGCCATTCAAACCTGCTGTTGAGCCACTCTAATATATTTTTCATTTCAGTTATTGTACTTTTCAACTTTCTACTTGGTTCTTTTTATATTTTTTCTCTTTACCGATATTTTATTATTTGTGGAACATTGTGCTAATACTTTTTGTTAACTTTATACTTTAGCTTTTTATATATATTTTTTGGTTATTTGAAATAAGTAGCAACATTAAAGACTTTGTCTAGTAAATCCAATGTCTTTGGTTTCCTCAAGGGCAGTTTTTATTGACTACCTTTTTTCACTGTATATTGGTCAGAGTTTCTTGTATCCTTACATGTCTCATACTTTTTTGTTGAAAACTAAAAAATTTAAACAATATAGTGTGGTAAATCTGGAAATAAGATTTATCCCTCTACCCAGAGGTTGTTGTTATTGATTTGTTTAGCGACTTTTTAGAACTAATTCCATAAAGTCTTTATTATCTGTTCAGTAGCCACTGAAGTCTATTCTCAGATAAATTGTCAGCTAATGATTGGATAAATATTTCCTTAAATGAATGGAACCAATAAGTCTTTCAGCCATTGCTTAAGGGGTCCTTCAGCACTCTGTCAGGCAGTTTAACACTCTGCTTTAGCCTTCACTTGCTGCTGCACAGTCTCAAGGTTAGCTAGAGGTAAAAGCTTAGGGCTTCTCAGGTCTTTTGTGAGCATTTCCACAGCCCTGAACATGTGCACACAATTATGCATACGTGTGACTTCTATATACCATAGAATATGTTGCAGCTTTTCAAAGCCCCCTAGAACATCTCATTTCCCCAATTTTTCTTTTAAGCTTTTTGGTTAGCCTATTAGGTGGCACAGTGGCTAAAGAACTCAGCTGCTGACCAAAAGGTTGGCAGTTTGAGCCCACCAGCCATTATATGGGAGAAAGTTGTGGCAGTCTGCTTCCATAAAGATTTACAGCCTTGGAAACCCTGTGGGACAGTTCTACTCTGTCCTATAGGGTTGCTATGAGCCAGACTGACTCAATGGCAGAGGCTTTTATTTGTTGTCCCAACTGTTATCCATTAGACTCAGACATTGAGCTCCAAGTCAGATAAAATAAAGATATAACCTTGATAATCAGGTCCTCCAGAAGAGCACCATGTAGGTTGAGGAAAGACAATTTTCTGAGAATGGTGTTTTGAAGGAGCTCCAATCCCATTTTTCACTATACAGTGGTTGCCAGGCTGTTGTTTTTTACCATGATTGTAGGTTGTTAGTTGTCAAGGAACCCTGGTTGCACAGTGGTTAAGACCTTGCCTGCTAACCAAAAGGTTGACAGTTCAAATCCAGCAGCCGCTCCTTGGGAACCCTATGCGGCAGTTCTATCCTATCCTATATAAAAAAAAAAAAAAAATAGGGTTGTTATAAGTGAGAATTGACTCGATGTCAACAGGTTTACTTTTATGGGTAGTGCTGCGAAGGAGATGTAAACAGGACAAGTTAAAATGCCACAATGCCTCCTTTTCTTACCTAGATTCATCTGTTTTTTCTTGAATAAACACTCTAGACTGCTGCAAGCCTTTAGTTAATTTCCGGACCTCTGAAAAGTTGTTTCTGACAATTTATGCCAGTGTTCTCATTGCTTTTATGAAGGAGAGGATTTTTGAATGCACATGCTCCACCATTTTTGTGATGTCCCTAGATTTTCACTTTTAATTTACTTCTTATACGTCACCAGGGTAGCTAGGTTGCACATCATGACAATACAAAGTAGAATCTCCTTTTCTAAGAGCAAGGACTATAGATCACCGTGGGGTAAAACAGAATGTTGGAGACATTACTAAATGGAATGAATGGAAGAGATAGGAGATGGTGATTTGTAAATGGAATGCTCAAAAATGAGATTATGGACTGCAGGTATTCCCAATAAAAGTTCTAGACGGTAACTAAGAGAAAAAGTTTGGTGAAGAGAAGGTTGGTAATTAAGAGGCCAGGGCATTGAAAGCAATCATCTAAGTGAATTTTTACTTCACAAAAATATATGCTAGGAGAAGAGTTAAATGGGTAGAGTCAATAAACCAAAGGTTAAAATACTCAAGAAATGAGGGGTGATGACCCATATTTCAGTTGACAACTCTGCTAAGCAGGGGTAATATGTGTTGCAGCCCAATAATATTCAAGTCAAGACTGGTGGTTTTAGGGAGTAAGAACAAAGAAGAACCTAGAAGTAGCAATGAAGAGAAAGGTGGATACTCAGCCCACCTCAGGATACTTTCGGCCCACCTCGTATGCCTAGGTTGTTGAGGAGAGAAAACCCGCTACGAATGGGCTTCAAGGATAGTAATATTCTCAGGGGAGATCCAAGTTTCCCTTAGGGGAAGAAGGTGACAAACATTTCTTGAAGACATGGAAGGTGTGAAGAGCTTGGGGAAGGAGCCATACTGCACAGTGAGATGGTTGCAGGAGATGGGGCAGGGGTGAAGGCTGGGCTCAGCAACAGTGATAGACAAAATCATGTGCATATTAATATCTGAAGAATGAGGGATACCTTCTTTTAGTGACTCTAGTTACAAGGCAATACATGCTGGTGAGTGATGCAGGTTTTCTGGGAATATGAAGAAATCTAAGACTCATGCTTGACTCTTACTGAAAGTATAGGTCCACCGGAGGTATCTCTTCATGAGTAAATCACTTTTTTCCTGTGATGATGTAGGCACCCAGCCTCTCTTTTTCCATTGATACCTTTTCCTGTTTCTGAGTTCAGCACAAGGTCTAATGATAAAAAATTTACTAATTACTACCCAACTCTGAGCTCTCCTTTCTCTCAACTGGCCTTACAGGCTGTTATCTCTTTTTGCTTATTCTCTGCATATATGAGCAGATCTCATCAACTAAATACCCAGTGTCTGGAATGCAGATGACAGGTTTAAGGAAGGAATTTCTTACACTTACTTACACCTCCCCACCCGATCCAGGAGATCTCAACCCTTCCTGCTGCTCCAGTGAGTGACAGTTTCCTATGGGTACGCCCAAGTCTTAAAGAAATCTCTAAAGTGAATATAATTATACAATTATACCTTGTAAGTGTCACAGTAATTGCCACAACTATTAATTACCCACCTATAATCATTCCCTATTAAGGATTATTGTGGCATAGATGCTGTCCATTAAGTGTAATTCTCAACACCCTAGCTGTAGCTCCATCCCTCTCTTTCTCTGCTGAGAAAGCATATCATAGTAAAAGTAACATAATGTCAGTGATAACCTTGCATCTCTTCTAATTTATTTGTTTAAATCCTTTTCAAATTTCAGTATTTACTATGAGGGAAAATTACTCGAGATCTATCTCACAAGTGTTTGAGAATATTGCAGTCATGACCATACTCTGAGAACCACTATACTATAAAAATTTGGAGGATGTACCTGAGTACCCACAGATGACGTTACTTTTTTTTTTTTTAACCTGTCTTAGATGTTTTCAGCAATTTAAATTCCTTAGGCAATGAATACATTTCTTTATATGTCCACGGAAAGCATTTTTCTTCTATTGTAATAGCTTTGCCAATGCATCAAGTGTGTATTCTGGCTTCACTATACTTAATGGCTTTATGATATTGGGCAAGTTAATTAATTTTTCTCTCCTCAGTTTCCACATCTTTAAAATGAGGGCAGTAATAGTACATGCACCGCAGGTTTATTGTGAGGATTAAGAGAGATAATACATGTAAAGTGCTTAGAACAGTACCTAACACTTGGTAAATGCTCGATAAATATTATCTGCTGCTATAAATATTGGAGCCCTAGTGGTATAGTGGTTAAAAGCTTGGCTGCCAACCTAAAGATCAGCAGTTTGAAGCTACCAGCTGCTCCCTGGAAACCCTATGGTTCTGCTCTGTCCTACTGGGTTGCTATGAGACAGAATCTACTTGACGGACACAAGTTTGGTTTGCTTTGGCTATAAATATTATTATTATATTAAACAAGCCATTTTGTAATATAGGTATTGGCTACATCATATTGTGTCACTCTACATGAAGTATTTCATAGGGTACATATTTTTAATTGTTTTATTTGGGAATAACCACCCCCCCTCCAAAAAAAAAGACAAAAAACATTGCCGTCGAGTTGATTCCGACTCACAGTGACCCTATAGGACAGAGTAGAACTGCCCCATAGGGTTTCCAAGGAGCAGCTGGTGGATTCAAACTGCCAACCTTTTAGTTAGCAGCCCTAGCACTTAACTACTATGCCACCAGGGCTCCTATTTGGGAATGAATGGGTAAAAATGGAGTCTTCTATAGTCTCTCTTTACAAACAGTCATGTTATTATCTATATCATCAGTATCGTTATTATTATTAATACCACTTATATATGGTGCTTATTATGTGGAAAGCACTTATAAAAGCATTTTGTGTGTATTATTTAATCCTTATAACAACCCCCTCAGGTAACATTACTTCTATTTTACCAATTAAAAAAAAGAGGCACAAAAAGTTTTAGAATCTTGTTTAAAGTTTCAAGTTACATTTCAGATAAGTGCCAGAGCTGGACTCCACATGAAAGTAGCCTGACTTCAGGACTATGTAAATAACCACTACGTGTTACTGCCTCTCACAAGTAAATGCAAACATGACAGCCGATGGGGTTACAGCAACAGTTCCTAATGCTAATTGAGGGCAGTACACCAACCCACCTGGAGGTTTAATCTATGACTGTTATGTCATTTCCATCACTCTCTAGGTAATGGCTATTAAGACATTCATTCATCACTCATTGATTCATTCAACAATGTGTCCATCATTGTTTTAAGCTCTGAGATACAGCAGTGAAGAAAACAAAGACCACTACTCTCGGGGAATATACATCCTAGTGGAGGGAAACAAAACAATAAACAAAATGTAAAAATAAATTATGTAGTATATTAAAAGATAATAAATGTCATGGAGAACATAATGTAGGAAAGGGAATAGATTACCTGTGTGAGGAGAGTGTGTACAATTTTGAAGTGATACTTTGGAAGCATCACTGAGAAGGAGTAATTTGAGCAAATAACTGAAAGAGGAATGGGAACCTATTTTATGGGTATCTGGAGAAAGAACATTCCAAGCAGAAAGACAACCAGGAGGTTAAGTAAGGAGGCCATTATGTCTACAGCAGAGTGAGTCAGAGATTTGGTGAGGGAGAGAAGGCACATTGTATAGGTCCTTGTAGACCTTTGTGAGGACTTTGGGGAGCTATTGCAATGTTATAAGCAGATGAGTGGTGTGATCTTACTGGTAAGTTTAAGGTTTCATTATGGCTGACATTTTAAGAATAGGATATAGGGGGATAAAGGAGAAAGCAGAAGACAGCTAAGAGGAAATTTCAAGAATCCAGATACAGATGATGATGACAAGGATCAGGGAGGTGGAGGGGGTGAGAAATAATAAAATTCTAGATGTACATTGAATTATATTTAATTATTTCCATATCTATATAAAATTCTATATGTATAGTTATATGCATATATACATATATTACACATATACACATATATTTTATGTATGTGTATATGTATGATGGACCTGGTATGATTTCCTGAGAGATTAGTTGTGGAGTATGAGATAAATAGAAGAGTCAAAGAGGACTTAATGGTTTTGGCTTAAACACCTGGGAGAATGTAGTTGCCATCGACTCAAATGTATATAACTTCAGGTGACTTACATTTGGCGGGGGTGGGGTAGCACTAGATCAGTTTGAGATGTTGAGTTTGAGATGACTGATAAGCATTCAAGTGAAGATACTAGTAGGAAGATACATAGAAGGGTGTAGGATCCATGCTGGGTTACAAATTCTAAAGTCAACAACATATGGACAGTATCTGTATTCACCAAGCGAATGAATATAGATAGAAAAGAGACCTCCCAGAAATAAACTCTGGACTACTTCACCATTAAGACGTTAGAGAAATGAAGGTCAACAAGGGACAATGTAAAGGAATGGACAGTCAAGTAGGAAGAAAACCAGGGAAGTGTTTGGCAGTCAAATGCAGAAACTATTTCAAAAGAGAGCGAGTGATCAATGCCATATGCTGTAACATACAGGTAGGTGATCATCAGAGGAACAGTGCCCAAAGAGTTGTGGAATGCAGTCTAATTGGAGCAGATTTGAGAGAGAATTAGAGAAGATACATTGGAGACAATAAGTATAAACAAGTCCCTCGAAAAGTTTTACAGTAAAAAGGAGCAGAGAAATGGGGTAGTAGTTGGTGGATGGAAACTATTGGTGATTCACCGATTCTCATCTTCCATGCAAGAAACTTATGTTTGATTCCTGGCCAATGCACCTCAAGTAAAGCTTCCACCTGTCTGTCGGGGGAGGATTGTGTGTAGTTATGATACTGAGCAGATTTCAGATGAGCTTCCAGACTAAGATGGACTAGGAAGAAAGGCCTGGCAACCTACTTACAGATATCAGCAATGAAAACCATATGGATCACAACAGTCTGATCCTCAGCTGATCTTGGGGATGGTGCAGGCCTAGGCAGTGCTTCCTTCTATTGTGCATAGTATCACCATGAGTCCAGGGCCGACTTGACGGTAGTTTACAACAATAGTTAGAGAGGAAAATGAGGTCAGCAGAGGTCCTTTAAGAGGAGAAAAACTACAGCATGTTTGCATGCTGATGGGAAAGATCCAATAGATAAAGAGAAATAAACATTTCAGGGGCGGGGAGGGGAACTGCTGGACCTATGTTCTTATTTGGGCAAGAGGGTATGGGGTTTAATGTTCCAGTAGATGTCTTGGTCTTCCAAAAGACTGCAGATAGACCATGTCATGGAAGGAGATTCAGGCTCTGGGGCAGACTGCTAGCAGTCAAATCTCAGCTCATATATGTCCTCACTGGGTGTCACTGGGTAAAGTAGTTAGCCACTCTGAACTTCTGTGGGCTTGAAAAATACTTAGCATGGCACCCAACACATACTGAGGGCTCAATTAGCTGAGGCTGTTGTAAGACAGAATAAGACTTAGCAATTTTCTAACAACAAAAGAGGAACTTTCAGCATGCCTCGTGGATTAATTGTCTGCAGCATGTTTGCCCAAAATTTGAGTTAATACTCCTTTCTCTGCTGCATTTTCCAATACGACACACGGATTTGCATATTTTGCACACACTTTGCCTTGTACATGACATGGACTGCTCAAGAAGGTAATTATCCCAGCAAACTCAGCTGTGTGAAAAGATAAACTGCTTAGTGGATTAAAATTGCATATTTTAATATAACCCGATGGCATAAACATCCTCGTTCCGCTTGTTGCGTGTCTCATAAATCTCTCCAGAACATCTACGGCCACTGCTTTTGAGGTTTTCCATCATCGCCTTCTTTTCTCTGGTGGTGGTGAAACAGACTCAGAAAACATCTCTTCTGGTACCACTGTTCCCTTGTCTCCAGGAGATGAACTCTGATGACACCCGCCTCTCACACAGACACAGGGGTTGTGACAATTTAATAGACTGGAAAAATAATTTGAGAGAGAAAACCAACAATTCTTCCCTCCCTCTGGGGAAGTGAATGGGGTCTCATTAAGAGCTCAGATGCTCAGGAGCAGTTGGCTGTTATTACAAGGGCTTTCTACTGACAACCTTTTCATACCAGAGCTAATAAAAGGGCCAAACAGCTTAGTGAGCTAAGTCATAGCCATTCGCCACTGGGGTGGCCTTTCTAGCCTAGCTGCCACAGTAACATTGCTGCCTCTACACTGGCCCTGGCAGTTTTGCAATAAGAATGAGGGAATCATTTGCGGAACAGTGTGCTGACCAGATTGCCTTCAGGATTGTCAGACAAAATAGGAGACAATAGGCTCACGTGAGACGAGACATTGCAGTTAGAAAGAAGGAAGAATGGGTGTAATTGATAAATCAGCCATAAAAGTGCAATGTCTGTTCCCAGAATGAAGACATTAGTCATTGCTTGGTTCCAGAATGATCAAATTTTTAACTTCCTAGAGGCTGGATGTGGGCAATTGACTTGGCCAAAAGTTCCTTGCAGTTCTAGGATTCTGTCGTCCACGGCCCTAACAGTTATTTCCCCTCCACCAAGCCCACCACCTACCTTTGCCACACTCGTTCCATATCCTCACCCCAGTACAGGTGTTAGGAAGACCTAAAGGCTAGTTCTCATGATTACATATATTTGCCCTTTTTCTCCCTTTCTATCAACTTGAATTGGTAGTATTGCCTTGCCTTCTTGTTTCTTGTCCAATTTCAGTCCTTAGAACGGTGACTGGCACATAGTAGGTACTCAGTAATGACTGGATGACTAAATTCTTGCACAGACTCAACAGTTTTGTTATAAAACAAGCACCTATAAAAAACCAAGGGAACCCCTGGGTGTGGCAAATGGTTAAGCACTTGACTACTAGCTGGAAGATTGGCAGTTCGAACCCACACAAAGACAGGCCTGGCAAACTCTATGGAGCAGTTCTACTCTGCATATATGGTATCACCATGACTCCGAATCAACTCTACTGCAACTAACAATGACAACAACATCAAAGCCCAAAACTCAACTTTGAGTCCATGTTTCAATCCTTTGCTATCTAGGCTGGAAAATTCTGTAACTCTAGTCTCCATGTGAGCCCTGGTGGTACAGCAGTTAAGAACCTGACTGCTAACCAAAAGGTTGGCAGTTCAAATCCACCAGCTGCTCTTTGGAAACCCTATGGGGCAGTTCTACTCTGTCCTGTAGGGTTACAATGAGCCAGAACCAACTCAACAGCAATGTTTTTTTTTTTTTTGGTTTAGTCTCCATAAGCACAGAATGCTTGTATCCCCCATACTCAGCACGCAGCCTGGCACGTCACAGGCACTGAGTGAACGCTGATTGGCTGACTGACTTATATAGACTTTCTAGAGTGAAGAGGGTGCACGATTGAGAACTGGGAATCCAGAAGAGCCTCCCTAGGCGAGAGCACATCCTCAGATTTCATCCATGTGCTTGCATGCCGAGCATGTGCTGAGCACTACCTAAAAGCCCTAAGCCTTCGCTTTTGCAAACCATTTCTTCACCCTCTCACTTGCATTAGCTCTGACCCACACATCTAACACGTGTACATTTTCATCCCTGAGCTCCATAAAACAAACTGGTAAATTCACATGGCATGGAACGGAAGGCATCCGGAATCACTTCAGGCTCAATGTCTGATGGGAAGAGGGACTAGGGCCTGGGATGTTGGCACTGGAAATGGTGGTCCTGGGGCTGGCAGAAAAGCTGCCTCAAATGTAGGAACAGCTTCTCTTTGCAAAAGGGAATAGAATTGTTTTGTTCTGTTCTAGAAAGAAGAGTTAAGTGGTGGAATTTATGAGAACACAAATTTCAGTTTAATATAACAAATCTGCAGAAATTGAGGGCTGCTTTTTTGCAATAGAGTGAATTCTAGGAAGTGTTCAAACAAGATCTACACTATTTATCCAGAATGTGAGAGAAAGGATTTTCTGAGTTGTGGGAGTGGCGATAAGATCTTTAAGGTCCTTTCACCTTGAAAAGGCAAGTTCTCCAGAAACATACACAAATCTATGATACTAAATTGTTACAAGTATTAAAATAACAGCAATTATTTATTAATTACTTTATATGTGCCAGGGACTACACTAAGCCCTTTGCATTAACTAACATTATCCTTATAACAGCCTTATAGGTAGGTGTGTTCTTAAGCCCATTTTAAGGATAAAAGGGTATAAGTTCAGCTAAATTCTCCAAGGTCAAGTAGTAATTAAGTATCAGCTGTGGGATTCAAACCCAGGCAGTCTGACTCCAGAGCTTGCATTCTTAATCACTATGTACCACACCTTCTCCTATGAAAGAAAATAATTAGTTCCTATGAGTAGTAAAGTTCTTTTAAATTGGAAAGCTCAAAAGGTTTCTCTGAGAGAGAAGAAGAAAAATAAGACAAGAGGACTGTCTTAGTTACCTAGTGCTGCTATAACAGAAATACCACAAGTGGATGCCTTTAACAAAGAGAAATTTATTCTCTCACAGTCTAGTAGGCTAGAAGTCCAAATTCAGGGCGCCGGCTCTAGGGGAAGGCTTTCTCTCTCTGTTGGTTCTGGAGGAAGGTCCTTGTCATCAGTCTTCCCTTGGTCTGGGAGCATCACAGCAAAGGAACCTCAGGTCCAAAGGACACGCTCTGCTCCCAGCACTGCTTTCTTGGTAGTATGATGTCCCCACATCTCTCTGCTTGCTTCTGTCTTTTATATCTCAAAAGAGACTGGCTTAAGACACTATCTAATCTTGGAGATTTCGTCAATATAACTGCCACTGATTCATCTTATTACATCATAGTGATAGGATTTACAACACATAGGGAAATCACATCAGATGATAAAATGGTAGGCAATCATACAATACTGGTAATCAAGACCTAGCCAAGTTGACAGATATTTTGGGGGGATACAATTCAATCCATGACATAAACGTTTTGGCGGAGACCTCAGAAGCAGGAGCTAGTTAGTTGAGTGGGGGTAAAAGCCTCCCAGCAACAAGGAACATCATATGACGTTGGAAGGTGTGATGCTTCCAAAGAACTGAAGAAGACAACAACTGCAGCATGAACATCTCGAGCAAGAAGGAAAGCAGTTCACAAGGCCAGTGATGTGGGCTGGGTCAAGCCACATAGGCAGAGATAGAGGAGTTTGGGTTGTAATCTAAGTACAATGCAGAGGCCTATGAGGAGGGAAGAATGGATGTCATTAGCCCATTTTACAGATGGGAATACATTTCCAAGAGTCCCCAGAAGGATGCTGTGAGGGTCCAAACAAGATTGAGAAGCTAATCATTATTATTGTGGGCCATTAAAATTTTAGAGTTGTTTGTTACGATGGCATAACTTAGCAAAAGCTAAGTAGTACACTAAGTAAGATTCAGTTACAGAAGGACTAAAAGCAGGCATGAAAAGAGTGGTGTAGGCTACATTTGCAAAGACCCTGAGTAGAGAAAGCTATGATTCATTGGTGATCCCAAAAGGCTGAAGTTTCCTGACAAAGGAGAATGGGACAAGAGGAAACTGAAGAATGAGGCTGAGCCAGATCTCGTAGGGCCTTGTAGGTATTTTAAGAATCTTACGTTTAATCCTAAATGCATTAGAAAGTCAAGGGTCGACAAGATAATCTTTGTGAAAGTGGCAGTTTTACTTTGCAAGCTATAAAACGATACCAGATATATTTTACATTGAAAATTGTAGTCATCATAAGTCTTCACCCTTAAATTCGCCAGCATATAAGAAGACATTCTTCTAAATACTCACAACATCATTATCACATTTAGCAAAATTAACAATACTTAAGTCATGTTAGCAAAATGTTATAACTTTTGTGGGAATAAATAAAAGACTGACCTTCACAGACAAGAAAGCCTCAGTAATAACAAAGACAATAAATAAATAAATAAATAAAGCCTTACCAATTTGATATTAAGAAACACTTTCATTGAACCCAAGCATACTAGGGTTGAAAGATTCCTCAGAAATCATGTTATTTTAAAACGTTCATTATTGGCGAGAAAACATATGTAACTCACAAGCTGTTAATTTACAGAGCTGAGTTTAGGAATGATGTTTTTGGCCTCTAGCTCAGTCTAAGACCATCATCTCTGTGTCCCACTGGGAAAGCTTAGGGATTCTCCCTTGTTTTCAAGGGCACCAAGGGAGGCAACATAGGTCAAGTCTTTCCAAGAATCGTGACCTCTCCAGCTAATCCATTTTTAATACATCAGACTGAAGTGTAACACTCCGTCAACATGTTTCATCTCTTTCAACGTTTCAGAGGGCTTCAGATGACACGCGTAATGCCCACGCATCCATCATATCTCTGTAACAAGCGGCTAAACCTAGATATAATTTAGGGTCCTGGACCAAGTCATGAGGCACTGTTTAAAGCCAGTATTTTATCCATGACCCTGATGGGAATATTGCTTATGACAGTTTAATACAGCTGCAGTATTACAGCAATTTATTTTCAGACACATGCCCAATGCCCTCTCTCTCTGCTTCCCCAAATGCCACAGTGAGCTACGTTTATATGAGCCTTGAGAAAGGTCCACGGTAGAGGAGAGAGAAGAAGATAAACCAACCATTGCTTTATTACCTACAAGTTTCAGTTGCTATCAGTTTAACATAAATTAATAAATCCATATACATTTCAAAGTATACATTGACTTAGAGCTTCCCTGTCTGGCTTAGAGCTTCCCTGTCTGACAACAGGCCAGAGGAGATATTCAAAACAACTTAACTGGGAATTCTCAACCCTCCGCCTTCTTTCCTTTCTTCTCTCTCTCTCTCTACATAACTCTTTTGTACTCCAGACCTATATTTCTAATTTTTCATGGGCCAGTGCCTGGCACATATGAATGTGCTACCAGAATGTGGAGGAAAAGACAAAAAACTAAGACTGGGCCCAAAATATTAGCTTATTCTGGGTAAAGCTGGATGGGAGAAATAGCCCTTGGGTGACAGATACCAAATTGGGACTTTTAATTCACTTCATACATCTCAAATTATATTTAACTCCTCAGTCACATAGCAAGTGTTGTTATCACTACAGGCTGGTTCATCAGCTCCCCAGTGCTTGGGTTAAAGTCTGGCCTTAGCCTGCCACAGAGGGCAATAGCTCAATGAAAACAGGTGACTGTGGGGGGGGGCGGGGGGGCGCAGATCTCAAATATGACAATGCAAGAGAGGTGAGCTAAACATGTCCTTGTTTTTTTTCCCTAGCTCAACAGTGGATAACGCTAATTTTTTTGGCGGAAGAAAATATTAAAAGAAGGATAGGAATATAGGAAATTTCTCCCTAACGCTTCACAAGGTCTTATCTTACAAACCAGCAGGAGAACAGGGAAATGGAGAGAATAATCATCCCTTATAGCCCCAAACTGGTTCTAATTCATGTACTTCTCATCTCAGTTAATATCACCTCCCTTTGCCCACACTGTTGGGAATAGAACCCCCAATGTTCAACTGCAACCCTTTTACCTTTCTCAGCCCAAATATCCAGTGAATTATCTGGTGGCATAGTGGTTAAGACCTACGGCTGCTAACCAAAATGTCTGCAGTTCCAATACACCAGGTATGCCTTGAAAACTGTATGGGGCAGTTCTATTCTGTCCTATAGGGTCGCCATGAGTCAGAATTGACTGGACGGCAATGGGTTTGGTTTTTTTATTGGGCCTCAGGGATTCTTATCTCTGGAATTTTCTTGATGTCCTTCTTCTTTTGTAACTACATTATTGCAGAATCACTTCCAGCCCTCATCCCCTCCTATCTGGCTAACTGAATCAGTTCCTCTGCCAAGGTGGCTAAGAGAATGAGCCATGAGTCAAAAATTACATGGACCTACCAGCTGGGTGGCCTGATCTTAGAAATGGTTTTTAACCTCTCTGGGTCCCAGTGTTCTTATCTGTGATATGGAGACAATAATAGTAATTACCTCCTAAGCTTGCAGTGAGAATTAAATGAGATAATGCAAATAAAGTCCTTAGAATAGTGGCTGGCGTATAGTGCCAGTTTACTAGTTGCTGTTGAGTTTATTTCAATTCATAGTTACCCATGTGTAATCAGAGTAGAATTGAACTCCACAGAGTTTTCAAGTGACTGAATATTTGGAAGTACATCACCAGGCCTTTCTTCCGAGGTGCCTCAATGGCAACTAGAATCTTCAGTCTTTCAGTTAGCAGCTGAGTGCATTAACTGTTTGCATCACCTTGGAACTCCTGACACACGGTGAGAGCTCAGAAATGTCACATTCTATTGTTAGCATTTATAATTACTATTTTTAAATTTAAAAAGCAAGTTATTGGGTAATGCCTATCGTATGATCCAATTTTTATTGAATGAATGAATGAAGGCGTGTTTGTGTGTGTGTGTCGATATGTTTTATGACTGTAGATAAAGGTATAAAAGGATAAATACCAAAATATTAACATTTGTTATCTAAGAGGAAGGCCTGGGAAATGGAGGTGATATTATCCACTAGACCCACTCCTCACTTGTTGACATGGTTAGGTTCCAAAGACCAGGTTGTTATACAAAAATCAATGTCATACAAAAATGGAGGATGACCAGATCAGATCACAAAATAGAGGATGACTACATCAATACACAACTGCCAAACCACTGAAAATCATGGTTCAGCCAAGTTGACACATAATCATTACAGCCAAGGTTACTCTCACCTCGTACCTTGGCATTTGTTACTGCCAGACATATGTCGTCAAAGCACAAAACAGTAGTTTTTTTACTATCATCATAAATGGAAAATGTCAGATAATGAGACAGTCTGTAAGTGAAAAGTAGGTGTATCCTTTTTTCAGGAACATGATGCTTGGTTTTTTACAATGAACATGTTTTTTTTTTTTTTTTCTCTTTGCCAATTAAAAAGTAAAACAAGAAAAATCTCCAAGGTGATCTCCTGGCATCCATTTATTTTGTTATTTCTTGTATTTTTAGAGTTACCAGATTGTGCGATTTAGAAATATTAATCCTCTGTTCAAAAATGTTACCTACAGAATAAAGTCCAAATGCATTAGCAGGTTTAAACGAAGCCCTTCTGAATAAAGCATCTCGATCTACTCTTTTAACTTTTGCTACCATTCACTGTTCCCCTTCAAATCTTGATCCTTACTGTTTTTCCCCTCACAATGAAGGTCACCTCTCTCCTTGAGCATTCCATTGTCCCTCAGGCCACAAGGACATGCCATCCCCTGTGCCATAAATGCCCTTCTCCTGCCTTCTCCAATTACAGGCTGTGTGATGCTTTTATTCCTAAACTATGAGAAAATGTGATTTTTATGCCAGTATTTTTAGACCTCTTCTTGCTGCCTCTATCGCAGATCACCTCATCTATTCTAACTCATGGCTGTCAATCGCATGCAGTTGTTTGGGTGTGGACTTGAGTTGGATTTCAGGCCTTTATTGGCTCCAGTGCTACTCACAGGACCTTTCCCATTAAGCCTTGAGCTCCTGTTTGGAGTTCTGCAGATTAAGTTTGTTATGAATCTTATTGCTTTTTGAGCCATATTGATCACCTAGATAAGCCTGAGATAGTTCATGATTTTAAGCAAATTACAATCCAATTATATTCCTAAATGTGAACATAATTTTGCTGATAAAATATCACCAAACCATATACAGAGTATGCCTGGTGACTCAGTGGTTAAGTGCTCAGCTGCCAACTGAAAGGTTGGCAATTCGAACCCACTAGTCGCTCCCCAGGAGAAACATGTGAAGTCTGCTTTCACAAAGATTACAGCCTTGGAAATCCTATGGTGCAGTTTTATCCTGTCCTATAGGGTCACTACAAGTCAGAATCTACTCGACAGCAGTGCGTCAGGTTTTTGGTTTTATATAAAATCAAGGATCAGTGCAAAAAAAAAAATTTCTGGACAATTAGAAGGAGAAAGGGAGACAGAGAGTGTGTGTGGATAATATGTGCAGGGATACAAAAAAAAAAATATTGCCTTCTTATTTCCAACGTCTGGTTTCAAATCCAATTTCTTCCTTTACAAATAGAAAGATAACTTTTAAAAACCTAGAGCTAAATATTAATGAAATTCAATTTATTCTTTTTCCTCATGCTGAGTGGTTTTTGTGTCCTGTTACGAATTCTTTTCCTGCCTACCTAACTCAACGTCATGAAGATATTCTCCTACGGTTTTACAGAAACTTGATTGCTTTATTTTTCATATTTTGGTCTAGGCCAATCAGAAATTGAATTTTGTGGTTTAACATAGGGGGTGAGCTTCATTTTTTAATGCAATTGTTCTGGTATCGTTTATTGGCAATACAGTCCTTTTCTGATATAAAGCCCTGGCAAGTTTGTCTTAAGTTAGGTGACTGTATGAGTCCATGAGTGGTACAAATGTTTAACACACTAGACTGCTAACCAAAAGGTTGGAGATTTGAGTCCATCCAGAGGCGCCTTGGAAAAAGGCCTGGTGGTCTACTTTTGAAAAATCGACCATCGAATACCCTATGGAGCACAGTACTACTCTGATACAATGGGTTAGCCACGAGTTGGAGTCAAATTCATGGCAACTGGTATATGTATCCATTTGTCTTAGAATTCTTTAACCCATCCCACTGGTTTATTCATATATCCCATACCAATACCATACTGTTTTAATTGCTGTAGATACACAATTAGCCTTAATATCTGTCAGTGTAGGCCCTCTGTCTTCTTTAGAATCAGCTTGGCAATTTCCATTAAAAAAATGCTGCAGTGATTTTTATTGAAATTGCACAGAATCTATATATCAACCTGCAGATAATTGACATCTATAAAACAATAAGTCATCTAATTCACAAGCATGAAATACCTTTCTATGTATTTCACTGTTCTTTAATTTCTCTTCATGAAATTTTATAGTTTTCCAAATAGAGGTTTTGTGCATCACTTATTAGATTTATTCCTAGATAGCTAACGTTCTCATGATTCTTAAATGGCTTCCGAAATTTCATTTTCTAATTATTTGTTGCTAGTCTGTAAAAATGAAACTGGTTTTTATATTCAGCAACCTTGTTCAATTCATTTATTAGATCAAATAATTTATCGGAAGATTCTTTTTAAAATTTACTTTTAAATTCATAGATATGAAGATTCTTATAGATAATACACATACACGAGCATCTTATCTGCAAGTACTGCTGGTTTTACTGCTTCTTTCCCAATCTTTATTCCTGTCATTTCTTTCTCTTTGTCTTACTGCACTGCTTCGCAGTACATGCTGCAGAGAAGTCATGGCTGCGGATGTCCTCCCGCTGTTCCCACACTTGGGAGTGGAGGAAGGCTTTCAGTATGGGACCATTTAATATGATGTTCACTGTAGGTTTTTTGTTGTTGGTTGGTTTTGTTTTTGTTTTGGTAGATATCCTTTACCAAATTAAAGAATTTTGCTTACTTGAGTTTTTACCTGGATGGTATCGAATGTTTATTTTGAATCCATTGAGATGGCTTTGTAAATCTTCTCCTTTCTTTTGTTAATGTGATAAAATACATTGATTGACTTAAATTCTAAACCAAACTTGCATTCGTGGGATAAACCCATCTCGGTCACATTATCCGTTTTGCATATACTCTAGATACTAGGATAATGTCCAAATCATATATCTGATAAAGAACTTGTGTCCAGAACATATACTTAAAATTCAATAATAAGAGGTCAACCAAATTTTAAAAAATGGACAAAAGTTTAGAGAAGAACTTTCATTACATAACATGTATAAATGGGTAGCAAATGTAAGAAAAGATGCTCAATATCCTTATTCACTAAGAAATGCAAATTAAAACCACAATGAGATACCGCTACACATCCACTAGTATGACTATAATCAAAGAAGCTGGCAATATTAAATGTTAGTAATGATGCAGAGAAACTAGAACCTTCATACCTTGCTGATGGGAATAAAATAATACAGCCACTCTGAAAAACAACTGGCAACATCTTAAAATGTTAAACCTATACTTATTGTTGTTGTTAGGTGCCGCTGAGTTGATTTTGACTCATAGCAACCCCATACGACAGAGTAGAACTGCCCCATGGGGTTTTCTAGGCTGTAAGATTTACAGATGCAGAGCACCAGGTCTTCCTCCTGGGGAGATGATGGGTGGGTTCTAACTGCCAGCGTTTCAGTTAATAGTCAAGCACTTAACTGCTGTACCATCAGGGCTGCTATACTTATCATATGACCCAACAATTCTACTACTTTCTACATGAAAACATATGTATCCGCAAAGACTTGTACTATGTGTTCAAAAAATGGAAACAACTCAAATGTCCATCAACTTATGAATGGATAAACAAAATGTGGTACATCCATGGAATGGAATAGTATTCATCCTTTCTTAGAACACTACTAAATTAATACTAGTATATTTTTCACCATGACACTTCAGAAATCCCAATTCTGTACAGCACTTTAAAATGACCATGTCTCCATAGCACTATTTCTGGCAGGAGCAAACACAGGACATATGATGCCTGCAGTCACATGGGACAATGAGAACTGTGTTATGATTTGGAACTATGGGACCCAGTTTGGAACTGTCTCATTCTAGTGACTTGGATATGTCACACAACTCCTGTGCTACTGCACTTGCCCCCAAACTGGGAGTCATCACACCAGCTTTACCTAACTCACCAGACTGTGGTAAGATGAAGTTTTTCAAGATGTTTTCACAAGCATTAGGTGTCATCTAAGGCCCCTTCTTGGTATTATTAACAGCAGCAAATATACGAGTTAGAAAAATTAACTTGCTTTCCGTGGTGCAGCTTTTTAAATTGAGGTTATAATGAGTTCATTGAAAAGTGCCTTATCTGCAAATAGTATGTTTCTTCATTTGTTAAAGAAATGGGTTCTTTAATGATCTGCATACCAAGCTTGAATTTGATATGATCCCAGCGGCAGTATAATTCTGCAGAGGATTAACTATAAATATGGAAGTTGTCAACATTATTTCCACCCCCAATACATCTGCAATGGACAACACACCCCGTTGACCCTCAATAGTACTCCACAGACTGAAAGAGGTTTCCTAAGAGCACAGCTTCCTTTAGTACTTGACTAGACTTTAGTGTCTGGGGAATTAGTGGTTTGAGGTAGTGCCCCCTGCCATAGCATACTCCTCCTAGAGTTTGCTCCTCCCTAAGAACAACAGTAGTAATGATAACAACAAAAATTTTTCAAATGCTACAAGCCAGGCATTGTGCTAAGCATTCTTTTTGCATTTTCTCCTAATTGATCTTCTTTCTTCACCCCTTGAACTCTCCTACCTTCTCTATTGTGGTGCTATGGATCACTTCTGTGTGGCCTTTCTCACCGTGGTCTTATAACTCCCACCAAATCATTGAGTGAGACCATGTTAATAAGGTATATAGAACCCTAATGAGGAGACTGGTCAGTTAGGCTTAAAATGAGCTATCCCAGAGGTGGGAATGAGAGGATCTCACCACCACCAAGAAAGAATAGCCCGGAGTAGAGCACATCCTTTGGCCTTAGGATCCCTGTGCTGAGACCGTCCTAGACCCAGGAGACACGGAGAGCTGTAACACCAAAGACTGCAAGACAGCAAACAGCAGAGGCAGTAGAACCAAGAGACTGGAGATGGTGCAGTGGGCTTCCCAGTCCGTGGAGCAAGAAAGCTGAGTGCCTTCCAGCAGGAGGCTTGTTGGAGGAATAGGGTGCCCCTGGGCACTTGGTGGAGCTAGGCTTGCCAACCTATAGAGCTAGAACTGAGCACCTTCTGGTGGAGGCTTACTGGTGGAGTGGGGTACCTCGGGGCACTTATCAGCAGAGCTAAAAGACCTTTGTAACACTTGCCCAAGAAGGGTAGAGGCTGAGAGGCCAGAGTGAGGTGGCTAAGAAGAGACTGTCCTGATGGAAGAACTGTGTCCTGAGCATTCCTGAACCTGAATTGTAATCTGTTACTTCCCAAACAAACCCCATAACTGTATTATCTTCGAGTTCTGTGTGGTCATTGCAATAAATTATCAAACCCAGCAGAGAAGTAAACAATGCCATGGGTGGGATGGTTGGTGTCAGAATTGGTAAAGATGGAGGAATGAGGAGGCTTGTCTGACCTCCTGCCTCATAGGAATCAGCCTTGGGATATTGCCGTTGATTCTCTTTCCCCTTCGTGAAGTAGGAAGAGGTCAGAGGACTCTGACCACACCATTTTTACATCTATATAGAAACTAAAGAAATTGTTTTTATAAGGTAAATTTGATCCTGCCACTCCAGTGCTTAAAACCCTCAGATGGATTCCCAGTGCACTAAGAATAAAACCCTCGTAAACCTTGCCCTGCCTGGTCTGCCCCTGCCTGTCTTACCGACGTTGGCATCTACCACTTTTCATCATTTTCCTCCAGCTACACAGGCACCCTTTCTAGTCCTTGGGGTGGGTAAATTTTCTCCTGCTCAGAGCTTTTGCTTTTGCAGTTTCTTCTTCCAGAAATGTCCTTACTCCTGATTATCATGGGATGGGCTCCTTCTGCCCATAGTTCACACGACACCTCAACATAAAGGCCTTTTCTGACTATCCCCTCTGAAATAGACTCAAAAGCGCTTTCTTAGGCTAGGTTCTCTAGAGAAGCAAAACCAGTAAAACATATAAATACAGAGATTTATGTCAAGGAAACAGCTCATGCGATTGTAGAGGCTGGGACGTCCCAGGTCCATGAAACATGATAGAGGCCTCTCCCATGAGAGAGGCAGACGCAGAAGCTGGCGAACCCAAGACCAACGAGTCGGAGAGCAGAGCTCCCGCTCATAGGCTGTGAAGGTCAACAAATCCCAAGATTGGGCAGGCAAGACCGCAAGTTTTCTCCTGATTCATGTAGCTACAGGGGTTGGCGAACCCAAGATCAGTAGGCTGGGGAGCGGGACTCTTGCTCCCAGGCTGTGAAGACGGATGAATCCCAAGATTAACAGGTAAGAGGCTAGATCAAGTCCCAAGATCTGGAGGTCAGACGACAAGTGGAAGCTGTTGAATCTAGAATATGCCAAGAGTTTTGGCAAGGCGAGCTGGAAGGAAGTAGGTGGAGGAGGGCCGAGAGTTGAAGGCTGAGGGGGTGACGAACTGCCACAGGCCCTGCCCCTGCCGGTACCACTCAGCAGATTCTGTCATGGGGGTGATCACATATTAGATTTCAACAGGGAAGTGATCACAACATTATACAACTGCCAAAACACTGAAAATCATGGCCCAGGAAAGTTGACTCACAATCTTAACCATCACGAGGGTTAAGTCACTTGCCCACAGAGACATAGACACTGCCCAGAATTTACATCTAAGACTTTCCAAAGTGGGTGTTAAAAACAAGGTAACATTGAAAGAATTGGAGGAGGGCTTTGCCATTGTCCTAGGAAAACATTTTAAAGTGAAAACTCTCAGTATCACATCAAAGCAAAAGTGCTTCTTGACTCTGGGTTGGATTTCTTTCTCTACTTAGTCCAGAAAGAACTAAAATTAATTTTGTTTAACAAGGCCACATTTCAGAGTGAGAGAAAAGGAGAAAGTTATGAAAGAGACAAAAGTGAAGGAAATTTTAGATCTCATACCTGCCTTCAGGACAGTTTCATTATTTCTTCTCATTAAATTAATTGTTGGTCTAATGCCAGCTGTCTCCATCAAATGGACCCATTGAGACACTGGAAACTGAATAAACTCACTACCTAATAACAAGTGACAGAGGCAAAAAGGTGAAATTTCTACTTAGAAATAGCTATTCCTTGTTGAAATATCCCAGAGGCAAAGGGTCACCCAACTGAGATAATTGCTAATTAAGATTGGACAGTCCAGGCAATAAGCCAGACCAGTACCCAATGTTACAATGGGTCAGCCATTGATTAGATTCCTGGCTCTTAATTAAATGTCACCAAAGGATTAACTGATTAATCTTCAAGCCGTTCTGGAAGAGACCCTATTTCAGCATACTAAGCTATAGCCCAGTAATTCTTCTATGAGTCTTCTCTTTGGCATAGAATCCTTTTGAAGAAAGTTTCATGACTCAGTCTGTTTTACTTCCTTTCTAGCAGCCTCCATCAATTTTCTGTTTCATTTGGTATTAACTAATGAGCGGCTCCTTCTTTGCTAAAGACACAATTTGGTTAATTTAATATCTTACTCAGTATTCTTACCTCTCTATAGGATATAGGTAAGAATGTTTTGGGCCTGTAAAGTATAATTTATCTATAGAATATTTATTTATTTATTTATCTATAGAATAATTTGGGAGAAAATGAACCCAGACTAGAGTTCTTGGATGGCACAAAAGGTTAAGCGCTCAACTACTAACTGAAAGGCTCGAGGTTTGAACCCACTCAGAGGCATCTCAGAAACAAGCCTGATGATCTGCTTCTGAAAGATCTCAGCCTCAAAAAGCCTGTGGAGCCCAGTTTTACTCTGCACACACTGGGTTACCATGAGTTGGCGCTGACTTGATAGCAACTGTTTTGGTTTTTGGTAAAGTCAGACTTACAATGAGTCTACAGCCCAGCTCCTACTTATCAGTTATGTCACCTTGGGCAAGGTATTTAACCTCACTAACTTTCAGATTCCATATCTATAAAATGAGGACAACAATAGTATCTGCCTCAGAGAGTTGTTAAGAATTTAATGAGGTAACATATATAAAAGTAGTTAAACATATGCTTAAATTTTTTTAATGTTCAATAAATGTTTTTAGAATGAGCCCAATAGACTATAGACATTATTCTCTTGGCACATCTGATTTCTCCCAGGGGAGTGATCAGGTTTATCACTATTTTCTTCATAGACAGAGTTCAAAAGAAGTAGAGGTAGATCCTGCTAGCCTGGGATAGACTAAATCTAATAATAAATTACATTATGATCTTGAAAAATGTGATGTTTTAGCAAATGATCAAAGAATAATAGCAACAACTAATTACTGAGCTTTTATTTCTTTGTCCTCCTAAAACCTAAGGAAGTCAGTAAAAACCAAGAGTGGCAGAGACAACAGGCAAAATTTGGCCATTTCTATCTAACTCCTGAGTCAGGCAATGTAAGCTTTCCCTTGTATCCTCTCACCTCCCATTTGGCCAATCTCTACAGTTGTGTACGGGATGCCATTTCCTCTCACCTGCTAAAGGACATCGCCCCAGCAATTTTGTGAACTGTTTAATACATCATCAATTTTTCCGTCTCTACTGGGTCTTTTCCATCAGTTCATAAATATGACATGACTTCTTCCATAGTAAAAAAACAAAGCAAAGCAACCAAAAAATCCCCTCTTTACGCCACTTGCCTCTCCAGCTGCCTCCTCATTTCTCTGATCCTCTTTGTGGCAACGTTCCTGGAAAGACTTTATATAATTCTCACTCTTTCCAAAGCTGGGCACTGGGTACTATTTATATTTGTTCTTGTCATTGTCAGTTACCATTGAGGTGGCTCCAACTCATGGCAACCCTATGTATAACAGAACAAAACTTTACCCAGTCCTGCATCATCTTCATGATTGTTCATTTATTTGACTCCATTGTGATGACTGTTATGTCAATCCATTCTGCCAGGTGTTTCCCTCAATTTCATTGGCTCTCTGCTTTACCAAACATGATGTATTATGTGAAGCCCTAAGGATCACAACAGAATATTGATCTATATGTTTAAAACAAAAACATTGCCATTGAGTCGATTCCGACGCACAGCAACCCTACAGAACAAAGTAGAACTGCCCCACAGGGTTTTCAAGACCATAAATCTTTTCAGAAGCCGACTGCCACATATTTCTCCTGTGGAGAGGCTGGTGGGTTAGAACTACCAAATTTTTGGTTAGCAGCCAAGCACTTTAATCATTATGCCACCAGGGTTCCTTATTTATCTATATGTTGTTGTATTGTTGTCAGGTGCTGTTGAGTTGGCTCCAACTCCTAGTGACCCTAGGTACAACAGAACGAAACACTGCACCATCCTCACAATCATTATTATGCTTGACCGCGTTGTTGCACCCACTGTGTCAATCTATCTCATTGAGGGTCTTCCTCTTTTTTGCTGACTCTCTACTTTACCAAGCATGATGTCCTTCTCCAGGAACTGATCCCTCCTAATAACATGTTCAAAGTATGTGAGACATAGTCTCATCACCCTTGCTTCTAAGGAGCATTCTGGCTGTACTTCTAAAACAGATGTGTTTGTTCTTTTGGCAGTCCATGGTATAGTCAATATTCTTCGCCAACACCATAATTCAAACTTGTCAGTTCTTTTTCAGTCATCCTTATTCATTGTCCAGCTTTTGCATGAATATGAGGCAATTGAATACACCATGGCTTGGGTCAGGTGCACCTTACTCTTCAAGGTGACCTCTTTGCTTTTTAACACTTTAAAGAGTTCTGTTGCAGATTTGCCCAATGCAATGTGTCTTTTGATTTCTTGACTGCTGCTTCTGTGAGTGTTGATTGTGGATCCAAGTAAAAATCTTTTGTCTGTTTATCATAATGTTGCCTATTGGTCCAGTTGTGAGGATTTTTGTTTTCTTTATGTTGAGGTGTAATCCATACCGAAGGCTGAACTCTTTGATCTGCATCAGTAAGTGCTTCAGGTCCTCTTCATTTTCAGTAAGCAAGGTCATGTCATCTGCATGACTCAGGTTGGTAACAAATATTCCTCCAATCCTGATGCCCCATTCTTCTTCATATAGTCGAGCTTCTTGGATTCTTTGGTAAGCATACAGATTGAATAAGCAAGGTGAAAGGATACAGTCCTAAATGTTGCTAAATCCAGTGTTCCATTCTCCTTTCTCATCTTACTTAACTATAAGTAGCATTTGGTACAATTAATCATATCCTCTTTGATATCTTCACTTGGCTTCCAGGACACCATACTCTCCTGGTTTTGCTTCTGTCTCCTCCATCTTAGTTATCTGGGATGCTCCTTCCTCTGCTCCCCAGTCTCTAAATGTTGAAGTTAACCAGACCTCAGTATTTTCTCCGTTTTCCTCCTCTATTTAAACCCATTCCTCTGCTGAGTATTTTTAGTATGTAAAAACCATCTTTGTGCTGATGACTACCAAGTTTATATCCCCTGCCTAGACCTGTCCCCCAAATCTAGACTTATTCAAATAATTGCAGCTCTTAAAATGTTGGCATGTCACATACTGGTATTATCTTTTCTTTAAGAAGATTTCAATCTTTCCTTGTGTGTCCTGTGTTCATGTCCTCTAGGACAAAGCACATTTCCCATACAATTCACCAAGTTATATGAGAAATGCCATATGGTGATTCTCCAGGGTTTTCAATTTTGCCTAAATGTCACTTTGTTGTACTGTGGTATCTTGTGTGTTGTTGTGATGTTGGAAGCTATGTCACCAGTATTTAATATCAGCAGGGTCATCCATAATGGACAGGTTTTAGCAGAGCTTCCAGACTAAGAGAGAGTAGGAAGAAAGGACTGGTAGTCTACTTCTTTCACAAACTAGCCAATTAAAACCTTATCAACCACACCAGAACATTGTCTGTCTTGTTTCTTTTGGGCACATCATCAAAAGGAATCAATTGCTGGAGGTGGGCATTATGTTTAGCAAAGTTAAGGGTCAATCATAGTAAAGGAGACACTCAGATGGATTGGCACAATAGCCACAATGATAGACTCAAAAATGCTGGTAATTCTAAGGATGATGCAAGACCAGATGATGTTTTGTTCTGTTGTACATAAGGTCACTGTGACTGGGAGTCAACTCAGCAGCTATCTATTTTGCTAGTCTATTGAAGAGGACAGAATCTGTAATTGCAGCTAGGACGAAACGGTTTAGCCATGGTACTATCAAAATCCAAATATCAGTTTACACAGTTTCATGCCACAGTTTTTTAACTCCTCTTATCATATTTTTACACAAATAATGCACGTATTTTACATTTATTTGCCAACTGCTACCAATTTTTTTTTACATGTTACAAATGTAGAAGACACACATTATTTGTGTGAAAATATGGTAATGGCTCCATTATCTCTTTTAAGGATGGTGATAGGATTCAAAGAATAGTTCAGAACAACCTTACTACACTGACACATAGATAAAAGCTCGGTAATTAGTAGTTGCTATTACTATCCATTGTAGATGTCCTTATTACCCATTGTAAATGTCCTAGTATTGTAGCATGACCAAATTTCTATTAAAATTATATATGTCCTTATTACCCATTGTAAATGTCCTAGTATTGTAGCATGACAAAATTTCTATTAAAATTATATAATAAGAATGTCATTTTATTTTAATGGCTATTGCTTTAATTTAATTAATATCATTATTGTTTCTCTCTTTTAGAAGAAGAAAATGTTAACCTCCATCTCAAAATGTTTGGTTTATAAAATTAGAGTAGCTCTAGTTTACTCAGGTATAAAATGAGAAAATAAATCCTATTTTCAAAGAATAAGGTAAACATTATATAAAAATATGGTATTAAAGTGAAATATTATAAACATATTTACAATTACAATATATATGAAACCCCATTTTTCACAAGGAACCATTAAATAGTCTGGCATATAGTCTGAAGCAAAACAACATTTGTAAAATTTTGACTATCAATAGACAGGTTGTTGTTAGTGTTATTAATTGCCATTGAATCAGCCTCAGACTCATGGTGACCCCATGTGTTACAGAGTAGAACTGGACTGAGCTCCATAGGGTTTTCTTGGCTATAATCTTTCTGGAAGCAGATCACCAGGCCCTTTCTTATGTGGTGCCACTGGGTGGGTTTGAACTGCCAAACTTTCAGCTGGTAGCCAAGTGCAAACAGTGCCAACCAGAGATCTTAATAGACAAGTAGGCTGCAAAATTTCATAGAAAAGCTAAAGTAAAGGCTCTTAAATTTCAATCTACATTAAAAAAGAAGAAACTGTTGCCATTGATTCTGACTGATAGTGACTCTATATGACAGAGGAGAAGTGTCCCATAGGGTTTCCAAGGAGCAGCTGGTGGATACAAACTGCCAACCTTTTGGTTAGCAGCTGAACGCTTCACAATTGCGCCACCAGGGCTCCGTAGAGAATATTCATTTCCAGAAGACTGTATATGTAGATAAACTGGAATCCTCTGTTAAGAAATAGATGTATTTCTTTTTGGTAACTTTTTAAACAACGCTTCCCCCGCCACCAAAGTTTTGAGAAACAGCAAATAAGAGAAATTATGTTGCCAAAAAAAGCTGTAGATCAATTTCTTGTGGCTCCCACATGTTTCCTTTTTCTTATGGAAGTTCATGTGCCTTGAAAAATGAGAGGTCAAAGAATGAATGTCAAGACAACTGCTAGAATTATTTTAATCTGTAGGATGGTGGTGGCTTGAGGTATTAGACTAGGGCTATTTTGCAGAGGTTGATAGCCAATCTTCTCCAGGAATGAAACCAAAGGAAAAGAAGACAAATGGTTAGACACAACACTCTTCTGGGGCATGTGGGTTATGAGAAATGGAAAATAATCTAACTGAGAGGACATAGACTTGGCTTTTCTGGGCGTCAGCACCCACCATCATTTTATACTACTTAAACCACTTCTTGAACACTTAGAATGGAGCTAGTATTGTACTAGGCACTTTATATAACTCTTTAAATCCTCCCAACAATCATTTTTGGTAGTTTGGTAGGCCTTGGCATTATGTCCATTTTACATAATGGCTCAGGGAGTTAAGCACCTCGCCTGATATAACAAAATCCCAATTCTTTTTACACTGCAAAAATATTCTCTCTTGAGATGAGCAAGTATTTTTATGTCTGTTTTTAAAAAAAAGATAAGAATTATCTTCAGACAAAGTAAAAGAAAGAAAATATATATAAGATATTAAATTATATAAGATTTAAATGTACACTTGGGAGATAGAAAGGTGTGCCTTGGCAGCAGCTTATGTAGCATGAAAGGTTGAAACAATTTAACATATAGATTGAGATTATTGGAACTATGAGATGTAGAATTCAGACGAGAAGAATGCATGATTTTTTTCCAGACATTCTTTAAGGAGGACACTCCATAGCCAAGTCAGTGTTTTAAGAGGAAAATTACCAAGAGGAAGAATAATCTTAAAACTATGCCCTATGGAGAACAGTTGAACAACCTCAGGTTGTTTAACTGGAAAAGAAAAGATTGTAAGGTGTGTAATATCTTCTTTAAATTAACCTAGAAGGCTGCCTTGCTAAGGAAAGATTCATCATGTACTTTGTGACAAGAACTGAATTTCTAGAAGTTGCAGGGAATCAGAAATATCTTTCTTACACTGAATTTAAATAGAATAGTTCAAGCTGTCCAAGTCCAAATGAGAATAAACAGCCTAGAAAGGTATCAAGTCCCCTTCCCTTTGAGATGTTCAAATGAAACAGAAAATGGGTTAGTATAGGAGTTATCAAGCACTGGACTTGGATTAGACTAGATTACTCTTAAAGCTCTTCTTAGGAAGAAGGTTTAAGATCTTTGATACTATTTCTTCTAATTCTGGGATTTTAAAAGAAAAATTTGATGACACAGCCTTTAAGAATTATCCAGCCTTCTAGTTTTCTAACTGTAAAAGTGGACAGTCAGTAATCTAGTGGCCCATGGGGGTATATATGTTGTCCTCATTTTAATGTCAATAACTTGATGGTATTTCTTGTCCACTATTCCTCCCACAATGCCAAAAACATTGTATCAGGTTCTAAGTTATTTCTTAAATTAACTTTAATAAGCTTTTCCCTCTCAAAGGAAATAATGTGCCTTTAAAGAGTCAAGCATCAACTTCTACAAGGTTTTTCATAACTAGATCTGAAGTAGACTACAGGTTCAGCACCCGTAGTATGCTCACCAGTGCTAAGTATCTCACAAATGTTAACTTAGTTAACGCTTCAGATTTAAGCAATCTTGCCCTCCATTTTATAGACCATTATATTAAGGCTTAGGAAATTAAATATCTTGCAAAACATCACACAGCTATTAAAGTGACGCAGTTACGTGCCAATCTCAGATCTGAGTGGCTTGAACTTCCCAACTATGAGTAGAGCTTAGGGGCTAACCAAGCTGGGAACCCAACTGGCTTGCCAGGTGACAGCTACCACACCATGGCAAGAGCCATATAACTCCATTTGGGTTAACTGGGAAGAAAGCCAGGAACATGACAGGAAACACAACAGAGAATACCTGATGGAGCAGGACAACAGTGAGATGTAGACCTCAAATTCTCGTAAAAAGACCAGACTTAATGGTCTGGCTGGGACCAGAGGGACCCGAAAGGCCATAATCCCCAGACCCTCTGTTAGCCCAAGACTGGAACCATTCCCGAAGCCAACTCTTCAGACAGGAATTTGACTGGACTGTAAGATAGATAATAATACTGGTGAGGAATAAACTTCTTGGCTCAAGCAGACACATGAGACTCTATGGGCAGCTCCTGTCTGGAGGTGAGGTGAGAAGGCAGAGGGGGACAGGAGCTGGTTGAATGGACATGGGGAATACAGGGTGGAGAGGAGGAGTGTGCTGTTTTATTAGGCGGAGAGCAGCTAGGAGTACATAGCAAGGTGTGTATAAGTTTTTGTATGACAGACTGACTTGATTTATAAACTTTCACTTAAAGCACAATAAAAAAAAAATACAAAAAAACCAGGAACAGGAAGTAGGAGTGGCCATTCAGTGCCTTGAAAATAACTATCACGAAAGGACTGGCCAGAGGCGGGGCCAAGATGGCGGACTAGGTAGAGGTTACCTCGGATCCCTCTTGCAACAAAGACTCGGAAAAACAAGTGAATCGATCACATACATAACAATCTGCGAACCCTTAACAACAAACACAGATTTAGAGACGGAAAACAAACAAATACGGGGAAACAGCGATTGTTTTCGGAGCCTGGAGCCAGCGTCCCAGTCAGGTAACCTTGGGGCCCGGCTTAGGTCTGGGCCCAGGGGAGCTGACGGTGCAAACAAGGGGCACAGCCCTACCCTCCTGAACTCACCCTGGGAGGGGGCCCAGCCAGTCCACGTGGGTGGCATGGCGACGCAGCCGGTGGGAGAAGTCCCCGGGAGGCAGTGACTGGTCTTGGAGCCGGGAGTGCAGCGTACCAGCCGGGAATCTTGCCGCCGGGCTTTTGACTGGGCGCTGTCATGGCACAAGCACGGGGAGCAACTCCACTCCCCTGAACTAACCCCGGGAGGGGGCCCAGCTGGTCTGCGAGGGCGGCGCAGAGACGTGGCTGGAGGGACGAGAAGTCCCCGGGAGGCAGCGACTGATTTTAGAGTCGGGAGTGCACTGTCCCAGCAGGGGAACCTTGATGCTAGGCGTGGGACTGGCAGCGGAGGATCTGACCGTGGCTTCAGTGGGCCAGATCCCCGGGGGGCAATCTCCACACAGCCAGCACACATAGGCGACACGCCCCTCAGGAATCTCAGATAAAATAGTCATTCCAAGCAAGACAAGCAACTCTGGCTATATTCTGAGGTGCTACTCTCCTATCTCTCTGATCCCTCCTCCACCCTCCCCAGGCGGCTTCATTAACATTGGAATTTCCTGAGCCAGAGGGAGAACGGCTCTGGCTCCGCAGCGGCTTTGCTTCCCCCCCCCTTTTTTTTTTTTCTTTTGGTCTTTTCCTAACCCACTCTTCCGGCCTGAGAGAAGGAACCACAAAAAACCCAGGGACCAAAAATCCACCCCTAACTGGACTAAAAACACAGAACCAGCTAGAGCCAAGCATATATGATCCAAATCTCAGACTTTCATCCTTACAGGGAACAAGGTGGCGGTTATAATGCAAAGGCAGTTCTGATAGGGATCTGACTGCATTTTTTTCTTAGCGGATTTTCTGGAAAAACTAGTTTCCCAGTGATGGCTCAGAGACAGCCGTCTATATCAAACCACATAAAGAAGCAGACCATGACAGCTTCTACAACCCCCCAAACAAAAGAATCAAAATCTTTCCCAAATGAAGATACAATCCTGGAATTATCAGATACAGAATATAAAAAACTAATTTACAGAATGCTTCAAGACATCAGAAATGAAATAAGGCAAACTGCAGAAAAAGCCAAGGAACATATTGATAAAACAGTTGAAGAACTCAAAAAGATTATTCAAGAACATAGTGGAAAAATTAATAAGTTGCAAGAATCCATAGAGAGACAACATGTAGAAATCCAAAAGACTAACAATAAAATTACAGAATTAGACAACACAATAGGAAGTCAGAGGAGCAGACTCGAGCAATTAGAATGCAGACTGGGACATCTGGAGGACCAGGGAATTAACACCAACATAGCTGAAAAAAAATCAGATAAAAGAATTTAAAAAAATGAAGAAACCCTAAGAATCATGTGGGACTCTATCTAGAAGGATAAGTTGCGTGTGATTGGAGCCCCAGAACAGGGAGGGAGGACAGAAAACACAGAGAAAATAGTTGAAGATCTCCTGACAGAAAACTTCCCTGACATCATGAAAGACGAAAGGATATCTATCCAAGATGCTTATCGAACCCCATTTAAGATTGATCCAAAAAGAAAAACACCAAGACATATTATCATCAAACTTGCCAAAACCAAAGATAAAGAGAAAATTTTAAAAGCAGCCAGGGAGAAAAGAAAGGTTTCCTTCAAGGGAGAATCAATAAGAATAAGTTCAGACTACTCAGCAGAAACTATGCAGGCAAGAAGGGAATGGGACGACATATACAGAGCACTGAAGGAGACAAACTGCCAGCCAAGGATCATATATCCAGCAAAACTCTCTCTGAAATATGAAGGCGAAATTAAGATATTTACAGATAAACACAAGTTTAGAGAATTTGCAAAAACCAAACCAAAGCTACAAGAAATACTAAAGGATATTGTTTGGTCAGAAAACCAATAATATCAGATACCAGCACAACACAAGGTCACAAAACAGAACATCCTGATATCAACTCAAATAGGGAAATCACAAAAACAAATTAAGATTAATTTAAAAAAAAATGCTCATAACAGGGAATCACTGAAGTCAATATGTAAAAGATCACAATAATCAAAAAGAGGGACTAAATACAGGGGGCATAGAACTGCCATCTGGAGAGTGATACAAGACGATATAGAACAATACAAGTTAGGTTTTTACTTAGAAAAATAGGGGTAAATAATAAGGTAACCACAAAGAGGTATAACAACTCCATAACTCAAGATAAAAGCCAAGAAAAATGTAACAACTCAACAAACATAAAGTCAAACACTACGAAAATGAGGATCTCACAATTTACTAAGAAAAACATCTCAGCACAAAAAAGTATGTGGAAAAATGAAATTGTCAACAACTCACATAAAAAGGTATCAAAATGACAACACTAAACACTTATTTATCTATAATTACACTGAATGTAAATGGACTAAATGCACCAATAAATAGAGAGTCTCGGACTGGATAAAGAAACACGATCCATCTATATGCTGCCTGCAAGAGACACACCTTAAACGTAGAGACGCAAACAAACTAAAACTCAAAGGATGGAAAAAAATATATCAAGCAAACAACAAGCAAAAAAGAAGAGGAGTAGCAATATTAATTTCTGACAAAATAGACTTTAGACTTAAATCCACCACAAAGGATAAAGAAGGACACTACATAATGATAAAAGGGACAATTGATCAGGAAGACATAAACATATTAAATATTTATGCACCCAATGACAGGGCTGCAAGATACATAAATCAAATTTTAACAGAACTGAAAAGTGAGATAGACACCTCCACAATTATAGTAGGAGACTTCAACACACCACTTTCGGAGAAGGACAGGACATCCAGTAAGAAGCTCAATAGAGACACGGAAGACCTACTTACAACAATCAACCAACTTGACCTCATTGACTTATACAGAACTCTCCACCCAACTACTGCAAAGTATACTTTTTTTTCTAGCACACATGGAACATTCTCTAGAATAGACCACATATTAGGTCATAAAACAAACCTTTGCAGAATCCCAAACATCGAAATATTACAAAGCATCTTCTCAGACCACAAGGCAATAAAAGTAGAAATCAATAACAGAAAAACTAGGGAAAAGAAATCAAATACTTGGAAAATGAACAATACCCTCCTGAAAAAAGACTGGGTTATAGAAGACATCAAGGAGGGAATAAGGAAATTCTTAGAAAGCAACGAGAATGAAAATACTTCCTATCAAAACCTCTGGGACACAGCAAAAGCAGTGCTCAGAGGCCAATTTATATCGATAAATGCACACATACAAAAAGAAGAAAGAGCCAAAATCGGAGAACTGTCCCGACAACTTGAACAAATAGAAAGTGAGCAACAAAAGAATCCATCAGGCACCAGAAGAAAACAAATAATAAAAATTAGAGCTGAACTAAATGAATTAGAGAACAGAAAAACAATTGAAAGAATTAACAAAGCCAAAAGCTGGTTCTTCGAAAAAATTAACAAAATTGATAAACCATTGACTAGACTGACTAAAGAAATACAGGAAAGGAAACAAATAACCCGAATAAGAAACGAGAAGGACCACATCACAACAGAACCAACTGAAATTGAAAGAATCATATCAGATTTTTACGAAAAATTGTACTCTAACAAATTTGCAAACCTAGAAGAAACGGATGAATTCCTGGAAAAACACTACCTACCTAAACTAACACATTCAGAAGTAGAACAACTAAATAGACCCATAACAAAAAAAGAGATTGAAACGGTAATCAAAAAACTCCCAACAAAAAAAGCCCTGGCCCGGACGGCTTCACTGCAGAGTTCTACCAAACTTTCAGAGAAGAGTTAACACCACTACTACTAAAGGTATTTCAAAGCATAGAAAATGACGGAATACTCCCCAACTCATTCTATGAAGCCACCATCTCCCTGATACCAAAACCAGGTAAAGACATTACAGAAAAAGAAAATTACAGACCTATATCCCTCATGAACATAGATGCAAAAATCCTCAACAAAATTCTAGCCAATAGAATTCAACAACATATCAAAAAAATAATTCACCACGATCAAGTGGGATTTATACCAGGTATGCAAGGCTGGTTTAATATCAGAAAAACCATTAATGTAATCCACCACATAAAAAAAAACAAAAGACAAAAACCACATGATCTTATCAATTGATGCAGAAAAGGCATTTGACAAAGTCCAACACCCATTTATGATAAAAACTCTCACCAAAATAGGAATTGAAGGAAAATTTCTCAACATAATAAAGGGCATCTATGCAAAGCCAACAGCCAACATCACTCTAAATGGAGAAAACATGAAAGCATTTCCCTTGAGAACGGGAACCAGACAAGGATGCCCTTTATCACCGCTCTTATTCAACATCGTGCTGGAAGTCCTAGCCAGGGCAATTAGGCTAGACAAAGAAATAAAAGGCATCCGGATTGGCAAGGAAGAAGTAAAATTATCTCTATTTGCAGATGACATGATCTTATACACAGAAAACCCTAAGGAATCCTCCAGAAAACTACTGAAACTAATAGAAGAGTTTGGCAGAGTCTCAGGTTATAAAATAAACATACAAAAATCACTTGGATTCCTCTACATCAACAAAAGAACATCAAAGAGGAAATAAGCAAATCAATACCATTCACAGTAGCCCCCAAGAAGATAAAATACTTAGGAATAAATCTTACCAAGGATGTAAAAGACCTATACAAAGAAAACTACAAAGCTCTACTACAAGAAATTCAAAAGGACCTACTTAAGTGGAAAAACATACCTTGCTCATGGATAGGAAGACTTAACATAGTAAAAATGTCTATTCTACCAAAAGCCATCTATACATACAATGCACTTCCGATCCAAATTCCAATGTCATTTTTAAGGTGATAGAGAAACAAATCACCAATTTCATATGGAAGGGAAAAAAGCCTCGGATAAGCAAAGCATTACTGAAAAAGAAGAAGAAAGTGGGAGGCCTCACTCTACCTGATTTCAGAAGCTATTATACAGCCACAGTAGTCAAAATAGCCTGGTACTTGTACAACAACAGGCACATAGACCAATGGAACAGAATTGAGAACCCAGATATAAATCCATGCACGTATGAGCAGCTGATATTTGACAAAGGACCAGTGTCAGTTAATTGGGGAAAAGATAGTCTTTTTAACAAATGGTGCTGGCATAACTGGATATCCATTTGCAAAAAAATGAAACAGGACCCATACCTCACACCATGCACAAAAACTAACTCCAAGTGGATCAAAGACCTAAACATAAAGACTAAAATGATAAAGATCATGGAAGAAAAAATAGGGACAACCCTAGGAGCCCTAATACAAGGCATAAACAGAATACAAAACATTACCAAAATGATGAAGAGAAACCCGATAACTGGGAGCTCCTAAAAATCAAACACCTATGCTCATCTAAAGACTTCATCAAAAGAGTAAAAAGACCACCTACAGACTAGGAAAGAATTTTCAGCTATGACATCTCCGACCAGAGCCTGATCTCTAAAATCTACATGATTCTGTCAAAACTCAACCACAAAAAGACAAACAACCCAATCAAGAAGTGGGCAAAGGATATGAACACACACTTCACTAAAGAAGATATTCAGGCAGCTAACAGATACATGAGAAAATGCTCTCGATCATTAGCCATTAGAGAAATGCAGATTAAAACTACGATGAGATTCCATCTCACTCCAACAAAAAGGCTTGCATTAATCCAAAAAACACAAAATAATAAATGTTGGAGAGGCTGCAGAGAGATTGGAACTCTTATACACTGCTGGTGGGAATGTCAAATGGTACAACCACTTTGGAAATCTATCTGGCATTATCTTAAACAGTTAGAAATAGAACTACCATACAACCCAGAAATCCCACTCCTCGGAATATACCCTAGAGAAACAAGAGCCTTCACACAAACAGATATATGCACACCCATGTTTATTGCAGCTCTGTTTACAATAGCAAAAAGCTGGAAGCAACCAAGGTGTCCATCTACGGATGAATGGGTAAATAAATTGTGGTATATTCACAGAATGGAATACTACGTATCGATTAAGAACAGTGACGAATCTGTGAAACATTTCATAACGTGGAGGAACCTGGAAGGCATTATGCTGAGCGAAATGAGTCAGAGGCAAAAGGACAAATATTGTATAAGACCACGATTATAAGATCTTGAGAAATAGTATAAACTGAGAAGAACACATACTTTTGTGGTTACGAGGCGGGGAAGGAGGGAGGCAGAGGGTTTTTTTTACTGATTAATTAGCTGATAAGAACTGCTTTAGGTGAAGGGAAAGACAACACTCAATACATGGAAGGTCAGCTCAACTGGACTGGACTGGACCAAAAGCAAAGAAGTTTCCAGGATAAACTGAATACTTCAAAGGTCAGCGGAGCAAGGGCGAGGGTTTGGGAGCCATGGTTTAAGGGGACTTCTAAGTCAATTGGCAAAATAATTCTATTATGAAAACATTCTGCATCCCACTTTGAAATGTGGCGTCTGGGGTCTTAAAAGCTAACAAGCGGCCATCTAAGATGCATCAATTGGTCTCAACCCACCTGAAGCAAAGGAGAATGAAGAACACCAAGGTCACACGACAACTAAGAGCCCAAGAGACAGAGAGGGCCACATGAACCAGAGACCTACATTATCCTGAGACCAGAAGAACTAGTTGGTGCCCGGCCACAATCGATGACTGCCCTGACAGGGAGCACAACAGAGAACCCCTGAGGGAGCAGGAGATGAGTGGGATGCAGACCCCAAATTCTCATAAAAAGACCATACTTAATGGTCTGGATGTGACTAGAGGAATCCCGGCGGTCATGGTCCCCAAACCTTCTGTTGGCACAGGACGGGAACCATCCCCAAAGACAATTCATCAGACATGAAAGGGACTGGACAGTGGGTGGGAGAGAGATGCTGATGAAGAGTGAGCTAATTATATCAGGTGGACACTTGAGACTGTGTTGGCATCTCCTGTCTGGAGGGGGGATGGGAGGATAGAGAGAGTTGGAGGCTGCCAAAGTTTTCACGAAAGGAGAGACTGGAAGGGCTGACTCATTAGGGGGATAGCCAGTGGGAGGAAGGAGTAAGATGTATATTAACTTATATGTGACAGACTGACTTGATTTGTAAACATTCACTTGAAGCTCAATAAAAGTTAATTAAAAAAAAGAAAGGACTGGCCAGTTGACCTCATCGTCTTAGAGTTTGGCTTGGAGGAAAGCATTGGTGTGATGGAAATTCCCTTTGGGGCAGATTCTGAAGCACACGTCTCCACACACCTCTCTGCCTTGGTCTCTGAAATCCAAGAATAGTTTCAGGCAGGGGCTAGGAAAGACATGCTGTAAAGCATGAGCATCCTCCAGGATCTGCCTTGGGCAGATCAGCCTGCTACATACAGTTCAGTCAGCAGCATTCCACAGTGATTGCATTGACCTTATTCATGGGGTCAGGGTGATGCCCTTGCCCACAGCAATTCAGTAAACCATTACCCACTCCTGGAGTCATGTCCTTGCTCTTATTTATCTGTCAGCTGATTGATTTAATGTATATCTTTACTACCAAAAAAGGTGACATACCAACATACTATTATCTGAGTGATTTCTTACTCTCATTACACCTGCCTGTCTTCTTTCCTTATTATTATCCTGCTGAAAAATTGACTTCACTTCAATCAATACTCCTCTCACACTTTCCGTTTTCAGTAGTTCCCCCTCACAGTGCTGGCTTACATTTTCTCTAACTTTCCTTATAACGTCATGGTTCTATCACCTACTTTCTTTCCTTGGGAACTTTAGAAGATCTGTGTTTACAGAGTGCTTTCTCACTCCAAGGCAGAGGAAACATTTTGCCTTCCAGTACAAGTCTGAACAAGCTAAAGGCTTGAGAGAAAAAAACAAAAGCCCATTGTTATCGAGTCAGTTCTGACTCATAGCAACCTATAGGACAAAGTAGAACTGCTCCATAGAGTTTCCAAGGAGCACCTGGTAGATTTGAACAGCCGACCTTTTGGTTAGCAGCCATAGCACTTAACGACTATGCCACCAGGGTTTCCAAAGGCTTGAGGGAAATGGACTGTAACTTAAATTAAAAAAAAAAAAAAAAATCATACTAATTAGAAAATTGAACTGTATATATTTAGTTTTCTAGCCTTTGAATGCTCAAGATTCAAAGAGAAATATCATGCAACAAATGCAAACTGCCTTTTGCTTATGTGATAAATACTTGTATATTCATATTATCTGCCAAAGCTAATGGGGCTCAGAGAACAATGAGCCACATGGGGCTAGACAGTGACCTACCGTAGTAGACAGGAGAGGTGTTTGCATTCTCTAAAGGAGGTAACAACTCAGCATCAACTGTAAGTTGGCATATGAGAACATGGGGTCCATTATTGCTAAATCTTTATGTTGTTGTTAGGTGCCATCGACTCGGTTCCAACTCATAGCGACCCTATGTACAACAGAATGAAACACTGCCTGGACCTGCGTCTTCCTTACAGTCGTTGTTATGCTTGAGCTCATTGTTGCAGCCACTGTGTCAATCCACCTCATTGAGGGACTTTCTCTTTTCCGCTGACCCTGTCCTTTGCAAAGCATGATGTCCTTCTCCAGGGACTGATCCCTCCTGACAACATGTCCAAAGTACATAAGACGCAGTCTCGCCATTCTTGCTTCTAAGGAGTATTCTGGTTGTACTTCTTCCAAGACAGATTTGTTCGTTCTTTTGGCAGTCCATGGTATATTCAATATTCTTCGCCAACACCACAATTCAAAGGCGTCAACTCTTCTTCGGTCTTCCTTATTCATTGTCCAGCTTTCACATGCATATGATGTGATTGAAAATACCATGGCTTGGGTCAGGCGCACTTTCATCTTCAGGGCGACATCTTTGCTCTTCAACACTTAAAAGAGGTCCTTTGCAGCAGATTAACCCAATGCAATGCATCTTTTGATTTCTTGACTGCTGCTTCCATGGCTGTTGATTGTGGATCCAAGTAAAATGAAATCCTTGACAACTTCAATCTTTTCTCCGTTTATCGTGATGTTGCTCATTGGTCCAATCGTGAGAATTCTTGTTTTCTTTATGTTGAGGTGCAATCCATACTGGAGGCTGTGGTCTTTGATCTTCATTAGTAAGTGCTTCAAGTCCTCTTCACTTTCAGCAAGAAAGGCTGTGTCACCTGCATAACACAGGTTGTTAAATGAGTCTTCCTCCAATCCTGATGCCTCGTTCTTCTTCATATAGTCCAGCTTCTTGTATTATTTGCTCAGCATACAGATTGAATAGGTATGGTGAAAGAATACAACCCTGACGCACAACTTTCCTGACTTTAAACCAATCAGTATCCCTTTGTTCTGTCCGAACAACTGCCTCTTGATCCATGTTAAGTGTTCTGGAATTCCCATTCTTCACAGTGTTATCCATAGTTTATTATGATCCACACACTTGAATGCCTTTGCATAGTCAATAAAACACAGGTAAACATCCTTCTGGTATTCTCTGCTTTCAGTCAGGATCCATCTGACATCAGCAATGATATCCCTGGTTCAATGTCCTCTTGTGAAACCAGCCTGAATTTCTGGCAGTTCCCTGTCAATATACTGCTGCAGCCACTTTTGAATGATCTTCAACAAAATTTTGCTTGCGTGTGATATTAATGATATTTTTCTATAATTTCCACATTCAGTTGGATCACCTTTCTTGGGAATAGGCATAAATATGGATCTCTTCCAGTTAGTTGGCCAGGAAGCTGTCTTCCATATTTCTTGGCATAGACCGGTGAGCACCTCCAGCACTGCATCCATTTGTTGAAACATCTCAATTGATATTCCATCAGTTCCTGGAGTCCTGTTTTTCGCCAATGCCTTCAGTACAACTTGGACTTCTTCCTTCGGTACCATCGGTTCCTGATCATGTGCCACCTCTTGAAATGGTTGAACATCGACTAATTCTTTTTGGTATAATGACTCTGTGTATTCCTTCCATCTTCTTTTGATGCTTCCTGTGTCATTTAATATTTTCCCCATGGAATCCTTCACTATTGCAACTCGAGGCTTGAATTTTTTCTTCAGTTCTTTCAGCATGAGAAACGCCAAGTGTGTTCTTCTACTTTGGTTTTCCATCTCCAGCTCATTGCACATGTCATTATATTACTTTACTTTGTCTTCTGGAGCCACCCTTTGAAGTCTTCTGTTCAGTTCTCTTACTTCATCAATTCCTCCTTTTGCTTTAGCTGCTCGACGTTTGAGAGCAAGTTTCAGAGTCTCCTCTGACATCCGTCTTGGTCTTTTCTTTCTTTCCTGTCTTTTCAGTGACCTTTTGCTTTCTTCATGTGTGATGTCCTTGATGTCATTCCACAACTCGTCTGGTCTTCAGTCACTAGTGTTCAATGCGTCAGATCTATTCTTCAGACGGCCTCTAAATTCAGGTAGGATATACTCAAGGTCATATTTTGGCTCTCGTGGACTTGCTCTGATTTTCTTCAGTTTCAATTTGAACTGTATATGAGCAATTGATGGTCTGTTCCACAGTCGGCCCGTGGCCTTGTTCTGACTGATGATATTGAGCTTTTCCATCATCTCTTTCCACAGATGTAGTCAATCTGATTTCTGTGTGTTCCATCTGACGAGGTCCATGTTAGTCGCCGTTTATGTTGGTGAAAGAAGGTATTTGCAGAGAAGAAGTCATTGGCCTTGCAAAATTCTATCATTCGATCTCTGGCATTGTTTCTATCACCAAGGCCATATTTTCCAACTACTGATCTTTCTTTGTTTCCAACTTTCACATTCCAATCCCCAGTAATTATCAATGCATCTTGATTACATGTTCGATCAATTTCAGACTGCAGCAGCTGATAAAAATCTACTTCTTCATCTTTGCCCCTAGTGGTTGGTGCGTAAATGTGAATAATAGTCATGTTAACTGTTCTTCTTTGTAGACGTATATATATTATCCTATCACTGATAGCGTTGTACTTCAGGATAGATCTTGAAATATTCTTTTTGATGATGAATGCAACACCATTCCTCTTCGAGTTGTCATTCCCAGCGTAGTAGACTATATGATTTTCCGACTGAGAATGGCCAATGCCAGTCCATTTCATCTCACTAATGCCTGGGATATCGATGTTTATGCATTCCATTTCATTTTTGACAATTTCCAATTTTCCTAAATTTACACTTTGTACATTCTAGGTTCCAATTATTCATGGACTTTTGCAGCTATTTCTTCTCATTTTGAGTCGTGCCACATCAGCAAATGAAAGTCCCAAAAGCTTTACTCCATCCATGTCGTTAAGGTTGACTCTACTTTGAGGAGGCAGCTCTTCCCCTGTCATCTTTTGAGTGCCTTCCAACAAGAGGGACCTCATCTTCCAGCACTCTATCAGACAATGTTCTGTTGCAATTCATAAGGTTTTCACTGGTTAATTCTTTTCAGAAGTAGACCACCAGGTCCTTCTTCCTAGTCTGTCTTAATCTGGAAGCTCAGCTGAAACCTGTCCTCCATGGGTGACCCTGCTGCTGGTATATGAATACTGGTGGCATAGCTTCCAGCATCAAAGCAACACACAAGCCCCCACAGTAATTAGATATTCATATTTTTAATATGATCTCATTTTTAAATGGTGGCAACTAAGGCAAGTAAAAACAAACACTGAGTGGTTCAAACAAGACATATTTATGGGGTATATAAAGGCACCTTCAGGTCTCCACTTTGTAAATTCTGTAAAAGACTATATGAGCCTAGACTCTTCCTGCACATTGTAGCAACCTCTAACCTCTCACCTTTCCACCCCACAGCTCTCATCCTCCCAACCTCAGCAGCGCAGAGGACCAACCAAACCCCTTGCTGTCCAGTGGATTCTCACTCATAGAGACCCTCTAGGACAGAGTATAGTGAACTGCCCTATAGGGTTTCCAAGGAGCTCCTTGTGGATTCCAACTGCCAACCTTTTGGTTAGCAGACGTAGCTCTTAGCCACTATGCCACCAGGATTTCTGGTGCCTAGGACAGTACTCACTAAAAGTGCTTAGAGGTTTATTAAATTAAAATCTGGGGTGAGTTTGTCTTCCCAAATGGATCTAGGGGAATTACTAGGGCATTATTCTTATATAAAATTAGGCATGGCTAGTGTTTACACAGGTATACTTACTCTTTTAGAATCCCCACTGCCTCAGAGCTAGGCCTGAGGGAAAGCAGTGGAACAAAAAAATAGTAATAATAAAGATGGCAGGCTTTGTAGTCAGGCAGACCTGGCCTTGAGTCTTCACTATGCTGCTTTCCACCTGGGTTATATTATTAACATCTACTGAAGATTTCCATGGGAGAAAGGCCTGGTGATCTGCTCCTGTAAAAATTACAGCCTAGAAAATCCTATCTATGAGGCAGCTCTACTCTGTCACATGGGGACGCTCTGAGTCCGAATAGATTCAACAGCATCCAACAACACTGAAGTCTTACTTCTACCATGAGCTTACACGTATTATCTCATTTTATCCTTAGAACAGTAAATTAGAGGTGATTATCACCCATTTTATGGATGAGCAAACAGGTGTAAGCTGTTGAAAGGACTTTCCCAAAATACCCTCTTTTGACAGTGATGGTTCTAGAATTTGATCCACAATCTATCAGACTACAAGGATTTGTCCTCTACACTTATTATTTCTGGTTTTTAATAAGAAAGACTGAGGGAAATCAGACTTACTTTTTAGATTATCATCCAATAACGTGTTGTATGCTATGTATTATTCACTTACAAATAACTAGTTCCTATTATTCCCCCCACCCCCCCAAAAAAAACTTGACGTATAGAATCTCCTACAATGTGATGCCTGAAACTCTTGATATATCTAATTACTCACCTAGAAAAAAAAGAGTCCCTTAATAATAGGCAAACACGTTAGTAGGCACTCTAGAATGTCACATCAGAATAAAAGACCTTGAGTAGGAACAGGGAACTGATGGTAGCCCAGACAAGCTCTCCCTGCACCTGGAATCATTTTAGTGTCCCTGGATGATGTGGGGAAGCACAGGACCCTGGTTACCTGGACAGGAAATACGAGGTAGAGGGAAGAACGTGTAGAAAGAAAAGTACAGAGTTGAAGGAGAGACACAGCATAGTGTAATGAAAGAGCTGTGGAGTTGAAGACCAACGGCCTGAGTATGAACTCTAACTCTTCCCTGACCTCTTTTAAGTCTCTGAGCTGAGTTCTCTCATTTGCATAAGGAAGCTAATCATAATTGTCTCCCTGTGAGTTGTACTGGGAATTAAATGCTCATAATCTTAAGACTGCAATGCAAATTGTAAGGCATGAAAAATAAGTTATAAATGGGAGGCCTGGAACCAATCTTACCCACAGTTGTTTTAAGTTTGACCTGCAAGAAAAATCAAAACCAAACCAGTTGCAAGAATGATCCTTAAATGATAACAATGTTACTAATAATAAATAATAACAGTGATAATGAGAGAGACAGAAAGAAGAATGGGAATGCCTTTAGGCAAGGCATACAGTCCTCTGTCCACCACTGGCTCCACCAGTCCCAGAATTCCAATGCATTTATGCAAGCTGTTTGGTTTTTGCAGACATTTGTGTTTGCTTCCCTACTAATCATCCATTATGATCAAGACAATATAAAATGAACTTCAGTTGTATCAATGGTTTGACCCAGCGTTCATAGGATATTGATGGGGCAGAAAGCCTACACAATAGGGTGAGGAGGTGGAGATGTGAGAAAGCAGACCTCCCAGCCACACTTTCAACTACGAAGGCAAAGAGCAGCAGAGCAAAGAACGTGGTTTTATGAGATTGTGCTGAAAAGTGTAATGATGTTCCAGCACTGCTACCACTCTCCTGGCCCTTTAAATGATGCTGATGAGACTGGGTAGGGAGGTAGGGACAGGACCTACCACTGACAAATCCCCTCGTTACAGGTATTGTCAGCACCCAGGAATTTCTCAAGTAACAGATGTTACCCCAGCTAGGATAACATGAAAAACCAAATGCACAGCGGAAGAGGAAAAATGTGAGAGAAGAAAATGCATTTTGGCATCCAAAGGGACTAATTGTTAAGCAGCAGAAAGAATTTAAAAGCCAATCTCTGAAAGGCCTCAAACAAGTGCCTCTGGAGTGTTCTGGCAGGCAGATGAAGAGGATATATCCAGGAATTGCAATTCACGTATGCAACTGGCCATTCATCCTGAAAATAAATCTACTCTGGTCGTTATTTATCCAGCAGTTATCTTTGATTGCTAAATGAATCTGTGGCACCTAATGTGTGTCCCCCAATTCTTTGATGTCTGGTGTCAACCAGGCGTTTAATAACTGTCAACCTAGATACTGCATTTGAGGTAATATATTCAGTGAAAGATTAAATTAGGCACTGTGGCCAGACCACCCATCGTGCAGCAAAGCATTCTGTGCTGGAAAATAACATTACCATCACAAGGATAAAAAGAATTTCAAATGTGAGATTTAGCATTTTCCTTCCAAAGTGCAAGGTTTGAGTTTTCATCCTTGAGCTAGGATATACATGGCTTAGCCCAGTTGAAAATGCCCTTGTTACAACTTCTGGTTCATCTCTTGTCTATCACTGCCTTCAAGACTCATTTCTGCCCAGAGGTTTCTGTGATTAACTCCATCACAATCATATTCTTCTCTGTACCCTTGATTCCTCAGCTCCAAACTATGCCATTGGCAGAATGGGGGTATAGAAATAACAATCACTCGACTACTAGCTGAAAAGTTGGCAATTTGAACACAGAGAGGTGCCTCAAAAGACAGGCCTAGCGACCTACTTCTGAAAGGTTACAACCATGAAAACCCTATGGCGCACAGTTCTACCCTGTACACATGGGATCATCGTGAGTGGAAATCAACTCGATGGCAACTCAATAACAATAGCATAGTCAAAACACAAGGGCTTGAATCATAATTCCCTTCCTATCTCCCATGTGACCTGGTCAAAATATTTACCGTTTTCTGAACTTCAGATTGACCATCAGTAAAATGGGGTGGTATATCAAATCAATCTGCTACTAGAGCTACAACATGTCATACACATTGCCTTGTAATTACACTTCTATTGTTTTCAGTATGTGTGGCTGGTTAACACTTGACTGGCCTACTAGGAAAGGACTGCTAGGGAAAGACTACGCAATTAACATATAGGAATATTGCAAACATGTTAGATGTGTCCAAACCCATGTGAGTGGAAGACAGAGTCCAGAAATGCAGAGAAATATGTAAAAGCTAGAATTTAGGTCAAAACCCTAATTCAGGTAGTTACTGGTTAAATAAGAAGAGAGTTGGGCTCTGCCCCGAGGGCAGATGCTTCTTAGGGTCTTGTCTTCTTTGCACTGCCAGTGTGGTTCTCAACTGAAAGTTGTTAATAAACAAAGCCAGAAAGTCAGGGGCTAAGGCTGACTCCACAGTGAGATTTAGGCATCTCATCTGTGAGCCCCACAAAACTTTAAGACAACTGCTTTCAACAAATACAGCACCGTAACAAAAAAATATCAAGAGCTACTCAAAAATATTGTAGGTTAAAATGTATTAAGAAAACTCTCTGTATCCCACTTTGGTGAACGGTGTCTAGGGTCTTAAATGCTACCAAGCGGCCATCTAAGATGCATCAATTGGTCTCAATCCACCTGGAGTAAAGGAGAACGAAGAACACCACAGATACAAGTAACATATGAGCCCAAGAGACAGAACGGGCCACATAAACCAGAGACACCATCAGCCTCAGAACGGAAGAACTAGATAGCGCCCAGCTAACATCGATGACTGCCCTGACAGGGAACACAACAGAGAATCCCTGATGGAGCAGGAGAACAGTGGGATGCAGACCTCAACTTCTTGTGAAAAGACCAGATTTAATGGTCTGGCTGAGACTGGAGGGACCCCAGAGGTCATGGCCCTCAGACCCTCTATTAGTCCAAGACTGGAACCATTCCCAAAGCCAATTCTTCAGACAGGACTGTAACAGAAAATGATACTGGTGAGGAGTGAGCTTCTTGGTTCAAAGACACATGAGACTATGAGGACAGCTCCTATCTGGAGGCGAGATGAGAAGGCAGACAGGGACAGGAGCTAGCTGAATGGACACAGGGGAAAACAGGGTGGAGAGGAGGGGTGTGCTGTTGCATTAGGGGGAGAGCAGCTAGGGTTACACAGCAAGGTGTGTATAAGTTTTTGTATGAGAGACTGACTTGATTTATAAACTTTCACTTAAAGCACAATAAATTAAAAAAATATATATATTGTAGGTTCTAAGTGTTCAGAGGGCCACATATCTGCTAGTGGTAAGTGAATTTCAGTGCAGTTTGATTCCCTATCCTACCTGAGGAGACCCTGGATGGTGCAAATAGTTAACTCTCTCAGCTGCTAAGCAAAACATTGGGGGTTCAAGTTCACCAGAGGTACCTAGAAGAAAGGCCTGATGATCTATTTTCTGAAAAATCAGCCACTGAAAACCCTAAGGAGCACAGTTCTGCTCTGACACACATGGCTTGCCAAGAGTCTAAATCCCCTTGACAGCAACTAGTACCTTACCTGAAGGAAATACAGCACTCTCTGAAACACTTATTTCTCCCAAGCCAAAAATAAATTACAAGGTAAATTTGTTATACAGTTGAAAACTCACTAATATTTGTTTTCTTTGGTTTTTTACTTTATTTTTAGATATATACACTTTTCATTTCCATTGACTATATTAAGAATGGATCCTTGGAAACCCTGGTGGCATAGTGGCTAAGAGCTATGGCTGCTAACCAGAAGGTCGGCAGTTTGAATCCCCCAGGCACTCCTTGGCAACCCTATGGGGCAATTCTACTCTGTCCTGTAGGGTAGCTATGAGTCAGAATCGACTCAACTGCAGTGGGTTTAGTTTTTTGGTTTGGTTGCTCATCGGTTAACAGCTCAGCTGCTAACCAAAGGGTTAGCACTTTGAATCCGCCAGCTATTCCTTGGAAACCCTATGGGCCAGTTCTGCTCTGTCCTCTAGGTTCACTATGAGTTGGAATTGACAAAATGGTAATGGGTTTAGTTGTTTTTTTTTTTTTTTAATTTAGAATAGGTAACACTTAATGAGACAGATTAGACTTCAAACAATGTACAAATACTTTATATTACAGTATCTTATTTAATCCTCATAACCACCCTTTTACAAATGAGAAAACTAAAGTTTCAAAAAGGTGAAATACCATACCCCAATCAGAGATAATTGATAATGTCAAGATTTGAAACCAGTTTTGTGTGATTCTGTCAGGAGTTTTTGTGACCCGAGTTATTTTGTCTCTGGCATTGCTCTTCCCTATCATAGGCACAAAACCTCTGCAAAAAAGAGAAATCAAGCAGGGGTCCATAGCCTATATCTGGGCTTCTTCACTTGGCATCTCAAGGCACTTCTGGATTATTTACAACCTTCAATTCATTCTGGCACATTTCCTGGTCCTCTTCTCACCATGGAAACTAGCTAGAAAAATCTTGAGCCCAGTGGTTAATTGGATTTGTGCCCTCTTACTTAGTCTACTATTAAAAAAATTCCATTGATCTGACTGAGACTAGAGGAATCCCGGCGGTCATGGACCCCAAACCTTCTGTTGGCCCAGGATAGGAAGCATTCCCGAAGACAACTCATCAGACATGGAACGGACTGGACAATGGGTTGGAGAGAGATGCTGATGAAGAGTGAGCTACTTGTATCAGGTGGGCACTTGAGACTGTGTTGGCATCTCCTGTCTGGAGGGGAGATGGCAGGGTAGAGAGGGTTAGAAACTGGCAAAATTGTCACGAAAGGAGAGACTAGAAGGAGGGAGCGGGCTGACTCATTAGGGGGAGAGTAAGTGGGAGTATGGAGTAAGGTATATATAAGCTTATATGTGACAGACTGACTTGATTTGTAAACTTTCACTTAAAGCACAATAAAAATTATTAAAAAAAAAAAAAAAAGCAAAGAAATAGGAAAAAAAAAATTCCATTGAGCTGATTCGAACTCATGGTGACCCAATGTGTGTCAGAGTAGAACTGTGCTCCATAGGGTTTTCATTGATGGCTTTTTCAGGAGCTGATCACCAGGCCCTTCTTCTAAGGCACCTGCAGGAGGACTCCAACCTTTTGGTTAGCAGTCGAGCATATGAACCATTTGCACCACCCAGGGACTTCTAGTCTGGTATACATTTCTGTTTTGTTTGCTCCGTTTCTTAGGCATTTCATCTTTAAACTCATTTATTAGGGGATTTTTCAAAGCCACTAAGTAAGATCTCGTTATGAGTAGGCTATAGGTACTGGTCTGAAAGGTGGGAGTTCATGTGGGTAATACCCTGATTCCGGTTCCATGGCCATCTCCAAACCTTTATTTCGTATCTATGGCATGAGATATGGTCTACCTGACTTGCATAAGTATTTTCTAAATGGGATAGTTGGGAAATAATTATTTTATTTGGGTACTTTTTTTGAGAATAAGTATTTAGAGCAGTTATAATTTAGCTCTAACAGCCCAGCTATGCTAAAAAGCAAGCCTTTTGACTGTACACCCAAATATTTCTTATGTGTTGTTAAGGCAACCAAGTATTTTATACATCCTCTTCCTTCCATTGGGAAATTGATCCTTAAATAAGAACACTAAAAGCATCTCAAGAGATTTTGTTGTTCAGATGGCATAAAATTTCCAAACAAACAAAAAATACTTTTTTGGATAAAAGCTGGATAAACATTAATGAACAAACTATGTTGAATATCTAAGCTCAATTGAAGGCTGGGGGATTTTTTCCCCCCATTCAAATTCATACCTGCTCACCTCTTGATATTTTACCCCTACCATCTTAATTTTTCCAGTCCCTGAGCTTCTGTAATTGGCATCTCAGATTTCCTGTTTAGTGAAGAGTCTGAGATTCCCAGTATCCAAATTTGTGGCATGTCTAAAATGCTCAGTTTGGCTATTCCAAAGAACCATCTGGACTGATTCAGCTGTGATGCATCTGGGTAGATTGGTTATGTGCCAGGTTTAAAAAGGAACAAAAAAAAGCATACATTGGCATTGCCTTTCCAAAGTTGGGTTATTTTTGCTTACAGATTGGCCATCATAAATCACAAAATAATCTCAAAAGGTAGAAACCCTTTCATACTAAAACTTACCTTTCTAGTCTTCACTGACTATTTAGCCAACTCTTCTTCACATCTAATCAAAGCCACATTGCTTTGATTAACTTTAGCAGTGAGAAGGAAGTCTTCCAGGTAATCCTGCAAAGCTGTGAAATTACCACAATAAAACCATGATCACACAGATGATATGAGTTTGGGTTAACTGGGAGCTTGGGGTAAAGTGCAGGCTTCCTGTCAATGATTATTTATGTTGATCATCTCTCCAAAATATCTAATTTCATTTTTTAAAGACATTGGAACCTTTGCTCCTCTTTCTGTTCTTCAATGGTCTTATTTTTTATGTGATAAATAGTTGGGTTGCTTTTCTCTGGACCATCTCAAGTGGTGGCATTAATTTTGAAAAATGAAGAAGCATAAGAAGGCAATTATTACTCCATACAGCATCTTGTGCCATATTCTTTACAGTCTACCTAGCAGCCTAGTGAATTTTTTAAGACAAAATATGTCCTCAATTCATCCAGCTGCTTTTTAACCAGATTTTTTTAGTAGCCATTTGACAAAGTTTAACCTCAAGAATTCTCTGGGGACTGACGGGAACTCAGACAAGAAGATTAGGAACTTGGAATGGCACAGTTCTTTATAGATGACCTATCCACAGGGTATCTACTCACATCTAAACCTCTCTCTGAGAAAGGCACCAGAACCAGAATTGATTGATCTTCCTCATCTCAGAAAATGTCATTACTTCCATGTTTTCTCAAGCCAAAAACCTAGGAGTCATTCTAGATTGCTTTTGGCCTCTCCCAAAAGAGCCAGTTCATCAAGTCCTAACTCCTCTACCTTCAAAAGATATTTCCAGTATATCTACTTCTTACCAACTACACTGTCATCAGCCTTTTTAGGTGACAATCTTCTCTCACCTGAAACAGCCTCCTCTCTGGCCTCCCAGTTTTCACTCTTGTCTCCTTCTCATCCATTATTTTTAAGCAAATAAAAATATTAACATCATAACTTTGTGCCCAGGGATCACCACTATTAACACCTCAGTATCTTCATTCTGTTGTACGTACAATCACCATGAGTCAGAACAAACTTGATATCACCTAACAACACCTGTCTGCATAGATCTTTTTCTATCTACACATATGTATGTGTATTGTTTAAACCACAGTGAGATCATAGTTCCATTTTTTAATTTATCTAATTATCCTCAAAGGTCTTTATAGCTATTTTTTTCCCATTCCAGGATCATACATTACATCTTGTTATGTCATTTATAACCTCTTATCTAGCACAGTCCCTTTATGTTCTTGACTTATTGAAAGACTATGTCAATTTTTTAACATCCTTTCTTCACACAGAAGTCCACCTTTTGTTTCTATAATGTAAGTCAGATCAGTTCTTAAACATATTAATTACTTCTTACTGCATGTAGAATAAAATCCAAGCTTCTTTCCATGAACTACAAAGCCCTGCAAGATCTGGCCTCTGCCGGCCTCAATAACTTCATCTTCTAACCACTCCTTCCACTGCAAACAAAGCTCCAGTCATACATGCCTTCTCTCAGATCCACAAAATCTCCAAGCTTTTTCTTACTTTGGGTGCCTTTCTACTAGTTCTTTTCTCTACCTAGAACCCTCTGCTCTCTGCTCTTTTCATAGTCTGCATGTCTTAGCTCAAGCAGCACTGCTTCTGAGGCGCTCTCCTAAACTTCCAATATGAAGTAGCCATCTTCTCCATTTACCTGTGTGACTCCCAATGAACACCCCCGTGTTCACAGCTCTACATAGTCCCCTCCCAACACTGACTCTGGGCTTACCTACGTGACTTCCTTTGGACAATGGAATAACAAAAAACATAATGATCACAGATGCCTGAGAGACATTTGCACATGGGAGCTTTTGCTTTTGGTTACAGCTGCCATGCTATAAATAAGCATGGACAGGAATACAGAATGATGAGATGGTAGAGAGATCCTAGAGGATGAAAGACCACCTTGAACATTCAAACCCTTACTGACCTCCTGGTTCAATGCAGTTGAATTAGTAACTTCAGCTATGCATACGGAGGAAGAGAAATACTCAGTTGACCCAAGTCAACCCACAGAATCTTGAGACCCAATAAATCATTGTTGCTTCAAGGCACTACCAAAACAGTTCACCTTCCTTGTAATGCACTTCATATATTTATCACCATCTGAAATAATCAGACATTCTTGTTTACCTGGTTATTGTCCCTCTCCTGCCATTATAAGCTCCAAGAGGACAGAAATTTGCCAGCCTGTTCACCATTGTATGACTATTTAGTGCATAGTATAATCTGTTTGGTGAATGAATGGAAAGCTTCAAGACTCAATAAGAACATAGAAAAAATATATAAAAAACTGAAGCTAGGGTAGATTCAGAGATCATCTGAGCCAATCTATCTTTTATTGGTGAGGGACTAGGAACTCAGAGAGTAAAAGGAGACAGATTGTTTAGAGAAAGTTCTATATAACAGGAAAAGAATCTTTAATGTTTCTTCTGGAAAATAGACCACTCAGAGAGTAAGAGGCTCAGATACCAGAATATAAAAGACTTTTAAAGTACACAAAGTTAAGTGATATCTGAAAACTGGAAGGTTTCGGACTGAACGCATTCTAGATTTGGAGCTCTTTTCTGGAACTCTGTCTGGGGTAGGTTTGTGAGATCCTTGGGAAGATGGCCTTTGGTTCATGCCTGCTGTGTCTGTGCAGCAATGACCATTGCATGACTGGACTCTGGCCATTTAGTGCTGACTCAGCCCCTCACAGAAGTGCTTTTCCCTGCTGCAGCTCCATGAGTTTGTTTTTACATATGGCCTTTCTGGCCTTAGGCTAATCATTCTGCCAAAACTAATTGGTTGGGCCACAGCCTGTCCAGTGATTGGTCTATTTTATGTACTTTGCAGTAATTTTTCAGTTTACTATGCAAATATGGTACAAAAAAACCATCCAGTAAGGATTAAGTGACCCTGCAGACATTGGCTGATTTGTGGCCCTGCTGGAAGGGCCATGCTTTTAATTTGAATATAAGGGTCAATCCTAGAGAGGTTGAGGGGGACCTTACTGGACCAAAGCCCATCCTTTGAATCCAGAGTCTCTGTGCTGAGAACCTCCTAGACCCAGAAGAGAGCTATCGCACTGAAGGAAGTATGAGACGGTGAGGCCTAGCAGCAGAGGCCAGACCCAGTGAGGCCCAGTGGCAGGGCAAAAGCCTCTGCAGTCATGCAGGCCCTCAGCCAGCATGGTGGTAGCCAAAGGTAGACAGCCATGCACAACCAAGGAAAAGGTCTGCTAGCATGACAGAGAAGAACTTAGAAATAGCTGTCCTGGTTGAAACCTGTCCTGATTGATGAACTGCAACCTGTCTCCTGAGTTGTATCCTGTTACCTCCAAGTTGATCCTTACCCAAGTTGTAGCCTGTTACTTCCTAATAAACCACATAACTTGAGTATGGTCACTAAGTTCTATGTGGCCATTGTATCAAATTATAGAAACCCAGCAGAGAAGAAAAGAGTGCCATGGTGGGTAGAGCTGGTATCAGAAATGGTGAAAAAGTATGTCTGATCTCCACCTCATAAAAACCAGCTTTGTGCTAATCCTGATTCTCATTCCCTTCATGGATCTAGGCAGATTCTGACACTAGATTACACATGCCAACACCCTGCCCTCTGAGGGGTGAGTAATCTTTTTTTAAAAATTTGTAATATCACCCAATTTTACTCTGCGACACTGACATGAGTACCTACACTGACATGCTCATCAGCCTCTATTTATTGTTTACTAACATATCAGGCCACATGCTAAGTGCTTCCCTTGCATTATCTCATTTGGAACTTATAACATAACATATCAGGCCACATGCTAAGTGCTTCCCTTGCATTATCTCATTTAGAACTTATAACATCCTTTACGAGTAAATAATAGATGTTTCCCTTTGTACTGGTGAGTAAACTGAACATCAAAGAATTTAGCTAACGTGTTAAGGTTAATAGTCAAAAAAAAAAAGCGAAAACACTTTAAATCTCTTTAAAATCTTTAAATCCTTAAAATTCTTTAAATCTCTATCTGTTTCCAAAGATTATGATCTGTTGCCTCTTCTCTGTGATGCCTCAAGCCACGTGAGCCTGCATGTACCATTTCAGCCCAATTTTCAATCCTGCATTGCCTTTCTCAGCAAATTTCACTGTTTAATTTTAATTTCATTAAATTAATTTTAATTTCATTAAAATTAAAGTTCACTGTCAGGTTTAGGCTGAAAAATAGTAAATGCTTACATGATATGTCAACCCTTCCAACTGGTTCGGGAGTGGTCAAAACCTTAACTGCAAATAGTATCAAATCTTGAGACTTTTAGGTCTTCTGGCAGGCTAGTGAGGGATGTATTTTGGGATAGAGGAGGTATAAGAAGCCTGGCCATACAAAAGATAACTGCCTTCTAATATCTGGATTTTGGCACATCTTGTCCTGCATAAATATTTATGTTTGTTTGAGATGGATAAATAGTCCTTTTATTTAGAACTTGAAACTTAAGGAACTCCAAAGAACATTTACTCTTGTGGTTTTTAGCAATATTCCCTTTTCTTTTTCTTTCCATTCTTTTGCAAAAATACAGATTATAAAAGATCAGAGTCTGATTTAAGGGAGTATGTGTATGTGTGGTGGTACAATGAGGGGGGAAGGGAGAGATTGTGAATACCTGACTCCTTAGCTTTCTGCTACTTCCATATAACCTGAGACTGGGAAAATTCACGTACTCAAAGTCACCTAGTTTTCCAGATGACAATGTAGTCACCTATGAATGTTGGCACCTAGCACTTTGATGCTAAAATATACAAGTTACTTCAATATATACACCATGTTTCTACCTTAGCAGTGGACAATGCAAGTGGCTTTTTCTCTCCTGCCTCAGCTGATTCTGAGAAAAAAATTGCCTCTCCCTATTCTCCAAGCCCACCTTCCTGGATTCTCTCGTGGTACACACTGGTTGCTGCCTCCAGACTGGGTTGCCTAGCAACCAAGCTCTGCAGGCTCCCTAATAGACAAAGGCTTTTCCTTCCAGTCCAACTGCTGTACTAATGCTCATTGTTGACAAGGGAACAACTCCCTACTGAGCATACTTTATAATCTGGGAGCAGGGTTGGGGACTTGGTACCAGGATCTTTGGACATCTCTCTTGAAACAGGGAGGAGGATAGAAATTTGAGGACCAACTCTTTTCATTGCAGTGTTATTGTAGAGATTATTTCCTGTATTGACAGATGACTATGCATGTTTTCCACTTGATCACTCACCAGAAATTATACTAGAGGCATTTTGTTACAGTGGAATCTGAATTCAGAGAATAATTCATATCACCGTCTTCTTGTCCCATAAAACCCACACACACACAAAAAAAAACTTCTAATATCACAAGGCATAAAACAACACAGTTTGAAATAATTTCATACCTGCAAACTAAGTGGCTCAGATTTAAGCTCCCTTGAATCCAAAGAAAATTTTCACACCTGTCTCATTGGATCCTAACATTAAGCCATCAACATAGGCAAGACTTGGAATGACATTCCCACTGAACAGAAAAGGAGAGGATTTACCCAAAGGTAGACAGGGAAGAGAGGCAAAGCTTATTCTTCAAAATCTGAAGTCGCTTGCCCAGTGCTGGGACAGACATATCTTCATATAGAAAATGACAATATTTGTGGCTTATCTGCAGAGAAGGGAGGACAGACAATAATTTTCTAAATCAGTGAATGAGGCTTGGAGAAATATAACAACTTATTCTGGGTCACTCTGTAAAGCTGTGGCCTTCTTATCTTCCTGAATCAAGGCAATTAGTCATTAAACACAGCATCACTGATATTTCTGTGACTTTATTATATGACAGCATATAATACGATGCATTTAGAGAGATATGCAAGCAATTTTAGTGGAGATGGTTGGTAAAAAGCAATTAACACACCCCGCTATTTAATATGGCAGAATTTTATAATATTTTTGTTTTCCTAGGGAAAAAAAACAAATAAACAAATGTTGATAAGCACTATGATTATTTTCCTCACCTTTATATCTCATATGTGTCTCATAGGCCTAGCATGCAGAAGTCACACTACGCATGTTTATAAAATAAATGAAAGAATAAAGAAACAAAACAAAGAACAAGTAAGATCAGTGTGTTACCCAATATAACCAAAATATCTTGTGTTCTAATTCCTGTCTTCCAATTGAAGGAGCCCTGGTGGTGCAGTGCTTAAAGTGCTTGACTGTTAACTGAAAGGTAAATGGTTTGAACACACCAGCTGCTCCATGGGAGAAAGATGTGGTAGTCTGCTTCCATAAAGGTTACAGCCTTGGAAACCTTATGGGGCAGTTCTACTCTGTCCTATAGGGTCACTGTGAGTTGGAATCAACTTGACAGTAAATGGGACCTTCCAGTTAGACTAACATAACACTACCTCACATTCAGAATCAGAAGATTCTTCTGATATTTTAGTATTTTTCATAATCTTGGAATTCTTTCCAGAGGAAGAATATAAAATCTTCCTTGTGAAACAAGATTAGCCACCCAACCAGAAGGCCAGAGCCTGTTGTAATTGAGTTTGGGGACAGGATAAAGTTTCAACCAACCGGAAATATCCCTCTAGCCCTGGAGATTCTAATTCCTCTGCTTCCATTCAATAGTATCCTACCCTTGAACACAATGGTAATCAGAGATGTTTTAGCTACCTAGTCCTTTAATCTCTTATATTTAGTGCAAGTTAACCATAACATACAGTCTAATGGCCAAAAGCATAAAATTTAGAGTCAGATAGACTGAGGTTAAAGGTTGCAATTCATCATGGCTGTGTAACTCTTACTCCTCCTTAGGTCAGTCTCCTTATCTGCAAATAAGAATCATAGCACAGAGTATGGTTGTGGGCATTTAATGAGATAATGCTTGGAAAGATTTCAGCTCAGATCCAGCACATAAGAGCTCAATAAATATTAGTCATTAATGGTGACAATAATAATGAACACTACTAATATTATTGAGTAAATATTTGGCTTTATATCTGGTTAGTTTTTCTAAGGACCAAGGCCCCAAGATATCCCGAACTTCAATCAACACATGGAAAGAATTTCTACTATATTTCCAAGAAAAACATGTGGAAACAGTAGGCAGCAAAATTTAACACATTTCTGGGCTCAGGGAGGAAATTCCAGAGAAGGAGCAGTGGGCATCCTGTGGGTGATGGAGTTTGCTGTTGGTGCTCCACTGCCTCCTTTCCCTCCCCACTGCCTGGGAGGAGGAGCTACTCAGTACACACTGTTCCTGCCCCTCCCCATGCTGGATGAGAACGTACCATGTTTTTCCATCACATGCTAGATTTTTCTGACACCATCTGTTCTTCCAAGCCCACGGCACAGTTTGCCTTGCTGTCACAACTCTATTTGAAAATGTCGAGAAGAAATATGACAAATGATTCTGAGGAATGTTGTTTACCTACCAACTACCACCACCGAGTGGTAGGGGCTTTGGGCTGGATAATGGTACTGGCCCTTTCAAGACTGGGATTCTATGATTAGGTTTACCTAATATGTCCCAGAGTGCGAATGACAGAGACTGAGTCCAAAGACTTTCAATCCAATAAAGACCTGTTACTAGCTGACCCTACCTTAGTTTTCATTCACTGAGTTCTTAAAATTCACCAGGCACTACATTAATTACCTTCCACACATTATAATGCTCAATCCTCACGCAATCCCCCAACAAAGAAGATTCATCATCCGCTTGTATATGTTTAAAACTAGTGACTTGGGAAGGTGGGGTAAGCTTTCCGTAGTCACACAGCCAGTAAATGGCAGAGCTTGGATGTGAATCCAAGCTGTCTCCAGACTCTCTGTCTTTTACCACTGCACTACACTGTTTGCCACAAAAGCAATAAACCAGGAACCAAGGGCTTTTATTCTCCTTCTTCCATCACTAAGGAGACTTTCCTTCCTGGACTTATAGTTGTATTTTGCTATTGTTGCAACCCTAACCAGAAGTTTATTAAGGGCAGAGACTAAGAAATAATGACGTACACACACACCCCATCTTTGATCATTCACAGTAGATACCACTGAAGGATCATTTGTCCAATAGGTACTATCACCAGGGTGACAAAAGTGCTTATCATCTAAATTGGAGCATGCTTAAGAGGCAGAAAAAAAAAAAAAACAGTTGCCATTGAGTCATTTCTGACTCATGGCAACCCCATGTGCGTCAGAGTAGAACTGTGCTCCATAGGGTTTTCAATGGCTGATTTTTTGGAAGTAGATCACCAGACTTTTTTCTGAGACGCCTCTGGGTTAGTAGCTGAGTGCTTAACCATTCACACCACCCAGGGACTAAAGGGGTCCTTATTAATAATTCTGGTAAGGACAGCCACTCTAAACCAAAGTCATACTGGGCAAATTGCACTTCATGGTTGCTGCAATTACAACTCTGGTTCTACTATATCCATTCACTATCATGAGGTTCCTCTGAGATAAAGGTTAGGGACAGGCTTTAAAACAGGTAAAATGGAACATCCCCCCAAAAGGAGTTATTATTCTCAGCACAAGCTCAGAAAGAAAGACCATCAAGCAGACAACCTGGATGTCACCCTAATTTTGTTTTCCCTTTTATAAATTTGTTTGTGATTTTTTTCCCACTCCTCAGCAGATGCTACCTGATTTGTGCTCTGGCTAATGTCACTCACATCAAGAGCTTTGCCAAATGCAGTGAAGTGCGACTGACACCAGGAGAGATGATGAGCAAAGAGAGTGGCAGCTGGCTGCATTTCCTTCTTGTAGAATTTTAATGAATCAAGGAGCATCCTGATCAAGTACATCTGTACACGCTGGAAGCAAAGCAGGATGCACTCTCCCCAGACTCTAAGATCTGAGAACCCTAAGGTGAGCTTCACCCTCTTGACAGGGCTGGAAGGGTCCTGAATAGAGAATGAGGACTGAGAATTATAAGATGCAGCTGCAAAGATATAGAAAGAACTGCAGACACGTGGTTAAGGAAAGCTGAGCTCTTTCGCTCTGCAGTACTCACTGACTGAGTTTGTGACTTAGGCAACCTGCTTGCATTAATTGAGGCTGTTTATTATTAATAAGGAGCCCTGGTGGTGCAGTGGTTAAAGCAATCGACTGTTAACCGAACGGTTGGAGGTTCGAAACCACCAGCCACTCCACAGGAGAAAGATGTGACAGTCTGCCTCTGTAGAGATTTACAGCCTTGGAAACTCTATGGGGTCACTAGGAGTCGGAATCAACTAGATGGTAGGGGTTTTGGGGTTATTATGAATAAACACATACTCAAGTTGCTTTAAGCAAAAACAACAAAAGTAGTCTAATTCAAGGGTCCACAGGATCTCATGGAAGCCAAGGGTAGGAATAAAAAGGGCCTCAGAAGAACTGGGCAGGGGAGCTAGAAAGCTTCTACAAACCTAGGCAGGGGGCCTCACCCCCCTTCCATTATTGCTTCTTTCTTGAAATTGGCTTCTTTCTCTTCTCTCCCTGCCAAGCAACTTTTTGTGCTTCTCAGTCTGTCTAGTGAAAGAGAAGAGAGCCCAAGTTTTCATGCCTCAAGGAAAGGCTGATTCTCATTCTCATTTTCATGTCAAAATTCCCAGCAGAATACCTGATTAGCCTGGCTAGAGTCAGGTGTCTGTCCCTGGACCAAATAGCTGTGAAGAGAATATATACGAACCTCATATACCACGCTGGTAGACCACCGCTGTAAACCAAAACCAAAAAAACCAAACCCATTGTCGTCGAGCTGATTACGACTCATAGCAACCCTATAGGACAGAGTGGAACGGCCCCACCAAGGAGCACCTGGGGGATTCAAACTGCTGACCTTTTGGTTAGCAGCTGTAGCACTTAACCACTATGCCACCAGGGTTTCTGCTATGAACCAAGAGAAGGTGAATCAGTTCCCATCGCAGGGAGACTAGCAATCAGCTGAGATGGCACTTTCAGGGTGTCCACTTGATTGTATAACTTTATTCCTTCGGCAGGAAAATCTGGCCTCCCTTCCCTCATGTGGTCATGAGTCTTAAAGGAGACCACGTACATGAAAATATCTGTGGAATGCAAAGGGCTTTATATATGTCATACACTAGCTCTAAATTTAAGTTGCCCTGTGAGTCAGTAGATGTAAAGCATCACATTTAAGCCCATATTCCCTAGATAAGGTGTAGTCCTCCTTCCATTGATACCTGGAAGTTCAATACCATTGCCAGAAAAAAGAAAAAACTTTCCCCATGCAAATGCTGTGGGCTTAGAGTTCATTAACATGCCAGAACCCGCTCCCTCTCCAGGATTATAATTAATTCCCTTATTTGCATTATGTAAATGGTACCTTGTAAAATGCAATTATTCATAATTGTTATCATTAATAAACTCAGTTGTTATTTCTCTAACTCAGCTCCTAGATACTTAATTACTAGAACTGTAAACAGAACATAAGGGGTGCAGAAAGCATGAATACTCAGTGATACTGACATATTTTTTTCATGACTTGCCATGATTATTAATATTACTATTAATTTTGCTAGAGCATGTTGTCAATATGGGTACTAAGTATAAGCAAGGGAGACTTCTTTGCCATAACTTTTTTCTCTAGGGAAAGCCACTCCAAAAAGAAAAGAAATATATTTTACTCAATCTCTGAGATAACTGTCAATCAGTCAGCAAGTCTGTGTTGAGGCCTGTGATGGGTAAGGATTCAACAGTGTTGGCTGTTAGGAAAGGGCTAAAATATGGAAGAATATTTCTAAGCATTTTATTAATACCCATTGCTTTTGAGCTGATTCTGACTCAAAGTGACCCTGTAGGACAGAGTAGAACTGCCCCATAGGATTTCCAAGCCTGTAATCTTTACAGAAGCAGACTGCCACATCTTTCTCCCACGGAGCAGCTGGTAGGTTCAAACCACCAGCCTTTTGGACAGCAGCCAGCGCTTAACCACTGAGCAAGCAGAAGTCCTTATTTCATTGATAAACCCTTCCATGTGCATGTCTGACCTGCACACTCCCTCTTCCCCAACACTCTTACAGAAATGACTTGGTAAGAAGAGCTAACTAGGGTCTAGATCCGACCCTATAACTTAACGTCACTCAAGTTACTCAGCATTAAGGATGACGTGGGAGCTCCTAGGTGGCACAAAGAGTTAACAACTCGACTACTAGTTGAAAGATCGGTGGTTTGAACCCACCTAGAGGTGCCTTGGAAGACAGTCCTGGCGATCTGCTTCTGAAAAGTCGCAGCTTTGAAAACCCTATGGAGCACAGTTCTATTCAGCACATATAGGGCTGCCATGAGTCAGAATTGATTCCATCTCAGTGAACAACAAAGATCATATAATAATAATATCTTCCCTTCCTAGCTGGAGCTGGCAAAGAGTGAATACTTTGCCAAAGAACAGCAGAGTTTAAAGTCAAGGTTTTAGGCAGTTTCAGCCAAGAAAGCTCGAAGTGATACATTTCCTGGGTGAATATGAACTATCTTGCATAGAACCACTGAGTCATCATGTGAAGCCCTTAGCAGTTAAATATAACGAGGCTCTCAGCTCTAAGAGGAAGATGGCAAGTTATACATTATTGGGTTGTGGTACAATTTGAGAGAATGATCCTTGTGGAGACGAGCAAGGAAAAGTAATTGAGAGGGACGAGGAAGTGGGGAGCAGAGGGAGAAGGGAAACACAGGATAACCTTGAACAGGCTGAGTTTAAGAAAATTTCACCTCTAGGAATGCCTGTTCCTGACACAGACAAGTGCAGATGTGTGCAGACACAGGCACAGACACACGTAGTTACATTGTCCTCACCCACATACATTCCATATATACACAATCTCCTTTTCTTCAATATATACAACTCATGTGTCTACACACACATAAATGTACACCCACGAATAGCACACACATACTTTGCCCTCTTATTATTTTCTGTCATCCACAAGCGTAGCAACAGCATCACAGCAAAGCTGTTCAAAACAAGTACGGAAATGGAGCAAGCAGTTTCCTTAAAGATAGACACAGGGACAGAGGCTGTCCAACCAAAAAAGAATGAATCAGAAAGACAGAAAGACCTAGCCAAATGGCAACAGAAAGGTCAGCATGACCAGTTCCTGTTTCCCAAAGCAACTAGTAATTTTTCTGAACTTCTGTAAATAGAATTGAAGATGGAAGAAATTCAGGTTAATGGCTGGGAACTATCATTACCCAGATTGATGCCCATTTCGAGAAGGATATTCTAGTGACGTGTTTACCAAATGGGCCTTTTCAAATGCTTAACTGAAATAGAAAGTTATAAAAACATAAATCAGAATCTTCCAGATCCCCCAACGGGCATAGGAATCTATTGGAACACAAATGTAGCGACACACATTTGAACATCTATAGTTAGCAAATATATCGCTCCTAAGATTCATATGCAGCTTTGAGTTATTAGTTTTTAAATACCTATCTGGAAGTGGTACTGCATCCAGGAAAGGACAATTGAGCTCACTTGAGAACTACCATTTATGAAGAACTAACTATATGCAGACATTTTTCCAACATCTTGACAGTACCTCATTTAATCTTGGCAATAACTCTATGGAATAATTACTATTGTTATCCTATTTTATAGATGAGGAAACTGAGACACAGAGAAGTTAAATATTATGTTGAGTAAGTGGCAGAGCTAGAATTTCAACCCAGGTCCTCTAGCTCTACAGCATTATGTTAAAATGAGGAGGTTTCATTCCTCTGCCAGCAGTCATAGATAAGTAGTACTTAGATTCAACAAGAAGGAGTTCTGTAGTCAGAGAATGAAGTCTACCACAGGTAGAAAGATGAGTGGAAACATGTATAGTGAGTGTAATCCTGACCTGCATTCCAGGGGCTGAGCAACCACTAACCATATGTGTGATCTTGCCCATACATGACAGGTGAGAAGATTCAGAGACAGTTTCGCTAACTTGGCAACATGGTTACAGGCTTGGGAACACGTGACGAACTCTTAGCACAAGCTAGTTGGAAGAAGTGGTTAATAACCTAAAATCTTAGATTGCTGCCCTCTATATTAGAACATGATTTCACAATTGCAATCCTTGTTTTTTTTAACTCTATCCATTCCCATGTCTATTAGTAAGGATAACAGAATTTAATCAACAATAAAACTCCCTCATGTCCTTATAATGCAGTGGGGTTTTAAATACATAGGCAAAAGTTGTCTGACAGTTAATTAACGTGATTTTCCATACCTAGAATGATTCAGTGGAGAAAAGGAAAGAGAAGGGCAAATGAAATCCCAACACTTAAACAAAGCTCAACAGGTTTGGTAGCTTTATCAGACTAATAATGTAATAATATGTTCATTATTGATGCTTAATGTTGAATATTAATGTGGGAAAGGAGAGTGCTCTCTGTCAATTTAATCTTTACAACAACTTCTGTTAAAGAACTTCTCTGTGACCACCTGTCACCTAGCCATTCAGAGCAGATCCAGAACTATTATCTCAACTTGCTAACTGCAGACTTAATGTTTCTATAGCTTCAAGTCTGCCGTTCGGGAGATGGGATGAACAGAGAACCTCTCAATTCCTCTCATGATCGTGGATCTATGTCTGGCTGGTACTGTCAGGGAAGAGGGCTGTGGACTGTGACCATGGGAAAGCTTGGCACTCAGCCTGGCTTCATTTGAATCACATTCTCAAGTGACAGAATTAACCAGCCACAGAGATTGAATTCACTGAACAGGAAAAAAGAGGCTGCCAAAAAAAAGAAAAGCTAATGCAATCTAAGGCTATGTTAAATAGAACAACAGGCATTTATTTATTCCCTGTCCTGGTTCATGAAGGATTTAAGGGGACAATAAACAACAGTGTCCAGAATCAAGTAAATGAAAATCTCACTCTACTTTTGGCTGTCAGACCACACATCGAAGTGAGTCCTAAATTCCATAAAAATACTTCATGAGTTCTGAGAAACTAGCATTCACCAAGTTAGGGTAACCCAAGGTAGAGGTGGGGTGCAAAGTCATTACATGAGTGAATGGCTCAAGGACTTGAGGATATTTACTCCAACAAAAAGACCTTGAAAACAGTTATCATGTTTCACCTAATACTTAAAAGGTCTGTCATATTGAGAGGGGTTAGGCTTTTTTTTGTTTTTTTTTTTGAGAACAGAATACAATTGACAGATGAAAGTCCAAAGGCTATTCAAAAATGAAAAATGGTGTCTACAAAGTAGTGGCTTCCACTAGTATCAGAGGTATTTAAGAAGCAGCACATTTAGAAATCTCTCAACAATATGCCTAATGTCAGGTGGCCAGAAGGGACCTTAAAAAAAATCATTTATTTAACCATCTTAAAATTGTGTACATTGTAAGTTGTATTTCATCTCTACCAGGCATTGATGTGAAAGGTTTTGTATGTTTTCTTTGCTGAGCACAAGCAGTCACTTGGAATAGAATGATTTGGAAAAGGATAGTGAGACTAGTTGCACAACTTGAAGAATATACTCAATGTTACCAAATTGTACATGTAGAAATGGCTGAGACGCTGTATATTTTACCACATATACTTTTGCCATAAAAAAAGAAGTAACAGGCTAGGAAGAGTAATTAGGGCTTTTCTACAAAAAGCCACAAGATTTCTGGTCAACATTAAGGAGGTGGAGACAGGGAGCATGTCTTAAAACTGTGAGAGACCAAGATTTCTTGGAGTAAGATATCATCTACTTCAATCAGCATAGGATTTACTCATTTTATTTTTCCTCACATAGGAACAAAACATGCCCTATCCATACATATTTACGAGCTCCTGAGCTACAGATTATGCTGTCAGTCATTCAGAACCCTTGACAATAGCAAATCATTTATCACTGGTTGGGAGCATTCACCAGGTTCCTTCGAACTGTACAGGGCTTCAGGAGCAATCCCAGTATCCCATTCTTATCTTTCTTTATGAATTCTTCTAAGTCATTATCCTTGCAAGAATCAGCCCACCTGTGCAAGCTATTCGCAATGCAGTTAGTGACCTACCTACTCCCCGACCCTAGCTGAATATCTTATTATGTAGAATGAAAAGAAAGAAGCTATTCTTTGTTCTGCAATTTCCAGATTTAAAAAAAAAAAAAAAAAACCCTCACTGCATTTTCAGAAGTTTTTGTTTTATTATTATTATTATTTTTAATCAAATTCCCTTGCTTTGCTGATACAGCAGTAGACACAATAGCTGTGTGGGACAATTTTCTAGCCAAGCTGGTATAACTGAGCAAGGCAGGATGGGAGATTATATTCCAAATTCAGTTTCAAAATTTTGTCAGTATTTTCAAATGAGTAAGATCATGGCTTCTATTCACAGAAGGGCACAATAAAAATCACAATGGCTAAAAACAAACAACAGTCTTTCCTTGCAGTAGGTGCTGCTGAATTGAATTTATTTAGAATAACCAAACCCATTTATTTAGAATAAAAGACCATAAATAAGGAATCAGGAACTCTTAATATTTTAAAGGCCCAAGCAGGTGAGGTGAATATGTGAAAGGGCTGGATATGAAGCAATAGAAAGTTTAGGGTTGCCAACCAGTTAGAAACTCTGTGGTCTGCCCTAAAAGAAAAAAAAAAACCTGTAGCTGTCAAGTTGATTCCGACTCATAGCGACCTGATAGGACAGAAAAGAACTGCTCCCATAGGGTTTCCAAGGAGCAGCTGTTGGATTCGAACTGCTGTCCTTTGAGTTAGCAGCTATAGCTCTTAACCACTATGCAACCAGGACTCCAGGTTATGCTCTGCCTAGGCATATTGAAATTCATCATCAATAATGACAGTAGTAAATGTGGAATACTATGCATCAATAAAGAACAATGTTGAATCCATGAAACATTTCATAACATGGAGAAACCTGGAAGACACTATGCTGAGTGATATCAGTCAATTGCAAAAAGACAAATATTGTATAAGACCACTATTATAAGAACTGGAGAAACAGTTTAAGCGAAGAAGAAAATACTCTTTGATGGTTATGAGGGGGGAGGGTGGGAAGGCAGGAGAAGGGTATTCACTAATTAGATAGTAGATAAGTTTCATTTTAGGTGGAGGGAAAGATGATACACAATATAGGAGAGGTCAACACAAATGGACTAAGCCAAAAACAAAGTTTCCTTAAAAAACTGAACACTTCAAAGGCCAGCACAGCAGAGGCAGGGGTTTGAGGACCATGGTTTCAGGAGACATCTAAGTCAACTGGCATAATAAAGTCTATTAAGAAAACATTCTGCATTCCACTTTGGAGAGTGGCGCCTGCCATCTTAAACGCTAGCAAGTGGCCATCTAAGATGCATCAATTGGTCTCAACCCACCAGGAACAAGGAAGAATGAAGGACACCTAAGGCACAAAATAATTATGAGCCTAAGAGACAGAAAGGACCACATAAACCAGAGTCTACATCAGCCTGAGACCAGAAGAGCTACAAGGTACCCGGCCACAACCGATGGCTGCCCTGACAGGGAACTGAACAGAGAACCCCTGAGGGAGCAGGAGAGCAGTGGGATGCAGACCCCAAATTCTCATAAAAAACCAGACTTAATGGTCAGACTGGGACTGGAGGAACCTCAGAGGCCATGGACCCCAGACCTTCTGTTACCCCAGGCCAGGAACCATTCCCAAAGCTGATTCTTCAGACACGGTTTGGACTGGAACAGGGGATGGAAAATGAGACTGGTGAAGAACAAGCGTCTTGGATCAAGTTGACACATGGGACTACGTTGGCATCTCCTGTCTGGAGGGGAGATGAGAGGGCAGATGTGGCCGCTACCCAAATGTACAAGAGGAGAGCAAGTAGAGGGAAGTGCTGTGCTATCTCATCAGAGGGAGAGCAATTAGGAGTGTATAGCAAGGTGTATGGAAATTTTTGTATAAGAGACTGACCTGATTTGTAAACTTTCACTTAAAGCCCAATAAAAATTAATTTAAAAAAAGCTAATTGACTGAATGAAAAAAAAAGAAATTGTGAGAAGACCTCCAGTTTTTTTCAGTATTATTACAGCAGTTCTGTTGATATTACCTCAGCTCAATCCCCATTCCAGGACACTGACTAATCCTTTGATCTAAGTACATTTCTAATTTTCTCTATTTAGTATGTCCTGTTCTTATCATCAAGAGTCACTCAGATGCAGACTCTGGGCAGCACTGAAAAGAGGGCTGAATGGGAATGGGCAACACCATACAGATTCCTGATATAGTTTCATTTCTTCCTTTTTTTACAGAATTTAAAAAATACTGGTAGTCTAATGCTTAGGAAAAATAATATACCTTGTATCATATCCTGAATTAAAAAATATAATCAGAAATTTTATTTTTTGGGTTGTCAATAAAGTAATTTTTGTTGTTATTTAAAAAAAAAAATTAATGTAAACAGATCTCAAACCTCACGTGTCTGTATCCAAAAACCCATGTGTATACTTGCATAAAAATAACAATAGCAATGATTACCTCTATAACCTGTAGCATTTACATAGTGTCAGGTACTCTTTTCAAGAACTTTACATGTATTAACTCATTCTCATAGCAACCCTATGAAGCAAGTAATATTATCATCCTTATTTAGAGAAAATTGGTTCTTTTACTATTAATTTGTTCTTTATTCTACATCGAGTTGTCTGATATATTTTGCAAATATTTTTTCTAGGTCGTAGCTAACCTTTTTATTTTCTTTTGATGAACAGAAGTTTTTATTTTTGCTGAAACCCATTTACCACCTTTTGTAGTGTTTTTTGTTTCATCGCTAAGAAACCTTCATGAATATATTCGTCTATGTTTTCTTCAAAAAGGTTTATAGCTTTTATGATTAGGTCTGCAATTCATCTAAATTGAAAATTTTGCACGGTGTGAGGTTCTGGTTTATACTCTTTTTTTTTTCATGTATTTATCCATGTATATTCCAACACCATTTGTTCAAAGGACATTTATCTTCCTACTGAATTGCTTTGAGCTTTTACTGAAATTGACTGTATGTGTGCTGATCTATTTCTGAACTCTAATTTGTTCTATGCATCAATTTGTATAATCTTGTGCTAATACAACACTGTCTTAATTACTGTAGCTTTACAGTATTTATGGCAACTAATATAAGTCCTTTGGCATTGTTTTTCAAGATGGTTTTGGATGCCCTGTATTTTTTGTATTTTTGTATAAATTTTTAGAATAAGATTATATGTTACCACAAAAAAAGTTGAGATTTTGATTGAGATTGTGTTTCATTAAAATGATATTTATTGCAGCATTATTTACAGTAGCCAAAAGGTGGAAACGATCCAAACGTTCATCGACAGATACGTGAGTAAACCAAATGTGCTATATACATAAGATGGACTATTATTCAGCCATAAAGAGAAGTAAAGTTCTGCTATGACATATATCAACCGTGAAAACATTATGCCAGGTGAAACAAGCCAGGTGCAAAAGGTCAAATATTTCATGACCCCACCTATATGAAATACCTAGAATATGCAAATGCATAAAGACAAATGGTTATTAGTGGTTACTAGGGGCTGAGGGGAAAGGGATAATGGGGAATCATTGCTTAAGAGGTACTGAGTTTCTGCTTGAGGTGATGAAAAACTTTTGGAATACTGGTGATGGTTGTAAAACATGGTGACTGTAATGAATGTCACTGAACTGTATACTTAAAAATGGTTAAAATGGCAATTTTTTGCTATATGTATATTTTCCTATATATACATATATACATATACACATATACACATATACACATATACACATATACACATATACACATATACACATATACACATATACACATATACACATATACACATATACACATATACACATATACACATATATACATATATACATATATACACACACAGCTGTATTTGAATGAGAAAAAATTGAAGTTGTCAAGGATTTCATTTTACTTGGATCCACAATCAACAGCCATGGAAGCAGCAGTCAAGAAATCAAAAGACGCATTGCATTGGGCAAATCTGCTGCAAAGGACCTTTGGAAGTGTTGAAGAGCAAAGATGTCACCCTGACGACTAAGGTGTACCTGACCCAAGCCATGGTATTTTCAATCACATCATATGCATGTGAAAGCTGGACAATGAATAAGGAAGACCGAAGAAGAGTTGACGCCTTTGAATTGTGGTGTTGGTGAAGAATATTGAATATACCATGGACTGCCATAAGAACGAACAAATCTGTCTTGGAAGAAGTGCGGCCAGAATGCTCCTTAGAGGCAAGGATGGCGAGACTGCGTCTTACATACTTTGGACATGGTGTCAGGAGGGATCAGTCCCTGGAGAAGGACGTCATGCTTAGCAGAGTACAGGGTCAGCGGAAAAGAGGAAGACCCTCAACGAGGTGGATTGACACAGTGGCTGCAACAATGAGCTAAAGCATAACAACGATTTTAAGGATGGCGCAGGACCAGGCAGTGTTTCTTTCTGTTGTGCACAGGGTCGCTATGAGTCGGAACTGACTTGACGGCACCTAACAACAACATCATATATACACACACACTTTGATTAGTTGCTGTCAAGCCGATTTCAACTCATTATCGCCCCATGTGTGTCAGAGCATAACTGTTCTTCATAGGGTTTTCAAGGCTATGAGTTTTCAGAAGCAGATCACCAGGCCTGTCTTCTGAAGCACCTGTGGGTGGGTTAGAACCACCAACCCTTTGGCTAATAGTCTGATGCTTAACTGTTTGCACCACCCAGGGATGGAAATATATGTATATATCCAAACCACAGTAACATTTTTAAAAATTAAAAAAATATATAAATCATAACAATGAAAGTAAAAAGCCCACATAATGGGAGAAAATGTTTTCAAAGTACATAAGTGAAAATGGAGTTGTACCTAGAATATTTAAAAAACTCTTAAAACTCAATAATGAAAAGACAAGTCAATCACTAAATGGTCAAATAATCTGAATAGACATTTCTCCATCTATTTAGGTGATTTTATACCTCTTAGGAATATTTTGGAGTTTAGAGAAGCCTCACACATTTTTGTGTTAAACTTATCCCTAGATGTTTTATTGTTTTGGGGCTTTTTTTTTTTTAATGCTATTGTAAATAGCATATTTAAATTTTATCTTTCAAATGTTTCTAGCTAATATAAAGAAATATAGCTGATTATTTTATATTGACCTTGCATCAGTAACTACCACTGAGTACCTTTAATGTGCCAGAAACTACACTAAACATTCTCTACTTAAAAAAAAAAAAATCATTCTACATACATTTTCATAGCAATATACTTGGGAAATAAGGAAAGTATAGATATATTAGCTATATTGCCAAAACCATAAAGCTAATAAATCTTCAATTTCTATGTTTGAACCAATGAGCTTTGCTATGTCATAATATAGGGGCCCTTAAAGTACTTTGGTAGGGTATGATCCTACCACACATGGGTTTCCATGGTAGGCTTTCAGTAGGAAAATAAAATTCTGAAAGATATGTGGTAGGGAGCTAATACAGATAAATGTGGTTAGAATGGAATGGGTGTGGTGATGAGAGACAAAGAGACTACTTAACGCTGTCAAATACCCCAAACACTGCTACCTCCAGTTTGACTCCATTGCTTTCAGTGCTGTAAAAATGAGCTTCGTGATCTTTTTCACAGCACGGCATCTGAAACCTAATGGTGCTCAGTAAATATATTTTGAAAAGATCAAAGAAAGAATGAATTCACCAGAAAAAACACCTAGTGTGTTCAGGTAGTGGAGTCTCTCGGTTGCACAATCGGTTAACATCTCAGCTGCTAACTGAAAGGTTGAACGTTCAAGCCCACCCAGAGGCATCTCTGAAGAAAGGCCTGCTGATCTACTTCTGAAAAAATCAGCCACTGAAAAGCTAATGGAGTACAGTTCTACTCTGACACACATAGGCTCACCATGAGTCAGAATTGACTCTGGTGGCTGTTTTTTTTTTTTTTTTTTTTTTTGTCTTTTTAGTGTTCAGGGCTGCAACAAACCCAAGACCACTTCCATTAAGTCAATTCCAACTGACAGTGACCCTACAGGACAGGATAGAACTGCCCCATAGGGCTTAAACCTGCTGAAATAAGCCTGTTGCCGTCGAGTCGATTCCGACTCATAGCGACCCTATAGGTCAGAGTAGAACTGCCCCATAGAGTTTCCAACGAGTTCGAAGCCTGGTGGATTCGAACTGCTGACCTTTTGGTTAGCCATAGCACTTAACCACTATGCCACCAGCATTTCCTCCCATAGGGCTTACAAGGCTATAAATCTTTATGGAGGCACACTGCCACACCTTTTTCCTGCGGAGCCGCTAGTGGGTTTGAACAACCAAACTTTTGGTTAGCAGCTGAGTGCTTTAACCACTGTATCACCAGGGCTCCTCCAGGCTACAAAAATGAAGGGAGAAACTTATAAAAAGATGAATAACGTTAACTCTTGCTCCCTTATTCAACCATATGTTAAGTAACCTGGAAAACCATTCACTATTCTAGGCTTCATTTAACAGTACATCTTTTGGGGGCCTTTCTGGAACACTGTTGTCATCCATTATGAGTAGCATCTTCAGCACTGCCTTGCAGTATGGCCTTTGGTAGGTCACTTTACATTGCCTAGCTTGGTCTGATAGAATTCTTGAGACCAGTCTGAGAAGCCAACTGATTGGAAGAGCCAGGGAAGCACAAAAGGGTATGGCTGGAAACTAAAACAAGGCTACAAGACCACCAAATACAATAAGCAACCTTGTCTCCCTTGGCATTTCTGCCTCCCTCATTTTCAACTAATAAGAAACAAAATCTTTCACTATATCAGTAGGGAACATCGCAATCTAGATCACAAATATGGGCCATGTTTTTTTTTTTTTTTCCTCAGAGAGAATCAAACGTCAATATCATGGATACTGCTTTGTTTTTGTTTCTTATTCTTCTCTCTCAAATCCTTGTAGCCTGAAAAAGTTAGACTAGAAAGGGACTATAAAGATTCTTTAACCCAGTGCTTTTCAAATTTTAAGGTGAATCCCTGAGGATTTTATTAAAACGAAGAATCTGATTCAGTTGGTTTGGCATGAGACCAGATATTCTAACAAGCTCTCAAGTGATGTGGATACTGCTGATTCATGGAGCACACCTTGAGTAGCAAAGTCCGAGTCTAACTATTTTATGTTACAAACGAAGAAAGCAAGAGCTGTAGAGGGAAAGGCAACTTGCTCAAGGTCATGAAGCTTCCCAGTAGTACGACCAGGACAAGACTCTAAAAGTCTAACCCAGGGCCCTTTCCACTACACAGTATATATCAGAAACCCAGAACACATTCCCCCTTCATCCTCTAGTCGTGAAATGTCGGGGTGTCCTGAGACTATTATATGTATTAAGCAAAAATTTCTATATGAGTTTGTTCTCTGTCCTATCAAATTTTACAGGACATGAATCATGAAAGAAAAAAGAAAACCTACTCCTGGTTATCCAAGGTCAATTTTTTGCCTCTTAAATGGCCTCTCTACCATCCGAAGATATGAACAGCCTCTGCTCTACCACCTATCATCATCAGCATGGTTAGAAATACAGATATATTTTAGCTTAAGTAAACCACAGTTATAGCAGATGTGTTGTGGAAAGACTCAAAACCTTTCAAAGGAAAACTTCATAATATTTGTGCACTCTTTTGTTTCTAAGCCTACATTATGGGTAAATGAAAGCATTTGATGGCATCTTCATGTGTATAAGATCATATAGTAAACATATAACCCACTGCTGTCAAGTTGATTCCAACTCATAGCCACCCTATAGGACAGCATGGAACCGCCCCATAGAGTTTCTAAGGAGCAGCTAGTAGATTCGAACTGCTGACCTTTTGATTAGCAGCTATAGCACTTAATTAATCACTACACCACCAGGGTTTCCTAGTAAATATACAGGACAATACAATAGTATCTATATGAATATGTTGGTATATGCATAAAAATTTTGGAAGATTATACAAAACATCTACTAGTGATTAAATTTGATCACTATATAATAATTAATCAGGAGCACATAATTATGATTATGAAAAAGAAGAGGGGTATTTTAATTTTCACACTGTACCTTTTAGTCTTATTTTAATTTTACCATATGCATGTATTAGTTTAATGGTTAAAAACCAGGAATGTTTAAATAAAATCGATAAACAGTAACATGACGGATTGTAATTTCAAAAAATGGCCAGTCATACTCTCAGTCTTGTACATTGTTCTATCGCTTTTCTACTTCCCATCAAGAGTTGAAATCTATTTCCTCTTCTCTTGAACTTGGGCAGGCTCGTAACTTTTCCAACCAATAGAGTAGAAGTAATGCTATATGACTTCCAGGGTTAAGTCTTACAAAAGAATACAGCTTCCAACTAGCTACCTCATTTGGAGATGTTTGTTCAGAGAAATCAACTACCATGTTATGAGGCTAGCCCACATTAGCCCACATAGAAGGAGAGCATGAAAGAGACCCATGCAGAGAACAAAAGAGGCCATAGCCAACAGCCTGCATCAGCCACTAGATACGTGAGTAAACAAGCCTTCCAGTGATTCTAGCTCTCAGACTTTAAGTCTTCTAGCTTAGACCTCAGATATCATGGAGAGAAGACAAGCCTTCTACTTTAGGCCCTGTCTAAATTCCTGACTCAGACAGTCCATGAGCATACACATGGTTGTTCTACATCCTAAACTGAAGACTAATTTGCTATGTAAACAGAACAGATTTAGATACCTGGTAGATGGGTGTTGCCATTTCAAAAATTCCTAAGACCAGGGGGAATGACTTTGGGACTTAAAGGTGGGCAAAGACTGAAAAGTCATTGAGGTGAATATTAGTGAAAACCTGAAGGGTCTCAAAGAGCCTATCAGGGAAAGCCTTATGGTCCTCAAAGAGATTGTAAGTGAGAGATTAAGGAAAAAAAAATGTTATTGGAAGTTGGGAGAAAGAAGACACTTGTTATGCAGTGGTGGGAAGTTTAGAAACACTATCATCTGTGATGACATGGAAAAGAGAAAATGTACTAAATGATCTGGATAACTGAGTCAGGGATTATTTCCAGGCAGAGTGCTAAAGGTGCTGCCTGGTACTAAGGCTGCCGGAGCAGTAATATAAGAGAATAGAGGAAAGCTAAAGAAAGAACTGCTGAATATGAAGAAGCCAGGACTTGCCTGCTCTGAAAATAACACTGTTTCTCATTCCCTGCCTCTCCAGATGGTGAATGATGCTAAAATTAATAAATAGCTTTGGTGCAGAGATCAAATTCAGGGTGCCATCAGGAAAGCAGGATCTAAAGATAAAGTCAAGGGTGTCACTTTAAAATTCCTCATTAAAATTTCAAAAAAAGACTGTCTTAAAAAGATAAAAGTCCATTTTAGGAATGTAATGGTATGCCTTACAGATTCTTTGTGTTTAAAAGTAGGACTTCTAAGAATCTTAAGGTCATTGTCCCTTTGCAGCCTTGCAGGAAGCCTAAGGCAGATAAGGGCTTATCTCAATGAGATATAGATGGTTGTGGTCTTTCTCTAATGGAGTTAACTCTAATAAGATTAATAGGAAATCTGCAACATTTACAACAGAATTGTTTTGGGCAAGGCTCTGCCAACTTTTAAAAGGGACAGAGACAAAGCAAATTGAAAAGAAGTCTTTGGGTTGCCAAACTACTATAATAAGGAAGAAGGTTGAAAACACTGCTCTGTTGCATAACTTAACGGAAGCAGAAGGAGGACTCAGAGAGCAGAGCCAAGAGCCATGAAGAATCATTCCCAGTAATAGTTCTGAGAACCAAAGAATTGGCCACCTGACTGCCTTTTAGATCTGCTGTTGACCAGTGACTGCTCCTGTTTTCTCGTTTTAAATGAGTGGTTTTCCTATGTCAGTTCCTATGCCAACATCCTGTGTTGAGTGTATCTGGAGAAGATAATTTTTTTCTACAGTTCATCAGGTCTTTGGACCAAGAGAAACTATTCCTGAGAAGCTGCACATCCCTTTTTTTTTAATTGAACATTAGATGAAGGTTTTCAGAAGAAACTAGTTTCTCATCAAACAGTTAGTACCCACATTGTTGTATGACATTGGTTAACAACCCCATGACATGTCAACATTCTCCTTTCTCAACCTTGGATTACCTATTACCAGCTTTCGCGTCCCCTCCTGCCTTCCAATCCCTGCCCCAGGGCTGGTGCGCCCCTTTCATCTTGTTTTGTTCCATGGGCTTGTTCAATCTTTGACTGAAGGGTGAACCTCAGGAGTGACTTCATTACTGAGATGAAAGGGTGTCTAGGGGCCATAATATCAGGGTTTCTCCAGTCTCTGTCAGGCCAGCAAGTCTGGTTTGTTTTTTGTTTTTTTTTTTTTTGAGTTAGAATCTTCTTCTACGTTTTAATCCAGCTCTGTTCAGGACCCTCTGTTGTGATCCCTGTCAGAGCAGTCGGTGGTAGTAGCCGGGCACCATCTAGTTGTACTGTACTCAGTCTGGTGGAGGCCGTGGTAGGTATGGTCCATTACTCCTTTGGAATAGTCTTTCCCTTGTGTCTTTAGTTTTCTTCATTCTTCCTTGCTCCCGAAGGGGTGAGACGAGTGGAGTATCCTAGATGGCTGCTCAAAGGCTTTTAAGACCCCAGACACTACTCACCAAAGTAGAAAGTAGAACATTTTCTTTATAAACTATATTACGCCAATTGAGCTAGATGCTCCATAAGACCATGGTCACTACAGCCCTCAGCCCAGCAATTCAGTCTCTCAGGGAGTTTGGGTATATCTAGGGAGCACCACAACCTTGCCTTGTACAGGTTGTGCTGACTTCCCCAGTATTGTGTATTGTGTTCTGTCTTACCCTTCACCAAAGTTACCACTTATCTATTAAGTGTTTTTCCATCCCCACCCCTCCCCTCCCTCATAACCATCAAAGATTGTTTCTTTTTGCAAGTAAAATTTTCATGAGTTTTTACAGTAGTGGTCTCATAATATTTGTCCTTTTGTGATTAACTTATTTCACTCAGCATAATGTTCTCCAGATACATACATGTTATGAGATGCTTCACAGATTCATCGTTGTTCTTTATCATTATGTAATACTTCATTGTGGGTATGTACCACAGTTTGTTTATCCATTCATCTGTTGATGGGTATCTAGGTTGTTTCCATCTTTTTTGCTATTGTGAACAATGCTGCAATGAACATGGGTGCCCGTATGTCTATTTACGTGATGTCTCTTATTTCTCTAGGATATATTCCTAGGAGTGGGATTTCTAGATCATATAGTATTTCTATTTCTAGCTTTCTGAGGTAGCACCATACCGTTTTCCAAAATGCTTGTATCATTTTGCATTCCCATCAGCAGTGCAGAAGAGTTCCAACCTCCCAGCAGCCTCTCCAGCGTATGTTATTTTCTCTTTAATGGTTTGTGCCAGTAATGCCGGGGTGAGATGATATCTCATTGTGGTTTTCATTTGCATTTCTCTGACAGCTAGTGTCTATTGGCCACTTGAATGTCTTCTTTGGTGAAGTGTCCATTTCCTTTGCCCATTTTTTAATTGGATTATTTTTCTTTTTGTTGTAGAGGTGTTGGATTTTATTGTAGATTTTAGAGACTAGAGCTTTGTCTGGTTTGTAATAGCCAAAATTTTTTTCCCAGTCTCTAGGGTCTCTTTTTACTCTTTTGATGAGCAAAAGTATTTAATTTTTTGGAGATCCCAGTTATCTAGCTTATCCTCTGGAGCTTGTGTGTTGTTCATCATCGTTTGTGTCCTGTTAATGCCATGCATTAGGGCCTCTAGCATTGATTCTATTTTTTCTTCTATGAACTTCATGATTTTTGGCTTTATATTTAGGTCTTTGATCCATTTTGAGTTAGTTTTTGCATATGGTGTTAGGTATGGGTCCTGATCCATTTTTTTGCAGATGGACATCCAGTTTTGCCAGCACCATTTGTTAAAAAGATTGCTTTCTCACCATCTGATGTACTTTGGGCCCTTGTGGAAAGTCAGGTGACCATAGGTGGATGGATTTACATCAGGGTTCTCAATTCTGTTCTGTTGGTCAATGTATCATCGTAGTGCCAGTATCAGGCTGTTTTGACTACCGTAGCTGTATAGTAGCTACAGTACCTGAGGTCAGGTAATGGGAGTCCTCCTACTTTACTCTTCTTCAATAGTGCTTTATTTACCTGGGGCTTCTTCCCTTTCCATATAAAGCTAATGATAAGTTTTTCCATCTCTTTAAAGAATGTTGTTTGTATTTGGATCAGTATTGCATTGAATTTGTAAATTGCTTTGGGTAGAATTGTCATTTTCACAATGTTGATTCTACCTATCCATGAGCATGGTATGTTTATACATTTATATAGATTTCTTTTGGCTTCTTGCAGTAGTGTTTTCTAGTTTTCTTTGTATAGGTCCTTTATATCCTTAGTTAGATTTATTCTCAAGTATTTCATTTTTTTAGGGGCTATGTATTCTCTTTGTTGGTATATAGGAATCCAACTGATTTTTTGTATGTTTATCATGTATCCTGCTAATCTGCTGAATCTTTCTGTTAGTTCCAGTAGTTTTCTCGTGGAGTCTTTTGGGTTTTCTTTGTATAGTATCATATCATCCACAAATAGGGAGAGTTTAACTTCTTCATTGCCAATTTGGATGCCCTTTATTTCTGTTTCTTGCCTTATAGCTCTAGCTAGGACTTCCAACACAATGTTAAGTAGGAGTGGTGATAAAGGGCATCCTTGTCTTGTTCCTGTCCTCAAGGGGAATGTTTTCAGCCTCTCTCCATTAAGAATGATTTTGGCCATTGGTTGTGCATAGATGTCCTTCATTATGTTGAGAAATTTCTCTCCTATACCTATATTATTGAGTGTTTTTAACAGGAATGGGTGTAGGACTTTGTCGAATGCCTTTTCTACATCAGTTGAGATGATGTGATTCTTCACTTTCCTTTTATTTATGTGGTGGATTATGTTGATTGATTTTCTAATGCTGAACCATCCTTGCGTACCTGGTATGAATCCTATTTGATCATGGTGTTTTGTTTTTGTTTTTGTTTTTTTTGATATGATACTGAATTCTATTGGCTAGAATTTTGTTGAGAATTTTTGCATCTATATTCATGAGAGATATTGGTCTGTAATTTTCTTTTTTTGTGGTGTCTTTGCCTGGTTTTGGTATCAGGGTTATGCTGGTTTCACAGAATGAATTTGGCAGTAACGCCTCCTTTTCTATGTTCTGAAATAGTTTGTGTAGTACTGGTATAAGCTCTTCCCTGAATGTTTAGTAGAATTCTCCTTTGAAGCCACCTGACCCAGGGCTTTTTTTTGATTGGGAGTTTTTTTTTTATTACTTTTTCAATCTCTTCTGTTGTTATAGGTCTACTCAGATTTTCAATGTCATTTTGTGTTAGTTTGGGTAGATAGTGTGTCTCTAGAAATTTCTCCATTTCCTTTAGGTTTTCAAATTTGTTGGAATATAGTTTTTCATAATACTGTTATGATCTTTTTTATTTCAGTTGGGTCTGTTGTAATGTCCCCCATTTCATTTCTTATTTGGGTTATATGCATTCTCTCCTGTTTTTCTCTTGTCAATTTGGCCAGTGGTTTGTCAATCTCCTTGATAGTTTCAGAGAACCAACTTTCGGTTTTGTTGATTCTTTCAATTGTTTTTCTATTCTCTATTTCATTTATTTCTGCTCTGATCTTCATTATTTCCTTTCCTTTGGTGGCTGTGGGCTTCTTCTCTATTTGTTCAAGTTGTGTAGCTAATGTTTTGATTTTGCCCTTTCTTCTTTTTTGATGTGCGCATCTATTGCTATAAATTGACCCCTGAGGACTGCCTTTGCTGTGTCCCAAAGGTTTTGGCATGATGTGTTTTCATTCTTGTTTGATTCTAGGATTTTTTTTTTTTTAATTCTCCTTTGATTTCTTCTATTATCCAGAGGTTTTTAAACAGGGCGTTATTCAGTTTCCATGTAATTGATTTTTTTCCTTACTCTTCCTGTTGTTAATTTCTACTTTGATGGCGTTGTGGTCAGAGAAGATACTTCATATTATCTCAGTATCTGATGATATATATTATCTTACGTATCATAAGATCTGGTCTATTCTGAAGAACGTTCCGTGGGCATTGGAAAAGAATGTGTACTTTGCAGCTGTTGGGTGTAATGTTCTATACATGTCTATGAGATCAAGTTGGCTGATTGTGCCCTTTAGCTCTTCTGTATTTTTGCTGAGTTTCTTTCTAGATGTTCTGTCCTTTGCCGAGAGTGGTGTGTTGAAGTCTCCTACTATTACTGTAGAACTGTCAATTTCTCTTTTCAGTGCTGGTAGAGTTTGTTTTATGTATTTTGAAGCCCTGTCATTGGATGTGTAAATGTTTATTATGGTTAAGTCTTCGTGATGGATCGTCCCTTTAATCATTACATAGTGCTTTTCTTTGTCTTTTATGGTGGATTTTGTTTTAAAGTCTATTTTATCTGAGATTAGTATTGCCACTCCTGCTCTTTTTTGGTAGCTATTTGCTTGATATTTTTTTTTCCATCCTTTGATTTTTTAATAAATTTACCTCTTTGTTTCTAAGGTGTGTAGCTTGTAGACAGCATATTTTTAATCCTTTCTGTCACTTTCTGTCCCTTTATGGATGCATTTAGGCCATTTACATTCAGTGTAATTATTGATAGGTGTGAGTTTGTTGCTGTTATTTTGTAGTTTTTTTGTTTGTGGTGCTAACATTTTCTTTGTTCCTCTTAGTCTCCTGTGCGGAGTTCCTTTTGTTCATGGATTTTTTTTTTTCTTTTCTTTTTGTACATTTTGTTTTTATTGAGGCTTTATGTTTTTCTTTTTTATTTTGATGAGTGGGTTTGTTAACTTTCTTTATGGTAACCTTGAAGTTTAACCTTATCTTCCTAGGTTTGAACCAGTCTATTATTTCTGGGTATCACCTTGCCTTCCTCTCCATTAGAATGTTCTATATCTATACCATTTATTCCCTCTTTTATTGTTCTGACTTTGTTGTCATTTACAGATTAACCTCTCTGGTTCCCTGCTGCAAGTCTTTTGGTTTTGGATAGCCCTTGGGAGTTCATTTCCTAGGTTGGTATCTGGCTGGTACAATCTTGTGTCCTAGATTCAGGCTGTGGTCTGATGTTGTTTCTTCTCAGACCCAAGGAATCCTTTTAATAAGTCTTGTAGTTTTGGTTTGGTTTTTACATATTCCCTTAATTTCTGTTTATCTGGAAATGTCCTAATTTCATCATCATATTTGAACGACAGTCTGCAGGATATATTATTCTTGGTTGGCATTTTTTTTTCCTTTCAAGGTTTTATACATGTCATCCTATTGCCTTCTTGCCTGCATGGTTTCTGCTGAATAATCAGAGCTTAGTCTTATTGTTTCTCCTCTGTGTGTGACTTTTTTCTCAAGCTGCTCAGGATTTTTAATTTGTCTTTGGTTTTAGTGAGTGTGATTATGATATGCCTTGGTGTTTTTTCTTTCAGTTCTATTCTATATGGGGTTCACTGAGCTTCTCGGATGGTCAGCTTTTCATCATTCATGATATTAAGGAAGTTTTCCATCAGCAATTTTTCAGTGATCCTCTCTGTGTTTTCCATTTTTCTCCCTGTTCTGGAACTCCAATCACTCACAAATTTTTCCTTTTGAATGTATCCCACATAATTCTCAGGGTTTCTTTATTTTTCTTCATTCTTTTTTATAATTTTTCCTCAGACAGAGCTGTATGCAAGTATTTGTCTTTGATTTCATTGATCCTGCCTTCCATCATTTCAAACCTGCTCCTCAGCCCTTCAATGACACTGTGCATTTCTGAAGTCTTGTTTATCTTTTGGATTTCTAATTGTTGTTTTTGTTGTTTTCTAGTTGTAAATTTATTTTTGCATTCTGTTCCTGTATTATTTCCTGCATTCTTCCTGTTTTTTTTCTTTTTGCCTGTATTTTCCATGAATTTGTCTGCCTTTTCCATAAATTTGTCTATTTTTTCATTTTTGTCTGCTTTTTGCTTCAACTCTTGGATTGCTCTGAATATTAGAGATTTGAATTCCCTGTCAGGTAGTTCTAGTGTCTTTTCCCCTGCTGCAAAGTCATCTGGAGTTTTATTTTGGAGGCCCATTAGAACCATCCTGTCCTGTTTTTTATATGTTTTGATATTGTCTGTTGTCTTCAAGACATTCAGTAGTTATTTTCTTTGTTTATTGATTGTATATTTGTTTGTTTCATCCTACTTTTTTCATTTTATTTCTTTATGGCTGAGCAGGCGGGCTGTGCATTCTTTGTTGTTATCTGTAGTCGCAATACTTTTGGCCTCCTTGTCCAATGGGCAGGGCCAGTCACTCGGATACAGGAAACTGCACAGCTTTTATATGATGAGCTCCTGGGTCTCTAGCCTGAGCCTGATGCTGTAATGAGATGAGACATTGGAGGAGAGGGTACTGGTAGAGAAGTTAGTATATTCTGTATGCAAGTGGGAGGGTTGTGAATTATTGTAGCCAGAGGGTTGACAGCAGTAGATTGCATTTTTCAAAATAGTCATAGCAATATTTCAGACCCCACATGCTCTTCCATAACTTCGCCTCTCTCCATGAAGAGATAGAGTTTATTTTTCCTCCCCTTGAAACTTCACTGTCTTGGACTGTTCTTATCAATGAACTATGCTGATGGTAATTCTATGTGACTTCTGAAACTAAGTCTTACAAAGGATTTAGCTTCCACCTAGCTCTCTCTTTTTGTAGTGTTTGTTCTGGAAGAGCCAGCCATCATTCTGTAAGGAAGCCCAACTCAGCCCATACAGAAAAGCCCACATGAAAAGGAACTGCGTCACCCGGCTGAGGAGCCAGCATCATCCACCAGCCATGTGAGTGAAAGAACCTATGGATGATTCCAGCCCCCAGCCTTCAAGTCTTCTTTCTGAGTCCCCTTGCATCAAGAAAGCTAAGGCAAACCATCCCTGTTATGCTGTATCTGAATTACTGACCCACAGAATTTATAAGCACAACAAATAATTGTTTTTCAACACTAACTTTTGGGGTAATTGGTTATGCAGTGTTAGCTAACAAAAACAGGTAGGGAGGGGTGGCCACCTGAAATATTCTGCGATTAGTTAATACATTAAGTATTAACTAATCGCAGAATAACATTATTTTTTAAATACTTTCATATCTAATCATTTATGTAATCTTCATAAAAAGGCATGGACAACGTTTTCATTTCTGAATTTACTTTGTTAGATGCTGTTGAGTTGGTTCTGACTCACAGTGACCCTACGCACAACAGAGCAAAACACTGCCCAATCCTGCGCCACCCTCACAATTGCTGTTATGCTTGAATCCATTGTTGCAGTCACCTAGCTGATCCATCTTGTTGAGTGTGTTCCTCTTTTTCACTGACCCTCTACTTTACCAAGCATGATGTTCTTCTCCAGGGACTGATCCCTCCTGATAACATGCAAAGTATGTGAGACTAAGTCTCACCATCCTTGCATCTAAGGACCATTCTGACTATACTTCTTCCAAGACAGACTTGTTCATTCTTTTGGCAGTCCATCATATATACAATATTCTTCACCAAGACCATAATTCAAAGGTGTGAATTCTTCTTCAGTCTTCCTTATTCGTTGTCCAGCTTTCGCATGCATATGAGGCAATTGAAAACATCATGGCTTTGGTCAGGCATACCTTAGTCTTCAAGGTGACATCTTTGTCTTTAACACTTAAAGAGGCCTCTTGCAGCAGACCTGCACAATGCAATGCGTCATTTGATTTCTTGTCTGCCACTTCCATGGGCATTGATTGTGGATCGAAGTAAAATGAAGTCCTTGAGAACTTCAATATCTTTTCTGTTAATCATGATGTTGCTTATTGTTCCAGTCGTGAGGACTTTGGTTTTCTTTATGCTGAGATGTAATGCATGCTGAAGGCTGTGGTCTTTGATCTTCATTAGTAAGTGCTTAAAGTCCTCTTCACTTTCAGCAAGCAAGGTTGTGTCATATGCATAACACAGGTTGTTAATTAGTCCTCCTCCAATCCTGAAGTCCCGTTCTTCTTCATACAGTCCAGCTTCTCAGATTATTTGCTCATGATACAGGTTGAATAAGTATGGTGAAAGCATGCCACCCTGAGATATACCTTTCCTGGCTTTAAACCATCCAGTATCTCTTTATTCTGTTCAAAGGATTGCCTCTTATCTATGTAGAAATTCTGCATAAGCACAATTACGTGTTCTGGAATTCCCATTCTTCACAATGTTATCCATAATTTGTTATGATCCACACAATCAAGTGCCTTTGCATAGTCAATAAAACACATGTAAACATCTTTCTGGTATTCTCTGCTTTCAGCCAGGATCTATCCTACATCAGCAATGATATCCTTCGTTCTAACGTCCTCTTCTGAATCTAGCTTGAATTTCTGGAGTTCCCTGTCAATGTGCTGCTGCAACAACTTTTGAATGATCTTCAGCAAAATTTTACTTGCATGTGATATTAAGGATATTTTTTGATAATTTCTGCATTCGTTTGGATCACTTTTCTTTAGAATAGGCTTTTTTTTGTCGGGTCAGTCAATTGGCCAGGTAGCTGTCTTCCAAATTTCTGGGTATAGATGAGTGAGCACTTCCAGTGCTGCATCCTTTTATTGAAACATCTCAATTGGTATTCCGTCAATTCCTGGAGCCTTGTTTTTTGCTAGTGTCTTCAGTGCAGCTTGGGCTTCTTCCTTCAGTACTAGCAGTTTTTGATCATATGCAACCTCCTGAAATGGTTGAAATTCAAACAATTCTTTTTGGTACAGTGATTCTGTGTATCCCTTCCATTTTCTTTTGATACACCCTCTGTCATTCAGTATTTGCCCATAGGATCCTTTACTATCACAACTTGAGGCTTGAATTTTTTCTTCAGTGTTTTTTTGTTTTTTTTACTTTCAGTTTGAGAAATGCTGAGCATATTCTTTCCTTTTGGTTTTCTAACTCCAGTGCTTTGCACATTTCGTTATAATACTTTACTTTGTTTTCTCAAATTGCCTTTTGAAATCTGTTCAGCTCTTTTACTTCATCATTTCATCCATTCACTTGCTACTTGACATTCAAGAGCACATTTCAGACATCCCTTTTGGTCTTTTCTTTCTTTCCTGTCTGTTTACTTTAGCAGAGTGTTATGGTAAAGATGAGGGATCTAAAACCATAGCTTAGGGAACTTGGAATGACTTGACCAAGGTAATACAGCTAATAAACCACCAAGCCATGAGTCTGACCCAAATTTTCTGATTATAAGTCCAATGCTCACATTAAATACTAGCACCATATTCATGAATGTCCATGAAACCCAGATAAAAATTAGGGAGACAGGTCGCTTCAAAAGAATAATAGTCAAGTATCCTTAGGAATGGAAATTTTGTGATTTAATAAAATACAAAGAAATGCTTGGTTAGTTACCATGCTCCCTAGAAATCACCACTCAATTCCCAATTAAAGACACCAGAAATGTCACAGAAAAGATAAGCATACAGTTTATACATCAAACCAACTAGAACATCAAGCTCATGAGGCATGATTTGCCTGTTTAGTTTGGTATTATATTACCAGTGACTAGAAAAGTGGCTGACATTTGGTAAATGTTTAGTAACTTTTGGTTACATGAATAAATCCAAGAATACTTCAAATCTGATCATTTCCACATTCGCTGTAAGGCTACAGTCAAGTAAATTCTATGCCTGTAGTTATTATCTCATTTGGTAATGGTTCTCTTTGTTATGTTAATGAGCTAGGGTTGGTGTAGGGTGTGTCTAAATCAATCTCTTTTGAGATATAAAAGAGATTGAACAAGCAAGCAAGAGAAGCTGAGGTGGGGGAAGATACTTGAAGATTGCCCAGGAGCAAAAGCTCAGAAGAAACAAGGGCCTTCCTCCAGAGCCAACAGAGAGAGAAAGCCTTTCCCTACAGCTGACACCCTGAATTCGGACTTCTGGTGTCTTAAACTGTGAGGAAATATACTTCTGTTTGTTCAAGTCACCCAGCTATGGTATTTCTGTTATAGCAGAACTAGATAAGTAAGAAAGGATTGAGAGATGGGAGAGGATAGACACCATGCCACATGAAGATCACCAAGGAGCCAAGGAATAAGGACCCTCCCCCAGAGGCAACAGAGAAAGCCTTCTTCGAGAGCCAGTGCCCTAAATTCGAACTTCAAGTCTCCTGAACTGTGAGAAAATAAATGTCTGTTTGTTAAAGCCACCTACTTGTGGCATTTCTGTTATAGCAGTACCTGAGGAGGAGATGTAAAGTCTACACATGGGTAAAACAATGAGTCTTAATCACATGGATTCTAACGTCCCTGTAGAGTCCCTGGGTGGTACAAATGGTTAATGCTCTCAACTGCTAACCAAAAGCGTGGAAGTTTGATTCTATCCAGAGGTTCCTTGGAAGAAAGGCCTGGTGATCTACTTCAAAAAAAATCAACCATTGAAAACTCTATGGGGCGCAGTTCCATCTGACACATACGGGGTCTCTGTGAGTTAGAGTTGACTCAATGACAACTTTTTTTTTTCTGTCCCGTGAGATTTCTACACTTAAATCTAACCACGCTTTTGGTTAGCAGTTGAGAGCATTAACCATTTGTACCACCCAGGGACTCTACAGGGACGTTAGAATCCATGTGATTAAGACTCATTGTTTTACCCATGTGTAGACTTTACATCTCCTCCTCAGGTACGTAGCATCACAGCACTATAGAGGCAATGTTCTTTTTCTAAGTCTGGTAAATTTGTTATTCCCAGCTATGCAGAATTGAAAGACAGATGTATAAAAACTGTACTATATCATCACAGGAGAACAGGCTGTCTGCAGCATATCCCTAACTTTTGAAACCAGAAACATACGGAGAACAGTCAGACCTTTCCACCCCCATCGCTTTGGTTATTACTTGAAAAAGAGACCTTCAGGGACACTGCTGATTTGTGTCTGGGTTTCTTGTATTTAAGCAGAAACTGAGATTCAGGAAAGATAAAAAGGGACTTTCTTAACCTTGCAGTTCCAAAGAGACAGAATATCCCCCATAAACTTACCTTTATTTAGCTGAGATTTATTAAGTGATTACTAAGTGCCATGCATTATGCTAAGGGATCTACCATCATCTTCTTATTTAAATCTCTCATCAACAATAAGTCAAAGCAACCAATAACCAATAATCTCCATTTTACAGATGAAGAGCATGAGACATGGAGAGTGGTGATCATTTACCCCAAATCACACAGCTAGTAAATGGTAGAGCCTAGATTTGAACCCAGGCATGTCTGATGTTAAAGTCCATGACATAGCCAATAATTAAAGTGGCCTCTGGGTCATCACTACATTAGGCTTTACACCAGCCCCTCCTTCCCCTGTGTCTAGGGTTCTATGATAAGGCCACATCTAATTGGAGAATACTTTTAATTAACTTTGCAAAGAACACTCATTCCTACCAGACATTGCTCCCCAGGCTCCCTATCCCTCCAGAATGTCTTCATCAACACTGCATTTCATTATTCACTACAAGGTTTCCGACTTCATTACACCTCCTTCTGAATACTCTCTTGCATGTTCTCCTCCATTTGTGAATGTGGGGGATGGGGTGAGGAGAGAAGTCAGCTGGACTTTATTTAGCCAGCTGCTCTGCGGAAGCCTGAGCATTGGTGCTAAGATGCTGGTCCTTGGGAGGGGGCCAGAAATCCTGCCACATTCCATTTGTTTTCTTTCAAAGGCCATTGCACTGGTTCTAGACAGATGTCTGGCAGACCACATTCAAGGATATTTACTCCACGCCTTCCCACAGATGGCACGACCAAGTTCCACAGCATAAGTTCAATTTCTTTCCAAAGCTTGAGTTTATAACAAGGGGATCATGGGAGTTATAGCTGAATTGTTACTATTATTATTATTAGTTTTATTAGGTAGTATTTGAATACTCACTATATGTTAGGCAGGGTACAAAACACTTAAAAATAATACCTGATTTTATCTTTACACTAACCCTGTAAAGCAGGCATTATTCCTCCAGTCTATAGATGAATACCCCAAGGCTCAAAAAGACAAAGTTACATGCCCAAGGTCACACAGCTGGTAAAAAATGAAGTTGGTTTTCAAATCTAGGCAGTCTGACTCTGTAACCTATGTTCTTTCCAACTGTGCCGTTAAAGCCAATGGAGGAGGAAATGATGATGATGGTAATGAAGATGATGATAAAGATAATGAAAAAATGTCATCTAAAGATAATAGATGACATTATTATTATTAAGGATAATGACAACAACAATGAAACACAACCAACATTGACCAAATGCTTATCACGATCCCCACATTATGCTAAGTAATTACACACACTATCTAATTTAAAGAAGCCCTGCTGGGGGTCCAGCATTTAAGCTCTTGGCTGTTAACCAAAAGGTTGGCAATTCAAATCCAGCCAGCAGCTCCACAGAGAAAGACCTGGTCATTTTCTCCTGTAAAAATCACAGCCTAGAAAACCATATGGGGCAGTTCTACCCTGTCACATGGGGTCACTATGAGTTGAAATTGACTCTACAGCATTTGACAACAATGGCAACATCTAATTTAAACTTCACAGTTCTTTCGAGTATGGGATACTAACATCTTCATTTTACTTGATGGAAATAAGCTTTAGAAAGGTTAAACAAATTGTTCAGTACTGCACAGCTGGATACTGTGCCAGGATGAGGGCCAACTCTGTCTAGTCCCAGTACCCAAGCTCTAATCACTTACCGCTATTAACATCTTATTTTAAAGCTGGTAAAACCGAGGCCCAGAGAGGGGCAACCTGGTGACCATATTTCCAGAGCAGATTACTATAGCAGTGACAGCCTTCAAGCTTGATTACTGGTTCCCAGAGCAGTTCTCTTCCCTTAGTACCACGTATCAGGAAACTCACCCAGGCTTCATTTTAGGGAGTGTAGGCTGACGACGGCAGTGGGTTGGCAGTGGTTAGGCTGAGGAAGAATTGATACCTTTGAATTATGGTGTTGGCAAAGAATATCGAATATACCATGGGCTGACAAAGGAATGAACAAATCTGTCTTTGAAGAAGTACAACCAGAATGCTCCTTAGAAGTGAGGATGGCAAGACATCCTCTCATATACTTTGGATATGTTGTCAGGAGGGACCAGTCCCTGGAGAAGGACGTCATGCTTAGTAGAGGGTCAGCGAAAAAGAGGAAGACCCTCAATGTGATGGACTGACACAGTGGCTGCAACAATGGGTTCAAGCATACCAACATTGTGAGGATGGTGCAGGACCAGGCAGTGTTTTGTTCTATCGTACATAGCGTCATGGTGAGTTGGAATTGACTCTATGACAGCCTAACAACAACAGGAATGTTCTGAGACACAGTAGAGAATAAAAGCAGCTTTGGAGCCAGAAAATAAGGCCTGAGCCACTTATTAGCTGATTCACTTTGGCCAAGACACTTAACTTGCCTCGAACCCCTCCTCTTTCACTAGGGAGCTTATTATATGACTGGGAAGTTTTGCCTTTGGGGACTGTTCCAAGAGAGTGTGTAGGCAAGAGATAAATTAGGCTGTGAAAACATTAAGTGCTATCGTTTGAGACTAAATAGATCTCTACAGGTCAAAGTAATAAAAAGTGCCTTAATTGAGATAGTGACACCTAAAGTTGGCTCTGAAATATAAGAGAATAATAACAACGATTTCTTTTCCTATGTTCTTACCAAGTATCCAGTCCTGACATAGGTAATTTATTGTTTTATATAAGTTTAGCCGTATGGAACCCTATGAGTTGGCTATTCATGTGGCTCCTATTCTAGAAGTGTGGAAACTGAGGCTCAAAGAAGTGCAGTACCTGTTCCCAGGTTAAAGAACTGGCAGGTAACATAGTTGAGATTCAGACTGAGTCAGTTAGACTCTTAATTACTACTTTACGCTCCCTTTCTGGGTAGGCCGAGAAGATCATCAAGGGGAGGGCTTCAATGAAAGTAAAAGTCATCCAGTGACTCGAACGGTCCACAGAAACTAGGAATGTATGCATTCCATCGCATGGAGTTTAGTATTTCAGAGAACCTAAATGATAACCAGGCTATTCTGTGTGTTTTCAGGCAAGGGCAGCATTACCACCATTGCACATTTCAGAGTGATCGAAGGACCCTTGCAAGGTCAGACATCTAATTGTCCTCTTCTGCTCCAAGGCAGTCCCTCTTCTTTATCCTTTTCCTGGAAGCACTGTATAACTCCATGGACATCCCAGTCTCCGTAATACCTGCCCTGTCTGCTTTACATATATCTGTATTATAGACCACAGATTATAAATATGGGTGTTGATATGATTAAAGACCTTTCACAAAGAGAAAAATGAATGCAAATACAAGGCATCATGTGGAAACCTACACTAAGAGACCTTTGCCAACACAATAAATGCAGAGTCGGATGTATGGGCTTTCCTGTTCAACTGAGTACTAGAGCCAGTGTGAGCCAGCCTTGGAAGACAGCTAAGCCAACCCACCCATGTTAGCAACAGGAAGTTAAGGCACAAAGACCAGACTGATTTGGACAGGTTACACACATGACTAATAGCAGAACCTAGGCTGACAGTTTCCAGATTTGCAGATTTTGTTGCTCTTTCTCCTCCATTATGCTGTCTTCCCCATCACATTTCTGTTAAATCTAATCCATCTACTACCAATTACTTCTCATTCAAATCGTTTCTCATTTTCCCTGAAACCAGGGGCCCGGAATTCATCATGGTTTAACTGTATGTCCCTCCTTAAAGCATCCTCTTTGCTAACCTTTTCATCCTCTCCCCACACTGAGTTCACTCAAAGGACACCTCGGAAGGCTCTCAGTAACTTCCAGATGCTGACGTGACCCATCTCTAGGTATGAACGTGCTCACCTGATTACACCAAGCAGAGAAGACCTCTTCTCTGACAGAAAGCCCGAGAGGATTCTGAAGCAGGACAATGTCAGTGTGTGGAGAGGGACTAGCCAGCTGTGAGCAGCACAGCTCCACAATATAAAAACCCGCTTGATTTCATATAATGTATGCCAGGAGGACTCAGAGTGAATGATGGCGGAAGTTTATTTACATTTTAAATGAACACAATGTTTGCCTAGGGCAATGTTTCCTCCTAATAACCTAATTTGTAAAATATACCATTCCTTTTTCTCTTTTCTTTTAAATCGTTTTCCTTAAAGCCAATAAACAAATATATTTCTGCTGCCCAAAGCTGCTACAATATGTTTATATCTTTTAAGCATAAAATCAAGGCTGTGTCTTCAACTAATGGCTAATCTAAGCCCTATAGGCATTTCCACATGAGTTAATAGACTCAGTGACTCAGGGGATTCTCTTTATTTAAAATGCAAAGAATTCTCACTGGGGACAGATTCCCCTGCCAGACCTCCAGTCTCCCCCTCTATTGCAGGAGGAAAAAAAAAGAAAGAAACATTGCCTGGCAAGAATGGCTTCACAGATGCTTCAGTAATTCCCAAGGTAATTCCACAAAGAAAAATCCAGTCCTTTCAGGAACCAGGGCCACATGAACTAAGTGTATTCCACCAAAAAGAACATTTGTTACTCAATTTACATTTGAGAGAGAATCAATTAAGGATGTGAAAAAAGTCATGAGCCATGAGGGAGAACCCAGGCAGAGGAAGAGGTGACATATTGTCTTAGCACCAGGTTCTCTAACAGGTGTTTAGAGGGCCTTGGGATAATTGAGGTTTACCAGGGTCATTTAATAAAAATAGCCCCCACACCCACCCCCCCCAAAGAAGACAGTTATGACCCCTGCAGTTCCAGCAACCATAGCAAGTCACACACACCTTGCCTCCCACCACCTCAAAGAGAAGCACAACTCCCATGAGATACATTGGCTTCTAGTTACATTCCTTACTTTCTTCCTGTATTCAATTTAAGCAAGTCCTTTTGCTTTTCAGAATCTTGGTTTCTTATTTTTAAAACTCGGACAGAATCAGGCTGATTTGTACCCCCCGCCTTCTTTGTGTATTAAGATTTATTTTTGGTGGCACAAAAGATTGCACTTGACTACTAACCTGAAGGTTGGCAGTTTGAGCCCACCCAGCGTTGCCATGAAAGAAAGACTAGGTGATCCGCTTGTGTAAAGTTTACAGCCAAGAAAACCCTATAAAGCAGCTCTACTCTGCAACACATGAAGTTGTCATGAGTCTGAATCGACTTGATGGTAACGGATTTGGGTTTGGCTTTTTATCATCTTGCTGGGGGCAAGAATATGAATTAACAGGAGAATTATCAAACTGGTATCTAGACTAGTGGTCCCAAAGTCTGTTTGTGCATCCCTTCAGTAAGATATTTTTCAATGTTTACAATCATTATATTTATTTATAAATCCAAACACACTTCAAATCAACTGTATTTTAAATGTATTCATAAATTAAAAATGCAAATGAATATCTTAAAAATACATATTAATGTTAAGTTTTAATATTTTCTCCCCACACCCCAGTGTTGCCTCCTTGGCCCAAAGGCATTCCACTTCTAAGATCTCTGATTTAAATAATCTTTTATGCCTTTTGCCTCCACACTTTGTCTTACTCTTCCTCCATCTGGAGTAGAACAGTTACCAGACACCAACCACCGGCATTGTAAATATTGCTCAGGACAAGGAGTAGTTTGTATGGTGGTTATAGCAAGTTGTTAGATCCTGAATGCTATGCTTATGAAAACTCTTGTTCAGGAGTGACACATATTCTAGCATCTTCTGGCTACTTGGGTCTGAAATAACTCCCTTTCCTCAGTGAACCTCTGTTACAAACTGACATTTGTCAGGGACAAAGCATTTTGCTAGGTTCTTCACAAATGTTCTCATTTCTATCACTCCAGTAACTCTGTGAGAAAAGTTTAATTTCCTTTTCCCCAGATTTAAAAAAAAAGTTTGTTGAGGTCTCACAGTTAGTAGGTGGTAGGCCTACACCATTCAAACCTGATCTCACTCCAAATTATATAAACTGCACTGCCTTTATGATAATGAGTATCACCAGTGCCATTCATTTGACATTTAACATGTTCTTCCTTTATATAATAATAATAATAATTAGCTGGACTTCAGGCTTCTTTGGCAAGCTATTTTTAAGAGCGCCGACTCTGAAGTGGTCTCTCCCAATACTGAACTTCCTCTGTGAACATTTACCAGGACCTGCTATGTGCCAGGAATTACACATGAGTTATCTCACTCAATCCCCCTGGTTATTTTTTGACATTATGCAATTATATCTATTTTTAATAATGTAAAAGAAACCATTTCAGAGAGAAGTTAAAAACCTCCTAACCAAGATCACTTATTTTGTAAGAGTTTGAGTCAGGATTTCCCTAACCCCCAAACCCTTACAGCATTGGATCTTTTTGCTTACAGGTAGGTTCCTCACTGTGTAACCCAGTGGATTCACATTAACCTGTGCACCTCACCTGTTCCTGTTACTTATAACCGACATCTCTCTCAGTGTCAGTCACATGAGAGAAACTTGGTACACAATGATTTTTTTCTTCTTCTTCTCTGATAAGCTTCTTTAGAATAGGAATAATTGCTGGTGGATCCTACTGAATATACTGAGCTTCAGCTATGCCTCAGTAAAGTCCCCATTCATTCATTTATCCAACAAGGATTTATTGAGGACCGACCATGTGCCAGTAGGAACCCTGATATGTGCAGTGATAAACAGGGATCAAGACAGACCAAGTTCTTGACTTTATGAAAATTATATTCCAGTGGGAGAGACAGACATTCATCAAGTAGGCAAATAAGTTCAGAGAGTGATAAGATAGTGACTAAGAAAATAAAAACAACCAATCTACAGGTTTGCTATGAGTTGGAATTGACTCGATGGCAATGGGTTTGTTTGGTTTGGAGACGTGATAGAGAATGACTGGGGAAAGCACTTATAGAATGACGGAGTAAGGACCCCTGGAAGTCTGCTCCTCCATATAAGCAAGGATAATGCAGGTAAAATTGTCAAAATCAACTTTTTTCAGAGCTCTGGAAATTAACCAAAGGCTAGCAACAATCCAAGGAGAGCTTATTCAAGAAAAATGGCTGAATCTCAGGGAGATTCAACAGGCTTCCTGGCATTTTAACTTGCCTGGTTCCCATCACCTTCTTTGCAGCTCTGCAGTAGCCTTAAAAACCAGCAGTCTTACAACAAGCTGTGAAAGGCAGCAACCTCACAGCCAACAGAAGGGCAGAACAGGTTTGGAGCTTCCCCAAAAGTTCCATTCCCAGGGTATTGTCGCTATCTAACAGCTCCTTGGCAAAGCCCCATTCACAGTCCCCGTATTTATTTGACCGGACTCAGAGCTTGCTCAGTGGGAAAAGCCCTTTCCCCAGGGTGTTTGTCAAAAACAGTGAAAATTGACAATTGATTAACATTGCACCTGCCTGAAGCAGTGATACCAGTTGGGAGAAACAAAAAGCTGGCAAAAAAAACTTAAAAAGGAAAATCTGGGGAATTAGATGCCCATCAGGATTTGGGGAAATCTCTGACATTCTCAGGGAGTAGAAGGCCACATGCATGTGCAGGAAAGGGCACTTGTCCAGGAAGGACCAGAGAAGGTCCTAAACTCCTATCTGTGGATCACCTTTAGGGGCTGTACAAGGAAGAAGTGAACGTTATGGCAGAGTTCTTAACTGTCGGAGTACTAAATGTGTGCCCCCACATACACACAGAGCAGCTTACTAAATGTTGGGAGACTTGTGGGCTTGAGGTACTTAAAAAATTCTCTATTCATCATAGGCTGACCATTAAGCTAAATGAACAGAGACTTCAGTGGCCACTGTTGTTAGGTTATGCTGAGTCAGTTCTGACTAATAGCAACCCTATGGACAACAGAACGAAACACTGCTTGGTCCTGTGCCATTCTCGCAATCATTGTTATGCTTGAGCCCACTGTGTCAATCCATTTCTGTGAGGGTCTTCCTATTTTTGCTGACCATTTGCTTTACCGAGCATGATGTCCTTCTCCAGAGACTTGTCCCTTCTGATAATATGTTCAAATTACATGAGATGAAGTCTCGCCATCCTTGCTTCTAAGGAGCATTCTGGCTGTACTTCTTCCAATGTAGATTTGTTCACTCTTCTGGCAGTCTATGGTATATTCTGTATTCTTTGCCAATACCATAATTCAAAGGTATCAATTCTTCTTTGTTGTTCCTTATTCATTGTCCAGCTTTCACATGCCTATGAGGCAATTGAAAATAAAAATTCTCACGACTGGACTAATAAGCAACATCATGATAAACGGAAAAAAGATTGAAGCTGTGAAGGCTATCGTTTTACTTGGATACACTATAGACAACCATGGAAGCAGCAGTCAAGAAATTAAACAACCTATTGCATTGGGCAAATCATCTGCAAAAGATCTCTTTAAAGTGTTAAAAAGCAAATGTGTCACTTTAAGGACTAAGGTGTGCCTGACCCAAGCCATGGTATTTTTAATCACCTTATATGGGTTTGAAAGCTGGACAATGAACAAGGAAGACCAAAGAAGAACCAATGCCTTTGAATTATGGTATTGGCAAGGAATACTGAATATACCATGGACTGCCAGAACGAACAAATTTGTCTTGGAAGAAGTATAGTCAGGATGCTCATTAAATGGCAACACTTTGTCTCACATACTTTGGACATGTTATCAGGAGGGGCCGGTCCCTGGAGAAGGACATCATGTTTTGTAGAGTAGAAGATCAGTGAAAAAGAGGAAGACCCTTACTGAGATGGAATGACACAGTGGGTGCAACAATGGGCTCAAACATAACAATGACTGTGAGAATGGTGCAGGTCTGGGCAGTATTTTGTTCTTTTGTACATATGGTCACTGTGAGTCAGAACCAACTCAACAGCATCTAACAACAACAACATCCAACTATATGCTATCTACAAGAGACACATTTTAGATTCAAAGACACAGGTTGAAGGCAAAAAAGATGGAAAAAAGATATACCATGCAAAGAGTAACTAAAATAAAGCTACAGTAGCTATACGAATATTAGACAAAATAGACTTTAAGTCAAAATTGTTACTAGAGATTACTAGAGACAAAACAGGACATTTTATAATGATAAAGGTTTCAATCTATCAGAAGACTTATAAATATACACGCACTGACCAACAGAGCATCAGAACGCATGAAACAAAAAATGAAGGAAAAAACAGACATTTTAGCAATACCCCACTTTCAACAATGGAAAGAACTAGGCAGAAGACTGGAACATAAAGCAATTAGTGCTAACAGACATCTATATAACACTTCACCCAAAAGAGATGAATAAACAATTATCTCCAGTACACTTGGAATATTTTTCAAAATAGACCATATGTTAGACCATAAAAAAGGTCTCAAGTTGAAAGGTATTATTATCACCAAAAGTATGTTCTATAAACACAATGGAATGGAATTAGAAATGAGTGACAGAGGGAAATTTAGGAAATTCACAAATATGTGGAAATAAATATGTTTGTGTTAATTAGGAGTACTCGCGAGGATGGCAAGGTCAAAGAATAATCAAAATTGGAAAATACTTGGAGATGAGTGAAAATGAAAGCACAACAAAACATATGGGATATATACATACATACATACAGGATACATACAAGGGTCTCATTTAATCCTCATGAAGTAGGTACTACAATCACCCATATTCTGAGAGGCCCAAGAGGACAGCTAATAAGCAGTGGAGGTGGGATTCAAACCCAGACCATCTCATTCCAGAGCAGGCACAGAGTTCACTGCCAAAACAATCAGTGTTTTCCACTGGCCCAATGTGAAGCCATCCTGAGCTCTTCACACATTTTGAACAACTTTGACCACTCCTTTAGCCAATATTTACTGAGAGCTTAAATTTATAAAATTTATAGCCGTAACCATCTATATTATGGAAGAAGAAAGATCTCAAAACAATATCTTTGCCATTCACCTAAGAAACTAGGAAAAGAAGAGAAAACTAAATTGAAAGCAAGGATAAGGAAGGAAATAATAAAGGTTAGAGCAGAAATAATTGAAACAGATCAAGGAAAAACAACACAGAAAATTAACCAAGCCAAAAGTTGATTCTTGGAAAATATCAACAAAAATGACAAACCTTTAAGCAGACTAACCAAGAAAAAAATAGAAAAGATGCAAATTCCTCAAATCAGGAATTAAGAAGGAACATCACTACCAACCTCAGAAAATTGAAAAAGCAGTATAATGGAATACTATTTAAGACTTTCTCAAAAACAAAACAAAACAGAACAAAAAACTGGTAACTTAGATAAAAGGCACAAATTTCTAGAAAGAAACAAATTACTCAGACTGATACAAGAAGAAATAAAAAATCTGAAGAGACCTGAAACAAGACATTGAATTAGTAGTTTAAAAATTTCCACCAAGACAAGCCACCCCTAAGATCAAGACTGGAGTCCCTGGGTGGTGCAAATAGTTTACATACTTAGCTGCTAACCAAAAGGTTGGCGGTTCGAGTCCTCCCAGAGACATCTAGGAAGAAAGGCCTGTGATCTACTTCTGAAAAAGCAGGCACTGAAAACCCTATGGAGCATAGTTCTACTCTAATTCACATGGGGTAATCGTGCGTCAGAATCAATCTGATGGCAACTGATAAGATCAGGAAGGGGACAAGGATGTCTTTCTCTTGCCACTTGTATTCAGAATCGTACTAGGGGTCTAGTACAATTTCCTTGACAATTTGCCAAGGAAAGGAAATAAAAGGCATCCAGATTAGAAAGAAAGCAGTAAAACCATCTCTATTCACAGATGACATTAACACATATATTGAAAATCCTCAGAAATACGTACATGCCAAAAAAATAACAATACTAATGAATGAGTTCAGTAAGGTTGTAGGATATAAGATCAATATGCAAAAATCAACTGCATTTTTATACACTAGTATTAAACAACCTGAAAATTATATTAAGAAAATAATTCCATTTATAATAGCATAAAAAATAGTCAAATACGTCATGATGATTAAAATATAATTCACATATAAAACAGTCTCACACGGAGTAAACGCTATATAAGGGATAACCATCACTATGTTTATTATTAATTTTTTTTTTTTTATGGGCCATTCTGCCTGCTGTGTAGAGAATGGATTGTTTGGGGGCCAGCTAGTAAGAGGCTACTTGTAGCACATTAAGGTAAGAGACAATGGTGCCTGGGCAAAGTGACTGTGAAGATAGGAGTGGCAGGATTCAGGACAAGTTTCCAAGTAGAGCACCTATGGTGTGAAAATGAAGCATTGCTCTTGGAGTAAGATTTTTGAGTGTCTGATGCCTGCAAAGGAGCCCTGGTGGTTCAGTAGTTAAGTGTTTCCCTGTTAACCAAAAGGCAAAAAGTAGGCAGCACATACCCACCAACAGCTCCATGGGGAGAAAGATGTGGCAGTCTGCCTCTGTAAAGATTCCAGCCTTGGAAACTGTATAGGGTAGTTCTATCCTGTCCTATAAGGTCGCTGTGAGTCGGAATTGACTTGACGGCAACGGGTTTGGTTTTGGTTTGGATGCCGGCAATACCCCTATGGTGAAATAACTGCCAATTCCCCAGTAGATAGAGCTGCTATCAAAGGAACCTCCTGAATACAGAAACTATTTTCCTGTCTTTTCCTGTCCAATTGCTGACCCAAGGGATATTTCATAATGGACACATCTGGTTCAGAAACAGGATAAAAGATTTTATTTTTTTCCTAAGCCATTAAGTCTAAACATATTCATGTGGCAAGTCTTAAGGATTGCCACATTGATAGAGTAAAACTTTAAAAAAAGAGAGAAACCAATTTAGGTCCATGATCAAGGGGATGGGTAGTTGGCTTCCGATTTCAGCAAAGATTGATGGATTAAACCTTGGATTTTAAACACAGAATAAAATCAGTGAGCCCTTGACTCACTCTGCAATAAACTGGGGAATACTGGGCCCTCAAATGGTAAGGAGGAGACAGCTGTCCAAAGGCCTGGAATTCCTGGCTATTTCCTGTGAGTTATTCATGTCAGGCCTTATGCTGAAAGCCTTCAGTAACTTCCTTGCAATGCTTTAATTTAGCTCAAGTGGGCTTGGCAGGTTATAATCAAGACCACACAAGTGTTGCCCTTCACTGTAATGATCCTCAGGAGAAAATGCTTGAATGGTGCTGTTATGGATTGGTGATTCCTTGTGACAATGATCAGTTTAAACAACAAAGCCTCCAAGCAAATTAGGCAGAAAAAATAAAGCTATCCCATATATGAGACTCTTGAAGATAATAATAATTTACATTTAATATTCTGGAGACTTAATGATGCAGTGGTTAAGAGCTATGGCTGCTAACCAAAAGTTTGGCAGTTCAAATCCACCAGCCGCTCCTTTATGGGGCAGTTCTACTCTGTCCTGTAGGGTCACTGTGAGTCAGAATCAACTGGAGAGCAATGAGTTTGTTTTGTTTTTAATAATATTTTAAAAGTGTGCAAATTACGTTATAGCCCATGTCTCATTTAATCCTCATGAAGTAGGTACTACAATCACCCATATTCTGAGAGGCCCAAGATGACAGCAAATAAGCAGTGGAGGTGGGATTCAAACCCAGACTACCTCATTCCAGAGCAGGCACAAAGTTCACTGCTAAAACAATCGGTGTTTTCCACTGGCCCAATGTGAAGCCATCCTGAGCTCTTCACACCATTTGAACAACTTTGACCACTCCTTTAGCCAATATTTACTGAGAGCTTAAATTAAATTGATTTAATAAATGATAAATTAAAAAACATCAATGCAATGTCCATCAAAATATTAAGTAATGAAGAATATATGCCTAAATGTCTGCTACATGTTTTAAGTGGGAGATAAAAGGCCATATAGAGTTAGCTCTGAAGTATCTTTGAATCTAGAGAGAGAGAGACAACCAGTGGTACAGAATACAAGGCAACATGTAATTACATGCTCTACTCTGTGGCCCAGAAAATGTATACTGTGAGAAATAAGAAAATAATAATTAAGAATAAATTTGGTTACACCTTCCCAGGCGCATGTGGCTATGAAGCTCTGTTTTAGCAACCACCAAAACTCTGCCTTGATTGGCGGGGAAGAAGTTTGTTTGGTTAGCAAGGAGGGATATTTACCTCTAGACCAATTACACGGTCAACAGAACTCATAAAAGAATCCTCGAAACTGCTTGTGCTTGATTTTGGTCTTACACCGTCAGGGGAAAGTAAAGTAATTTATAAGAAAGCAAGCAAATTTGGGATATGACAAGAAAGAGGCACATGGAACCTATCGTTAGATATAGACATGGCTGTCACAAAAAGAAGTCACAGATTTCTTATGATTTCAGAATTAATGGATGGGGTCAACAGAGAGAAGAGTCTTAGGTGCATTTGCTAATAGGGAAATTCAAATAACGTAACGCTTGTAAGGCCTCTAATTAGAAGCTGAACATTTTGGTATCTTAGAGTTGTAGGAAGAAGCATCAGTGATGGGGATGCCCAGCCATCGTGGCCCGTAGTGGCTTGACAGCTGACTTTGAGGTCATGCCTACCATATGACAGCATCCTCACACCTACACACGTCACATTCCATGGCCCCTACTCTTACCCCCTGAATTACTCATTCTCTCTAGACAAATGCACATGCTCAGCCAACTATCTGAAGATTCCCTGTCATGGATTGAATTATGTCCCCCCAAAAAATGTGTGTATCAATTTGGCTGGGCCATAATTCCCAGTATTACGTGGTCGTCCTCCATTTCATGACTGTAATTTTATGTTAAAGAGGATTAGGCTAGGATTGTAACACCCTTACCCAGGGCACATGCCTGATCCAATGTAAAGGGAGTTTCCCTGGGGTGTGGCCTGCACCACCTCTTCTCTCTCAAGAGATAAAAAGGAAAGGGAAGCAAGCAGAGAGTTAGGGACCTCATACCATCAAGAAAGAAGCGCCGGGAGCAAAGCACATCTTTTGGACCTGAGGTTCCTGTGCAGAGAAGCTCCTAGTTCAGGTGAAGATTGACAAGAAGGACTTTCTTCCAGAACCGACAGAGAAAGACTTCCCCTGGTGCTGACGCCCTGAATTTGGACTTCTAGCCTACTAAAAAAAAAAAAAAATTTTTTTTTTTTTTTAGACTGTGAGAAAATTAATTTCTCTTTGTTAAAGCCAACCACTTGTGATATTTCGTTATAGCAGCACTAGATGACTAAGGTACTTCCCTACTCCAGCTCACACTGATGGATGCCTCCCTTCTCAGAACTCAGGTAGGATGTATTGTTTGAGTCCCATAGCACAATCTCTTCGTTATCCCTCTGGACTAATTTAACTCCCAAGTAGAAAAAGACAAGCCTACATTTTCTACTTCTCTGGTATTTCCTGTAGAGCGCAGCACAAATATGGATATAGGATAGATGGGCAACAATAGCGCAAATAATTTATGTTCCAGTTAAGAGTTTACCAGTTCCCCCACATATCCTACTTAGTTGAATTATCACAACGATCCATTAATGCAATTGTTAAGAAAACTAAAACTGAGACATTTAATTGATGTACTTAAGATGTCACAGCTAGCAGGTGAGAATCAAAAGGTTGGCAGTTCACTTCCACCCAGAGGCACCTCGGTGGAAAGGCCTGGTGATCTACCTCTGAAAAATCAGCTATCACAAACCCTATGGGGCATGGTTCTACTCTGATACATGGGGTCGTCATGAGTTAGAATTGACTTGACAGCAACTGGTACTGGTAACGTATTTTCAAGGGTAGCTTTAACTAAACTCAATTTTTGCCTCGCATGCTGACTTCAGAGCTTAACTCTTTTTCTAAGATGGGACTTGCCTGGGCCGAGTTAGTCTTCATTGATCCACTGTTTCTACTTTCCTTTTAAGAAACACCTTGGCATTCAATAATTTTAGAGTAGAATTTTCCTCCACTACCTTTCTTTTTCTTTTCTCTGACTCACAGGATATTTGTGAAACTAAATAGAAACCATCCTTACCTTCAGAACACCTGCGAAATACTGTTGGCTAGAAACCTCGAAACAAACAGAAACCTCTCACGTGCTTTGGAAAATTGCAAAAGGTGTTCTGTAAAATCAATGTGGCTGCAGTGCACTCAGTATTGAGCTGGCCTTGGAAAAATGGCACTCACCTAAGAAAGTACAGGTTCTCTTCTACTAAAGCTTTGAATTTAATTAATTGCTTTATAAGGGAGGTTTTGCTTTCCTGAGAATCTGACCCTTGGTTTTCAAACCAAACCCTGCTATTCGCTTAGACTGTGACCTTGGGCAAATTACTTGTCATCTTTGAACTCAGTGCCCTCATTAATTTAAAGGAAGGTCAGAGGAAATAATCTCTATAGGTTTCTCCACTCTGGTCAAGGTGGCTTTCCCCTCCAACCACCCCAATTAAGCACGTAAATTAAAGCAATGTGTCAATTTCAAGGCAGCGTTTCTTGCCTACCTAAGGCTTTCCCACAAAAACGTTCTGAAGCTACCATTATCTATAACTATGATCCCAGTTTGAAAAGATAGTGATATAGGAGAGAAATGGCCACTTTTAATTGTCATGTATTTCAAGTATAAGTAAAATTATCAAGATAACTCCTGGGGTTAACCTTAAGTTTAGAATCCCTTTTATGGTTGGGTACATCAAGGTCAACTAAAAATATCTTTCACAACCCCAGACTCCCTTAAGAAATTTTACCTTCAAAGGCTCATTCCGCACTGGTGAACCTTCTAACCTCCCCTCTTAAGCAAATCCTGTATCGAGGCAACCACTTAGGCCTATGTTTTTTCTTTGGGGTCTGGAAATACAGGGATACAACTGGTAAGAGTAGGGTGCAGAAATACAAAGATGTCTGATACAAAAGCTACTTTTCACTTATTCCAGGATTTGCCAAGGTTGTCACCAACACTTAGGCCTCTAGGTGTGATAGATAAGTATGTATACCAATTGGCTCTGCCCCAAAGGCTACCCACTCAGTCAAATATTTGCCGTCTGAGTCCTCACAGAAGAGAAAGCCTCTCCATTCTACTTATTTGGAGACACTTCGGTCCTGGAAACTTAGGAAGCATAGGAATTCAGGATAGGACCTCAGAACCACAGGCCCAGCTAGAGGAGGAGCAGGAGAAATTTTCTATACCAGTTATGCCTTCAAAGAATAAAAAATAAAGACATGCATGATGTGACTTTTGTTAAAACTCTGAGGAAAGATATCAGAGGAAACAGTGTTGAGACTTTAGGAATCACAGGCAATAGAGGGAAACCAAACGTGATGCCGTGGAGTCAATTCCGACTCACAGCAACCTCATAGGACAGAGTAGAACTGCCCCACAGGGTTTCCAAGGAGCAGCTAGTGGATTCAAACTGCCGGCCTTTTGGTTAGCAGCTGTAGCTCTTCACTACTGCACCACCAGGGCTCCAAACAGGGAGAGTGTCACCTTTTCTGGTGAATACACCCCCATCAGACAGCGATGTAGACAGTGCTCAACCATTATCTCCCATAACTGAACCTAGCAATGACTCTGCACGAGAGATCATCAATTTTATGTTTGTGATAACTGAGAACAAGCTGCTTATGGATACAAAATAAGCTTTAGTTGTTTAGAAAAAAAATTGTTTTTAAAGGACTAGGAGTCAATCTTTTCTGTACACTACTGGTGGCTCTGTGCGTGTGTCAGGATCTTAAATTACATTCATCTCCCAAGAATGAATATTTTTGTCAGAAACACACCAAGCTGCTTGCAATAGTAGCATTCATAAGCATCACTCACTTCATTCTCAAAGACAGACATGGATTTACCAACTCAACCCATTGCTGTCCAGTTGATTCTGACTCATAGTGACCCTACAGGACAGAGTAGAACTGCCCCATAGGGTTTCCCCAAAAATGGCTAAGATTTGAACTGCAGACCTTTTGGTTAACAGACATAGCTTTTAACCACTGCACCACCAGGGCTCTGACATGGATTTAGGTGCCTAAAATGCATGAACAATTGGGATTACCTAGTCCTTTCTGTCAAGTGCAGGATTTCAACTGATTCATGTCAATATTCTTCCCACAATCACGTCTCCCATTTATAACTGCTAAATATGCCAGGTTCACAATGTTTCCCCCTTTGGGTGCCCTATTTGAATTTGTGTATAAATACTCACGCCTCCAAATGTTCTATTTGAATACACAAAATATCCATTTCAGCATAGAGTGCATAAATTCAGGGCTGGAGGCGGATGGTATGCTGCAAACTAGCACTGATTCAGGAGTCATGTTGGAGAGGTGTGGATACAGCTCAATCGTATGCTTGCCACGAGACCTGGAGTAAGTCAGCTTCCCTCTCTGGACCTGTTTCCTCATCTCCAAATTGGGAAAAGTGAGACTTGTCATGTTCCCCTCACTGGATAACTGAAAGAATCATATGAGATCATGGAACAGTTTTTTTTTTTTTTTTTTTTAACTGTTCTGTTCCTCATGTTGCGATACAGGAATGAAATATAATCAGAGGCAAGTATGTAAAGAAATTACAATGAAACCTGGAGCCAAATGATATAGACCTGCTTCCAATACTTCCACCACCTTGTTCACTTGTTTGTTCTGTGTCACGCTATCCCATCAATAAAATGAGAGATGAAAACCGAAGTATCTTTTGGATCTCCTGAATCGCATCTGTCCCCCAGTTCCGCTTCTGGCTGACTGAGGCTTTGTAGTGTTATTAAACGATACTGTCATTGTGGCCTGGGTTTAATTATAATTATGCCATTGCCTGAATTAGCCCTCGGGCTGCCTTCTGAGTGTGGAAAATGCCTTCCAGTATAGAAAATGATATTATTAACTAAAGCAATAAAATTTTGTGTACATGACAACAAAAGACAATGTGAAGTCCTAGATTGGATCTGAGAACTGAAAAAAAGACTTTAGTGAAAACACTGATGAAATGTGGATAAAGTCTGCAGTTCATTTAATAGTACCATTGTTATTGTTAGTTGCTGTCTAATTGGTTCTGACTCATGGTGACCTTGTGTATAACCCAACAAAACATTGCCTGGTCCTGTGCCATCTCCGTGATCTTTGATATGTTTGAGCCCACTGTTGAGGCTATTGTGTCAATCCATCTCATTCAGGGTTTTCCTTGTTTCAACTGACCCTCTACCTTAACAAAGTCGATTATCTTTTTCTAGTGATTGGTCTTTCCTGACGACGTGTCCAAAGTAAGCGACCTAGAGTCTCGCCATCCTCGCATCTAAGGAGCATCCTGGTTGTATTTCTTCTAAGACTGATTTGGACCAATGTTAATTTCCTGGTTTTGGTATTTGTACTGATGGTTAGGTAAGATGTTAACATTAAGAGAAACTGGATTAATGGTTCACAACAACTCTGTACTATCCTTGCAACTCTACTACAGTCTAAATTTATTATGAAACAATAAGTAAAAAACAAAACCTTTCTTATAAGCTCCACCTAAAGTACTTGTTGAAACTGCAAATTTCTCTACTTCCAGAAAAAAATGGAAATGATATGCTTGGAGCAGGGCCCAGGACCTGCATTTCAATAAGCACACCAGGAGATTCTGATGCAGATTTCTCAGGGACGATACATGAAGAGACTCTGATCTGAAAGATGTCTTCACAGAGCCATAATAAAATGAACACTTATTTAGAGATGAGTAAATGGAAGACACAACCTAAGGCTGTGAAGAAGATAAAGGGATGAGACTTGAGAACCTCCTCTAATTGCTGTATAAAATGTGCGGGGCCTTAGATTCCTCACTTATAAAGGGATAAGGTGGATCTATGTACTCTAATGGCCATTCCGGAATACTCCCCAAAAGAAATGTATGGAATGGTGAATGGTAGTCTCCAAAATCTTACATATTTGTTGGCAGCCACAAGTCTCTCCCAGAACCTCTGTAGATGCCTTTTCTCTTCTGCCACTCAACAGGAGCAGGTTTTTGCAGCCTCTTTGCATGCATGCAGGCCCCTGGCCCTGCAGTGAGCTAAACACAGTGACAAAGGAGACACAACCATGTTGAAAAAACACAGCCGCTGTAACAAGGTCAGCAGCAGGGGATACTGGATTTTGAATTTGTTTTATTGAGTGGAGAAACAGAGACTGTAGTCCCGATAGCATGTCTTTTTGCTTCATGAAATAGCAATCCTCACTTCCATCTGTGAAGAGTCTGGGGAAAAGAAATGAGGTCCTTAGCTGTAAGCCTTTCATTACAGAGCAGTTTTGTACCAGATGAGGCCACGGACTGGCAAGAACCATGTCTCTGTAGAGACCCTGCTCAGAAGAGGAAGAAAGATGGATTCAAGTCAGCTCTGAGCAACTGAATTTACAAGTGGTACTGACTAGAGTCTTGAGATTGCCCCTGGTTTCTTACTCAACTGGTCAGCTCTGTTAAGTGTATGTGCACACACACATATTCGCATGAACATGAACCTCCCACATCAGAGGGTGATAGGCTATACACCCGAATAAAAGTTCCTATAATGCAGGCAATGTGCCAATATCACCCCATTCCAATTCTGTTCACCTGACTCAAGAGTTGGGGTAGATTATAATGTTTTCAACAGTATCTATGAATCGATTCTAATTTTTTTTCCATACAGAGTATATCATACAAGACTAACATTTTCCGACTGCAAAAAATTTACTTGTTATTATAGATCATAATTGTATAGCATATTTAACTTCTCTAAACCTTTGTTTCCTTATCTGTAAGGAGGAGCTAATAACATCTACATTATTTAACTTGGATCTCAACAATAATCATGTGAGTTTCATTTTAGTGGAACTATCCACATATATATGGAAAAGGAAAGTAAACTTAAACACTCCAAATTGAGATTCAGATAAAGTCCAAGAGCTAGGATTTGGACCCAGATCTAACAACTCTATCAGGATGTCTCTTGGCAATAACTACTGTTTCAGGTATTTTTCCTAAAAGCTAAAATGAACTTACGGCCCTAGAACATAAAAAGATGATAAAATTTGGGGAAAATGGTATACCTCTTTTATACATGGTTTGCCAGTTCAATACTTTGTGATTAAGTATAGTTTTCTTAGAATGAAATGTATTAACTATGTAGAAACACTTCCTACAACATCTGGGAACCAAGATCATTCCCAATAACAGAAAGGATTCTATCTATTCATTCCAGAGATGCTGGTCTTTCTGGATTTAGCATTAGAGATGTGAGAGTAGGAAGAATTAAACAGAGGCAGACAGGAAGATTGAAGCATATAACTGAATCAGGAATTTCGGTCTGTCTTTAAGTGTTGTTTTATTTACCAGGGGGAGGGTCATATCATTTTAATTGCTAGGGCCCCAGGTGACTCTTGTGCAAGTTTTTTATTTCCTGATTCCAGAGCACACCACTCACATTCCTAACCACTGTAAATGTATTGAAATATTATGGGAATTTTCATGAAGGTTATAGTAAAGTAACTTGAGAAGGTTACTAAATTGAAAATTTTATTATCAGACGATAGTAAGACTGCTCTGCCTCAGAGCCACAAAGGAACGAAAAAGAATCATCCCTTGGACGAAAGAATCATCTGAGGGTTGTCTTAAGTCACAAGATAAAAATCTCATGCTGTTGTAGGCAAGATATAGAGACAAAGCAAGAGAAAATCCAGAAATCAAGAGAAATGATAAAGCGCTCAGCAATTATGGCACACTACTTTCTTGCTTCTTTTTCATGTCTTCTACCTCACTTGAGCACCACATCTGCTTAGAAAAGCTCATAAACTTGGATCAAGTCTACAATCTTCTTTCTCTGCTCCTCTGACCAAGTGGCCCAGCATCACTGAAGAAAATCATTTCACTGTGTAAACTGGAGTCTCTACAATTTCATAAGCTGAAGTTACCTATGAGCCTTATGCTGTTTTTTGGCCAGCCCACTTTCCCATTCCACTTGAGAATTTTGCAAATCTTTACATTCTTTTCAAGCCCAATACTCAGCCCTTGTCTTCCTCTCTTAGCAAATGGCCCTAGCTCATATTTCATTAAAAAAAAAAAAAAAAATTGAGGCCACCAAGTGTGATTTCAATTAACTTCCTACCCTGCCTCCAACCATAAACTTACCTGTACTAATCCTCACCTTTATTTATTCAGCCTTTCAAAATAACGTAGCCTGGTATTCTCTCCAGAACCTACTCCCTCTTCTGTATATTTATCTTCCCTTTCAGATCCTTTGGTTATGTATACTCAACTATTGGCTAAATAGCTTCATCTGGATCTCCTATGGCTGCCTGAAATACAATATGTCCAAAACTAAACTTACCTCCTCTCTGCTATATTGCTTTTTCTTACCTGTATTGTCAATGTCACTTGGTGGCACCACCAAGCTGAATATCTGGAAGTCATTCTTGACTTTTGTCTTTCCCTTTTACATGTATCTAAATCAATCAATACGTCCTACTGACTTTGACTTCTAAGACTTCTGGAACTGACCCCTCCCCATCCTCCACGCTTTCCACTGTTACCCTATTTCTAGATCTTATTGCTCTGCTTCTAGGTAGACTCCTAATGATGCTGTGGCCTCCAGTCTTGTTTTCTTCTAACGCTTTTTCCTCATGACCATCAGAGGTTTTTTATGTAAGATAAAAACCTGAACACATAGATGCCTTACCTATGAACCTTCAACTTTACGTACTAACCTACTTTTCCAACCTCATTTCCCATTTGAGCACCATACCTACTTAGAGGAGCCCACTCTTAGTCTTCTTGAAGTTTCAGAAGGTACAAACACACACGTTAATTCCCTACACACATACCTATTTGTCTGCTTATGTCGTCTCCTCTTACTGGCATTCCATTTAACTCCTCTTTTTCTTCTGGTAATTCTTCACCTAATTTTATTTTCACTTCAGAACTTATCTCAGATATCACCCCTCCAGGAAGACTTTTAAGCATAAAGTGTTGCCAGACTAGTTCAGAAGGCTCATCTGATGTACTTCTGTGGTAACTAGTACATGATTTTTCCTGTTTTTAGACATTTTATTATAATTTTGTCATTCAGTTTTGTTGTTGTCATTGTTCCCCACTACAATCCAATTTTCAAGGAGCCCTGGTGGTACAGCAGTTAAGCACTTGGCTGCTAACTGAAAGGTCTAGCAGTTCAAACCCACCAGCTGCTTTGTGAAAGAAAGATGTGGCAATCTGCTCCCCAAAAGATTACAGCCTTGGAAACCCTATGGGAAGTTCCACTCTGTCCTGTAGGGTCAATATGAGTTGAAATCAACTTGGCAGCAACAGGTCTCTCAATCTAATTTTTAGAGCAGAAATTGGCAAACTACAGCCCATGTGCCAAATTAAACCTGTTGTCTATTTTAGTAAATAAAGTTTTATTGGAACATAGCCATGCCCACTTATTTGCATATTGTCTATATGTATTTTTATAGATGTTTCTGCACTACAAAAGCAGAGTTGAATAGTTGTGATAGAGACCATGTTGTTGTTGTTGTTAGGTGCCATCAAGTCGGTTCCAACTTAACCCTATGTAGAACAGAACGAAACACTGCCTGGTCCTGTACCATCCTCACAATCTTTGCTATGCTCAAGCCCATTGTTGTAGCCACTGTGTCAATCCATCTCATTGAAGGCCTTCCTTTTTTCACTGACCCTCTACTTTATCAAGCATGATGTCCTTCTCCAAGGACTGGTCCCTGCTGACAACATGTCCAAAGTACATGAGATGAAGTCTCACCATCCTTGTTTCTTTAAGGAACATTCTGACTGTACTTCTTCCAACACAGATTTGTTCATTTTTCTGGAAGTCCATGGTATATTCAATATTCTTCACCAATGGCGATAATTCAAAGGCATCGATTCTTCTTTGGTCTTCCTTAGTCATTGTCCAGCTTTTGTATGCATATGAGACAATTGAAAATACCATGGTTTGGGTCAGGTGCACCTCAATTCTCAAAGTGACATCTTTGCTTTTCAAGACTTCAAAGAGGTCTTTTGCAGCAAATTTACCTAACACAATACGTCATCTGATTTCTTGACTGTTGCTTCCATACGTGTGGATTGTGGATTCAAGTAAAATGAAATCCTTGACAACTTCAATATAACTTGCAAAGTCTAAAATATCTACCATCTGGCCCATTAAGAAAAAACCTTATAAGGAAAGTAAATGGTTTATCCAATTTTGTATCCCTATCAACTTTTTTTTAATCAACTTATTGAGTTTTCATAGTATAGTAGTTTCATACATACTTGTTAAACAAATGTTACTGAATTAATAAAGACAGTTTTGAGGTTTCTCAGCCTGTTACATTAATTTTTTGATTTACTAATAGAAGCTATTCAAGGCCAAAACCTCTTAACGCAGTTCTAATAACAGAAAGGATCTATGTATGGATTTTAGCAGTTTATCGTTAGGAAATCTACTATCTGACTCTTGCTTATTAAGGATATACTTCTGGGAGTAATGAACACCAAGGTGCAAAGCAAGAGTAATGATGGCTACGATGATTAAGGTTATACAATAACACGGCTGAGCCATGATTCTCAGTGGTTTGGCAATTATGTAATAATGTAATTTGGTAGTTACGTAAAGACATAAATTGGCAGTTACGTAATGATGTAATTTGGCCATTACATAATGATGTAGTCATTCTCTGTTTTGTGATGTGATGTGGTCATTCTTGATTTTCACATAGTGCCGACTTTCACATAACGACTTGGTCTTTGGAACTTAACCACGTCAATAAATGAGGAGTGGGTGTACTAACAACATTTAGAAATAGAAAATTTTAAAATATATAACCAAACCAGTTGCCCTCAAGTCAATTCTGACATCATGGTAACCCCATGTGTTGCACAGTAGAACTGCACTCCATAGAGTTTTCAAGGTTATGACCTTTTAGAAGCAGATCATCAGGCCTTCTTTTTGAGGTACCTCTGGATGGATTTGAACCACCAATCTTTTAATTAGTAGTCAACCACTTAAGCATTGTGTCACCTAGGAACCAAAATAATGAAATACTCAAACATAAATCTAACAAAGCATGTGCAGTATCTCTAAAATGAGAGCTACAAAATGGTAATGAAATAGGTTATCCAAGAAGATCTAGATAAATGGATAGATACAGCATCTATATATACCATGTATATATAAATATGTCTATGCAGATATAGGGTTAGAAGATTCATTCTAATAAAGATGTTAAATTGATAGATCAACTTGGAGAGAATTAAAGTTTCACACAAAATTCCAACAGGATGTCTTATAGATATAGACAACATGATTCTAAAATTTTTATGAAAACACATAGGAACAGTATAGCCAATGAAAATTAACAAGAATAAAGTTGGAGGAATCACACTAACATATTTTAAGCTTACTACAGACTACTGTAATCAAGATAGCATGGTATTATCAAAAGTATATAGATCAATGCAATAGAACAGTGAACAAATAGACCAACACAGATATAGTTAATTGATTCTTCACAAAGTTGCAATGGCAACCAGTGGTGCACCTCAATCCTCATGGCTTTTTCATAGAACAGAATTGGAAAAATTGGGCAGCCATTTACAAAAAAGAAAAACTCAACTTCATACCTTACATAAAAAATTAATTCAAAATGTAGATTTAAGTATATAAAACTATATAGCTTTCAGAAGAAATCATAGGAGAAAATCTTCATGACATGGGGTTAAAGAGTTCTTTTTAAAATAGCTCCATTGAGATATAATTCATAAACATAAAATTCACTATTTAAAGAATACAATTCAAAGACTTTTAGTATATTCACAGAGTTCCCCAATTATCAATCACTATAGTCTAATTTCGGAAAATTTTCAGAACTCTAAAAAGAAACTCTGTACCTATTAGCAGTCATTCCCCATTTCTCCCCACCCCTTAGCCCCAAGAAACCAGTAATCTGTTTTCTTAGACAAAGAGTTCTTACGCTACTATAAAATTATGAGCTGTAAAGAACTTACCAACAAATTGGACTTCATCAAAATTAAAAATTATTGCTCTGCAAAGGGTAATATTGAGAGAATGAAAGACTGGGAGAAAATAGTTATTAATTATATCTAACAAAAAATTGAATACAGAATACACAAAGAACTCTATAAACTTAAAAGCAAGAAAACGAGCAACTCATTTAAAACATGGCTCAAAGACTTGAACATATATTCATCAAAGAAGGTATATGGTTGACAAACATGCACATGAAAAAATTATTAGCCATTGTTGTTGTTAGGGGCCGTTGAGTTGGCTCCAACTCATAGCAACACTATGTACAACAGAACGAAACACAGCCCAGTCCTATGCCATGCTCACAATCATTGTTATGCTGGAGCCCACTGTTGCAGCCACTGTGTCAATCCATCTCATTGAGCGTCTTACTATTTTTCACTGACTCTCTACTTTACCAAGCACAATGTCCTTCTTTAGGGACTGATCTCTCCTGATTACATGACCAAAGTATGTTAGACATAGCCTTGCTTCTAAGGAGCATTCTGGCTGTACTTCTTTTAACACATTTGTTCATTCTTTTGGCAGGCCGTGGTATATTCAATATTCTTCGCCAACACCACAATTCAAAGGCATCAATTCTTCTTTGGTCTTCCTTATTCATTGTCCAGCCTTCCCAGGCATATGAAGCAGTTGAAAACACCATGGCTTGGGTCAGGCACGCCTTCATCTTCAAGGTAACATCTTTGATTTTTAACACTTTATAGAGGTTGTTTGTACCACATTTGCCCAATTTGTCTTTTGATTTCTTCACTGCTGCTTCCATGGGTGTTGACTGTGGATCCAAGTAAAATGAAGTCCTTGACAACTTAAATCTTTTCTCTGTTTATCATAACGGTGCTTATTGGTCCAGGATATTTTTTTTTTCTTTATGTTGAGGTGTAATTCATACTGAAGGCTGTAGTTTTTGATCTTCATCAGTAAGTGCTTCAAGTCCTCTTCACTTTTAGCAAGCAAGGTTGTGTCATCCTCATAACACAGGTTGTTAATGAGTTGTCCTCCAGTCCTGATGCTCTGTTCTTCTTCATATAGTCCAGCTTCTCAGGTTATTTTGCTCAGCGTACAGGCTGAATAAGTATGATGAAAGAATACAACCCTGACGCACATTTTTCCTGACTTTAAATCACGCAGTATCCCCTTGTTCTGTTCAAACGACTGCCTCTTGATCTATGTACAGATTCCTCATGAGCACAATTAAGTGTTCTGGAATACCCATTCTTTGCAATGTTATCCATAATTTTTTATGGTCCACACAGTCGAGTGCCTTTGCATAGTTAACAAAACACAGGTAAACATCTTTCTGATATTCTCTGTTTTCATCCAGGACTGAACTGACATCAGCAATGATATCCCTGTTTCTACATCCTCTTCTGAACCTGGCTTGAATTTCTGGCAGGTTCCTGGTGATGTACTGCTGCAACCTGACTGACCTTCAGTAAAATTTTACATGCATGTAATATTAATGACATTGTTTGTTAATTTCCACATTCAGTTGGATCACCTTTCTTTGGAATAGGCATAAATATGGATCTCTTCCTGTCGGTTGCCCAGGTAGCTGTCTTCCAAATTTCTTGGCATAGATGAGTGAGCACTTCCAGTACTGGATACATTTGTTGAAACATCTCAACTGGTATTACAGACAGTCCCCAAGTTATGAACATCAGACAACCTATACTTGCTGTTTAATGTTATGTAAATTTGCCCACACTTTGAAATGATTGAACCAACCCCTAGCTACAACAAATTCTTCATCACAATCACCTTTAGTTGCTGTATGTGCAGCTTTTAAAGCACTGAATAGGCTTCCAGCCTTTTCTTGCACTAAAGTAAGGCTAAATAAGAACGATATGCATCTGTTCTGACTTACCTACAAATTCTTAAAGGCACACTTACGAATGGATCTTATTCATAACTTGGGGACTACCTGCAAAGCCAAATGAGATACTACTTTGTATCTATTAGAATGGTGGAAAAAAAAAAAAATACTGACAACACCAAGTACTTATGAGGATGCAGACCAACTACAACATTTATACATTGCTGGTGAAAAAGAAAAATTGAACAGCTACTTTGGAAACAGTTTGGCAGTTTCTTAAAAAGCTAAATATATGCTTACTATATACCCCAGCAATCCTACTCCTGGAAATTTATCCTAGAAAAATGAAAATTTACATTTATACAAAAAATTGTACATAAATGTCTATAGCAGTTCTATTCACAATCACCAAAAAAGGGAAATAACTGAGATGTCCTTCAGCCTAAGGACATGGATAAGCTGTGATTCATACCTACTTTACCAAAACCAAAAACAAAAAGAATATTGATATGCAACAACTGGGAGTAACGTCAAAGCATTATGCTGAGTGAAAGAGGCTAATCTCAAAATCTTACATACTATGGTTCAATTTATACACCCTTCTTAAAAACACAGAGAACATATCAGTGGTTGCTAGGATTTAGGATGCAGGGAGGGTATGAATAGAAAAGGATAAATACCAGGGAGTTTGGGAGGTAATAAAACTTTTATACCCTGATTTTGGTGGTAGTTACATGCGTCTATACATGTGTTAAAATTTTGAGGACTGTACACACATAAAAAGTCAATTTCCCTGTATGTTAATTCAAAAATTAAAATAATGAAACACAAAAAGAGAAAATAAATGACAAGCAAACAGATATCAAACATGGAGACACACTACTAGCCTCTCCCAGTTAGCTGTATAACTCCCTACAAAACAAAACACCATACATCTGCCCACCTCCCTGTAATGCTATGCTTTTATTCATTTAGTTAATGAATAGTTATATTACACTTGCTGTGTGAAGAGGAAGAAGCAATCACTTCAGGCTGAGGGGAAGGCTAGAAAGAAGAAACATGGAAAGTTCTATGGGAGAGGTAACTTATAAACCAATTACTGAGAAACATAATTTCAGTGAGAAGAGATGCAGGGAACAATTTGGGCATATTCCTGTTTAAGGTAGAAAATTAGCTCATTTCAGGAAATTCTGGTTTGTTTAGAACCTATGGTAGTGAAAATTTGGAGACAGTGTGAAAATTTAGACTAGGGACAGGCCATGAAAACCTTGAATGCCAGTGAAAGGAGTTTGCACTTAACTTATATTATCTTACTTGCCAATAAAGATAATCTGATATCCTATTTATTATCCTTATCTTATGGACCTTACTAAAAGAGATTTTGCACCAGTAAAACCAACATTAAGGGTTAGAAGATAGATTCCAGTATTCACTGTGGTAAATTAACTTCAGCGTCTTATTTTACAATGTATAACATACAAGAAATTATGCCAGCCTTACCTACTTCATGAAGCTCCTCTGACAAATGAACCTGATGGTTAATATGAAAGGAATTTTTAAAGTATAGCATAAAACACTTTCTCGAAGTGTGGTCCTTGTGTTATCAGCATGAGCACCACCTGGGAGTTTATTAGAAATAAAATTTACCAGGCCCCACCCTAGATGTACTGAATCAGAGATGTTATGGATTAAATCATCCCCTCAAAAGATGTTGAAGCCCTAATTCCTTTACCTATAAGGTCACTGAAGATGTTATTAGTTGGGTTAACATGAAGTCATAATGGAGTAGAGTGGGTCCTAATCCTATATGACTGTTGTCCCTATAAAAGATGAAAGAGGCAGAGGAAGGACTCCATGTAACACTGCAGCTGCAAGCCAAGGAATGTCTGGAGCTACCAGAAGCTAGGAGAAAGGCATGGAACAGATTCTCCATCAAAGCCTCAGAGGGAATCAATATGGCTGACACTCTGACCTTGGACTCTAAGGCTCAAGAACTGTGAGACAATAAGCATCTATGGTTTAAAGTCACCTACATTGTGGTACTTTGTTATGGAAGCCCTAAGAAAATAAGACAGAAAGCGCTGAATGTAATGCCCTGGAATATGCATTTTAATGAGCTTTCTCAGTCATTCTGATGCATGTGAAAGCTTGAGGACCACTGATGTAAAATATTATACAAGTATATTCAAGTACTGTTAAACTCAAACAGTACATTTTCCTAGTCTACTCTGAACACCATAGTCTTACAAGGGACAATGTCTTATTCATAGCCAGAAAATCAGATACTCTTCATTGGCATTTTTCTTTTCACAAGTCAAGAAGCTATCGAAAGTTGATTTTCCTAGAGGAGTAATTAGTTCCAGAAATATTCAGCACTCCATATCAGAAGGTCCAGGAATGATTTCTTTGAGGGAAAGAAGGTAGATAGGGAATTTTTCTTCACTGATTTGTATTTTGATAAAGCAATTGTTTGAGAGAAATGATGTCAGCACACTGACCTTCAGTCACAGTAAGTTTATGTCAGTTTACCCAATGAATCGTCTCTAATGTCAACATTTTCCTCTATACCCAAATGCTCTTGTTTGTTGTCATTAGGTACTGTTGAGTCAGTTCGAATTAATTACCACCCTGTCTGCAACTGAATGAAATATTGTGGGATCCTATGCCATCCTCACAATTGTTGCTATGCCTGAGCCCATTGTTGCGGTCACTTTGTCAATCTACCTCACTGAGGAGCTTCCTATTTTTCACTGACCCTCTATTTTACTAAGCATGATGTCCTTCTCCAAGGACTGGTCTCTCCTGGTAATATGTCCAAAGTACATGAGATGAAGTCTTGCCATCCTCACTTCTAAACAGCATTCTGACTGTACTTCTTCCAACACAGATTTTTTTGTTCTTCTGGCATTCCATGCTATAGTCAATACTCTTCATCAACACCAAAATTCAAAAGCATCAATTCTTCTACAGTCTCCTTTAATTATTCTCCAGCTTTCAAATGCACATGAGGCGATTGAAAATACCATGGCTTGGGTCAGGTACACCTTAGTTCTCAAAGTGACGTCTTTGCTTTTCAACACTTTAAAGAGGTTGTTTGCAGTAAATTTGCCCAATGCCAATGGGTCATTTGATTTCTTGACTGCTGTTTCTATGAGCATTGATTGTGGATCCCAGTAAAATGAAATCCTTGACAACTTCAATCTTTCTGTTTATCATGATGTTGCTTACTTGTACAGTTGTGAGGATTTTTGTTTTCTTTACGTTGAGGTGTAATCCATACTGAAGGCTATAGTCTTTGATCTTCACCAGCAAGTGCTTCAAGTTCTCTTCACTTTCAGCAAGGAAGGTTGTAGCATCTGCATATCGCTGGTTATTAATGAGTCTCCCTCCAGTCCCGATGCTGTGTTTACCTTCATATAGCTCAGCTTCTTGGATTATTTGCTCAGCTTACAGATCAAATAAGTATGGTAAAAGGATACAACCCTGACACACACCTTTCCTGATTTTAAACTACTCAGTATCCCCTTGTTCTGTTAGAACAACTGCCTCTTGGTCTATGCACATGTTCCACATGACCACAATTAGGTTTTCTGGAATTCCAATTCTTAACAATATTATCCATAGTTTGTCATGATCTACACAGTTGAATGCCTTTGCATAGTCAATAAAACACAGGTAAACATCCTTACTTCATTCCACATCTCCTTCTGAATCTGGCTTGAATTTCTAGCAGTTCCTGTCAGTGTACTGCTGCAACCTTTTTTTAAATTATTTTCAGCATAATTTTACTTGCATGTGATATTAATAATATTGTTCACTAATGCCCACATTCCACTGGATCATCTTTCTTTGAAATGGACACAAATATGGATCTCTTCCAGTCAGTTAGCCAGTAAGTTCTCTTCCAAATTTCATGGCATAGATGAGTGATCACTTCCAGTGTTGCATCCATTTGTTGAAATATCTCAGTTGGTATCCCGTCAACTCCTGGAGCCTTGTTTTCTGCCAATTCCTTCAGGGAAGCTTGGACTTCTTCTTTCTGTACCATAGGTTCCTGATCATATGCTACCTCTTGAAACGGTTAAATGTCGACCAGTTATTTTTGGTACAGTGACTCTGTATATTTCTTCTATCTTCTTTTGATGGAATTTTTCTTCACTGATTTGTATTTTGATAAAGCATTTGTTTGAGAGAATTAACATCAGCAACAGACCTGCACAATAAATTTGTGACAATTTACTCAATGAATCATCTCTAATGTCAACATTTTCCCCTATATCCAAATGCTCTTGAGCATTATAAATGCCTGCTGCAAAAAGGATAAACAATAAAGACATTGTTAGTCAGAGGATAGAGCACAAATGACAGAAAAGTAGTGAGGACACTTTTCTCTCTCAGTTTGTACAAAATAAACAAAAAATATATTTCAACATGAGATATCACCAAAATAATTGAAAAGAATTGCTTAGTGTTCACCCAAATAAAAAATAAGGCAACAGAAATTTTTTTCTTCTGTTAATAATATATTTTAATCATGTCATAAATCAGATCATATTTTTTCTATGGTTTGCTTTTTTCAAGTCATCATCATCACCATCAATACCAGCTCTCCCCCTGAGACTGAGATTTAACTATAGACCAGTCCTGTCAGGATTAGCTCTAGATGAGCAATTAAATTTAGGAAGCGTTTATCTTTAAATAATTTCTATCAGGGTATAAGAAAAGCAACAGATGGAGAGTCTACTGACCAAGTTCCACATTTGTCCATGGGCTGACTGTGTGCCTCTTAGTGCCCTAGGGTTCAGTTTTACTCTCTATAAATGAGGAGCTGATGACTTCTATATAAAAGTGTCTTATGACCATTTTTCTATAACCATTTGCTTTCTTTTAATGTCCCTTAGTGTTCTCCTTCTTTTTTTTAAGCAAGAGGTCATTAAAATGTGCTCAAGCATAACAATGAGTGTGAGGGTGGCACGGGACCAGACAGTGCTTTGTTCTGTTTTACATAGGGTCGCTATGAGCTGGAACCAACTCAATGGCACCTAACGACAACAACTGTTCTTCACAAAGCATTCCATCCCCATTCTGCTGCCATTATCTCAGTCACCAGAAGAAATAAATCTATTAAACTCAATACTATTTAGGCCATAGGTCACAAATTCAAATGCCTGCAGGTCACTAAAACTGTCATAATGTTTGCTGGGTATACGATTATGTGTACTAAGTAGTTTGCCCTGACACCAAGCAAAAAATTATCTAGTTATATTGCCTTTTCAAATCTTTGAGGGTAAATGTAAAAATTAAAAAAATAAAACACTCAGAAAAAATACCTGTCTAGTTGTAAACCTTTGAAGCCACCAAGTTTCACTTCTTGGTTTAATCTATGAGGACATCATACCATATCCCCTCTCAAAGATTTTACAGTTAAAATGGAAGATAGGCAAAATGATTCTTGACTGTGACCCATCACTGATGGTTTAAATCTTACCTACTTTCCAAAGATCATCTCAAATGCCATCTTCTACATCTGACCTTTTTTTTTTCTCCCCAAAGATATGATCTCTCTCTTTTCTTTGCATTCTTATTTCATTGTCTGTTCCTCTGGATGAAGAAATTAGCTTATTCCACCTTATAATAAATGCGTATTAGGATATAGAGCACTTTCACACTTTAAGTAATTCTGTAACCTCTCCGACATCAGGGGTTGCATACTATTTATCTTTAGCTCCACCATAATTTAGAACAGTGCCTGCCTAGAACACTTCTGAATAAGCCCCAACGAAGACACTGGTGATGGACTTCTATTTATTGAATTACATAACCATGCATAAGTGACTACCTATTCTTGTCTAGGCATGAGCTCTAACCATAGTCACCTCCACTGTTATAGCTTGCCACTCACATATTTTCGTGAAGTTAACGTCTCTGTGCTCTTTAGATTTTAAAATCTTTGATTTACTTTATGTATTTACTACAGAAATAGGCAAAGATTGGATATAAAAATGGTGCCTGTGTTAGAAGACTAGGAAACAGGAAGCAAGATGCACAACTTTTCAAACACTACAGAACACTGATTCATCTCTAAAATGTTTTTCCTTCCTTAAGTCCTTATTTACTAGATGTTGTTGTCAGGCTGTGATTAAACACATTGATCACTAGCTCCTCCCTATTAACAAGGCTAGCAATCAGTCCTCCTAGAGAATGTCTGATTGCCCTATTGTGAAGGCCTGAATATTCCAGATGTCTTTGCACGGATTCTTGGGTTTTGTCCAGTACCGTGGATAGCTCCACTTACTCATCCACAACAGCCTGCGAACAAGTCCTAACCAGAAGTATTATTTTGCAGCCTTTGTCTAGCAGTTGTCACAACCCTGAGTATTTATTTTCCTCTTCCAATAAGAGATACAGTGGCATTTTCAGATGCAGCGCCCACATTTCATGGGCCATCACCAACCCATACAGAAGGCACTTTGATGAAGCACATAAGTCAATGACAAAAAAAATAATTTCTGCCAAATCTCAAGAGAGCCTCAAACTTGGCATCATTTCTTTTTTTCTTTTTTTTTTTGGTTCAAGGACTGAGAGCTTGTGTAAGTGATGTTCCTTAGAAACAATATCATCATCATTATTAGGGTGGCATTGCAGAGAGAAAAAAATAATAATAATAACAGATCTCAAAGCTATCACTGGCATTAGATGAGGAATAAACTGTTGTTGATGGTTTTGCTTAGAATAAATGCTCTGCTACTGACTGATTTGCTTCGATAGGGAGAAAAAGAATCCCAGAAATCATAGTTTCTGTACTACAGATGGAATGTTGGCGTCACGTCATTGTCTGATCATAAAGGCATATTAGCAGTCCTAGTCAGTCCCAAGAATGTCAGACCCAGGAAGGTCAATGAAACTCTATCCCCACCTAGTGTCTCCAGCTTTAAAAAAGAAATTGGTTTCCCCATGGCCTCTATAAATTGTTTGCTTCAGATATCTTTGCAAAAGTGTCCATTTGTGTTGTGCTTCTCATTCAAGATGTTAATAAAGAATGTTGATACATCCTCAAGTATCTTTCTTGAATTCAACCTAAAGTTGCTCAGAGTAAAAATAATAGCAATGATTTACTCCAGTAATTATCTACCACCAAATTTGCATACAGTCAAGGAGTTAAAGTGGGTTAGAAGCTCCTTAAGTCACTCCAAAATTGTGTAGATCCATTAATATCATCTAATACGTAACTATAGATAAGGCTTCCATGCCTAATCAATTTGTTCATCGTTGCTCAAAATAGAGAATATGTTTTAGCCCTGATGCTATTAGTAGCTCAGTATATGACACCAAGTGAATGATGCCCTCTCTTATGAAACTATAAAACGATAGGTCACAAGATGAGCTCCAAGAATTCCAGGATTCTGTGAAATACACAGTGCTTTTGATCTCATCATTTCAGGCCTCTAACCCTCGGTTTCCTCATTCATAATGAGGAATAGATATATCTTCTCCACCTCAGAGATCAAATGGCAGATTATTGATGTAATATACTGGATTTATTTTATCCAGACAATTCCATTATATTTTCTTTTGGCAGAGGGACATGGTGTCAATGGCCAATCATGCATAACCAAGAAATATAGGAAATCTGGAGGTAAACTGGGTTCAAATCTCAGTTCCACTACTTTTAAACTATGTTACTTGAAGTAAGTTATTTATAGCCTTTCTTAGCCTCAATTCTTTCATTTGTAAAATGAAAATCATAATAAGGTTGTTACGAGGATTAAATGAGAAAACTATCCAAAGCACTTATCATCATACCTGGCATTTCATAAGCACTCAACTATGATAATAATTATTAAGTTTATAAATGAGATTATAAGCATGGTAGGGGTAAATAACATAAAATTAAAAAAAAACTAGGAACAGAACAACAACAAAAACAGTAACAGAAGCAACTACTTCAGCAGTATGGAGCATTTGCCTTGTACCAGGGACTCTGTTAAGTGTGTTATATGTACAAGTACCCTCTACTTCCTTACCCATGACCCTCTTCTACACTTCACTTTACAAATAACACCCTCCCAAAGTGAAATCACTTTAGGATTCCTTTGTGAATAATATTATCTTATGCTTAGAGAACATCTTCCACATCATTTTCATGTGCCCTCTCTCATTTGATTCTACAAACAACCCAGGAGATGTTTATGGAAGCCATTTGTATTCCCATTTTGCAGGAGCAGAAACATTCAGAGAGGTCGCAGCATCAGTAAATATTAGACCGAAGCTCTTGATTCAAAGTCTGGCACTTTTGTTGTCCTACCTTGCTGCCTTCCATTGTAAAGATCCATGAGGTGAGCCAACAGCATAAGGCTAATTACTGAAATGCAACGGTGCCCCACTGAGAAAATCTGAACACATGGATAGCTAGGTGTCTTTGGAGTCCTCCCCCTACCACAAACACATTCTGGCCAAGGAGCTATTTTATTCATCAGATGCCAGAGGGTTGAATTTTTATGTAGCTCAGTGCTGGGTTGGCTGGCCAGAAAAAGCCAAATAAAAATTGCATGAAGTTTGGAGTAGGCCGGGAGTGGGTGGCAGGAGTCTCCCTGCTGACTTGGCCTTTGCTGCATGAAAGAGAAAGCTGAACCTCAGCAAGCCTTCTGTGCATCCTAGAGAAACTCATTTAACAAAAATATAAACCTTCCGTATAAGGGGAAATGTATGAGGCTGCAGAGGCTGGAGAAGCTGACCATCCTTTTTTTTTCTTTAGACGAAAATATGAAAAATAGGAAAGTTCTTTCCCCTCCTTATACATTCAAGATATATATTTAATACTCACTTTCTATCCAGCCATATAACAGGCACTGGGAAGCACATAGGACAAACATATCATATTCTATGCTCTAAGAATTAAATATATTAAGTGCCAATGCTAGACTATGAAGAAGAAGAAAAGATAGTCTCAACCACAAGGAGTTCACATCTAATAGGATTATCAGGCACCACCAACAAATGACACTACTATTATATTAGTAGTACAGGACTATCTGTAAGACAGGACTAGTAATATCAGAGACAGACTCTGATAATACTGTAATAGCAATGGCTAAGTACCATGGTAAGAAAGAGAAAAATTCTGAATGGGGTACTTATGGAAGGCTCCAGAGAGGAGGTGATAGTTTAGGTAAGTCTGATAACATCTGAATATCATAGCATTTCAGGAAGAAACAAGAGCCTTAGAAATACTGAGGCATTCAAAGAAGGCTAGATGATAGAGGCAGGTCTCACACTCCAGAAACATTACTTTGTCTTTAAGAAACAACATCTTAAAAGGATCTTCTTGGGGAGATGCACTGGAGTGGGAGGAAGGTTACTATTGCTAATGTGATATGGCAAAAGCAGAGTGGTGAAGCAATAGGGTGTAGCATGTAAAAGCCGCCACTGGAAATCGGGAACTCTTGGATTCAAATCTCGGCTTCATCACTTCTGAGATTTTCAAGCTTGATTAATTCATTTAAGGTCCCTGAACATCCGTTTCCTCAACTGTAAAAGGGGATAATATAACTAACTTCTCCCACATGTCTGGCAGTTTGTTGCACTGTGGGGGCTTGTGTGCTGTTGTGATGCTAGAAGCTTTGCCACCAGTATTCAAATACCAACAGGGTGACCCATGGCAGACAGGTTTCAGCTGAGCTTCCAGACTAAGAAAGACTAGGAAGAAGGACCCAGTAGTCTACTTCCGAAAAGAAATAGCCAGTGAAAATCTTATGAGTAGCAGAGAAATACTGTCTGGCACGGTTCCAGAAGATGAGCCCCTCATGTTGGAAGACACTCAAAATATGACTGGGGAAGAGCTGCCTCCTCAAAGTAGAGTCGACCTTAATGACATGAATGGAATCAGGCTTTTGGAACCTTCATTTGCTGATGTGGCATGACTCAAACTGTGAAGGAATAGCTGCAAACATCCATTAATAATCAGAACATGGAATGTATAAGGAATGAATCTAGGAAAACAGGAAATTATCAAAAACGAAATGGAACATATAAACATCAATATCCTAGGCATTAGTGAGCTAAAATGGATGGTATTGGCCATTTTGAATTAGACAATCATATGGTCTACCACGCTGGGAATGACAACTTGAAGAGAAATGGCATTGTAGTCATCATCAAAAAGAATATTTCAGTTAATACAACTATTGTTCAAATTTACACACCAAGCACTAAGGTCAAAGATGAAGAAATTGAAGATTTTTATCAATTTCTGTAGTCCAAAATTGATTGAACATGAATCAGGATGTGTTGATAATTACTGGTGATTGGAATGCAAAAGCTGGAAACAAAGAAGGATCGGTAGTTAGAAAATATGGCCTTGGTGATAGAAACGATGATGGAGACTGCATGACAGAATTTTGCAAGACCAATGACTTCTTCATTGCAAATACCTTTTTTTTTTTACCAACATCAACAGCCACTATACATGTGGACCTAACCAGATGGAATACACAGGAATCAAATTGACTACATCTGTGGAAACAGACAATGGAAAAGCTTGGTATCATCAATAAGACCAAGGTCAGGATCCCACTGTAGAACAGACCACCAATGCCTCATATGCAAGTTCAAGTTGAAACTGAAGAAAATTAGAACAAGTTCACGAAAGCCAAAGTACAACCTTGAGTATATACCACCTGAATTTAGAGACCATCTCAAGAACAGGTTTGACATTTTGAACACTAATGACTGAAGCTCAGACAAGCTGTGGAATGACATCAAGGACATCATACATGAAGAAAGCAAGAGGTCACTAAAAAGACAGGTAAGAAAAAAAGAAAAACGGAAGTCAGAAAAGACTCTGAAACGTGCTCTTGAACGTGAAGTAGCTAAAGCAAAAGGAAGAGATGATGAAGTCAAAAAGTTTAACAGAAGATTTCAAACAGTGGCTCAAGAAAACAAAGTAAAGCATTATAATAACATGTGCAGAGATGTAGAGACAGAAAACCCAAAGGGAAGAAAATGCTCAGCATTTCTCAAGCTGAAAGAACTGAAGAAAAAATTCAAGCCTCAAGTTGCAATACTGAAGGATTCTACAGAGAACATATTAAAGGAGCCAGGAAGCATCAAAAGAAGACAGAAGGAATAAACAGAGTCACTATACCAAAAAGAAATCTGTCAACGTTCAAACATTTCAGGAAGTAGCATATGATCAGGAACCAATGGTACTGAAGAAAGAAGTCCAAGCTGCACTGAAGGCATTGGCGAAAAGCAAGACTCCAGGAGTTGACAGAATACCAACTGAGATGTTTCAACAAATGGATGTGGTGCTGCAAGTGCTCACTCAACTATGCCAAGAAATTTGGACGATAGCTACCTGGCCAACCGACTGGAAGAGATCCGTATCTATGCCTATTTCAAAGAAAGGTGGTCCAGCAGAATGCAGAAATATCGAACAATATCGTCATTATTACACACAAGTAAAATTTTCCTGAAGATCATTCAAAAGCGGCTGCAGCTGTACACCAACAAGGAACTGCCAGAAATTCAAGCCAAATTCAGAAGAGGATATGGAACCAGGGATATCATCGCTGATGTCAGATGGATCCTGGTTGAAAGCAGAGAATACCAAAAAGATGTTTACTTGTTTTATTGACTATGCAAAGGCATTTGACAGTGTGGATCATAACAAATTATAGATAACATTGCAAAGAATGGGAATTTCAGAACACTTAATTGTACTCATGAGGAATCTGTACTTGGATCAGAAGGCAGTCATTCAAACAGAACAAGGGGATACTGCATGGTTTAAAGTCAGGAAAGGTGTGTGTCAGTGTTGTATCTACTCAATATATATGCTCAGCAAATAATCTGAGAACCCGGACTATAAGAAGAGGAAAGGGGCATAAGGATTAAAGGAACACTCATTAACAACTGTATTATACAGATAACATAACCTTGCTTGGCGAAACTGAAAAGGACTTGAAGCACTTACTGATGAAGATCAAAGACCACAGCCTTCAGCATGGATTACCCCTCAACATAAAAAAAAGAAAAAAAATAGAGAAAACAAAAATCTTCACAACTGGGCCAATAAGCAACATCATGATAAATGGAGACCAGATTGAAGTGGTCAAGGATTCCATTTTATTTGAATCCACAATCAACACCCAGGGAAGCAGCAGTCAAGAAATCAAAAGATGCATTGTACTGGGCAAATCTGCTGCAAAAGACCTCTTTAAAGAGTTAAAAAGCAAAGATGTCACCTTGAAGACTAGGGTGTGCCTTACCCAAGTCATGGTGCCCTCATTCGCCTCATAGACATGTGAAAGCTGGACCATGAATAAGGAAGGCCAAAGAAGAATTGACACCTTTGAGTTATGGTGTTGGCAAAGAATACTGAATATACCACGGACTGCCAAAAGAAGGAACGAATCTGTCTTGGAAGATGTACAGCCAGAATGCTCCTTGGAAGCACAGATACTGAGACTTTGTCTCTCATACTTTGGACATGTTATCAGGAGGGACCAGTCCCTAGAGGAGGACATTATGCTTGGTGGGGGGTCAGTGAAAGAGGAGATGGGTTGAGGTAGTGGCTGCAACAATGGGCTTAAGCATAACAAAGATTGTGAAGATGGCACAGGACCAGGTAGTGTTTCATTCTCTACACAGGGTAGCTATGAGCCTGAACCAACTTAACAGCACCTAACAACAACATAACTAACTTGGGGCTGGCGTCAGGATACTAGTAAGGTTGTTAGTAATATATAAAGTGAGAAGGCATATAGCATTTATATGAAGAGAAAGAAGACAGTCTTGACTGATGTCCAGGAAGTATGCCAGGAAAAAGTGGATGATTAGGTTTATGGGAATATAAAGTGCGCAAGAAAAGAATAATTCAATTTGAGTTGAATTATTTTACTTGATTTTAAACCTTTTTTGGGAAATGTTCCCCTTTGCGGGCACAAGTTTATACATCATTACAGCTCAGGAACAAATGGAGGAGAACAATGGTCAAAAGCAAGCATTATCATTTGTTTATTTTGAGCCCTTAATTGATGACTTTGCCATTGGAACAAATGCAGTCACTGGCCAAAGGCAAATGCATTTGCAAAAACAGCCATGAATTTCAACTGGCCTTTGCCACCTAGGGAAGTAAGTTATTATCAGGATCCCTGCGTATGAGAAAAAGCACGAAAAACCTTAGCAAAGATGAGAATTTCAGTAAAAAAAAATGTTCTTCTTTGAAATTGCTCTCACCATCCCCCCAAAACTTTGGAATTATCCTTGACTCTTTATTGTCTTTTACAACCCACATCCATTTCATCAGCAATCACTATCTGCTCTACATTAGAAATACGTCTAGGTTCTGGCCACATTTCACCACCTCCACCACTATCACTTTAGTCTAAGCTATTATCATCTTTCACTGGTCTCCCTTTTACACCATACCCCTCTACAGTCTCTTTGCCACACAATAGCAAGACAGACGTGCAAAATCATCAGATCATATCACTCCTTTGCTCAGACCCACCAAAGGCTTCCTACTCACTCACAGTAAAAAAGCCCAAGACCTCAAGGAGACTGTAAGAGCCTATATGATCTGTCCCCATCACGTACACGTCTCCGTCTTGCTCTATCGTCTCCAGCTATACTGGCTTCTTTGCTGTTTCACACACACACTAAGCACTAAGCATCCTCCAAGTCTTTGCATGTACTTTCTTTTCATGGACCACTCTTTTCCTAGGTAACATTATAGTTTACCCCCTCACCTTATTTAAGTTCAAATAAAATAGCAACTAATTAAGAATTCATCCCAGATTATACCTCTGAAAAAGTAACCCCTACTATCACTATTTCTCCCCACCTCGCTTTTTTAACCACAGCATTTATCACTAGATGATGAAGCGTTTGTGTGTGTACGTATGTAAGTGCATGGTTTTCCATTTTCCACTACGACTGGAACTTGATAAGGACAAATGCCTTGCTTTGTTCTCTGCTCTATTTCCAGTTCTCTGCTCTATGCCCGATGAATTCTTGTTGAATAAATAATCATAGTCAGTCTTAAGAATTGAAATGTGATATCTACCTTCCTGACCATCTAACTTCAGTCTCGGAATTTTAAAGAACCACCAACCATGTAATACAAAAATCCATTTTATGATACTTCTGTTCATTGGCTTAACACTAAAACGAGATGCAAAAAAATATGAAACAATTATTAATGTACAAATAAATAACCGGACAAGGGTCACAATAGTAAATACATCTTAGGGTATTGGGTCTTCTAGGCCTCAAGCTATTCTTATTAAAGAAGGCAGAAGAAGGAGCTTAAGCCCCAATCTGAAGATGAAAATAAATAAAACCATCAGCTCCTCGTTTATAACTACTCCATAAATATAAAATCTGTTTTTACCTCATTAAAAGTAATGGTAGCATTTACCACAAAGTTACTGCTGGAGCTATTATGCTCAGTCATCTGCTATTTTATCTTACAAATGTGTTCATATTATGAAAGCATTGAAGATTACAGAACAATAAAGTGGCACATAGCCAAACTATTTTGAAATAGTTTTACATTTAACTTAACACGTGATTAGTGAAAACAATATATCATTGCTTTGACTGAGAGTAAAATCGGCATTTGAGGTTAAAAAAGTGAATCAGAAGAAAAATATTAATAATAATATAAGTATTACCTGCATGTGGCAAAAATTATGTATTTTTGTGAATTACAGATGTTTGGAAAATATGACATGTAGTATTTCATTTATACTTGCAGCAGTCCGGTGAAGAAGGTACTATTAGCCTCATTTTTCTTTTCAGATAAAATACTGACTCTCAGAGAGGTAAGGTGAACTATTCAAGGTCTCATAGCCAGTATATTACAGAATTGAGACTAAGCCCATGTCATCTGACCATATATTTTGTATCCTTTCCATTACCCCACCATAATCAAAGGCTTCTTCCATCTCAAAAGCAACAATGACTGTCAGCAATTAAGCTAGGATCCACAAAAGGCAACTCATGGGCCGAATCTGGCCCACGGGGGTGTTTCATTTAGCACACGTTGTGTTTTTTATGAATTTCTATTTGTAATCAACATTTTTTAAAAAATCAAGAAATCCCACTTGATTTCATTTGAAAAATCCGGACAGGCAATACATGACTGAAAGTCAGCAGGAGCTAAGTCCCAGGGATGTGCATATATTTACTTAGAGACTGAGAGACTCCCCATCTGGAGCTAGCTTCAGTTTTGATATATGTTTTGCTATTATAGGTACTTTTGAGCTTGAAATTACTGAATTAGAGGAGAGTTATTTCACATATATTATCCAAGAAAGTGCTAGAAGATGAACCCCTTAGGTTGGCAGGCACTCAAAATACACAGTGGCTGCAACAATGGGCTTCAGCATTTCAACGATCATGAAGATGGCACAGGATGGGGCAACATTTTGTTCCATTGTACATGGTGTCACCATGAGTTGGAGCAGACGTTATACTAGCAAGCAACAACAACATTTCATACTGAATGGGGTTCTAATTCTTCTGAAAGTTGAACAAAGAGACACTGGATAAAATTCAAGCAAGTTAACTTAAGAGTATTACACAAGCTTAACACAGCATCTGAGGTAGAACTGGTACTAAATAATTACCGCTGCACTTCTTCCCAGTCTACTACCTTTGTTCTCCTGTCTTATTGGAAGAGATGCTCTAGGAAAGACAGTATTTCTCAAAAAATGGTCCATTAACCAACGGCATCAGAATTATCTGGAAACACAGTTAAAATGACTATTTGTGGTCCCCAGTGTGAGACCCATTTTCCTAGGTCTTTCAAGATAATATCTGAGTTAGGGCCTCCTCCTTAGACTACCTCTGTAGTCAAATTACCTCCAAGAGGTGGCATTTACAGAGAAGGGAATATGAATGGTGCCCCTGCAATTGTACAATATGGCAGCAGCCCTGACTGATTTCTGTAATATAGCTGGAAACTAAAAGTAAAAGCATTTGTAGGAAAACTCAGAAACCTATAGACTTGGTTGGTGACGTGGTGGTGGTGGTATACTATCAAGTCAATTCTGACTCATAGCGACCCTACAGGACAAAGTAGAACAGCCCCATAGGGTTTTCTAGGCTGTAATCTTTATGGAAAAGATTGCGAGGTCTTTTATTCCCATAGAGTGACTCGTGGGTTCGAACCGCCAATCTTTCTGTTAGCAACCAAGCCACCAGTACTAGTTTTAATAGTGTCCCACCAAAATTTATGTCTTTCCAAAATTCCAAATACATGACCATATTTGGAAATAGGTCTTTACAAATGTAACTAGTTAAGCTGAGGTCATAGTAAAAGAGGGTGAGCCCTAAATCTAATACTATTAGTGTTCTTATGAGAAGAGACAGACACAAACACACACAGGGAGACTGTCATGTGACAACGGAGGCAAAGATTAGAGTGATGTTTCTACATGCCAAGGAGCATCTACAAGCCAGGGAACATTCTACGAGCCAAGGAACAAGGGTTGCCAGCAACACCAGAAGGAAGCTAAGAAAAAGGCATACGACAGATTCTCTCCCCTAGACCCTTCAAAAAGAGTATGGTCCTGCTGACAACTTGATTTTGAACTTCTAGTTTCCAGAGCTGTGAGAGAATAAAATTCTGTTGTTTTAACCTGTCTACTTTGTGGTACTTTGTTATAGCAGCCCTGGGAAACTTGCACAGACCTCCATGGAGAGACGGTACAGAAGTCAACCTAAATAGGCTTCAGCAGCCATAGACAGATATTTATCATACGCACTAGCAACTGAAGGTGAGATCTTGGCCCTTCAGGCCTGATGATCTCATTCCAAGGTTTCCTACTTGGCACCTCTTCAAACTTCTGTCTGTCAAATTAAATTCCCAAATTACTCTGGTCACATAGTTGAAATCATTCTCTTCTGGAAGGAATGGAAATATTTCCAAGGCTACTAAATGTCAGTTCCAAAATGGCCAACAAACCCTTCACCAGCAAAAGAGCGGGCTCCTTATCCATTCTGTCTCGAAAGTCCATGGAAAGGGCCATGATAAAGCAGAGGGATCACAGCTAAGCATTTGGACATCTGTTGCTAAAAGAGCTGCCACCAGGACCAGGATGTCTAAGACATACACTGAGATTCCTTCACACTCCCGAGACTCTCTAAGCCTCTATTTTCTATTTGAAAAATAATGGAAATTGTAACTCCTGAAATTGGGTGCTGCTTACGTGCTAGCAATGGAATAAAGTCTCAGCAAGCCTTTCAAATACAGATGGATTTGACCTCAGTAAGACCTAAAGAAGAAGCTGTAAAATAAACAAGGCATGTCATTTACTGCCTTCCCACCACATGGGGTTATGTGAGAGTAAAAACCAAACCAGACCCGTTGCCATCGAGTGGATTCCGAGTCATAGCGATGTTATAGGATAGAGTAGAACTGCCCCAAGGGTTTCCAAGGAGCAGCTGATGAATTGAAACTGCCGACCTTTTTGGTAAATAGCCAAGCTCTGAACCACTGTGCCACCAGGGCTTATTAAGTCTGATTGCGATTCTCAGTATTTAAATGTTCAACAGTAACAACAACAAAATGTGTTTGCAGTGCAGGTAGTTAGAAAGCAATCTTGCCTCGTACTTGGAAGCACCACGAAGACACCTACAAGGAATAAGACCACACGAGGGCTGTCAGCATGGTTCTGAACAAATTTCGCTCTGGGCTTCAGTAAACATGCACTGCCCCCTAGCGGTTACAAGTGGCCACAGGCGCGCGTCAAAAGGAAAGTGCCAACTACAGGAGCAAACCCCAGGGAGCCTTGGACAAGAGGCCCAGCACAAGGCTTCTGGAAGTGATTGATGGAGGTGATTTATAAGCCGTTCTTCTGCTCATATGGCAACTGGTGTAACTTGCAATAGCAAGAGTGTTTGACAAAATGAAAAATCTCAAAAAAGTGCATTCCTTCTTTTACACTGAGACAAACATTCATGCTATTGAATTCTTCACTTCTTCATCATAAAAATACACGCATTTATTCAATAAATGTTTATCGACTGCATATTAAGTACCAAGAATTTTTCTGGGCATTGGAACTATCAATAGAAAAAAATTAAAAAAGCGCAATTGGTGTTCTCATGGTACTATTTTGTGAAAGCTGGGAAAATATGTGCTAATATTGATAATAGCCTAAGTCTACTGAGTGCAAAGTAGAGCGCCAGGTTCAGACCGAAACCTCCTACAGATGAGGAAAATAAGGCAAAGAAGCATTCTCTGACCACCATGCCTTCCTGCCCCACTAAGTCATAGACCACCTGAGTCAGAAGGGTTCCAAAGGACCATCAAGTCAACCCCCATGTACGGTAGCAACAGAGCAGGGTGGTGATCAGGAACATAGACTTAGGGTTCCAATACCAGGGTTCACATGCCACCTCTGTGAGCTGTGCAAGTTACTTAGCCTTCCTGAGTCTCCACACCTTCTTTTGTATAATGGAGATTCTAAAAACCGATGTGCAGTTTTATGGTGAAATTTAAAGGCTCAAGAGGCAAAGTACCCAGCCAAGCAGATGGCAGAGGGATTTCAGCTAGGCAAAGGGGGTGGTCATTCAGAGGTGGTGACAATGAGCTGTCCCACAAACTGCTGCTCCCACTGCCTTTGCTTTTGATTTCTGTTTAGAGGAAAAAAAAAAAATGTGGCTGTCACACTGTTGCAGAACAAATAGAAGTGTGACTTTTGCTTCACATCGCACCTTTGTGTTCTTTTGAAAGGTTCAGCGCATTCCAAATCATCTCGTTTTTTCCCTCCATTAGCACATCCTGGGAGTGTTCTTAGACATTAGGCCAGGTCATCACCGGGGGCACACAAGGATGCCTTGCATCCCGATTGTGCTGTTACTCATAGTCAGGGCTCCATAAATGTCAATAGTTAACAATATAGAAAAACAGAAAACCATATAGATATTACTAGTAGTCGTAGTATTTTGAGTAAAAAGAAAAAAAAAAAAACAAGCCTGTTGCCAGCAAGTTTACTCCGGCTCCTGAGAACACCATGAGACAGACTAGAACTGCACCCCAGGGCTTTACTGGCTGTAATCTTTACAGAAGCAGGCTGCCAGGGCTTTCTTCCATTGTGTCTCTGGGTGGGTTAGAACCGCCAACCTTGAGGTTAGCAGCCAAGCACAAACAATTTGCACCATCCAGGAAATCTTACTGTCAGTAAACCTACTAAAATAGCCCTCAGGCAACACCTGGTGGCTCAAAAATCTATAAGCTTAGTTCTAAGGTTGTTATATGCAGATCATTCTGGATACTCCTAGGAGAAAATGATCCCCTATGGAGCCAGGACACATAACAGAAGTAAAAGCTCTCAGGTCACACTGACTGGCAGTCAGGACCACCACAGATGTGCAGCTAGCCTTCTACTCCTTCTCAGCCCACAAGATGAGAGGTTTTATGGTCATAGAGAAACAAGTCATCGAATCATGGAATCAGAGCTGAAAGAACCTTTATCTAGTTTAGAAGTCACTCATTCAAAAGCCAAGCAGAAAACATACAGGAGAGCTGGCTTGGTGGTGGGACCAGGATGTACCAGGGAGCAATGCCCTGTCTTGAGAGGACAATCAAAACTCAGAACTAGAAAACTGTTTCCATAAAGGAATGTGGACCCAGTTCAGCAACATCTACAGATACTCCAAGAAAAGCCGGAACCTTGAAACTTATAAAGCGTTTCCCAATTTTTCAAAATTCCATACAGGCCAAACAAAGCTGGTCCAAGAGGAGGATTCAGCTACAGGCCTCCCATTGGCCACTCTGATCTAAACAGATCCCCTCATTTTAAAGAGAAAAACCCAAAGTCCTTTGAGGAGGCAGGCCTCTTCAAGGCTGTACGGTTAGTCAATGGTGAAGACAAGAGCAGAGAACAGAGTAACCTGCACTCGGGTTATCGGTGTTGTCGTTAGTAGGCGGTATTGAGTCAGTTCCAGCTCAGCAGTCTTATGCACAATGGAACAAAATGTTGCCCTGCCCCGTGCCAGCTTTATAATCACTGTATGTTTGAATCTACTGCAGTGGCTTTTTTGTCACTTCATCTCATTGACGTTTGCCCTATTTTAGCAGACCCTCTACTTTATAAACTATGATATCCTTTTCTAGCAATTGGTCTTTCTTGACGTCGTCTCCAAAGTAAGTAAGCTGAAGTCTCATCGTCCTTGCTTCTAAGGAATATTCTGGTTGCCTTTCTTCTAAGACTAATTTGTTCGCTCTTCTGGCAGTCCACATTATATTCAATATCCCTTGCCAATGCCACAGTTCAAATACACCAATCCTTTTTTGTCTTCCTTTTTCATCGTTCAGCTTTCACATGCATATGAGGGGACGGAAAAGAACATGGCTTGGGTCAGGTGCACTGTAGTCATCACAGTGAAAACGTTATGGATAGCAATAACAGGGATTGTTGTTGTGCGCTGTCGAGTCGCTTCTGACTCATAGCAACCCTATAGAAAAGAGTAAAACTGCCCCATAGGGTTTCCTAGGCTGTGGTGGTATATTTCTCCTGTGATCTCTTTTCTTCCTCACACATCTTGCTAGTTCTGGCACTTGGGAGAAAGTCTGAAACAGGATAGAAGCAGAAAATCCTCTCTATACCACTGTTTACCCAGAAAGCAAGTAACAATTCCAGAAGCAGCAGCATGCTGGTTTAGGTGAGAAATGCAGCCCAGATGGATCAAAAGCACTTGGAGAAAAGAAGGATGTATGCATTTATGCTGAATTATTATTATTTTGGTGTTTCTACGAGTAGTTTACATCTGGAAAGAATTATCCAGTTAATGTAATGAGATTTGGGGGACTTAATTTTTTAATCATTTTTAAGTAGGAGAAAGGAATTACGGAGGAGCTTAATTACCTATCTAAAATTCCTACTGGGATTCAGGAAGTTTGCATTCCAGCCCTGCTTTGAAAACTAACTAGCTAATGACCCTGGAAAAGTTGTTTTGCCTATGCAGCAATCTTAGGGTGATTAATCTCCCCTACCCGAGCCCCCCAAAATCCTTTAAGGCTGTTTTATTATTATTATTGATTAAAACATACTTGGCAAAGCTGGCACCTAGGATAAACAGCAGGACAAGCCATGTCACATTGGAGGGAAACATGAAGGAGATAACGTCGAGCCTCCTGCCCTTGACCTTGTGTGTTAGAGTCTTTCTCCATTGTCGTCCAGAGCCTGGCCCTGGGGCTGAAGCTGAGCCTGCCACTACAGCTGGGGAGGCACTGAGAAGTGAAAGGGACAATTTGCCAAGAGAGAATGGTATGTAAAAACTTACCCCCAAATTTAAATACATTGTTTAAGAAGCCTACATCCTCTAAATTTCTAGTCCCTGGGTCTCCAAGCACAGTTAATGGCTTTATTTGAAGGTGCCATTTTTCAGGTCTCCATCTCATACCCTGGTGGCATAGTGGTTAAGGATGGCTGCTAACCAGAAGGTTGGCAGTTCGAATCCATCAGGAACTCCTTGGAAACTCTATGGGGCAGTTCTGCTCTGTCCTATAGGGTCGCTATGAGCCAGAATCAACTTGATGGTGATGGGTTTTTGGTTTTTTGATCTCATACATTGGAAAATGCTTTTACTATGCTAAGCACTTTCCCTTTTATTGTACCTTCTCATATACACTGGGCAATGGAAAAGTTGGGAGCCCTTGCCTCCTGGATGTGGAAACATACGGGGAGAAATCAAGTGGCTTGCCCAATGCATGGAGCAGGTGGGTAGCAGAGACAGAGACAGAGCCAGACCCTGGGGCCAGCTCCACACCCAGCTCTTCTTCCTGGTTCCAGAGACAGATGCTCCTGTGTTGGGGGTCAGTCTCCTCTGACCATGAGCTCTCCCCTCTGTCAAAGGGGCTTTGGTGACACTGCACTAGCTTCACACTGGTCACCTTTCACCTTACAGCATGTTTCTAATTAGAACGAGAGGGAGGGAAAGAAAGAAATGACACTGTGAAGCTGGGGCAGAGGAGGAAGGAGTGAGAGAAGGATTAATTACCTCCCAGCTGTCAGAACAGTAATTAAATTCAGGTCATTGACTCCAGTCTTGCTTCCATTATGTGAAATGAATCTCCAAATGGCATTCACATTCCTGCTGCCTTTTGCTTTTGTGCTGAAAGCTGGGTGGCCTGAACAACATGCAAAGGGAGGGAGTGACACGTCCTTGGCCTGCATCCAGCCGCTGTATCCAATCACTTAGGAATGAGCAGGGTTGGGGCTCTTTTACTGTCAATGCTCTTTAGAAAACAAAAACACCTCACTTGTGTGTACATGTGGGACTACCTTCGGAGGCAATGAGACTCAAGCCTGAGGAAGTGGTTTTAAAAGAAATATCCAACATGCTGCTAGTCACAGGCTCAGAGAGTTTAAATCAGTCCAAAGGGAAATGGGTCTGTAATCAGTGATGCTGAATTGCAGATATGGAATTCCTGGTTCCTGGGTGGCTAGGGGTCCTGGATCCTAGTACAGGTTCTGACATTAACTCACTCAGGCTTCGAACACAGGGTGTTTCACCTCTGGGCCTCTGGATCTCAAGTTAAACCCCCACGCCACCCTCATGGGAGAATAAAATGATTAAAATAAAATCACTCCCTTCCAGCTTTAATAGTTCTTGATTCTATGACCTTCCCATTTTCCATGAAAATCCTTTTGTGGCTAAATATTCCCAGTTCCTTCCCTAATAAAATTGTAGCTACTAAATGGCCAGATTTTTCCCCTGACCTCCAGATACCTAAGAAACGGGACGTCAACAAAAATAGATTAAATAAATAAATAATAGCCACCTACATATTATGAGGATTTCCTGGGTGGTTTACATGATTAACAGTCTCAGCTGCTAACCAAAAGGCTGGAGATTCAAGTTCATCCCAAAGTGCCTTGGAAGAAAGGTCTGGAAATCTACTTTTAAAAAATTGGGATTGAAAAGCTTATGGACCACAGCTCTACTCTGACACACATGGGGTTGCCATGAGCAGAATCAACTCGATGGCATCTTGTACTGGTACATATTGTGGATTTTGATGATCCTATACTGTACTTGGTATAGGTCGATGGCGCTGGGTCTGGGATACTGTACTTGGAAACCCTGGTGGCGTAGCGGTTAAGTGCTATGGCTGCTAACCAAAAGGTCAGCAGTTTGAATCCACCAGGTGCTCCTTGGAAACTCTGTGGGGCGGTTCTACTGTGTCCTATAGAGTCTCTATGAGTTGGAATCAACTCGATGTCAATGGGTTTGGTTTTTTTGGGTTTATACTGTACTTGTACTTGCTTCCTGATGCCTAGAATCCCTTTGGTGGGAAAAAGTCCTCAGGGTCAAACAAAGTAAAACCCTCAGGAGTGGGAATACAAAAGGCATTTTTCTAAGGTGAAGATGACTGATGTCCGCATCTTTCTTTTAGCAGGGTGATGATGCCAAGAAACATCACAGAATGACTTGGCATCTAGGGGTGGAGGTGCCATGAATGAGACAAACAGATAAGAGAAAAGGTGACTCAAGCACTGTTTTGTTCAAGAACAGCTTTGCCTAACAAGTCTTGTTGTTGCTAGTTGCCTTCAAGTTGATTCCGACTCATGGTGGCCCCATGCGTACAGAGAACTGCTCCATAGTGTTTTCAAGGCTATCACCTTTTAGGAGCAGATCACCAGGCCTCTTCCAAGTGTCTCGGGGTGGGTTTGAACTGCCAGCTTTTCGATTACTAGTCTAGCACTTAACCATCTGCTGTATCCAGGGACTCATAGACAAAATTTCATTTTTTGTTTGCAAGAAAAGAACAATGCAGAGATATTAGCACAGAGGCTGGTCTTTGTTTTCTCACCAGAAGACTAAGATCAGTGGTGATTCCTACAGAGAACTATTGCAAACATCTAAAGAGATAAGGATGCAAAATACTTTCTAATGTGCTATTTCTATGGAAAGATAATGCAGGATATTTGCAGAATTTAATTGAAATTTATTAATAACTTTGACGGAGGACTGGATATAGGCCAGCCACTTACATTGCCTCAGTTAATCCTCATATCCATCCCTTCCCTATTTATCAGCCTGATATTTAGAGAGGATAAGTCATTTACTCAAGGGAACATATTTGATAAGGTATGAAGCCAGCATTTAGGTAAACCTTTGAGATTTCAGAATCTACATTCTTAACTAACAAAAGCCATGTAAGAGTGAGCTCATTGTCACTGGACATATCCTAGCAGAGACTGCAGAATCAACAGCTAGTCTTGAAATGTTGTATGTGAAGTTTTTATATGAGGTAGGAGTCAGACTACGGAAACTTCTAAGGCTAATCTTTTGAGAAAGCATGTTCTACAGACAGAATCAATAATTGAAATACCAGCTGAATGTTATTTCCAGGGCTTCCTTGATGGTGGGACAGGGCAGCGGTCAGAGGCTGAGTCAAGTTCTCCAAGGTATAGACTGCCCCTCTTCCTGTGGGAATTTGCCTTTTATCCCTATCTTTCTAAAATTGCTCAATTACCCCTCATTTTTTTCAGAATACAAATTTGTTCCTTCCCAACCTATTACTGATTTCTATTTCTTTTCATTCGGCTCACTCCACCATGGGTGGTGGTGCTCTGTCCCCACGGCCCCTCATTAACCCAATTTTCTTTCCCATGGTTTGCAACAAAACCATGACTCATATCACTTCCTCGGCCTTGCACTGTGGGCCCTGCATATCTGTCACTAGTTAATGGGAACAAAAAGGTAATTAATCCACCCAGGTACCACTACTGCTACAAAAATAAGTCTATTGTTCACATTTTTAGAAGCTGTGAGATTAACCTTTACAGGAATGGAAATTTACCTTTGGAGAGAACAATAATATCCACATCCCTGTAGTTTTGGATTTTTAATCATGAGCCTTACCAAGTACCTACTATGTGTGCAGACATGTGCTTAAAAGAATAAGCTTTGAAAAAATTACAGAGAAGACCTTTTTACCCTGATGTAGATGGGAAATAAATTATTATTCATAAGTGAATTTCACATAAATAAACTTTATCCCTTTGAGTCCCAAAACTTAAAAAGAAAAAAAAAGTAGCCTTGTTCCTGTAAAAGTTCTAAAAAAAAAAAAAAAAATTTTTTTTTTTCCTAAAAGGAGGTTTAATTACATAAACCCCCTTCTTGATAACTTAGAGTCATAAACATCAATTACTATGCTGCCACATGTCACACTAATTCTCTTGGAGGACCATTGGGCTCTTTGCCTTGACATTAAATGTACTAGAAGGTACTATGCTTTTGGAAATCCTGAACCTTTTACATATTTATATATAATCCACCCCTCTCGGCCAACACGCACATTATTTGATTGGCCAAAGTCCCTGTACAACTGCTGAAGTCTCTGTCTTTTGCCTCACATTCTGAATCACTGCTTCTAATCTATTAAATTTGGAGAAAAAAGGTATGGTGGTATTGGTGGCGTTGTCAGTTGCCACTGAGTTCATTCCGATTCATGGAGACCCCAGTGTGCAGAGCAGCACAGACAGCTTCATAGGATTTTAGAGGCTGTGGCCTTTCAAAAGCAGATTGTCAGGCCTGTCTTTCAAGGTGCTTAATCTTCTGGACCACCCAGTTTCTCTAAAAAATATGGCTGACAATTCCCTCCATCAAGCGGTAGGGCCTCTTTCGCCTCCCTTAGGATCTGGGTCAGCCCTATGATTGTTTGGTCAATAGAATGCAGTTAAGGTGATGCTGTGCCAGTTCTGAGACAGCCCTTAAGAGGCCTGACAGTTTCACTTTCACTCTAGAAAGTTCGCTGCCATGCTAAAGGAGCTCAGAATAGACTACTGAATAATGAGAGGCCAGGGTTATAGGTAAGAGGCCATCTTGACAGTGCAGTCACATCATAGATCTCAGTTGAATACAGCAACGGGAGTAACCTTAGCCTACAGATCCACCCAGCTAAAACCAGTAAACACACAGAGTTATGAAAAAAAAAAAAAAGAGAGAGAGAGAATTGTTGATTTAAGTCACTAAATTTTTAGATGATCCAACAGAATGCAGAAATTATCCAACAATATCATTAATATCACATCCAAGTAAAATTATGCTGAAAATAACTCAAAAATGTTTACAGCAGTACATCAACAGGGAAATGCCAGAAATTCAAACTGGATTCAGAAGAGGACATGGAACATGTGATATCATTGCTGATGTCAGATGGATCTAGGCTAAAAGTAGAGAATGTCAGAAAGATGTTTACCTGCGTTTTACTGACTATATGCAAAGACATCTGTCTGTGTGGATCATAACAAATCATGGATAACATTATGAAGAATGGGAATTCTAGAACTCTTAAATTGTGCTCATGAGGAACTTGTACATAGAGCAAGAGGCAGTCATTTGAACAGAATAAGCAGATATTGTGTGGTTTAAAATGAGGAAGGGTGTGTGTCAGGACTGTATCCTTTCACCGTACTTATTCAATCTGTATGCTGTGCAAATAATATGAGAAGCCAGACCATATGAGGAACAACACAGCATCGGGATTAGAGGAGATTTATTAACAACCTGTGACATGCAGATGATACAAACTTGCTTGCTGAAAGTGAAGAAGACTTAAAGCAATTAGTGATGAAGAATCAAAGACTATAGTCTAGTATAGATTACACCTCAACATAAAGAAAACAAAAACTGTCACAACTGGACCAATAAGCAATATCACGATAAATGGAGAAAAGACTGAAGTTGTCAAGCACTTCATTATACTTGAACTCACAGTCAACACCCATGGAAGCAGCAGTCAAGAAATCAAATGCCATATTGCATTGGGCAAATGTGCTGCAAAAGACCTCTTTAAAGTGTAACAAAGCAAAGAGGACCAAGGTGCTCCTGACCCAAGCCATGGTATTTTCAACTGCCTCACATGCATGCAAAAGTTGGACAGTGAATAAGGAAGACCAAAGAAGAATTGATGTCTTTGAATTATGGTGTTGGTGAAGAATATTGACTATACCATGGACTGCCAGAAGAACAAACAAATTTGTCTTGGAAGAAGTACAGTGAGAATGTTCCTTAGAAGCAAGGATGGAGATGCTTTGTCTCACATACTTTGGACATGTTATCAGGATGTCCCTGCAGAAGGACATCATGCTCAGTAAAGTATAGAGTCAACGAAAAAGAGGAAGGCCTCCAACGAGATGGACTGACACAGTGGCTGCAACAATGGGCTCAAACATAGCAATGATTGTGAGGGTGGAACTGGACCAGGCAGTGTTCTAAACCACTGCTCACTCCAACTTTCTAGCCACTTTTAGGATGCTTCTTGAAATTTTACTACCTTTAAATACTTTCTTTTTTTTTTAATTTTTTAAAATACTTTTAAAGACATCCATTCCTTTTTATTGTTTATTTATTGGGACTTAAACTCTACAAATATCATTTACATACCTCTTGGAATGAAGAAACTGAGAAAATAAAGGGGATTATACTTGCTCTACACATTCCCCGAGAGAAAAGCTTCCATTTATGTGAAATCTAAAGAAAATGTGATTATAAAAGAAAAAAAAATATGATCTATAAATACAATTGCTCTTGGGAGGTGTCATGGACTGAATTATGTCCCCCTGAAACTGTGTGTATCAATTTGGCTAGGCCATGATTCCCAGTATTGTGTGGTTGTCCCCCATTTTCTGATTGTAATTTTATGTTAAAGAGGATTAGGGTAGGATTATACCACCACCCTTACTCAGGTCACCTCCCCGATCCAACGTAAAGGGAGTTTCCCTGCACCACCTTTTATCTCTCAAAAGATAAAAAGAAAAGGGAAGTGAGCAGAGAGGGGGACCTCATACCACCAAGAAAGCAGTGCCTGGAGCAGAAAGAGCCCTTTGGACATGGAGTCCCTGCATGGAAAAGCTCCTAGTTCAGGGTAAGACTGATGAGAAGGCCGACAGAGAGAGAAAGCCTTCCCCTGGAGTTGATGCCCTGAATTTGGACATTTAGCCTACTTTACTGTGAAGAAATAAATTTCTCTTTGTTAAAGCCATCCACTTGTGGTATTTCTGTTATAGCAGCACTAGATGACTAAATCAGGAGCTTAGGTTTGTTATGGAGTAGGTGCTACCTTTTGGTCCAAATTTGATGGTTTTAGGTAAGCCAGTCAGGGAGAGGGGCTGGGAGGAAGCACATTTTTGTGTAAGCTAGTGTCTTAGAATTTGGAATGGCCATGGGTAAGCAAGCCACTGGAGACAGGATAAGGAATAGTGATATGAAAGCAAGATGAAAAGTAGGGTCTGTGAAAGGTAACACTCTCCACTCGGTAGTGTGTGCCTTCACCACAACTCCGAAATCCTCTGTAAATGCTACTAAACTCACAAAAAGCTTACAGTGAGGAGTGTATGTATGTGTGTGTGCATGTAAGAGGGCAGGGGGTGAGTGCAGGGCGCCTGATACAACACAAACCATGGGCTAAAATTACATAGAATACTGTGGAGCCAAATAGCAGAGGCACCTGAGCCAGACTGGAAAGATGAGAAAAATTTGCCAAAATAAGACATACCTAAACTGAAACCTAAAGGAGGAGGAGTTGTTGTTGTTAGGTCCCTTTGAGTCATCTCTGACTCATGGCGACCCATGAACAACAGAATGAAATGTTCCCCAATCCTACACCATTTTCGTGATCAATGGTATGCTCAAGTCCATTGTTGAGGCCACTGTGTATTTTGACTGCCTTCCAACCCAGGGGTCTCATCTTTGAGCACTCTATCAGACAATGTTCTGTTGTGATCCACAGAGTTTGCACTGGCTAATTTCAGGAACTAGATCACCAGGCCTTTCTACCTTGTCTTAGTCTGGAAGTTCCATGGAAATTGGCCCACCCTGGGGTGATCTTGCTGATATTTGAAATGCTGGCAGCTTAGCTTCCAGCATCCTAACAACATGCAAGCCACACCAAGTATGGCAAGCTGACAAACAGGTGGTGGAAAGAATAAGTAAATTTCATTAAGACAAAGGAAGCAAGAGGTAGGAAGAAGTGCGATATTCCAAGCAAACACAGAGTAAAAAAGAAGAACGTGTTGTTGTTTAAAAGAAGTAAAAGGATTCACTGTGCTGTGATGAGGAATGAGTCTGGGTGGTGGGCGAGGAAAGTCGTGGGGGAGAAACGAGGCTTTTGTCAATGAGGCTCTTTAAAGACTTAACACTGAGGCCAAGGCAATGGGGGCCACTGAAAATTTTCAAGCAAGGGAATGCTGGGATTAGAATTGTAATTTAGAATCTTCTTCTGTCTGCTGTGAACAGAAAATCCAGTTAAGATCTTATACAGCAACCCAGGAGAAAGGTGATGGTGGCCTAGGTGGTAGATGTGGAAGAAATGAAGATATTTTATATGTGCTTAAGAGTTAAAATAGGTAAAGTGTTGCATTTGGCAGAAAGGAGGGGGGAGGCAGGCAAAGATGATGGCTATGTTTCTCTTTGTAATAAACACACACCCTTCACCAAATCTTACTAAATCTATATTTTAAAAAAGAACATTTCGTATTTTAAAGACATGGTAGTATACAGTAGAAAGAGCAAAAGCTTGTTAGTCAGGAAGCCTAGATTCTGTTCTCAGTTCCATCACTGGTTGGGCAACCTTCCCCTGCCAAAGTGGGCAGAGAGGCCTCATGGAGGAGGTATGGAATACATTGATCTTTGAAAAACAGGAGGCTTCAGCTTGATGGCAGAAGCCAGGCTGGTGCTGCAAACAGAGGGAACATCGCTTTCTCTGTGACATTCTGGCAGGGGGCCATGTAATACACTGATTCCATTTGGCAGCAGCAAAGCAGTTAATGAAAACTCCTCTTTCAAGATGTGACATGTTCCGCGTGAGCTGTCAGAAGGAAAGTTTACATAATGAAAAGTACTGGCATGGATCAAAGCCATCTGGAGTAGTCCAATCCCCCTTTGGGCATCTTGTGACTGGGGAGTCCTTAGAGAGGAAAGCAGAGACACAAATCCTGATTCCATGAGCCGTTACCCAATGGGATTAGCTTGTGGCACTAAAAGATGTTGAAAGGGGTTTGATTTTTAGAGGGTTAGAGAATGTCATGCTGCATACTAGATACTGGTTGGATTTGGGACCACCCAGAGTACATCCATCCTACTTCCAGCCATAAACAGCCCCCTATTTCAATTTGGCCTTTCCTCCATCCCTTTCATGGTTCAGAAAGTCTCTTTGCCAGAAATTATGGCACCAATATGCTCTTCCCCTTGCTGCCCCTCTCTCCCCACACACACACTCTAGATATCAACTTGGAAAGATATCATCCTAAGACTTCTCTGTCCATTTTGACAGGGGAAGTTCACACAGCCAGTGGTGGAGTTGAAAAGAGAATCTAGATTTCCTGACTGACAGGCTTGGGTTCTTTCCACTGTATACTACTTAATCTTTAAAATATGAAATGTTACTTTATAAATATGTACTAAGTAACTAAGTGAGGAGACAACCTATCTGACAATGGATTAGTCCAGGGGAAAAAGAGGTAAGAGAGGGATTATCTCATTAGAGCCCTGAAGCCAGCCTTGTCTCTGGACTTGTTAGTTGTAATATAAATCAATAAATTCCTTTGATTTTTATGCTACTTTGAGTTAGATCTTGGTTACTTTTAATACAAATATTTCTAAATGATACACAGATCTTTCTTTCTCTGAATCCAAAGGATTTTCTTAAACTTAGTCTGGTTTTGCAAGCACATGACATTGGATCCTAAAGACTGGGAGGAGGAGAAGAATTTCTACTTCTCTTCCTTCCATTAAGAGAAGGGGGAGGCGGGGCCAAGATGGCAAAGTAGTCGGATGCCTCTGGTGATCCCCTTTACACCAAAGACCACCCCAAAAAATGAAACTATTATATTTATGACAAGCTAGGAGCCCTGAATTTCAAAGGCAAAGTTAGAAAATGGACTGAGTGGCAGGGGGAGGGAGAGACAGTTCAGAAGTGGAGAGGAGTTGGTGGACCTGAATCATCAGGAACCCTCTGGCACCATTCCTGGGAGTGAATGCTAGAGGCTGGTGGTAGCACTCAGCTGCAGTTTCCTAAGGGAGAAACAGCCAGCTGCACAACCTACTCACACCTCCAGAACCAGAGAGGAACAGCGCTCTTGGAAAAAGCTAAATACTTGCATATGTTTTACATCATCCCTAGCCCCAAAGCCAGCTTCAGTGGCTGTTCATTTCCCTGAGCCCGAGATAGATCCTGCTGAGCACTCTGAGCCATTCTCCTATCTTTGGAGAGGGAATAAATTCACAATTAGGGGAAAAGATAATTTGCCAGCTCCACTAACTTGGGGACCTCAGGATAGGACAGCTCAGGCATAAACGGTCTGTGAACCTTTAATACCTTTCCCCTTGCATGGATCTGTGTGGGCCTATTTCAGGAGAATAGGCCCTTGTTGGCAGATTGCAAGTGTTTCAGGTGTGCAGTGGAGAGGTGGGTGTTTGATTTTTGACACTGCTTTGCCTATTAAACAGAGTACTCACCTACCCACTTCATGAGCCTAAGTACTGGTGGCTCCACTCAGGTCATCCACTCACCTGCGGTAGGGGTCCAAGGATAACTGGTACCTCCCAGTCCTTACAACCAAAAGCATTGGGTGTCCATGGTCCAACTGCACAGCCCAACCACCTGTGTGCTCTAGGGAACGGGGACACGCTTTCCTCAGAGACACCTGGGGGACTGTTGTCAGCCCCCTGCTTTGTTCAGAGCATGACCCCCTGCTGCAACCAGATACTGGTACCTACACCAATCACCTCACCCCTCTAAGACTGGAGGACAGAACATATATCACACACTTGATGACCATCTACCTGGACACCCGAGCTGAATCCATACAAGAAGGGTGAATGGACTCCTAGGCTCATATATCTGATAACAGCTCTAGCCACCTGGTGACAGGATGCTAGAACTTCGAAGGCAAAAACCACCAAGCTAGTTCACTTAAGCAACCTATGGGGGCATATCAAAACAAAACAAAGCAAGAAGCTAGGATACAGTAAGCAAACATAAAATAAACTAATACAATAACTTATAGATGTCTCGGAGAGAGCAGTCAGTATCAAACCACAAAAAGAAGCAGACCACGATTGCTTCAACAAGCTCTCAAAACAAAGAATCAAGGAATATTCTGGATGAAGGTGCTTTCCTGGAACTACCAGATGCAGAATACAAAAGATTAATGTACAGAACTCTTCAAGACATCAGGAACAAGATCAGCAAGGAAATCAGGCAATATGCAGAACAAGCCAAGGAACACACAAATAAAGCAGTTGAAGAAATTAAAAACTTTATTTGAGGACATAATGAAAAATTTAATAAGCTGCAAGAATCAATACAGAGACAGCAATCAGAAATTCAGAAGACAAACATTAAAATTACAGAAGCAGACAACTCAATAGAAAGTCAGAAGAGCAGAATTGAGAAAATGGAAGGCAGAATTGGTGAGATTTAAGATAAAGCACTTGGCACCAATATATCTGAAGAATCAGATAAAAGAATTAAAAAAAATGAAGAAACCCTAAGAATCATGCGGGGCTTTACCAAGAGAAAAAACCTATGAGTAATTAGAGTACCAGAATGGGGAGGGATAACAGAAAATACTGAGAGAACTGTTGAAGGTTTGTTGGCAGAAAACTTCCCTGATATCATGAAAGATGAGAAGATATCCATCCAAAATGCTCATCGAACTCCACATAAGGTAGATTTAAGAGAAAGTCACCAAGACATGTTATAATCAAACTTGCCAAAACCAAAGATAAAGAGAGAATTTTAAGAGTGGCTAGGGATAAACAAAAAGTCACCTACAAAGGAGAGTCAATAAAAATAAGCTCGGAGGCAGCGAGGCCAAGATGGTGGAATAGATGCTTCCAGTGAGACCTCTTACAACAAAGACCCCAAAAAACAAGTGAAATGAGTATATTTATGACAAGGTAGGAGCCCTGGACATCAAAGGCAAGCTTAGAAAACAAACTGAGGGGCAGGGGGAGGAAGAGACAGTTTAAAAGCAGAGAGGAGTTACCGGACCTGAATCGCTGGGAGCCCTTGGGCACCATTCCCAGGAGCAGCTACGGTGGGCTGATACTAGCTTTCAGCCACAGTTTCCTCAGGGAGAAGCAGCCAGCCACACAGCCTACTCACACCTCCAGAACCAGAGAAGAATGGCACTCACTGCAAAAGCTAAGTACTTGTGTATATTTCACCACGCCCCACCCCCCAAAGGCGGCTTCAGTGGCTGATTTCCCTGAGCCTAAGATAGGACCTGCTGAGCACCTACTGCCATCCTCCCAGCCTTGGAGAAGTAATAAATTTGCAATCGGGGGAAAACATAATTTGCCAGTTCCACTAACTGGGACAGCTCAAGACAGAAGCAACCCCTGTCCAGGCATAAACGGTTTGTGGACTTTGGTACCTTCCCCCCTGCGTGGACCTGTGTGGGCCTATTTCAGGAGAATAGGTCCTTGTTGGCAGACTACAACTGTTTCAGCTGTGTGGTGGAAAGGTGGGTATTTGATGTTTGACACCGTTTTGCCTATTAAACAAGGTCCTCACCTACCCACATCAAGGGCCTAAGGACTGGTGACTCCACTAAGGTGACCCAGCCATCCACGACAGGGGTCCAAGGATAACTGGTACCTCCCAGTCCTTACAACCAAAAACATTGGGTGCCCATGGTCCCTCTGTAGAACCCACCCACCTGTACGCTCTAGGGAAGAGGGACACACTTTCCTTAGAGATGCTTGAGGGGTGATTATGAGCCCCCTGCCTTGTTCAGAGCATGACCCCCTGCTGCAACCAGATACCAGTGCCTACACAAATCACCCCTGCCCCTCTAAGACTAGGACAGAGCCTGTACCACACACTTGATGATCAGCTACCTGAAAACCTGAGCTGAATTCATAAAAGAAAAGTGAATGGACTTCTAGACTAGTATACCTGATAACAGCTCTAGCCATCTGGGGACAGGACGTCAGAGCACCAAAGGTGAAAATAATCAAGCTACCTCACTCAAGCAACCCATTTGGGCATATCAAAACAAAGAAAGAAGCTACAACACAGTAAGCAAACATAAAATGAATTAATACAATAACTTATAGATGGCTTGGAGACAACAGTCAATATCAAGTCACATAAAGAAACAGAGCATGATCACCTCAACAAGCTCTCAAAACAAAGAATCCAGAGATCTTCTAGATGTAAGTGCATTCCTGGAATTACCAGAGGCAGAATACAAAAGATTAATAAACAGAACCTTTCAAGACATCAGGAAGGAAACCGGGCAACGAGCAGAACAAGCCAAGGAACACACAGACAAAGCAGTTGAGGAAATTAAAAAGATTCTTCAGGGATTTAATGAAAAATTTAATAAGCTGGAAAAATCCATAGATAGGCAGCAATCAGAAATTCAGAAGATTAACAATAAAATCACAGAAGTAGACAACTCAGTGGAAAGAGGAGCAGAATTGAGCAAGTGGAAGGCAGAACTTGAAGATAAAGCACTTGGCACCAATATACTTGAAGAAAAATCAGATAAAAGAATTTAAAAAATGAAGAAAACTTAAGAATCATGTAGGACTCTATCACGGGAAATAACATACGAGTGACTGGAGTACCAGAACAGGAAGGGATAACAGAAAATACAGAGAATTGTTGAAAATTTGTTGGCAGAAAACTTCCCTGATATCTTGAAAGATGAGAAGATATCTATCCAAGATATTCATCGAACTCCACATAAGCTAGATGTTAAAAGAAAGTCACTAAGACATATTATAATCAAACTTGTGAAAACCAAAGATAAAGAATTTCAAGCGCAGCTAGGGATAAACAAAAAGTCATCTACAAAGGAGAATCGATAAGCATAAGCTCAGACTACTCAGCAGAAACCATGCAGGCAAGAAGGCAGTGGGACAACTTATATAAAAAATTGAAGGAAAAAAAATGCCAGCCAAAAATCATACATCCAGCAAAACTCTCTTAAATATGATAAACAAAAGTTCAGGGAATTTGTAAAAACCAAACCAAAACTACAAGAAATACTAAAGGGAGTTTTTTGGTTAAAAAATCAATAATATCAGGTATCAACCCAAGACTCGGACACTGGGCAGAGCAATCAGAAGTAAACCCAGACCGGGATATCACAAAAATAAATCAAGATAAAAAACATGCTTAAAACAGGGACAGCGATGTTATTATGTAAAAGAAGACAACATTAAAAGAATAAAGAGGGACTAAGAAATGTAGTTATCGATCTTCCATATGGAGAGGCAGACAAGGCAATAGAAAGAAATAAAAGTTAGGTTTAAACTTAGAAAAATAGGGTAAATAATAAGATAACCACAAAGGAGACAAACTATCCTACACATCAAAATAAAATACAAGAAAAAAATAGACTCAGAAGAAACAAAATCAACAACAAATATGAGGAAAAGACAATATACGAAGACAATCTCCTCAGCACATAAAATTAAGTGGGAAAAAGAAACTGTCAACAACACACAAAAAAAGACATCAAAATGATAGCACTAAATTCATATCTATCCATAGCTACCCTGAATGTAAATGGACTAAATGCACCAATAAAGAGAGAAAGAGTGGCAGAATGGATTAAAAAAAAATGATCCGTCTATATGCTGTCTACAAGAGACACACCTGAGACTTAGAGACACAAACAAACCAAAACTCAAAGGACGGAAAAATATATATCAAGCAAACTACAATCAATAAAGAGCAGGAGTGGAAATAGTAATTTCTGAAAAATGGACTTTAAGTTAAATCCATCATAAAGGATAAGGAAGGACACTATATAATGATTAAAGGAACAATATACCAAGGAGATATAACCATATTAAATATTTATGCCCACAACAGGGCTGCAAGATACATAAAACAAACTCTACGGTCAGTGAAAAGTGAGATAGACAGCTCCACAATACTAATAGGAGACTTCAACACACTACTTTCCATGAAGGACGCGACATCCAGAAAGAAGCTCAATAAAGAAACGGAAGATCTAAATGCCACAATCAACCAACTTGACCTCATAGACATATAAAGAGCACTCCACCCAACAGCAGCCAAGTACACTTTCTTTTGTAGTGCACATGGAATACTCTCTAGAAAAGACCAAATATTAGGTTATAAAGCAAGCCTTAGCAGAAACCAAAACAATGAAATATTACAAAGCATCTTCTCTGACCTTAAGGCCATAAAAGTGGAAATCAATAACAGAAAAAAGCAGGGAAAAGAAATCAAAAACTTGGAAACTGAACAATACCCTACTCGGAAAAGACTGGATTATAGAAGTCATTAAGGATGGAATAAAGAAATTCATAGAATCCAATGAGAATGAAAACACCTCCTACCAGAACCTTTGGGACACAACAAAAGCAGTGCTCAGAGGTCAATTTATATCAATAAATGCACACATCCAAAAAGAAGAAAGGCCCAAAATCAAAGAATTATCCCTACGACTTGAACAAATAGAAAGAGAGCAACAAAAGAAACCCACAGGCACCAGAAGAAAACAAATAATAAAAATTAGAGCAGAACTAAATGAAATAGAAAACAGAAAAACAATTGAAAGAATTAAAGAGACCAAAAGCTAATTCTTTGCAAAAAATCAATAAAAATTGATAAAACATTGGCCAAACTGACAAAAGAAAAACAGAAGAGGAAGCAAATAACCCAAATAAGAAATGAGATGGGAGATATTACGAGAGACCCAACTGAAATGAAAAGAATCATATCAGGTTACTACGAAAAATTGTACTCTAAAAAATTTGAAAATCTAGAAGAAACGGATGAATTCCTAGAAACATACTACCTACCTAAACTAACACAAACAGACATAGAACAACTAAATAGACCCAAAATGAAAGAAGAGATTGAAAAGGTAATCAAAAACTCCCAAAAGAAAAAAGCCCTGGCCTGGACGGCTTCACTGCAGAATTCTACCAAATTTTCAGAGAAGGGTTAACACCACTGCTACTAAAGGTATTTCAGAGCATAGAAAAGGATAGAATACAACCAAACTCACTCTATGAAGCCACCATATCCCTCATTCCAAAACCAGGTAAAAAAGACACCACAAAAAAGAAAATTACAGACCTATATCCCTCATGAACTTAGATGCAAAAATCCTCAACAAAATTCTACCAATAGAATTCAACAACATATCAAAAAAAATAATTCACCATGGCCAAATGGGATTCATACCAGGTATGCAGGGATGGTTCGACATTAGAAAAATTATTAATGTAACCCATCATATAAATAAAACAAAAGACAAGAATCACATGATTTTATCAATTGATGCAGAAAAGACATTTGACAAAGTTCAGCACCCATTCATGATAAAAACTCTCAGCAAAATAGGAAAAGAAGGAAAATTCCTCAACATAATAAAGGGCATTTATTCAAAGCCAACAGCCAACACCATCCTGAGTGGAGAGAGCCTGAAAGCATTCCCCTTGATATTGGGAACCAGACAAAGATGCCCTTTATCAGCATTCTTATTCAACATTGTGCTACAGAGCATTTAGGCTACATAAAGAAATAAAGCGCATCCAGATTGGCAAGGAGGAAGTAAAAGTATCTTTATTTGCAGATGGCATGATATTATACACAGAACATCCTAAAGAATCCTCAAGAAAACTACTGAAACTAATAGAAGAGTTCAGCAGATTATCAGGATACAAGATAAATATACAAAACTCAGTTGGATTCCTCTACACCAACAAAAAGAACATTGAAGAGGAAATCACCAAATGGATACCATTTACAGTAGCCCCCAAGAAGATAAAATACTGAGGAATAAATCTTACCAGAGACATAAAAGACCTATACAAAGAAAACTACAAGACATTACCGCAACAGACCAAAGAGACCTACCTGAGTGGAAAAACATACCTTGATCAAGGATAGGAAGAATTAACATTGTAAAAATGTCTATTCTACCAAAAGCAATCTATAGATACAGTGCAATTCAGATCTAAATTCCGATGACATTTTTTAATGAGATGGAGAAACAAATCACCAACTTCATATGGAAAGAGGCCCCGGATAAGTAAAGCATTACTGAAAAAGAAGAACAAAGTGGGAGGCCTTACTCTACCTGATTTTAGAACCTATTTATACCACCACAGTATTCAAAACAGCCTGGTACTGGTACAAAAACAGATACATAGACCAATGGAACAGAATTGAGAATCCAGACACAAATCCATCCACATATGAGCAGCTGATATTTGATAAAGGCCCCAAAGTCAGTTAAATGGGAAAAAGACAGTCTGTTTAACAAATGGTGCTGGCGTAACTGGATATCGGATATCCACCTGCAAAAAAAGGAAAAAAGACCCATACCTTATGCCATGTACAAAAACTAACTCAAAATAGATCAAAGACCTAAACATAAAATCTAAAATGGTCAAGATCATGGAAGAAAAAATACAGACAATGTTAGGAGCCCTAATACATGGCGTAAACAGTATACAAAATATAACTGCAATGCACAAACACCAGAAGAGAAACTAGATAACCAGGAGCCCCTAAAAATCCAACACCTATGATCATCCAAAGGCTTCACCAAAAGAGTAAAAGATTACCTACAGACTGGGAAAAAGTTTTTAGCTATGACATTTCTGATCAGAGCCTGATCTCTAAAATCTACGTGATACTGCAAAAATTCAACTACAAAAAGAAAAATAACCCAATTAAAAAATGAGCAAAGGATATGAACAGACACTTCACTAAAGAAGACATACAGGTAGCTAACAGATACATGAGGAAATGCTCACGATCACTAGCCATTAAAAAAAAAAAATTTTTTTTTTTTTTTAGAGAAATACAAATCAAAACTACAACGAGATTTCATCTCACTCCAACGAGGCTGGCATTAATCCAAAAAACACAAAACAATAAATGTTGGCGAGGTTGTGGAGAGACCGGAACACTTATACACTGCTGGTGGGAATGTAAAATGGTATACCCACTTTGGAAATCAATTTGGCTCTTCCTTAGAAAACTAGAAATAGAACTACCATACAATCCAGCAATCCCACTCCTTGGAATATATCCTAGAGAAATAAGAGCCTTTACACAAACAGATATATGCAAACCCATGTTCACTGCAGCACAGTTCACAATAGCAAAAAGATGGAAGCAACCAAGGTGCCCATCAACGGACGAATGCAAAAATAAATTATGCTATATTTACACAATGGAATACTACACATCCGTAAAGAACAGTGATGAATCTGTGAAACATTTCACTACATGGAGGCATCTGGAAGGCATTAGGTTGAGTGAAATTAGTCAGCTTCAAAAGGACAAATGTTGTATGAGAGCACTATTATAAGAATTCGAGAAATAGTTTAAGCAGAGAACAAAATATTTTTTGATGGTTACGAGAGTGGGAAGTGAGGAAGGGATAGGAGTTTTCACTAATTAGATAGTAGATGAGAATTATTTTAGGTGAAGGGAAAGACAACACACAATACAGGAGAGGTCAGCATAACTGGATTAAACCAAGAGCAAAGAAGTTTCCTGAATAAACTGAATGCTTCGAAGGCCAGCGTAGCAGGGGCTTGGGATTGGTGACCATGGTTTCAGGGGACAACTAAATCAATTGGCATAATAAAATCTATTAAGGATACTTTCTGCATCCCACTTTGGTGAGTGATGCCTGGGATCTTAAACGCTAAAGCGGCCATCTAAGATGCATCAATTGGTCTCAACCCACCTGGAGCAAAGAACAATGAAGAATATCAAAGACACAAGGTAATTATAAGCCCAAGAGACAGAAAGGGCCACATAAACCAGAGACTACATCAGCATGAGACCAGAAGAACTAGATGGTGCCTGGCTACAACCAATGACTGCCCTGACAGAGAGCAACAACAAAGAATCCCTGATGGAGTAGGACAGCAGTGGGATGCGGACCTTAAATTCTCATAAAAAGATCAGACTTAATGGTCCGACTGAGACTAGAAGGACCCCAGAGCTCATGGTCCCCAGACCTTCTGTTAGCCCAAAAGAGGAACCATTCCCACAGCCAACTCTTCAGACAGGGATTAGACTAGACTATGGGATAGAAAATGATACCAGTGAAGAGTGAGCTTCTTGAATCAAGTAGACACAGGAGACTATATGGACAGCTCCTGTCTGGATGGGAGATGAGAGGGCAGAGGGGGTCAGAAGCTGGCCAAATGGACACAGAAATAGAGAATGGAGGGAAGGAGTATGCTGCCTCATTAGGGGGAGAGCAACTAGGAGTATATAGCAAGGTGTATATAAATTTTTATATAAGGAAACTGACTTGATTTGTAAACTTTCACTTAAAGCACAATAAAAAATGGTTAATTGGCAAATATTCTGTATATATGTATGTATATAAACCAAAAAACCAAACCCAATACCGTTGAGTCGATTCCGACTCATAGTGACCCTATAGGACAGAGTAGAACTGCCCCGTAGAGTTTCCAAGGAGCGCCTGGCGGATTTGAACTGCTGACTTTTTGGTTAGCAGCTGTACCACTTAAATACTATGCCACCAGGTTTCCCGTGAAATATATATATATACAGGAATATTTGATTTGATATATTTGATATATTTCACCACAATAAAATGAAATGAAATGACAACTTCATTTTCAGAGAAGGTTCCACCCATTTCCAAAATATCCCGTTCATATCATTTTCCTTCATATTGCATCTTCTCAATCTTATTTGTCAATTCTCACTTTTTTTATCCCATAGGTCTCTCTCCCTGGTCTTGAGTAGCCCAGGCGGTGCAACCTGTGAAGCCTCAGCTACTAACCGTAAGGTTGAAGGTTTGAATACACACAGAGGCACCTTAGAAAAAAGGCCTGGCAATCTACCTTCAAAAAATCAGCCATTGAAAACCCTATAGAACACAGGTCTACTCAGACACATGGAGTTGCCATGAGTCAGAATCGAATTCACAGCAACTAGACTGTTTTTATGTTTTCATAGCAGGTAGTGAATCTCTCCAACTCCCACTGCCTTTGTTCAGCTTCCCCATGTGACCTGTCTTTTTAAGCAGTGACTTGCATGCTACATCTCCTCTACCCACCCCATCAACATCGAGGACCTACTCTTAATTCTAAGAAGCCCCTGTGCCTCAACAGTTAAGTGCTCGGCTGCTAACCAAAAGGTTGGCAGTTTAAACCTACCCAGCAGCTATTTGGGAGAAAGACCTGGTGATCTGCTTCCGTAGAGATTACAACTTACCAAACCCTAAGAGGCAGTTCTATTCTGTCACATGGGGTTGCTGAGTCAAAATCAACTCAACAGCACCTAACAACAATGCTCTTACTTCTGACAAATCATTGTCACCCTAGAGCTAAGTACTCAGTGGTTGAAAATGAGTTAAAATGTTTCCTCTCCCAAGGTGATGCACCTGCTAAGCAGGATTTCTTGGAGTTGTCTTGATTCTGAATCCTCCTCATCTCTCGAGGCTCAGCTCCAACCCTTTCTCCTTCAGGAAGCCTTCCCTTCCTCACGGAATTAAATGGGGACGTACTTTTTACTTTAGCATTGAACTCAACACATGCCAAAGTATAGCACTCCTTGCCCTCTACAACAAAGTAATTTCTTTATCCTCTTATCACTCACAGCAATTTTTCTATCCCTCTCCAATGACACAGATTACTATCTTGTATTGTAATGATGTATGTCCAGGCCTTATCTCTATGACACGTCAATTCATCTTTATACACCACCTGGCCGTACCTAGATAGGCATTCAGTAAGTGATTCTCACATGAATGAGATATAGAGCCTTGTGCTGGGGGCGGTGGCTTGGATTTCAAATTCTTAGTCATTTCTGTGTGTAACCTTTGCCAAATGTGGAAAAGGGAAAGATCTTTTATCCCTATGAAGAGAAAACAACAACAAAATGAACAGATATTAATATAAAATAAGCAGGGACTAATAAGCTATTGTTAGCTGCTGTTGATTCCTACTCATGGTGACCCAATGTGTTAAAGAATAGAACTGCTACACAGGGTTTTCCTTTTTTTTTTTAATTTTATTTTGCATTAGGTGAAAGTTTACAGCTCAAGTTAGCTTCTCAGTCAAAAATTTATACACATATTGTTTTGTGACATCAGTTGCAATCTCCACAATGTGACAGCTTTCTCCTCTCCTTTCTACCCCAGGTTTCTTGCAATCTCCCCTTTCCTCATGTCCAGCTTTCCCACCTTCTCATCTTGCTTTTAGGCAGAAGCTGCCCATTTGGTCTCGTGTATTTGACTGAACTAAGAAGCACGTTCCTCATGTGCATTATTGTTTGTTTTATAGGCCTGTCTAATCTTTGTCTGAAGAGTGGGCCTCGGGAGTAGCTTCAGTTCTGAGTGGGGTTTCCTCCAGTCTCTGTGACCAGTAAACCTGGTCTTTATTAGTGAATTTGAATTTTGTTCTACATTTTTCTCCCGCTGTGTCCAAGACTGTCAGTTGTGATCCCTGTCAGAGAGGTCACTGGTGGTAGCCAGGCACCATCTAGTTCTTCTGGGCTCAGGCTAGTGGAGGCTGTGATTCCAGCAGTCCTTTAGTCCTTTGGGCTAATATTTTCCTTGAGTCTTTGGTTTTCTTAATTTGCTTTTATTCTGCACAGGATGGGACTGGCTCAATTTTTATAGAAGCACTTAGCCACGCTTTTCTTCCATGGAGCTGCTGAGTGGGTTCAAATTGCCAACCTTTAGGGGAACAGCCGATCACAAACTTCTATGCCACACAGGCTCCTGGAAACTAATATAGTATAACCTAAAAATTACCAAAAGCTCCACCGCAGCCTAAATTTTCACCCCTATTGGCACATCATGGTGAGGGCAACAGCTAGGGAAGAAGGATAGGCCATGTTCTAGGAAAATGGCACAACTTTATTGTTTGATTTGATAGTATGTTAGAACAAAGGTATTGCGAAGACTGTGATGAATAGGCCATCACATGACACTCATGAAAACAAGACCATGGCAAGGCAGGTACTAAGAGTTAAAGGCAGATGCTTTTTAAGTGATCACCCCTGTTTCTCAACTCTAAGTTGAGGCTGTAACCCATGAACAGGAGAAATATATAAAATATTTAACAACTAGAATAGCATAGAACAGATGTCGGCCACAGACAGTCAAAACAACTATAAAGATAAGTAATGGGTAGTATCTTCTTTACTCAGGGCTAAACAAATGGGGATATTCCATCCCCATTTCTGTAGTGATTAGTTCAAGAATGGTCACAAGAGACAAGTCATGCTAATGAGTGAGGTCAAGACCTTTGGGGGATTTACTAGGGAAATAAAACTTCTCCCTCTTTGGAGGTTTGTTGAACTATGAGGATAAGGTAATCCTAAAGTTATTGGAGGGCATCTTGAGAATCTAGAGATGACACCAATTCAGAGGAAAAAGGAGCTAATGAAATGGATAAATATAAAACCCTTATGATATTGCTTAAGGAGCCCTGGTGACACAGTGGTTAAGCAGTTGGCTGCTAACCAAAAGGTTAGCAGTTCAAACCCACCAGCTACCCTGTAGAAGAAAGATGTGGCAGTATGCTTCCATAAAGATTTACAGTCTTGGAAACCCTATGGGGCAGTTCTACTCTGTCCTATAGGGTCACTATGAGTCATAATCGACTCGATTCTGAAGCTACATCTGAAGCCAGCCAAAATCAACCTTGGACATTTCAAATATGTACACCAAAACCTTCCCTTTTCTGCTAAAGCTGGTTTGACCTCGGTTTTTGCCATTTACAAGCAACTAAGTCCTGAGTAATAATCAACTTTACCTAGGAAAAGTAGCAGGAGCAAGACTCAAATACAACAATATCTCCTAACAAAATGTATAACCTTTCCATTGCATCAGTGGTTCTCATTTTGGGGGGAGAAAAGAAATTCAGTTATTGAAATTATCCCCTGGAGGTATACTGGCAGGCATTTGAGACACTTTAGTAAGTTATGGCTATGTAGCAGATACTGGTACAACTGCCTAAAAAACAAGAAAGTTGGCCTGTGCCACACGTGAATGTTGAGAGTGATTTCTACGAGGAGATGCTTTCCAGAGGAGGGACTGTGTGAAGCTTTGGTGTCTTTTGGCTCCTGTATAGCGAGATAAGGCTTACAAGTATGTTTACTACCTCCTTTGGCTCATTGGCATGGTATGGTCATAGGAATTCAAAAATATTCAAGTAAATGAGTTACTTTTGGGGTGAAAATGGTTTGTGATATACTTCCTGGGCCACGGAACTGATATGTACTGCATATGTGATGTACTTCCTGGGCCATGAAACCAATACGTACCACATGTGTGATGTGCTTCATGGAACATGGGATCGATATGGCCTGCTTGCATTAGTCACCTCCCTGGTGACTTCTTTTATAAAGTCCTCATCTCCCTTACAATGTCTTTTAAAAAGTGCTTGCCTCCCTGATGACATCTTTTATACACTTCCTGGGCCATGGGACTCATAAGTACCACGTTTGTGATGTTCTTCATGGAACATGGAACCAATATGGCCTGCTTTCAATTGGTACCCCATTTTTTCAAATAATAAAAACTACCAACAAACAATAATTCAGAATTCATTCCATTAGTGGAAAAAACATGGCATCACCAAAAAATTCCAAAAATAATAGCAATAATATTCATAGTAAATAAATAATAAAATAATCCACCCATGAAAGGGTTACTTGGAGAAACTTTTCAAAACACACATTTACCCTCAACAATCACCCGCCTCCAGGAAAACCAGAGTGAAGGGAGTCTGGGACCTAGAGGTAAGAAGGAAAATGGAGGCGAGAATATAAGCAAATATATTTTGAAAAAGCTCTGTCAAATTATTGATATACCCCGAGCTCTAAAACAACTATACAGTCATATGGTGCTATGTTACATTGAGTGTCAAGGGCTGAATTATGATGTAGAAGCGAGGCTCCAATTTAAAGTACTGTCTTACACTATATGAGAAAAATAAGTGGTTTCTGAGCTAGTAACAATGAATAATGCAACGAAGAAATTTTCTTCCTAAAGGAAATGATTGACTTTTCTAGGTCCCTGGAAAAAAATTAATTTTTAGAATTGCAGGAAGTAAGTGTGTAACAGTTATGCTTTTGAAGAGGGAAATTCCTACTGGAGGGCCACTTTGTCTTCTCACAAGCAGAAATGACAATATTCTTAAAGATGTAGAACAAACAAAGTACTGAGTCTGTCAGCTCCAGTACAAATTTCATGTTCTTTGGAATGTTTACATAATTTTGCATGAATTGTAATAATGCAAGCCGCCTTGTTAATAGGTTTCGGGCATAAAAACATGGAATGAAAAACTCCTTTTGAAAATTACTTAGAAAAGAAAATGGAGTTCCAAGTATGACTTTAGATTAAAAGGCTAAGGCAAACCTCAAGGCAGGCCTGTGCCTTAAGTGGGGGTGGGAAATTGGTCATTTCTGAACAATTAGCAGTACCTACCTGGAACACCAAATTAGAAGAACTGTGATGTCTCAAGGAGTCTTTGGGTGATGCAAACGGTTAAGCACTCAGCTGCTAACCCAAAGTTTGACAGTTCATATCCACCCAGAGGCACCTCAAAAGAAAGTCCTGGCAAGCTACTTTAGAAAGATCACAGCCATTGAAAACACTATGGAGCATAGTTCCACTCAGAAACACATGAGGTTGCCATGAGTCGAAACTGACTTGATGGCAACTGTTTTGGTTTTGGTGAAGTTTCCTCTGAGTCCAATGGGAAAGGATATTGTGTTTGATTATTGATGCGTGTCATGGTCATGAGAGTGGAAGCTTGAGTACAATGTACTTCCCCTCTCTAAACTAAACCATCCGCGATTACTAAAAGCACGTGGTTTTATTTTCCAACCAATGCCTATCAGTGGGACTTGCATAACACCTCATAAGACTTTCAAGTAAATAATTGTATTGACATTTGGCCTATTATTTTAGAGATAAAGAACAAGTTAGTGTAGTTTTAGAAATAACACTTAAGCTGTGACAACTGTGTCTATCAACGACAACTATACTTTTACTGGCCTTTCCAGGGAAACTCCTCTCTCCCACTGTTTCCTTCCATCTAGTACAGGTAGTACAGTTAAGTGCTTAGCTACTAATGAAAGGTTGGTGGTTTGAATTCACACAGAGATGCTTTGGGAAAAAGGCCTGGCAATCAACTTTCAAAAGATCACAGCCATTGAAAACCGTATAGAGCACTGTTCTACTCTGACACACATGGGGTCAACATGAGTAGGAATCAACTTGGCAAAAACTGGTAGGTTGGTACAAGTGAACAGGATGGATGGTACTGCTAACTTTCACTCCCAGGGAGAAACACTGTCACATCCTGGGGAAAGCTAAGTTACTTAAACATTTTGATAGGAGTCTTGCTTCTTTCAAGTATCAGTCATGTATCTTTGGGCTAATAATACGACCTGTTAAGTTCTTCATGAGTACTATGGAGGGATCCAGAGAAGTGGTATGGTGATGCCCCATTGAAATAATCTGCACAAAATTGCTTCGATTGAAAAGTGCTATATAGATATGAGTTATTACTGGGTGAAGAAGTTCTGGAGAGATCACCATATAAAGCTGAGACAGCTTTTATAATTGTAGACCCCCAAAGATCTATCTGTTTCACTCACTCTAAGGCGAACTCAATTCAACTACACAGGGTGATAACAAATCAGGTTGAAAAGTACTATACACTGACACACCTGATGCCTTTACCCTTACCACCCTACTGAGCATCATTCCAATCACCCTCTGGGCCAGTTAGCACTCTTGACATGACTATTATGAAGACTGTTACTCTTTTATTTGGGAATCCAGATTCCCTGCTCTAAAATAGAACCTGTTATTGTTGCCATGTTCTATCCCATAAAGTAGATGTTCTCACTTCTGCCCAGGTTTCCTCCATTGATTCTGTCCTGGGACTATGAAAACAAGGTCTGAACTCCTCAAATCTATACCTATGCTCATCTTTCATTGAATTAGCTAAGCAACGTTAGTGTCTGTCTCTCTCCTTGTGTCTAAACCAATATTTTGTTAGCCATCATTTTATGACCTTCATGTTGCTTTCCCAAAACACCTTCTCTGTTCTAATCTTGTATTCTCCTTTTACTCACTTCTGTTTTTCCTTTTCTTAATTTTTAAAGGCTACAAAAATAATAGGTACTTTAGAATCATTATTTCATTTAATCCTATTAACAAACCTATGAGGTTTACAGATGAGAATGTGAATATCCATAAAGGTTAATAAAACTGTTCAAGATCACAGAGATAGTACATAATGGAGAAGGAATTTTAAAAAGCCCATACTCCTTCAAGACTACCATGCTGGTTTACAAATCATAATCAATCTTGCAATTATCTTCTTTCTATACTTCACATCAAGATTGTGCCAGAAAGATCTACACCAAAATCTGTTCATCATCTGAGGAGCAGGTATACCATTGTTACAAACACAATTTGAATATTAGTCAACATTGATGAAGTTGCTGATCAGTATCTACCCATATTATCTATGGACTTTGAACACCAACAATTTAAAAAAGACCTATGAATCAGTACTAATGGTCATTCAATTAGGACAAGGATAAGAAAATATTAAATGTCTCTAAACGAAGATGCGCCTCATATCCTTATGGTTCTTACAGGTTATGTCAGAGGTTTAGAACTTTGTTTCAAAACCCTGGGCTATCAGAAGAGTGAGTTTAATGTTAGAGTTTATTTTCCAACCCAAATGTCATGGATTGGATTATGTTCCCCCAAAAATGTGTCTATCAACTTGGTTAGGCCACAATTTCCAGTATTCTGTGGTGGTCCTCCATTTTGTGACTGTAATTTTATGTTGAGAGGATTAGGGTGGGATTGTAGCACCACCCTTACTCAAGTCACCTCCCTGATCCAGGGTAAGGAGTTTCCCAGGGATGTGGCCTGCACTACCTTTTATCTCTCAAAAGATAAAAGGAAAGGGAAGCAAGAGAGAGTTGGGGACTTCATACCACCAAGAAAGCAGCGCAGGAGCAGAGCGCATGTTTTGGACCTAAGGTTCCTACTCTGAGATGCTCATAGACCAAGGGAAGACTGATGCATCACAAGGACTTTTCTCCAGAGCTGAGACAGAAAGCCTTCCCCTGGAGGTGACACCCTGAATTTGGACTTGTAGCCTACTAGACTGTCAGGGAATAAATTTCTCTTTGTTAAAGCCATCCACTTTGGTATTTCTGTTATAGCAGCACTAGATGACTAAGACACCAACCACTTGAGAGAACGTGAAACTGAGATCTGAAAACTTAAGAAAATCTGAAATTGAGATCTAAAGGTTATTGTGATCACTGCAGCTGGTACCACTCAGTGTCAGACTTCTACAGAATGTAAATCAGCATACACTGGCTTCCTTCATGAAGAAAGTCTTGCTACAAAAAAAAAAAAAAATCAGCTGAACCAAGGAATATACTTAGTGATGGAATTTATTTACTTTCTGAGTAACCAACTTATGTAATACAGTCCTATAGCAATTTGTGAAATGGTCATACTCTCAGTAGAATTGATCCCACCTAAGTAGTTCACAAAGTCAGGTTAAGAAATTTCCTGATATCCAAACCTATGCTCCTTTAATCAAACTAGCATTTCCTACAGTGATCTATGATGTTAGGTGTTAGTTGCCCCACACTTTAAATAAGTGTAGAAAACATGGTCTAAACATATTTAATTTTTTATATTGAATTTCTCAGTGTTTTTTTTTTTAGTATGTCAATGTACCCTGTGACTCTTAGAATTGAAGAGATCGTATATTACTTCTCTAAATTCATCACAAAACAATTATTAGCATAACTGATCCAAGTCATCCAAGGAATACAGTTTCAGAAGCAAACATTATTTAGGTGTTTGGTATGTACATCACTACTTTGTTTTCCTCCACATTTAAACTAGATCAACCTGGTTGCCTTCCTGGCTTATCATAGCACTTTGTCACAATCAGAAAAACACCATCCCAACGTCAAAAATCTAATTAGAGACTCCTTTGAATCTTTATTGGGATCTCTTGGACTAAAATCCAGGAGGTACATTCAAAACCCGCAACAAATTTTTCCTTAATTCCATCTAAACATCACTTAGCATAATAGAGCAGCTGCCCCCAATTGTAAACTTTGCAAAACTCTTAAAACCCACCCCAGACTAGCTCTTATCTTTCTCACACCACCCACATTTTCTTTCATCTTCTAAGAAAATTCTCTACTCATTCCATACTAAATCCACCCAGCCTATCTGGGCTCAATTTCATTAATTCTTTCACCCATTATCCCACGGGGACTACATCAAGCCCAGGAATAGCACAGCTGGCAGACAGTGAAGGCAGATAAACTGTGAACACTCATATACTAACATTTTTTTTTTCTCTGACATATATTTTTCATGAATCTTACACATGCTTAATCTAGTCCTTTCATATTTATAATTCACACATTTCTGGCCCATTATGGTAGTCTACGTTCCAAGGGCAATCACTGGAAAGTAAATCAAACAACTGCTACTAGCTGCAGGTAATCAATTTATTAAGCCTAGATGACCATGACTTTGCTGAGGGCCTGAACCTCCAAGAATCATTCTATATCTATCACCTATCCTTCCATGGGACTCTTTGACCACAAAGAAGTTGATTTTACTGGGTCTGTGGGTCATGGGCCACCACTGAACTCATAGTTTGGATTAAAAGCCAGACTGCCCAGGCAGTTTCCACTCTACCCTTTCACTTTGATGGAACTCCAGAACACAACCACAGATTTCAAAGATGCTCAAAGGCAAGATTAAAAAACAAAAAGCAAAAACAGCCCTAGGTAGATTTTTTTCCCCTTTATATAGCAAATGATTAAACTGAGTATCTACTCTATGACAAGTACTTCATTAGAGAGTATGTGCAACCAAAGCACACTGTTGCAAGCCTTGAGGAGTGCCACTAGAGTCAGACTGCCATGGTGCCTACAGAATTTCTGCACAAGGAGCAGTTATGGTGACAATCTAGATGGACAGCAGTTTGGTGTATCTAAGTGGCTTATCTTGAACTTGAGTTTCTACAGTAAAATCAGTGCTAGATTGTATGTTTGTTGAAGGGCAAAATTCAGTGGGTCTGAAAGAGATTGTGGCAAGTCAACCTTCCCTGAGCCTCTCCTTAGTTCTGCCATTAAGCGCAGGCCTTCTAACTGAGGAGGCAGATGATGAAACAGATTATAATACAAAGAGAAGTGCTATAAACAAGAAATAGCACACTTTGTTCAGGGAGGCCAGAGAAGGAGGTAACTACAGGGCGTTTAACCTAGATCCATCATAGACAAAATAAACTTCTCTGTTTGACTGCCACATTGGAAAAAGAAAACACAGCATTCTCATTTGCTGCTCTACTGAAGGAGACATAGTCTCTAATAATAATAACAAATAAAATGTACTGATCAGCACTCCCTCATCTTACTTTCAAAGCCCGTTATTATCAGAATACTAGACTGGGCACAGAAAATGTAGGTTCTTGTGCTACCTGTCGTCCTTCAACTAAATGGCCTTGGACAAATCCCTTAATATCTATGAGACTCAGTTTCTTCCCCCATCAAATGGGGGAGTTGAACTAAATTATTGCTAAAGACCTTCTTGGCTTTAAAACAATGTGATTTTATAATATGCTTCAGTTCCTGTTAGGTACTTAGAGCAGTGGTTAAACAATCAGGCTTTAGGATTGAATCCCAGCTTTGCTATTTATTTCTTGTGTGACCTTGAGCAAATTAATTACTGTCTCTAGGTCTCACTTCCCTAGTCTATAAAATAGATACAATAATAATACCTACCTCATAAGGTTTGGAGAAAATTAAATGAAGTAATGCACTTAAAGTTCTGAACTGAACTCCTAGGTCCCAGTTACAGCCCAATACCTTCTAGAAATCATCATCAACACCATTTGTCATAGATTGAATTATGTCCCCCCAAAAATGTGTGTACCAACTTGGTTAGGCCATGATTCCCAGTATTGTGTGGTTGTCCTCTATTTTGTGATTGTAATTTTATGTTAAAGAGGATTAGGGTGGGATTGTAACACCCTTACCGGGTCATATCCCTGATCCAATGTGAAGGGAGTTTCCCTGGGGTGTGGCCTGCATCACCTTTTATCTCTCAAGAGATAAAAAGAAAGGGAAGCTAGCAGAGTTGGGGACCTCATACCATCAAGAAAGCATCACCAGGAGCAAAGCACATCCTTTGGACATGGAGTCCCTGTGCCTGAGAAACTCCTCACCAGGGGAAGTGAGGACTTTCCTCCAGAGCCAATAGAGAGAGAAAGCCTGCCCCTGGAGCCAACATCCTGAATTTGGACTCGTAGCCTACTAGACTGTAAGAAAATAAATTTCACTTTGTTAAAGCCATCCACCTGTGGTATCTCTGTTATGGCAGCACTAGATGACTAAGACATCATTATTGATATTTGCTTAAGTTTCATGCAGTGTCCATCATCATGTCTGGCATATAGTAGGTGCTCAATGAACAGGTAGGCACATCCCAGACCTAAGTTCGCTTCACTTCCAGATAAACATTTGTTAAATACTACAAATATTACAAGACTTTGTAGTATAAAAATCTCCTTTGTCTTTTTGTCATTAACTTCATTGTGGTTTCTTCGGCCTAGTTCTATCCAAAAATGTATTTCTTCAGCAAACACTAATGTAACACTTACTACATGTGGGACGTTTCCTAAACACTTAAAAATATTAACTCCTTTAATCTTTCGACATTACGAGCTAGATATCATATTATTCTCTCATTTTATAGATGACGAAATAGAGGCACATCAAGGCTCAGTAATATGTCCGGGATCACAAAACTAGTATGTCCCAGAGCGGGGTTGTGGACCCAGGCAGACTGGCTCTAGACCCCATGTTATTAATCACTAGGGTACATTGACAGCTTTATATCCTATCCCTCTCCAACTTGCCCCTTCTAGAATGACTAACTGATCTCCTCACAATCCTCTACACAACCCATGCTGATTCACTCATTCACGCTGCCATCCCTCCTACCACTTCCTAACCCTCCAAGTGACCTCTCTCAGGTCCTATACTCTATTCACCTGAATCTCAAATACCCTTCAAGACTTCTTGCAGGTTTTCTCCCCTCAAAGTTGTAACCTATTCCTTCTGCTCTCTCTGATTTCTACTATCTTGGTCTATTCCACCTGCAAGCAAAGGGGACAAGGTAATATTTCCTTATTTCAGTAATTTTCATTATTTCAGTAATTACAGTAGCCTGTAATGACCAGGATAGACGAATCAATGGCATTATTTTGTGTTCAGTTTTCATACTTGGATCCCTGGTAGCACGGTGGTTAAAGCGATCAAAGCTAACCAAAAGGTCAGTGGTTGGAAACCACCAGTGGTTCTGCAGAGAAAGATGTGGCAGTCTGCTTCCGTAGAGATTTACAGCCTTGGAAACCCTATGGGGTCACTATGAGTCAGAATTGACTTGATGGCAGTGAGTTTTTTTTTTCTCCCATGGTTGGCTGAGTGTGTTAAGTCAGCCCTAGAAAGCTTCTTATGGCTTAAAACTATAAGGATATATGGCATTTATTTGATCCCATTTTCTCCTCTAAGCAAATTTATATACAACAGATAGTAGTCTTATTTTGCATAGGCTAGTCAAGAGTGACATCTGGTGGTTATTTTCTTGAAAGTTTCCCAAATACCAAAAAAAAAAAAAAAAAAAATCGCCATCTCATACGGACCCTATAGCAGTAGTTCCCAATTTATGATGGGGTTCCATTCTGATGACTCCGTCTCTGTCGAAACTCAGTTCTGACGTAAGTCAATTGCCCTTTTTTCTTTTTTTAAGTTTTCACCGCCTGCTATATGGCAGTGTTTTGAACAGTAAATCATAACATTGAACATCTAAGAATAACAACATCAGCAAATTATGTGTTGCAACATTGTATGTTGTACATATTACTAACAGTAAGATGTATGGGGGGGGGAAGCCAGCAACAGACGGTTGTTAAGTGTGGGTCTTTGTAACTTGAATATGTCATAAATCTACCTGTATTCACTATTCCCTAAGAACAGTAAAACCTGTGAAAGCTGGAACCTGTGTAAGGTGGAGACCTATCAGAGAAGGAAAATTCAAGTATTGTCCCCTAATAGAGAGTGATAGAAAAGTACTCAGACTGCACCCCGTCAAAAGAGGAAAACTCATAAGACCCAAACAAGGCAGTCCCGTCAAGTTCCGGCTCTCACAGGTTATGCTGTAGAAGGTTTGTACCTTAAGGTAAGATAGACTTATCCATCAAAGCGTATGCCAGAACCGAGCTGCTCACCAAGGCGACGGGAAGAATCAGGTGAGGTCAGATAAGCAGAAACCTCTTTACGTCAGTTAAGTTGCTGGGTTTTGCAGACTTAGTTCAGGGCCAGGGGTTCAAGTTTTGCATTCCAGTCCTAGATGTTAGCCCTGTGAGAAGGGGCAAGCTGATTTTCCTCTGTGCCACAGTTACTATTTTTTTTTAATGATGGAATTAAACTCAAACTCTAATGTCTTTCCTCTCCTACAAAATAGAATATCACCTATAAACAAAGATATAAAATTTCCCCAAAATTTCCAGTTGCAACAAAATGATAGTTATGATCTCCCATTTAAATGTCTCTCTTACATATGTAACAAAATGAACCAAAATTAGAGTCTAAAAGTACTCTCATAATAGTTGTAATAATAGTACCAATCACATTCATAAGAGTAGTAATAATAGCTAATATATACCATGCTAAGTACTTTTCTGTGTATTACCTGTCACTGTGGAATGTGGAAGCCTCAGCAGTCAGAGAGTACTTTCTCATTCAAGTGGCCTTTAGGGAAGTGGTAGGGATCACACAAAAGCCCCCGAGGAACATCCACCGTAGTCTGAGGGCACCAACAATGGAGTACAATCCTTGACTGTCATGTGAGGCTTTACCACCACTCTCCATTTCTCACTGCCCAATCTGCAGTCATGTAGAAACCAAAAGCAGTCTTTCAAGTAGATGAAGGGGAGAAAGACAAGCGAGTAAATGGCAAAGTTGACACCACCATATCCCAACTTCTTCACTGGAGACATCTAAGCCTGAAGCAGGCTCAAACTGGAAGTGGGATGAAATTTAAAACTGTAAAAAATATTGGATCTCTGATCCTAGACTGTATTAATTTGTTTCATGCCTGGAAACTGAGACTGTTCATTACTGCTGAAAGTATCAGCATAAACTATGGAACATAACCAAGGTATTGTCAGAGCTGTAAAAGGGAGGACTGTCATGATACGCAGTGGCAGCGATGGTGAAAAAGAATAAAACTGTTTCCTGTATGTGGCTTACCAGTCCCAGATCTACTGTTTATGACTGAATAGAATTGCCCATTTTGAAAGGTGTGTAAGCAAAGGGAACCAACACAGCATAAGAGCTTTACAAAGAATGAAAGAGACTTGAAAGGTAAGAGATAACTAAAAAAATACTAGCCTACTACTTCATTCCCCTGTTAAGGAAATTAAAGAAAACATGAATGCCCTAAAACAGGAAATAAATGTACAACACACAATGGAAAGAAAACGAACAGGGTAAAGGAATACTGACATTCCAAGAACTCTATAAAAGAATGAGAAATTGCACAAAGCAGAATTGGCACTCGTGAAAGATAATGAGTTGGTGACATGGAAAGCAGGCTTGAAAAAAAGTTACATAGAATGAAGTTTAAAAAAGTCTAAGATAAAACCAGCATATGAATACTTGCTCTCCCTGAAGATGAGAAAAAATAATTATAATTGAAAATTTTATTTAAATATATATTGGTAGAAAACTTTAGAGAAATGAAAGAAAGCAACTATGTGAAGATCCAATGGGTTTCCTGCTATCCAGGAAAATTTAACAAAGACTGTCACAAACATATTGTCATCAAGTTGTTATAGTTTAACATTAAAATCCTCTTACAGGAGAGTGATATCACCAAAATGGTGAAGTAGGAACCCCAGGACACCATACCTTCACAAAAGCTACTAATAAGCTGGCAAAAACTTTCAGGGTCAGCTTTCACAGAACTCTGGAATCTAGTCAAAAATGTACAACAACCAGGAGAAGGCTTGATGAAGAAAGAAGCAGCTGTTTTGTGGTAAGCAAGTACCATGTCATTTTAAAATTGCTATCCTACCTTCCCTTATACTCCATATAAAGGGTGACTATCAAGTTTTTTTTTTTATCAGGATGGTAGTATACATTCCTCCTGATGCAGGCTGCTAGTGCTAGAAAATGCAAAGAATTCAGATTGTGGGTCTTGAACTGTATGGTGGTTTTCTAAAGGAATGGTGCAAATGGTGGCTTACTTTTGTTTTGCTAGACTAGGAGCATTCCCAGGGCTGGGTGACATCACAGGAGGTGTTTACTAAAAGCATTTAAAGGCAAAAGTACTGGCCACAACAGCCTTAGAAAAGGGAGAAGCAATAGACAGACCAATAATCTTGGAAAGGAAGAGGCTAGGAAAGGAGGTAATGGGGGAGCAAGAGCTTGTAAAATCTTTCAGGTATACCAAGGAATTGAGAAATTCATGTGCATGATCAGGGCTGGACACATGCTCAGAAGAGGCCTAAGAAGACACTAAGTTTTTACCTCTGGCTGACCTTCAGATTTTGTGCAAGTGAATGTTGATGGAATGCTTCAACATAGAGCCAATCTGCAAAGACTGAGAGAGTATTATTTTTCTATTTCTTCCCTCCCCCACCCTTTTTTTGGCTCTAGGCATTTAATAAATCTGTCAAAACACTAGCTGACCTGTAAGCTGACAGAACATAGCCTTCAGTGGCCACACGCAACAAAGAATAGACTTCATAAAAATAGTTTAGAAAAGTCACCTCACAAAGAAACAACCCACGACAAGAAGCAACAACAATAACAAGAAGCAAGCAACTTCAGACAAGGAGGGAGAATCAGATAAAAAGCAACAATAAACTTTGGGCAGGATGGGGTCAAGATTGGATTTCCAGAGTTGCCATATTATAATATTCAAAATGTACAGTTTTCAAGAAAAAATTACAAGACATGCAATGAAAAAGAAAGTATGGCTCATTCACAGGAAAAAAATAATAATAACCATTACTGAGGAAGCCCTGGCAGTGGACTTACTAGGCAAAGACTTTAAATCAACTGTCTTAAATATGCTCAAAGAGCTAAAAGAAACTATGGACAAAAAACTAAAGGAAACTGGGACAATAATATATTACAAAATGAAGAATACCAATAAAGAGATAGATATTATAAAAAGGAATCAAATAGAAATTCTGGACCTGAAAAGTACAATAACTGAAATATGAAATTCACCAGAGGGGCTCAACAGCAGATTTGAGAGGCAGAAGAAAGAATCAGGAAACTCTGTAATAGGTAAATTTAGATTATCTGAGGACCAGAAAAAGAAAAGAATGAAGATAAATTAAAAGAACCTGCAACATCTCTGGGATGCCAGCAAATATACCAACATACGCATAATGGGAGTCTCAGAAGGAGAGGAGAGGGGAAAAGGGCTAAAAGAATGTCTGAATGAATATTGACCCAAAACTTCCAACATTTGTTGAAATACATGACTCTGCACATCCAACAATACTAACAAACTCTCAGAAGGATAAACAAAAAGGGATACTCACAAAGACATTTTATAGTCAAACTGCCAAAATCCAAAGAGATAATCTTCAAAATAGAAAGAAAGAAGTGACTAATCACATACCAGGGACTCTTAGTAATGTTAAGATTCTTTTTCTTCAAAACCCATGGAGGCCAGAAGGCACTGGGATGATATATTTAAAATGTGAGGGTAAAAATAACTGTCTTCCATGAATTCTACAGTTGGCAAATCTGCCCTTCAAAAATGAAGGAGAAATTAAGACATTTCCAGACAAACAAAAACTTAGGGAGTTCATTGCTGGTAAACCTTCCTGACAAGAAATGCTAAAAGGAGTACTCCAGGTAGAAAGGACTCTCGACAGTAACTCAAAGTCTAATGAAGAAATAGAGGGTAACTACATATGTAAATATAAAAACCAATATTATTGCATTTTTGTTTGTAACTACTTTTTTTTTTTCCTATTTAAGACTTAAAAGACAAATACATAAAATGAAAACAGTGAATATATCTTAAGGGGCACAGAGTATAGAAAGATGTAATTCATGATAATAATAACATAAAGGAGGGTTGTAACTATAAAAGCAGCAAAGTTTTTGTATACAATATAAAATAATGGTTACCTTGGGGATTACAATTAACATCTTAACTTTATAATAATCAAGTTTGAATTAGTATAAATTTGTTTCATTGTATACAAAAACTTTGCTACTATATATATATACATACACACACATATATACATATAGAGAGAGAAGGGGGAAGAAGATGTATAAAAAGGAATCAATCAAAATGGTACACTAGGAAAAACATAATCACAAGAGAAAGCAGTAAGGAGAAACTGATGAACAAAAAAGATAACAAAGAACAAATTGCAAAATGGCTGAAGTTTATTTCCTTATCAGTAAAAATATTAGATGTAAATAGATTAATTCTCTTTAATTAAAAGGTACAGATTGGCAGAATCATGATGCAACTTTATGCTGTCTAGAAGAGAGTCACTTCACATCCAAAGAAACAGACTAAATGTGAAAGAATGGAAAAGATACTGTACTCAAAAAATAACCAAAAGAGAGCCAGGATGGCTACATTAATGTCTGACAAACTAAACTTTAAGACGAAAATTATTATAAGAGACAAAGAAGGACATTTTATATTGATAAAAATGTCAATTCATCAAAACTGATACATTTATAAACATATCCAACCACACACCTATTAAAAGAGATTCAAAATGTATGAAGCAAAAACTGACAGCAATGAAAGGAGACAGTTCTACAATAATAGATGCAAATTTCAATATTGGAAAAAATTTCAATAATGAATAGAACATATAGACAGAAGGAAATAGAGAACTTGAAGAACACTATAAACCAACAAAACAATATAGAGAGAGAACACTTCACTGAACAACAGCAGAATACACATTCTTCTCAAGTACACATGAAATATTTTTATGGAGAGACCATGTGTTAGGCCTCAAACAAATTTCAGTATATTTTAAAAGATTGAAATAACAGAAAATATCTTCTCTGACCACAATGGAATAAAACTAGAAGTCCACAGCAAAAGGAAAACAGAAAAAAAAATTCATATGGAAATTAAACAACACTCTCAAAAAAATAATGGGCCAAAGAAGAAATCTCGAGTGAAATAATACTTTGATAGAAATGAAAATAAAAACACAACATATCAAAACCTATGAGATACAGTGAAAACAGTGCTCTGAGGGAAATCTATAGCTGTAAATGCCTATATTAAAAAAAGAAAGATAACAAATCAATAACCTAACTACACATTGAGGAACTAGAAAAAGAACACCAACCCAAGGGAAATAATAAAGATTAGAGAGGAGATAAATGAAAAAGAGAATAGAAAACAATACAACCAATGAAATTGAAAGTTGGTTCTCTGAAAAGATCAACAAAATTGAAAAATATTTAGCTAGACTGTCCAAGAGAAAAAGACAAAACTCAGATTACTAAAATCAGAAATAAAAGTGGGGGATACAGTAAAACCTATGAAAGCCAGAACATGTGTAAGGTGGAAACCTGTAAGAGAAGGAAAACTCAAACATTTCCACTAAAAGGAGAGATAGAAAAGTGGTAAGACTGTACCCTATCAAAGGCAGAAAACTTGTAAGACCTGAAGAAACAAGGCAGTCTTGTCAAGTTCAGCTCTCACAGGTTTCACTGTGTTACTCTTGACCTTACAGACATAAAACGGTCTATAAGAGAATCTATGAAAAAAATGAATGACAACAATTTAGATAACCTAAGTTAAAATTGACAAATTCCTAGAAACAAAAATTATCTAATCTGACTTACCAAAGAAACAAATCCATTTCTGCTGAGTTGATTCCAGCTCATAGTAACCCTATAGGACAAAGAAGTACTGCGCAATAGGGTTTCCAAGGAGCAACTGATAGATTCAAACTGCTGACCTTTTGGTTAGCAGCAGAACTTTTAACCACTGTACCACCAGGGCCATAAAAATCTCAAAAAAAAATAAAGAAAGAAAAAGAAACCTATAAAAAGTAGAGACTGAATCAGTAATCAAAAATGTCCTAATGAAGAAAAGCCCAAGAAATTGGATTCGCTGGTAAATTCTACCAAATAATTAAAGAAGAGTTAATACCAATACTCTTCAAACTCTTCTGAAAAATAAAAGGGGTTGAAACATTTCCTAATTAATTCTATTAGTTCAGCATTATACTAATACCAAGGCCAAAGACATCACAAGGAAAGAAAGCTACATACATACCCATTATAAATACAGATGCAAAAAATCTCAGCAAAATATTTGCAAACCAAATCCAGCAGCCTCGTAACAGTATTATATACCACGATCAAGTATGATTTATCCCAGGAATGCAAAGGTGGTTCAGCATAAGAAAATCAATCAATGTATTACATCATATTAATAGAATGAAGGAGAAAATAACCTAACATGATCAACTTGATTGATACTATGTGTGTGTGTGTGTGTGTGTACGCAAAATCCAACACTATTTCATGATAAAAACACAACAAACTAGGAATAGAAGAAAACTTTCTCAATCTGATAATGGGAGTTTTGAAAAAACTCATTACTAACATTTTATTCAATAGTGAAAGACTGAAAGCTTTCCCCTTAAAGATAAGAACAAGACAAGGACGCTGCTTTCACTAGTTATACTTAACATTATACTAGAAGTTCAAGCTAGAACAATTAGACGAGAACAATAAGTAAAAGTCACCCAAACTGTAAAGAAGAATGAAAAATATCTATATTTTCTATTCTTATACTTGCAAAGTCCTAAAGAATATGCACATGCTCTTAGAGGTAATAAATGAATTCAACAAAATTGTAGAATACAAGATCAACAGCAAAAAAAAAAAAAACTTGTGTTTCTATCCACTATCCAGCCACATGTCTATCCACATTACTGAAGGAAATTAAGGAAGACCTAAATAAAATGTAAAGACATCCCATGTTCATGGATTAGAAGATTTAATATTATATACATGGAAAAAATCCACAAAGAGATCAACAGATTAAATTTGTCCTTATCAAAACTAACAACCTTTTTTTACAGAAATGAAAAAGCTGATCCTAAAACTTGTACAAAAGAGACCCCAAATAGCCAAAACACTCTTGGGGGGAAAAAAAGTTGGATGACTTACACTTTCAGGTTTCAAAACTTACTACAAAGCCACAGTAATCAAAATAGTACAGTACTGACATAACAACAGGCATATAGACCAAGGCAAGAGAATTGTGAATCCAAAAAGAAACTCATACATTCATGGCCAAATGATAACTCCAATAACAGTGTAAATACCATTCAGTGGGGAAAGACTGCTGTTTTCAACAAATAGTGCTGGGACAACTAGGTATCCATGTGGAAAAAAATGAGTTTGGACCACTACCTTACAACACATGCAAAAATAAATTCAAAGTTAATCAAAGCCTTAATTGCAAGAGCTAAAGCTATAAAGCTCTTAAAGGAAAAAGTAATGGTGGTCTTTATGACTTTGGTTTCAACACTGGATTCTTAGATATGACACAAAAAAGCACATACAACAACAACAACAAAAAGAGATAAATTGGACTTCATAAAAATTAAAAACTTTTGTGCAAAGGAAAATATCATGAAGTTGAAAAGACAACCTACAGAATGAGAGAAGATATTTGCCTATCATACATCTGATAAGGTTCTGTTATCCAGAATATATATTGAACTATTACAGCTCAGCAACAAAAAGACAACCTAAATTAAAAAATGAGCAAATAAGAAGCTGAGCCAACATGGCATTATAGACAGAAGCACCATGCCGTCCCTCCACAGTAAAGACCTGAATAACTAAGTAAAACAGACTAACATCAATCCTGGAACCCTAAGCATCAAATGAAGAGATAAAGAACTCAACCAAGGACTGAACGGGAGTAAGAAACTGAGAGAAGGGAGAGATATGGAGCAGAGGTTCCTTATCAGCTAACGCAGCATGAATTGGCCATCTTGGACTCCTGTTGGAGATTGGCAGACAGGGAGTACCGGAAAGCAGCTTCGCAGACCTCTCAGCAGAAGACAGGGCACCCCGTAACCAGTGATACATGCTTTCCCACTCCCCACCCTGCTCGGCCCTCTGCCACTGCTGGCTGCAGTAACTCAGCTGGGGAGGCACCAGCTCCATGCTGCTTGGGTTCGCCTTGCCCACACCAACTGGCTCCTTCAGTATCATTTCTTTGTTGCTGGTGTTGCTTTTTTCAGGCTCTTTTGGTTTCTTCCCTTTCTCTCACCTCCTCCCCTTCCTTTCTCTTGAACACCTGGTTCTGTGTGGCCATCTTTGCTTCTTCTTGACAGGCTGTGAAGCACCACTTGGCTACAGAACTGCTTCCCAAGTCTGCACCACCATGCTGGTGGGATCCCTGGGGTCTTTGTTTGTTTTCTTTTTCTTCATTTCTCAGTTTCTCATCTCTCTCTACTTACCTTCTTTTACTGTCTCCTGAATACCTGGTGCTGTGTGCTATCTCCACCTCTTCTAGCCAGCCCATACTGTGCAGCTTGGAAGTCATTTCTCCAAGTCTTCACAGCCACACTGGTGGGATGCTTGGAGAGATTTCTCTCTCTCCCTTTTTTTTTTTAATGTCTTTTTATTTTTTCCTTTTTGTTTTTCTTCATTTCTCAGTTTCTCATCTCTCTCTACTTTCCTTCTTTTCCTATCTCCTGAATACCTGGTACTGTGTTCCATCTCCACCGCTTCTAGATGGACTGTACCTCGAGGCCTGGGAGTCACTTCCCTGGTTGCCGGCGGGATCCCAAGGGGCTATTCTTTCTTCTATTTATTTATTGATTTTTTAATTAATTTATTTATTTTTCTTGTTTCCTTTTTGTCTTTCTTCATTTTTCAGTTTCTCATCTCTCTCTACTTTCCTTCTTTTCCTGTTTCCTGAATGCCTAGCACTGTGTGCCATCTAGAAACACTGGTGGCATAGTGGTTAAGAACCACAGCTGTTAACCAAAGTTCAGAAGTTTGAGGCCATGAGGCACTCTGTGAAAACCCTATGGGACAGTTCTACTCTGTTTTATATGGTCACTATGAGTCATAATTGACTTGATGGCAATGGGTTTTGTTTTGGTGTGCCATCTCTGCCTCTTCTAGACAGGCTGTGCCCTGAGGTCTGGGAGCCACTTCCCCAGTCACTGGTGAAATTCCTGGGGGCATTTCTTTATTTTTTTTAATTCTTATTTATTTTTCTCTTTTCCTTTTCATTTTTCTTCATTTCTTGGTTTCTTGTCTCTCCACTCCAATGACAGGCTCCCACGGTCTTTTTTTTTTTTTTTTTTTCTTGTCTCCTGTTTCTCTTTCCTCTCTCTCTTCTTCTCTTCTTTCCCATACCCAACTTAGCTCCACACATCACAACCTCCCCACTCCATCCTGCCTATCTGCACTGTGCACTGGACACTACAACCCCAAGTAGCACAGGTATGGCCTATTGGGACCTGCCCTGCACTGACCCCGGCCTGCCCTGTGGGCCCCAGTACATGTCACAAACAACCCATTCAAACTCCTCCCCTTCAACTGGACCTGCCCTGCTGTACCATAGCTAAGTGACTGGTTCTGCCCATGGACAAGGAGGTGACAAGTATCGTGCCCACAGATGAGCAAACAACAAAGAACACACAACCTGCCTACTCAGACATAACCAAATAAAACAGAAAAGCAGGGTGAAACAAATAAATCTACAATCAATAAATGAAGAAAATAACTACCAAAAGTCCTGAAGAAAGCAGACAATATAAAAACATGTTTAAAAAAAAAAAAAAAAAAACAGGACAAGATGGTTCCAGTAGGTGTCCAAAACAAAATACCAGATGACTTTCCTGTAGAAGAAAAGGCGCTGGAACTACCTGAGAGGGAATTCAAATCTCTAATATTCAGACATATCCCAGAGATGAAGCAAAAATTGGACAAAAATGAGGAAAAAATAGACAAATTCATAAGAGGCAGACAAAATCATGGAAAAGACAGACAAAACAAGGAAGAAGTCAGAAAAATAATACAGGAGCAAAATGTCAAAATAATTCCCAACTAGAAATTATATAAAAGCAATTAGAAATCCAAAAGATAAACAAGATTTTAGAAATGGACAGTGTCATAGAAGGTCTAAAGAGCAGGTATGAAACAATGGAAGACAGGATCAGCAAAGTTGAAGATAAATACTTAAATACCGGCTTGTTTTTAGGAATAATTAGAAAAAAGAATGAAGAAAAGTGAAGAAACCCTGAGAATGATGTGGGGTACAATCAAAAACAAAAATTTTCAAGTGATTAGAGTTACGGAACTGGGGGAGAAAATGGAAACACCGAGAGGATCCTTGAAGAACTACTGACAGAACACTTCCCTAATATCATGAAAGATGAAAAGCTGACCATCCAAGTAGCTCATTGAACCCCATATAGGATAGCCCCACAAGAAAATCACCAGGGCATATAATAATCCCACTCGCTAAAACCAAAGACAAAGAAAGAATCATGACAGCAGCTTGAGAAAAACAAAAAAGTCACATCGAGAGGGGAAACGATAAGACTAAGCTCTGATTACTCAGCAGAAACCATGCAGGCAAGAAGGCAATGGGATAACATATATAAAATCTTCAAAGAAAAAGACTGCCAACCAAGAATTATATATCCTGCAAAACTGTCATTCAAATATGATGGTGAAATTAGGACATTTCCAGATAAACAGAAATTAAGGGAATATGTAAAAACCAAACCGTACTTACAAGAATTATTAAAGGGAGTCCTTCCATTTGAGAACAAACAACGTCAGATGACAGCCTGAACCTAGGATGCAAGATCTCAGCAGCCAGATACTGACCTAGGAAAGGAACTCTCAAGGACTATTCAAAACCAAAGGAATTACAACAGGGAACCAGAGAGTTTAATCCGTAAATGACAACAATGTCAAAACAATAAAAGAGGAAATAAACAGTATAGATATAGAACTTTCTAATGGAGAGGAAGGCCAAGGCGATACAGACTGGTTCAAACCTAGGAAGATAAGGGTAAATTTCAAGGTAACCACAAAGAAAGTTAACAAACTTACTCATCAAAAAAAGAAAAACATAAAGTCTCAATAAAAACAAAATCTACAAAAACAAATGAAAAAGAAATCCACAAACAAAAAAGAATTCGGCACAGGAAAGTAACAGGAACAAAGAAAATGCCAGTGCCACAAAAAAAGCACTACAAAATGATAGCAATAAACTCACACCTATCAATAATTACACTGAATGTAAATGGCCTAAATATACCCATAAAGAGACAGAGAGCAACCCACCCACTGCCACTGCCGTTGAGTCTATTCCGACTCATAGCAATCCTATAGGTCAGAGTAGAACTGCCCCATAGAGTTTCCAAGGAGCACCTGGTAGATTTGAACTGTGACCTCCTGGTTAGCAGCTGTAGCACTTAACCACTACACCACCAGGTTTCCACAGAGAACAAAAGAATGGATTAAAAAAACAGAATTCATCAATATGCTGTCTACAAGAGACACAACTTAGAAACAAAGACATAAATTTATTAAAAATCAAAGTATCAAAGAAAATATATCAAGCAAACAGCTACAAAAAAAAAAAAAAGAGCAATAGTGGCAATACTAATCTCAGATAAAATAGTCTTTTAAACAAAATCCACCATAAAAGACAAAGAAGGGCACTACATAATGATTAAAGGAATGATCCATCATGAAGACATGACCATAATAAACATCTACACACCCAATGACAGGGCTGCAAAATACACGAAACAAACTCTAACAGCACTGAAAAGAGAAATTGACAGTTCCACAATAACAGTAGGAGTTTTCAACAAACCACTCTCGGTAAAGGACAGAACATCTAGAAAGAAACTTAACAAACATAAAAAAAAATTTTTTTTTTTTTTTTTTATATTTACAGAAGAGCTAAAGGACACAATCGGCCAACTTGGCCCCATAGATATATATATAGAACACTCCACCCAACAGCTGCAAAGTACACATTCTTTACAATGCACATGGTATGTTTTCCAGAATAGATCGCATTTCAGGCCACAGAGCAACCCTTAACAAATGCCAAAACACAGAAATAGTAAGACTATCTTCTCTGACCACAATATTATCAAAGTAGAAATTAACAACAGGAAGAGCAAGAAAAAAAGTCAATTACAAAGAAACCACTGGGTAATAGAAGAAATCAGAGATGAAATCAAAAAATTCCTAGAATCAAATGAGAATGAAAACACATCATACCAAAACCTCTGGAACACAGTAAAGGCAGTAATCAGAGGTTAATTTACAGCAATAGATGCACACATCAAAAATGAAGGGACAAAATCAAAACACAAGCTACACAACTCAAACAAATAGAAAGAGAACAGCAAAAGAAGCCCACAGCCACCAGAAGAAAGGAAATAGTAAGGACCAGAGCAGAAATGAATGAAATAGAGAACAGAAAATTAATAGAAAGAATCAACAAAACCAAAAGCTGGTTAGCTGAAAGGATCAACAAAATTGACAACCCACTGGACAGACTTACAAAAGAAAAAGAGAAGAGGACGCAAATAACCCAAATAAGAAATGAAACACGGGACGTTACAACAGACTCAACTGAAATAAAAAAGATCATAACAGAGTATTATGAAAAACTATACTCCAACAAATTTGAAACCCTAGAGGAAATGGACAATTTCTAGAAACATATTACCTTCCCAAACTAACACAAAATGCTGAGAAAATCTGAACAGACCCATAACAAGAGAAGCGGTTAAAAAAACAATTAAAAAAAAACTCTCAACAACAACAAAAAGCCCTCCCAGATAGCTTCACTGAAGAATTCTATCAAACATTCAGAGAAGAGCTTACACCAGTACTACTCAAACTATTTCAGAACATAGAAAAGGACAGAATACTTCTGAATTCATTCTATGAAACCAGCATAACCCTGATACTAAAACCAAAGACACCACACACACACACACACACAAAAATTACAGACCAATGTCTCTCATGAATATAGATGCAAAAATTCTCAGTAAAATTCTAGCCAATAAAATTCAGACCATATCAAAAAATAATAATAATAATACACCACAACCAGGTAAGATTCATACCACGTATGCAAGAATGATTCAACATTAGAAAATAAATCAAAATAATCCACCACATAAATAAAAGATAAGAATCACATGATCATCTCAATTGATGCAGAAAAGGCATTTGACAAAGTGCAACACCCATTCCTGATAAAAACTCTCAATAAAATTAGGGGATGGTATAGAAGAGAAATTCCTCAGCATAATAAAGGGCATCTATACAAAGCCAACAGCCAACATCATTCTTAATGGAGAGAGGCTGAAAGCATTCCCCTTGAGCACAGGAACAAGACAAGGATGCCTTTATCACCACTCCTATATAACATTGTGCTGGAATTTCTAGCTAGAGCAATGAGGTAAGAAAAAAAATAAAGGGCATCGAAATTTGTAATGAAGAAGTAAAACTGTCCCTATTTGCAGATGATATGATACTATACATAGAAAACCCAAAAAACTACATGAGAAAACTACTGGAACTAATAGATTCAGCAGATTAGCAGGACACAAGATAAACATACACAAATCAGTTGGATTCCTACACACCATTAAAGGGAATAATGAAAATCAGGCAAGTGATACCATTTATAACAGCCTCTAAAATAATTAAGTACTTAGGAATAAATCTAAGCAGGTGTGATGCATTGAATGTGTGTCAACTTGGTTAGGCCATGATTTCCAGTATTGCGTGGTTGTCCTCCATTTTGTGATTTCCCTATGTGTTATAACTCATAATCTCTGCCTGTGGTTAAAAAGGATAGGGTGGGACATAACACCCTTGCTGATCCAGTGTAAAGGGAGTTTCCCTGGTGTGTGGCCTGCGCCACCTTTTATCTTACAAGAGATAAAAGGAAAGGGAAGCAAGCAGAGAGTTGGGAACCTCATACCAAAGAAAAAGCAGCACCAGGAGCAGAGCAGGTCCTTTGGACCTGGAGTCCCTGTGCCTGAGAAGCTCCTTGACCAGGGAAGATTGATGACAAGGGATTTTTCTCCAGAGTCAACAGAGAGAGAAAGCCATCCACTGGAGCTGACACCCTGAATTTGGACTTGTAACTTACTAGACTGTGAGAAAATAAATTTCTCTTTGTTAAAGCCATCCACTTGTGGTATTTCTCTTATAGCAGCACTAGATAACTAAGACACCAGGGATGTACAAGACCTGTACAAAGAAAACTACTAAACACTATTGCAAGAAACCAAAAGAGATCTACATAAATGGAAAAACATACCATGCTCATGGATAGGTAGACTCAACATTGTGAAAATGAGGCTTCTACTCAAAGAAATCTACAAATACAAAGCAATCCTGATCCAAATAGAAAACCTAATAATTAACTGTATATGGAAAGGAAAAAAAAAAATAAGTAAAGCACTATCGAAGAAGAATAAAGTAGGAGGACTCGCCCTACCTGACCTCAGAACCTAGTATACAACTATGGTAGTCAAAACAGCCTGGTACTGGTACAACGACAGACACATTGACCAATGGAACAGAATTGAGACCCAGATGCAAATCCATCTATGGCCACCTGGTCTTCCACAAGGGCCCAAAGTCCATCCCAATGAGGAAAGACAGCCTTTTTACAAATGCTGCTGGCAAAACTGGATGTCCATCTGCAAAAAAAAAAAGAAAGAAACAGTACCCATACCTCATACCGTACACAAACACTAACTTGAAATGGATCAAAACCTAAATTTAAAACCAAAAACTATAAAAATCATAGAAGAAAAAAATAGGATCAATTCTAGAGGCCCTAATACATTGCATTAACAGGATACAAACCATAACTAACAACACACAAACTCCAGAAGATAAACTAGATAGCTGGGATTTTATAAAAATTAAACACTTATGCCCATCAAAAGACTTCACCAAAAGGACAAAAAAAAAGAGCTTACAGACTGGGGAAAAAAAATTGGCTATTACGAATCAGACAAAGATCCAATCTCTAAAATCTACAGGAAAATTCAACACCTCTACAACAAAAAGACAAATCATTCAATCGAAAAAATTGGCAAAGGAAAAAAACAGACACTTCACCAAAGAAGACATTCAAGTGGGTAACAGACACATGAGGAAATGCTCGCAATCACTAGCCATAGAAGAAATGCAAATCAAAACCACAAAGAGACACAATTTCACCCTGGCATTACTGGCATGAATCAAAAAAAAAAAAAAATAACAAATGTTGGAGAGGCTGCAGGGAGGTTGGAATTCTTATGTGCTGCTGGTGGGAATGCAAAACGGTACGACCATTTTGGAAAACGGTATGGCACCTTCTTAGAAAGCTAGAAATAGAATATGATCCAGCAATCCCACTCCTAGGAATAAATCCTAGAGAAAAAAGAGCCATCACATGAATAGACATAGCACACCCATGTTCACTGCAGCATTATTCAGAATAGCAAAAAGATAGAAACAACCCAGATGCCCATCAACACATGAATGGATAAACAAACTAGGGTACATGCAATGGAGTACTAAACAACGATAAAGAACAATGATGAATCTGTGTGCAAAGCATCTCACAACATGGATGAATCTGGAGGGCATTATGCTGAGTGAAATACATCAATCACAAAAGGACAAATATTGTATGAGACCACTACTATAAAAACTCATGAAAAGATTTACATACAAGAAGAAACAATCTTTGATGATTACGAGGAAGGGGACGGGTGGGGATGGAAAAAACTAATTAGACAATACATGAGTGGTAACTCTGGTAAAGGGTAAGACAGTGCACAGTACTAGGGAAGCCAGCACAACTTGTACAAGGCAAGGTCATGGAAGCTCCATAGACACATCCAAACTTCCTGAGGGGCCAAATTACTGGGCTGTTATGGGGACCATAGTCTTGGGAATCACCTAGCTCAATTGGCATAACATAGTTTATAAAGAAAATGTTCAATATTCTACTTTAGTGAGTAGTGTCTGGGGTCTTAAAAGCCTGTGAATGGCCATCTAAGATACTCCACTGGTCTCACCCCTTTGGGAGCAAGGGAGAATGAAGAAAACTAAAGACACAAGGGAAAGATTAGTCCAAATGACTAAGGGACCACAACTGCCACAGCCTCCCAGACTGAGTCCAGTACAACTGGATGGTGCCTGGCTACCACCACTGACTGCTCTGACAGGGATCATAATAGACGGTCCTAGACAGAGCTGGAGAAAAATGTAGAACAAAATTCTAACTCACAAAAAAACAAAAACAGACTTAGTGGCCTGACGGAGACTGGAGAAACCCCGAGAATATGGCCCTAGGACATACTTTTAGCTAAGTAATGAAATGACTCCTGAGGTTCACCCTTTAGCCAAAGAGTAGACAGGCCCATAAAACAAAACAAGACTATAGGAGCACAACAGCCTAGGGCCAGGGACTAGGTGGCAGGAGGGGACGGGAAAGCTGGTAGTAGGGAATCCAAGGTCAAGAAGGGAGAGTGTTGACACATCGTGGGGTTGTTAACCAATGTCATAAAACAATATGTGTACTAACTGTTTAATGAGAAGCTAGTTTCTTCTGTAAACTTTCATCTAAAGTACAATAAAAAGAAATGAGCAAAGGACTTGAATTGATATTTCTTCAAATAAGATATACAAATGTCAACAAGTACATGAATAGAAGCTCAATGTTCTTAGTCATTAAGAAAATGCAAATGAAAACCACAATGAGACAGCACTTCATACCCACTAGGATGGCTGTAATTTAAAAAATGCAGAGCGAGGAACTCATTAGTGAGCATGCAGAGAATTTGGAAACTTCCTCACTCCCGGTAGGAATGTGAAATGGTGCTACTACCATAGAAAACAGTTTGGTTGTCCCTCAGAAAGATAAACAGAATGATCTTATGTCCCACAAATCTATTCCCAGGAATATTCCCCCCAAATTGAAAACAGATATTCAAACAAAAACTTGCACGGGATTGTTTATAGCAGCACTATTCACAATAGTCAAAAGGTGTAAACAACCCAATTGTCCAAATAGATAAATAAATATGGTATATCCATACAATTGGATATTATTCAGCCATAGAAAGGAATGAAGTACTGATACATGGTATGACATGGGTGAACCTCTAAAGTATGCTAAGTGAAAGAATCCCTACACAAAAGAACACAAAATTTTTTATTACACTCATATAAAATATTCACAATAAATAAATCCTTAAAGACAGAAAGCGGATTAGTGGACAACAAGGGCTAATTGGCAAAAGAAATGCTTAATGGGTATTAGGATTCCTTTGGGGTAATGAAAATGTTTGGGACTAGATAGAGGTGATGGCTGCCTAACATTGTGAATATACTAAATGCCACTAAATTGTATAGTTTTAAATGGTTAATTTTATGTTAAGTGACTTTCACCTCAAAAAAAAGTATTTTACAAGTACAGGGCATAGAAGTGGTTACTAAAACAGGAAAAAATACATACTAGGCCCTGACTTTTCAAACCATATAGCTACAAGCAGTTAACAGAGCTCTATCTATATAGTTTTAATTCAGAACTCCGTATTTGCAGACTATTGCACCTAACGAATGGAATACACATTTATGTATTTATCGTGTACCTCTCCCTCAAACTCCAAACCTGTTCATGTACCTTTAGCTCCACGTTATTATGCAATAGACAACTCAAAAGTAAAATTTTCAAAACCAAACTCCTGATCTTCCCCCCTAAAGTAGGTCCCATTTTTTTCCACCTAAGTTAATGAAAACTGCATTTTCTAGTTACTCAAACAAAAAATATTGGGGTCATCCTTGATTTCTCTCTCTTCTATTCCCTATATCTGGACTGTTCCACAACCCCATTGGCTCTTCTTTGAAAATACATTCTGAATTGAACTTTTCTCACAACCCCAACTGCTATGAGTCCTTTCCAAGTCATCCCCAGGATTTTTAGAACATCTTCCTGTCTCTTTGCTTCCATCCTTGGTCCTTAGTTGCCTATTCTTAGGGTGATTATATGTTTCATCATCCAAATTAGGACATGTTGAAAATGATGGGGTGCCAGACAACAGGCATAAACCAAGACTGACCCTGCACAAATCAGGGCATTTGCTCACTCTAATTTAAACTAAACACAGTAGCCAGTGGTCTTTTTAGAACAAGAGTCGGATCACGCCACTCCTCTGCTCAGAGGCTTCTCATCTCACTTGGTGTAAAAGGTAAAGTCCTTTCAATGGCCCACAAAGCTCTCTAAGATCTGGCTCAGTGATGCCTCTAACAACATCTACTGTTCTTCCCCTCGCTTCCTCTGCTCCACCCAAAAGTTCCTGCTTTTCCTAGAAACTGCCAAGCATGCTTCTGCCTCAGAGTCTTTGTCTCGAGGTTCCTTCTGCCTGGAATATTTTCCCCTCCACATCACATCTATGTGATTCACTCCCTCACTTCTTTCCAGTCTTTGCTCCAATGTCACCTTCACAGCAAAGCCTTCTCTGACAACTCTGTTTAAAATTGCAACTTCCTCCCATAGCCCCTCAAATTTTCCATAACCTCCTCTTTCTTACAGCATTTCTTGTTTTTGTTGTTAATTGCCGTCAAGTCAGCCTGGCTGATTGTGACACCATCCACAACAGGATCAGACCATTGTCATCCATAGGGTTTACATTGATTATGTTTTTTGAAGGGGATCATCAGGCCTTTCTTCACAGTTTGTCTTAGTCTGACAGCTCTGCTGAAACCTGGGTATAATGAATATAAACTATAACAATTAAAATAAATTAAGAGTTTAAAATAAAAAACAAAGTATAGTTTTAATATTAAAGTGGCAAACATGCTATTTATATCTTAAATTGTCTATAAAAAATAGTCTTTTTATAATAAATGTTACAATCTATAACAAAGATACGATCTCCATCAATCAATCTCTTAGCATTGAAAGATAAAATGTGGACACATATAAAATAACATCTCAAGACAACAGAAAAGAAAATGAGAAGCAGTAGGAAACAAAGTTTTTCTTATAAAACTTGGCATTTCAAGTGGATAGAAAAATAAATTATTATTATTATTTTTAAGGAGACTGTCATGGATTGAACTGTGTCCCCCAAAAATATGTGTATCAATTTGGCCGGGTCATGATTCCCAGTATTGTGTAATTGTCCACCATCTCATCATATGAAGTGATTTTCTATGTGTTATAAATCTATCTCTAAGATGTTGGTGAGATGGGATTAGCTGCAGTTATATTAATGAGGCAGAACTCAATCTGCAAGATTGGATTGTGTCTTGAGCCAATCCCTTTTGAGATATAAAAGAGAGAAGCAAGCAGAGCGACATGGGGGCCTCATACCACCAAGACAGTACAGCCAGGAGCATCTGTCTTTTGGACCTGGGGTCCCTACACTGAGAAGCATCTCGTCCAGAAAAAGATTGATGACAAGGACCTTCCTCCAGAGCCTACAGAGAAAGAAAGGCTTCCCCTGGAGCTGGCACCCTGAATGTGGACTTGTAGCCTACTAGACTGTGAGAGAATTAACGTCTGTTTGTTAAAGCTATCCACTTGAGGTATTTCTGTTACAGCAGCACTAGATAACCAAGGCAGAGACCTTAATAACATAGTAAATAAGAAATAAAATATTAAGGGAACCTTAAATGTGTGGTAAATACACTACAAAGAGAAAATACACTCTGTTTTAAGCATCCATATAACATTTTTAAAAACCGAGCACATGTTAGGCAAGAAGGAAAACTTTTTAAAAAACAAAACTTTAAAGAAGGGAGAATACCGATTTTATTTTCTAATCTCTATGCAATGAAACTACAAATAAATAATAAAAAGTGGAAGCCAAACAGAAAGACAGCCACTGCAGTAATAATAGCAACTCACAAAAGGTAACTAACAACACAGAAATACAAACCTAAGTTTTTTTTTAAATTTTTTTTAAAGTACAGTAATTTATTTTTTCTCAATTCTGGAGGCTAAAAGTCCAAATCAGGGCCTCAGCTGATCCACTCAGAATCAGGAAGATGTCGACCTTTTCCTTGTCAGTAGCCCCTGGCATTCCCTTGGTTCCTTAGCATTCCTTGGCTTATAGTCGATCTTCACATAGCATCTGTCTTTCCCCATGTGTGTATCTGTGTCCATTCTGCTCTTTCTATTAACTCAGAAGTGATTAGATTTAGAACCCACCCTCTTCAGGTATGGCCGAATTAACATAAAAAAGATAACTATTTTCATACAGGGGCTAGAATTTCAATACATATTTTGAGGGAACAAAATTCAATCCATAGCATTCTTCTCTGCTCAAATATTAAGGATTGTGTGTGTGCGTGTGTGTGCGTGCGTATGTCTTTTCCACACCTTTTAAGCATGGACTAGTCAGCAGTTAAGAGCTCGCCTGCTAACCAAAAACCCTGTGGGGTGGTTCTACTATGTTCTATAAGGTTGCTATAAGTCAGAATCCACTCGATGGCAGTGAGTTTGGTTTTTTGGTTAGTCTCAGAAGAGTCCTGGGTATTGCAAATGGTTTGCACTCAGCTACTAACATAATTGGTGGTTCAAACCTACCCAACAGTGCCATGGAAGAAAGGCCTAGTGATCTGCTTCCATAAAGATTATAACCAAGAAAAATCCCATGAAGCTCAGTTCTACTCTGTTGCCACGTGTCAGGGTCAATCCCCTCGCACACTGGGGTTTGTTTTGGTTTAGATCAAAAAGCGACAGTTTATTTGCCTGTGTTTGCACTCTTTCCCTCTCTGGTAAAGCTTTGTTTCTCAGCAGCTGGGAACAGAGATAAGGGTTCCCCTGAAAAACTGGAGCAGCCTTACCCCTGTAGAAGGGACCTTCACTACCACAGTGAAAAGAGTTTTGTTTTTTTTTTCTAAACATCTTATTGTGCTTTAGGTGAATGTTTGCACAGCAAATTAGTCTCCATTAAAAAATTCATACACAAATTGTTCCATGACATTGGTTGCAGTCCCCTGAATGTGTTAGCATTTCCCCATTTTCATCTTGGGTTCCTCTTTTCATTGGCCCAGTTTCCCTCCCTCTCCCTGCCTTCTCATATTTGCTTTTGGACAAGTGGTGCCCTTCCGGTTTTGTATAGCTGTGTGTTCTAATCAGCACACTCTTCAGGGGTGTAGCTGTTTATTTTATAGGCCACTCCATTATTGGGCTGAAGGGTGGCCTCCAGGAGTGGCTTCTTTTCCATGTTAGTGGGTTGCCTTAAAGTATTAGTCTTGGGGGTTTTCCTCCAGTTTCTATCAAACCAGTAAGCCTGATCTTTTTTATGAATTTGAATTTTGTTCCACAATTTTTTACTCATTCTAATCAGAACCCTCTATTGTGATCCTGGTCAGAGCAGCCAGTAGTCATAGCCGAGGAGGCTGTCATTCATGTGGGCCATTAGCTCTTTGGCTAATTTTTTCCTTGAGCTCTTGGTTTTCTTCATTCTCCCTTGATCCAGATGGGAAAAGACCAATAGTTGTTACCTTAGATGGCGTCTAGCAAGCTTTTAAGACCCCAGCGCTACTTGCCAAACTAGGATGTAGAACACTTTCTTTATGAACTATACTATGCCAATTTACCTAGATGTCCCCCAAGACTATGGTCCTTAGCTTTCAAGCCCATTAGCTCAGTCTCATGAGGTGTTTGGTTAAGTCTAAGAAGTCTATGCCACCTACGTGCAGCCCTTACAGATATATGTAGTCCCACCATACCTTTATATGCACGTGGGTGTACTGCCATATGCCCTCCTACACCTAGTCAGCATACATGTCTACCTATGTATCCACCCACAGATTGTTATTGCTGTTGCTACAGAATTATATGTTATAGTATTTACCATAAACCAAAAATCCAAACCCATTGCTGTCAATCTGATTCCGATTCCTAGGGACCCTATAGGACAGAGTGGAACTGCCCCATAAGATTTCCAAAGAACGGCTGGTGGATTTGAACTGTCGGCCTTTTGGTTAGCAGCCTAATGCTTAATCACTGGGCCACCAAGGGCCCAGTATTAACCACAGTTGCCCTTTATTCTTTCGTACCTTTCAAGGTCTTTCCTTGTCTTAGTCATGCTTTCTATTCTTGCCTTTTTGTGATAGTGGTCTCATACAATATTTGTCCTTTTGTACTGACTGATTTCACTCATCATAATGTCCTCCAGATTCATCCATGTTGTGAGATGTTCCACAGATTCATCATTTCTTTATTGTTATATAGTATTCCATTGTATGTAAGTACCATAGTTTGTTTATCCATTTATCAGTTGATGGACACATAGGTTGTGTCCATCCTTTTTGCTATTGTAAATAATGCTGCAATGAACATGGCTGTGAATACGTCTATTTGCATCATAGCTCTTGTTTCTCTAGGATATACACCCAGGAGTGGGATTGCTGGATCATATGATATTTCTATTTCTAGTTTTTTATGGATGCACCATACCGTTTTCCGTGGTGGTTGTACCAATTTACAGTCCCAACAGCAGTGTATAAGAGTTTCAATCTCCCCACATCCTTGTCAGCATTTGTTGTTTTCATTTTTTGATCAGTGCCATTCTTGCCAGGGTGAGATGGTATCTCATTGTAGTTTTGTTTTGTATCTCTCTAAGGTCATTATGGAAATCCTGGTGGCGTAGTGCTATGGCTGCTAACCAAAAAGTGGATAGTTTGAATCCACCAGGCACTCCTTGGAAACTCTATGGGGCAGTTCTACTCTGTCCTATAGGGTGGCTATGAGTCAGAATCCACTCAACGGCAATGGGTTTGGTTTTTGGTTTGGTAAGGTCTTTTTTTTTTTTTTTAAGGTCATTATGAATTGGAATCAGCTCTATGGCAATGGGTTTGGCTTGGTTTGGTAACGGCTAATTGAGGATAGTGATATTTCGTCTCATATACTTTGGACATATTATCAGAAAGGACCAGTTCCTGGAGAAGTACATCATGGTTGGTAAAGTAGAAGGTCAGCGAAAGAGAGGGAGACCCTTAACTAGATGGATTGACACCGTGGCCACAACAATGGGCTCAAGCATAATAACGATCGTGAGGATGGCATAGGACCAAGCAGTGTTTTGCTCTGTTGTACATAGGGTTTCTAATGAGCCGGAACTGACTCAATGGCACCTAACAACAACAATGGTGAATGATAGTGAGCATTTATCTTTTCATGTATTTGTCAGCCACATGAATGTCTTCTTTGGTAAAGCCCATTTTTAAATTGGATTGTTTGTCTTTTTGTTGTTGAAGTGTTGAAGTTTTCTATATATTTTAGAGATTAGACCCTTGTCAGATATGTCATTGCCAAAATTTTTTTCCCATTCTCTAGGTTCTCTTTTTACTCCTCTGGTGAAGTCTTCTGATGAGCATTTAAGTGTTTAATTTTTAGGAGGTCCCAGTATCTAGTTTATCTTCTGCTGTTTGTGCATTTTTAGTTCCATTTGATAGTTTATTTATGCCAAAAACTAGGGCCCCTACATTTGTCTCTATGTTTTCTTCCATTAACTTTATTCTTTTAGGTTTAACCTTTAGGTCTTTGATCCATTTTGAGTTAGTTTTTGCGTATGGTGTGAGAGGTATGGATCCTATTCCATTTTTCTGCAAACGGATATCCAGTTTTACCAGCACTATTTATTAAAGAGACTATCTCTTCCCCATTTACTGGATTTCAACCCTTTGTCAAAGATCAGTTGTCCATAGCAGCATGGATTTACTTCTGGGTTCTCAATTCTGTTCCATTGATCTATGTGTCTGTTATTTTACAAGGACCCGGCTGTTTTAACCACCGTGGCTGTATAGTAGGTTCTGAGATTAGGGAGTGTGAGGCCTCCTACTTCATTCTTCTTCAATAATGCTTTGATTATCTAGAGCCTCTCTCCTAACAGCTCTTATATCACAAAGAAAATCTAAACTTCAAGTATAGAATTTGCTTCTAGAAGGATGGTAGACTAGATTCTTTAACAAGGCCTGGATAAATTATAATAGACATTTTTTAGTTCATTGCTATACTCTCAAGAAAATAAGGGTATATAAACAACAACAGTAAGCTGACACCAGAGTACTAAGCAAAGGTAAAAAGCCAGGACTGCCCTCAAGGTGGAGCCTCTGGGTGGTGCAAACAGTTAAGGTCCTCAAACTGATAGGCTGGAAGTTCAAGTCCACCCAGAGGTACCTCGGGAAAAAGGTCTGGTGATCTACTACCGAAAATTCAGCCATTGAAAATCCTATGGAGCACAGTTCTACTCTGACATATATGGGGTTTCCATGAGTCTGAGTGACTGTAGGGCAACCGGTTTGCCCTCAAGGCAAATGCTGATAAGTGAGGGGGAATGGGAAGCTTCGGGCCTTTGTAAAGTATTGAACCTGACCATGAACTCCCTTTAAGCAAGGAATATCAGAGGAGGACAACATGCTAGAAGAATCTGCAAGAAAGGAGGATAAAGAACACCAAAGACACAAGGAAAATAAGAGCCCAAGAGACAAAAAGGGCCACATAAACCAGAGACTCCATCAGCCTGAGACTGGAAGAACTAGATGGTACCTAGCTACTACCTATGACTGCCCTGACAGGGAACACAACAGAAAATCCCTGAGGGAGCAGGAGAAAAGTGGGATGCAGAGCTCAAATTCTAGTAAAAAGACCAGACTTAATGGCCTGACTGAGACTGGTTGGGACTCCAGAGGACATGGTCCCCAGACACTCTGTGAACGCAAAACTAAAACCACTCCTAAAGCCAACACTTCAGACAGAGATTAGACTGGACTATAAGACATAAAATGATACTGGTGAGGCGTGTGCTTCTTAGCTCAAGTGGACACATGTGACTCAGTGGGCAGCTCCTTCCTGGAGGCAAGATGAGAAGGCAGAGGGGGAGAGGAGATGGTTGAATGGACACGGGAAATACAGGGTAGAGAGGAGGAGCGTGTTGTCACATTATAGGGAGAGCAACCAGGGTCACATAACAATGTACATATAAGTTTTTGTATGAGAAACTGACTTGAACTGTAAACTTCCACTTAAAGCACAATTAAAAAAAAAAAAAAAGGAAGAAAGAATCTGCCGGGAATCCTGCTCTGAAATATTTCCACATACAGTTTCCCTTGAGAGCTGTAACTCTTGGCCCGCTCTCCTCTGGATCTGGAGTTGAAATGTATAATAACTGTCTGGTCACTGGAAGCTGAAGCAAAGAAAATTAAGTTATTTCTGGACTCCTAGGGTCCAGAAGAAGCCAACACAAGTATGCTATGGAGGAATGAATCCCTAATGTCAGATCTAGGGATTCAAACTTAAATGAGCTCATTTAAAATAAACAAACAAACAAAAAAAACAGGCAGAAGCAAATACAAACACTTGATGAAACAAGAATTTGCAAATGAGAGTCAGTGGAAAAAATAAGCATATTTAACCCACAGAGGACTTCAAATACTAGAATTAACAGGTAGAGAGTAAAGATAAATCTTAACATGCTAATTTTTAAAAACTAAGTCATGATATAAAAATGACCAAGAGAACCTAAATTCAAGATGGAGAATCTCTAAATAGGGTAGGAAGAGGATGCCAAGGTGACTCACAGGATTGTTTTACTTCTTAGGTGGAAGGGTAGAGTCACAGGTGTTTGGGTATTGTCATGCACCATAATACACATTATTATGAATAACCTTTGTTTCAAATATTATACAAAAAAAATTAAGTATTAAAAATACCCTTTAAGAACTTATGTGTAAATGTAGCAGATTAACCATTCACATTTCCTTTTCCTTCTAAAGCCTCATTAAATGATAGTTAAAATATTTTTAATGGTATGAATCAATCCACAAGAACAAAGAGAAAAGGAGAGGAGGGAACAGAAACATAATTGGGTGGGGTGATACTTGCAGGAGTTCTTTAGAGACTTCCTCCAATTGCAGCTCCTCTAATACGGGGATGCCTCTCTTCTGTCTGGAGCCCTGGTGGCAGAGTGATTAAGAATCCAGCTGCTAACCCAATGGTCAGCAGTTCAAATTCACCATTCGCTCCTTGGAATCCCTATGGGGCAGTTCTACTCTATCCTATAGGGTCACTATGAATCAGAATCAACTCAATGGCAATGGGATTGGTTTGATTTTTGGTTTCCCTTCAATCTAGCTGTTCCAGCCCTGCTTTTAGCTTCTCCTCCCAGAAGTACACCCACAGCCTGTTAATCCTTCTCTTCCCTCGTCTTGCCAGGCTATCTTCTTGGGCATCATCCTTTTTTTTTTTTTTTAAATAATTTTTATTGTGCTTTAAATGAACGTTTACAAGTCAAGTCAGTCTGTCACATATAAGCTTATATACACCTTACTCCATACTCCCACTTACTCTCCCCCTGTTGAGTCAGCCCGCTCGCTCCTTCCAGTCTTTCCTTTCATGACGGTTTTGCCAGTTTCTAACCCTCTCTATCCTCCCATCTCCCCTCCAGACAGGAGGTGCCAACAGTCTCAAGTGTCTACCTGATACAAGTAGCTCACTCTTCATCAGCATCTCTCTCCAACCCATTGTCCAGTCCCTTCCATGTCTGATGAGTTGTCTTTGGGAATGGTTCCAGTCCTGGGCCAACAGAAGGTTTGGGGACCATGACTGCCAGGAGTCATCTAGTCTCAGTCAGACCATTAAGTCTGGTCTTTTTATGAGAATTTCAGGTCTACATCTCACTGATCTCCTGCCTTCTCAGGGGTTCTCTGTTGAGCTCCCTGCCAGGGCAGTCATCAGCTGTGGCCGGGCACCATCTAGTTCTTCTGGTCTCAGGATGATGTAAGTCTGTGTTTCACGTGGCCCTTTCTGTCTCTTGGGCTCATAGTTATCGTGTGACCTTGGTGTTCTTCATTCTCCTTTGATCCAGGTAGGTTGAGACCGATTGATGCATGTTAGATGGCTGCTTGTTAGCATTTAAGACCCCAGACGCCACACTTCAAAGTGGGATGCAGAATGTTTTCATACTAGAATTAGTTTGCCAGTTGACTTAGAAGTCCCCTTAAGCCATAGTCCCCAAACCCCCACCCTTGCTCCGCCAAAAGTATGCATTCTTCTCAGTTTTACTATTTCTCAAGATCTTAAAATAGTGGTCTTATACAATATTTGTCCTTTTGCATCTGACTAATTTCACTCAGCATAATGCCTTCCAGGTTCCTCCATGTTATGAAATGTTTCACAGATGCGTCACTGTTCTTTATTGATGCATAGTATTCCATTGTGTGAATATACCATAATTTATTTAACCATTCATCCATTGATGGACACCTTGGTTGCTTCCAGCTTTTTGCTATTGTAAACAGAGCTGCAATAAACATGGGTGTGCATATATCTGTTCATGTAAAGGCTCTTATTTCTCTAGAATATATTCCAAGGAGTGGGATTTCTGGGTTGTATGGTAGTTCTATTTCTAACTTTTTAAGGAAACGCCAGATAGATTTCCAAAGTGGTTGTACCATTTGACATTCCCACCAGCAGTGTATAAGAGTTCCAGTCTCTCTGCAGCCTCTCCAACATTTATTATTTTGTGTTTTTTGGATTAATGCCAGCCTTGTTGGAGTGAGATGGAATCTCATCGTAGTTTTAATTTGCATTTCTCTAATGGCTAATGATCGAGAACATTTTCTCATGTATCTGTTAGCTGCCTGAATACCTTCTTTAGTGAAGTGTGTGTTCATATCCTTTGCCCACTTTTTGATGGGGTTGTTTGTGTTTTTGTGGTTGAGTTTTAACAGAATCATATAGATTTTAGAGATCAGGCGCTGGTCGGAGATGTCATAGCTGAAAATTTCTTCCCAATCTGTAGGTGGTCTTTTTACTCTTTTGGTGAAGTCTTTAGATGAGCATAGGTGTTTGATTTTTAGGAGCTCCCAGTTATCTGGTTTCTCTTCGTCATTTTCGGTAATGTTTTGTATTCTGTTTATGCCTTGTATTAGGGCTTCTAACGTTGTCCCTATTTTTTCTTCCATGATCTTTATCGTTTTAGTCTTTACGTTTAGGTCTTTGATCCACTTGGAGTTAGTTTTTGTGCATGGTGTGAGGTATGGGTCCTGTTTCATTCATTTGCAAATGGATATCCAGTTATGCCAGCACCATTTGTTAAAAAGACTATCTTTTCCCCAATTAACTGGCACTGGGCCTTTGTCAAATATCAGCTGCTCATATGTGGATGGATTTATATCTGAGTTCTGAATTCTGTTCCATTGGTCTATGTGCCTGTTATTGTACCAGTACCAGGCTGTTTTGACTACTGTGGCTGTATAATATGTTCTAAAATCAGGTAGAGTGAGGCCTCCCACTTTCTTCTTCTTTTTCAGTAATGCTTTACTTATCTGGGGTTTCTTTCCCTTCCATATGAAGTTAGTGATTTGTTTCTCCAACACATTAAAAAATTTCATTGGCTTTTGGTAGAATAGACATTTTTACTATGTTAAGTCTTCCTATCCATGAATAAGGTATGTTTTTCCACTTATGTAGGTCCTTTATAGTTTCTTGCACTAGTACTTTGTAGTTTTCTTTGTATAAGTCTTTTACATCTTTGGTAAGATTTATTCTTAAGTATTTTATCTTCTTGGGGGCTACTGTGAATGGTATTGATTTGGTGATTTCCTCTTTGATGTTCTTTTTGTTGATGTAGAGGAATCCAAGTGATTTTTGTATGTTTATCTTATAACCTGAGACTCTGCCAAACTCTTCTATTAGTTTCAGTAGTTTTCTGGAGGATTCCTTAGGGTTTTCTGTGTATAAGATCATGTCATCTGCAAATAGAGATAATTTTACTTCTTCCTTGCCAATCCGGATGCCCTTTATTTCTTTGTCTAGCCTAATTGCTTGGTCTAGGACCTCTAGCACAATGTTGAATAGGAGCAGTGATAAAGGGCATCCTTGTCTGGTTCCCGTTCTCAAGGGAAATGCTTTCAGGTTCTCTCCATTTAGAGTGATGTTGGCTGTTGGCTTTGCATAGATGCCCTTTATTATGTTGAGGAATTTTCCTTCAATTCCTATTTTGCTGAGAGTTTTTATCATGAATGGGTGTTGGACTTTGTCAAATGCCTTTTCTGCATCAATTGATAAGATCATGTGGTTTTTATCTTTTGTTTTATTTATAAGGTGGATTACATTAATGGTTTTTCTAATACTAAACCAGCCTTGCATACCTAGTATAAATCCCACTTGGTTGTGGTAGACTATTTTTTTGATATGTTGTTGAACTCTATTGGCTAGAATTTTGTTGAGGATTTTTGCATCTATGTTCATGAGGGATATAGGTCTGTAATTTTCTTTTTTTGTGGTGTCTTTTTACCTGGTTTTGGTATCAGGGATATGGTGGCTTCATAGAATGAGTTAGGTAGTATTCCATCATTTTCTATGCTTTGAAATACCTTTAGTAGTAGTGGTGTTAACTCTTTTCTGAAAATTTGGTAGAACTCTGCAGTGAAGCCATCCGGGCCAGGGCTTTTTTTTGTTGGGAGTTTTTTGATTACCTTTTCAATCTTTTTTTTTGTTGTTGTTGTTATGGGTCTATTTAGTTGCTCTACTTCTGATTGTGTTAGTTTAGGTAGGTAGTGTTTTTCTAGGAATTCATCCATTTCTTCTAGGTTTGCAAATTTGTTAGAGTACAATTTTTCGTAATAATCTGATATGACTCTTTTAATTTCAGTTGGGTCTGTTGTGATGTGGCCCATCTCGTTTCTTATTCGGGTTATTTGTTTCATTTCCTGTATTTCTTTAGTCAGTCTGGCCAATGGTTTATCAATTTTGTTATTTTTTTCAAAGAACCAGCTTTTGGCTTTGTTAATTCTTTCAATTGTTTTTCTGTTCTCTAATTCATTTAGTTCAGTTCTAATTTTTATTATTTGTTTTCTTCTGGTGCCTGATGGATTCTTTTGTTGCTCACTTTCTATTTGTTCAAGTTGTAGGGACAGTTCTCTGATTTTGGCTCTTTCTTCTTTATGTATGTGTGCATTTATTGATATAAATTGGCCTCTGAGCACTGCTTTTGCTGTGTCCCAGAGGTTTTGATAGAAGTGCTTTCATTGTCATTGCATTCTATGAATTTCTTTATTCCCTCCTTAATGTCTTCTATAACCCAGTCTTTTTTCTGCAGGGTATTGTTCAGTTTCCAAGTATTTGATTTCTTTTCCCTGATTTTTCTCTTATCGATTTCCACTTTTATGGCCTTGTGGTCTGAGAAAATGATTTGTAGTATTTCGATGTTTTGGATTCTGCAAAGGTTTGTTTTATGACCTAATATGTGGTCTATTCTAGAGAATGTTCTATGTGCACTAGAAAAAAAAAGTATACTTTGCAGCAGTTGGGTGGAGTGTTCTGTATAAGTCTATGAGGTCAAGTTGGTTGATTGTAGCAATTAGGTCTTCCGTGTCACTATTGAGCTTCTTACTGGAAGTCCTGTCCTTCTCCGAAAGTGGTGTGTTGAGGTCTCCTACTATAATTGTGGAGGTGTCTATCTCACTTTTCAGTTCTGTTAAAGTTTGTTTTA